>NC_136057.1:864747490-865391063 GCF_964261635.1 Lissotriton helveticus | reverse complement strand
TCTGAGTGAGGTCATGGTGGGTCTGGTGGCTTAGTGGACTAATGCATCCAGTGTAGGGGCCTGTATTTGACCTTATGGTCACAGGTTCATATCCCAGTGGGTCCACTCATCTTTCTAATGTGGAAATGAGTTCCATTGAGTTGGGTAAAAATAAACATCCGTTATTCAGCACCACGCTACCCTTGAGTGAACATGCGCTTTACAAATACACGTTATGTTATGGTATGACATATGAAAAGTGGAGCTTTTGTTGCAGATGTTTAATCAGAAGTCAGTTTTCCGCCCACATCTACACAACTATGAGTTTGTTGAGAGAACTAACACTAACGGAATAGGGACTTGGACTACCCTACAAGGCAAATGTAGCCGTGTTTGATAACTCCTTATATACACTCAAGATGGTGTAAATTGAGAGTCTTTCATATCTACTAACAATGCTGTGCTGGAAACATGACTTCACTGAGGCACTACACACCTCCAATAACCATTACACAAATATGCATTGTTTCGCCCACCGTCCTATAAATGATAACCATAGACTCAGTGAAACCTTGAAGTGAGGAAGTGCATTCACTTTCTGAATTACACCCTTGCATTCCTGATTTAATACTGTTTTATCCTAAGGTGTGGACTTATATTAAACTCCAGAATTATTCAGAGGAGCTTTGCATTCCCATCTTACAACCTCCCAATTTTTTTTGATTTTCTTAAAGTTATTGCATCCAATGCAGCTTGCCAGAGTTTTCGCAAGAGATATTTATTTTAGATCTTTAACAGTTGTTTGTACTGCTTTCTCTCTTTAAAAAAATCTCCATTGTTGTAGGACAGATTCCAGTTTTTCAGGGCTGACGATAGTACCCCTTTTAGTTTTAAGCATTCCGCTTCATACCAATGCAGGCACTCTAGAGAAGGGGGTTTGGATGCAACATTGTTTTGTTTTCTAACCACAGCCATCTGTAACCGGCAGCTCTTCACATTTTTCTAGCTGCTGATCCCCCTCTCCCATATCTGGAATTATGATCAAAGCTTGCAGAGTCATCAATTTATGGCTAAATAGCAGTTGTTGTTGATGTTCTTTCTGTTTGATTTCAAGGAGATATTTAGGCCACGTGCTTGTTTGTTTGAAACAGATACAGGAAGGTCAGATTTGAATGTTTCGATATTTTTCACCGTGCAATCAAGGGTATTTTTCCTATAACCAGCTCTAAAAGTCCGTTTGGAGGGTTGTCTGATGGTGTAGGACCATTCAGTGGGCTAATACCTCCCTTGACTACAGCTTCAAAGATAAATGTACCCTTCTTTGTACTCGAGCAATGTTCTTAAGGATAGTAAGTCGATTATCGACTGATCCAGCATCAGAGGATACATTTTTTAGATTAGGTCACCACATGACAATATGCAATTATTTTTAGTGCAAGTAGGCCCTGCATGCATACTTTTGGATTGCAACTTAGGCACCTCTTCCAATCTTTTCGCCAGGTGCTGGTCTTGAAAGAGCAGGACATCAGGCATGACTAGAGCCCAACCACCTGGTGGAAAATAAACGTGCTTTATAGCAAGTGGCCACGGCTTGCTTCTTGAGTCAATGATTTGTATAATCTTGTTTATCATGGTATGAGTTATTTCGGCCTTTGCTGCAAATAGTGATTAGTGATACGTTAAGAAGCCATCAACACTGTGAAACCAGTAGACCATTCTTGCAAACAGTAAATGTATTTTAGTTGTAAAAAAGATAGCCAGTCTTTATCATCCATTGTTTACTTCAAGCCTGCTGTATTCTAACTCGTGGTTTTCAGGTATGTTTTTGATCCAATCTCCATATTAAGATTCATGGGTCATCCTGTAGACACTTGATCAGCCAGTGATGATCTTAGTAGTGGCAGGTGATCAAGAAAGAGAGAAGCGCAGGGAGGCAGAGGATATAGATGAAGTGATCAGAGAGGGAGAAGAGAGAGGAGAGTGAAGGAGAGAGAGGGACAGGATAGTTAGGAAGAGAGAAGTGAAGGGAGCAGGGCTGGCTTGAGCATTTTTCTCAGGGCTCCTTCGGGTTCCCCAGTACAGCTTTACTGTAGAGCACAAAACCATTTTGTGTTTGAAAGAAGTGCTAAAAGTAATGCAAATGGTGCTTTGAGCTACTTTCTGTTACTTTGCATCACAGGGTGTGGGTCCCATGGGTGAGACATAGGCATTTCTATGGTACCACCCATGGTTTTTGACACAAAGCCCATTCTACTAACAATGTTAGACAGGCATTTTTCCCATAAAAATAACACATCATAGAGGCAGGTGCTAAATAGGAGAAATGGTTTTAGTCCTTCTAACTTTTCTCACATTACAAGTTAAAGTGCCTGGCCACATTTTGTTCTAAATTAAAGTGTCTGGTCCTAACCTTTTCACTGTGTTGGCGGAACACAGGAATGCCAGCAGGGTCACAGTGATGTTAAAAGGCTTTTGGGTTTGCAAACACTTCTGCTGCTCGCACTCCCCCTGTACTTTCCACCCTGTGGACCAAGCATAGAGCTGCTGATTCACGAATCTCCTCCTGGGGTTTGCACCACCACAGTGTAGAGATCTCAGGTCTAATCCGGTCCATGCGGAAATGATAGGTTCTGCTCGAGGCTCAGAGAGGTTGGGGAGGCCCTGTGAGCTCCTGCAGCGGGGCTGACTGCTGCTTTCTACCAACGATTTTCCCCTTTCAAGCACAGAGCCTCCATTGCTGGACTTACCAGGAGAGATAATGCACCTAAAACAGTAAGACGCGCTGCTGTGGTGACGGTCTAGTGTTTCACCCGCAGATGAGACCGGAACCGGAAGGGCGGCCATTTTGTATAGCGGCCGAGCCCTGTTAGCTAGCGGTCGCGTCTCCCCGGTGCTCCGGGAATAAATATACAACATACTTAATTACAGGCTGCAGAGTATTCATTATATGATAAAGGGGCACTATTATAATGGCGACGAGGCGGGATGAGAAAATCGTCGAGGACCTGCAACAATAACGAGGGAAAAAAAACTGACATTCATACTTAAACCCCTAATTACTCGAGCTATCATCTCGGAGCGTGGCAGAGGGTGCGCACAGCATAGGGCCACAAAAGAGGCACGGAGTGGTCGCAGCCAGCCTTTAGCAAGAAGGCCAACATTGAAGAAAGCCCCATGAATGCCTAAGTGAGCATACAGCCCTAGGAGGTGGGGCACGGTGACTTCCAAAATAGCTCCCCAACAAAAAGGGCACTGAGCCACTTGATGCTGCACACCAGAAGCCACTTAGCTCGGGGTGAGGTTATATACGCGGTCCACCTACAAGCAGAACTCCTAAGGGCACCAAGGTCAGGCAAGCAAAGGCGGAGCTCACACAGCGGCCAGAGAGACAAGGCGGGAAGCAATCCTGGAATCCCGAGGGGCATCAGGCAGTGGCGAAAGCAGCCCTACCTAGGGGAGAAGAAGTGAGGAACAGCAAGCACCAGGCAGTCCGCCTAACGACAACAGACAAGCCCAAGCTAATCCAAGGGAAAACGAAAGGATGGCTGCAACCTCCACATCACTCACCAGCATGGTGCCGTTCCTACCAAAAAGAGGTGAACCCACGATGCCGTGGGAAGATTGGAAGAGGTACTTTCTGAATTATTTGGCGGCGCTAGAGGAGGAGAGTGAAGTGGAATACTCCAGCCCAGGAAAGTTGAAGATTTTATTATACAACCTCGGACCGGAGGGAATAAGAGTGTACGACAACATAGTAAAGGCAACACGACAAGCGGTGGACACGGATGTGTTCCAAAACGCAATTGAAGATATAGACGCTCACTACAAGCCAGTGGTATGTGTGGCCATAGACCGATGGAACTTCTTTCAGAGGAAGCAAGAGAACGGCGAGACCATAGATGAATATGTAGCGGCTCTACAGAAATTGGCTTTAACGTGTAAGTTCGGAGCGTTAAATGACGAACTGGTGAGAGATCAAATAATCATGCACACATCTTCTTACTTCTTGAAAAGGAACCAGCAAGGAGCAGGAGCGACGCAGAAGACCACATGGGAGAAGAAAACGAATTGCTACCGGTGTGAAAGCACTTCACACATAGGCAACAACAAGGCATGTCCTGCATTCAAAGCGAAGTGTGCGTACTGCGGAATCTTTGGACATTAGGAGAAAGTCTGCAGACGAAAACCCAGAGGAGCTGCAGTCAAGTATGTTGACCACGGAAGCGCAGACGAAGACGAGGCGCAAGGAGGGGAAGAGTATGGTGAAGAAGTTCTCTACATAGGGGACCAAGTGTTGGATGTTTACTGCAAGGGTTCCAACAAACCGGTGTTGAAAATGAACATTGGTGGAGTATTGGTCAACATAGTGGCGGACTCAGGATTCCCCATCACAATTGTACAAAAGAAAGTATGGGAAGACCAATTCCAAGTCACCATACAGAAGGAACTACTTCCTATGGATGTGAGACCAGTCACCTACACAGGACAAAGGATACCCATGGTAGGGTATTGCCCCCTACTGTTTGAGTTCCGAGGACGCAAAGCCGAATGCAAGCTGTACGAGTCGGTAAAAGGGCCTTCGGTACTAGGATGGAAAGACCAAGGTGTCCTGGGCATCAAGCTCAACCCGGGAGGAGTGGAAAAAGTAATGCTGACGGATTCGGAACAAGGATACGAAGGGGAAGCCTGGAAGAGAGAGTACCCGGAAGTGTTTAGCGGGAAGATAGGGAAGTTAACGAAATTCTCGCACAAGATACATTTGAAAGAAGGAGCCAAACCGGTGAGCCACAAGGCCAGGAACATCCCGTTTAGGTGCCGCGAGGCAGTACAAGAAGAATTGGACAGATTGGAGAAGAGTGGCCTAATAAAGGCCATCGAAAGCGCGGAATGGCTTTCACCCGTAGTGGTGGCGCAGAAACCCAACGGGAAGGTGAGGCTGTGTGTGGACCTCAGGAAACTTAATAAAAACATACTGATTGACAAGTTCCCTTTACCACGCATCAATGAGATGCTCACGAAAAGCAAAGGTATAAAGTGGTTTTCCACGGTGGACCTATCCTCGGCGTACCATCAGATAGCATTACACCCTACATGTAGCCACCTCACATCCTTCATTACACCGTTTGGGTGTTACAAATTCATGAGGATGCCGTTCGGGTTAGCATCAGCGGCGGCAGTCTTCCAAAAATTGATGCACAAGTTATTCCAAAAGGTGGAAGGCGTCCAATATTTCCAGGACGACATTCTGATAATGGGGAAGTCTAAGCCGGAACACAATGACAAGTTACATGCAGTCCTGAAAATACTCCAAATCAATGGACTCACGGCAGAGTGGGGGAAATGCAAGTTCGGAGTGCCATCCGTGACATACCTTGGACATGAAATCAGTGAGAAAAGTATTGAGCCCAAAAGAGCCAACATGGCAGCGATAAGAGATACGCCTACCTCAGCTAGGAAGGAGGACGTCAGGTCATTCCTGGGGATGGCTGAATTTTATAGCAAATTCATCTCACACTTTGCAACAAAAACCCACCATCTTAGACAGCTGCTGAAGGAGAGGAATGGATTTAAATGAGACAAGGAAGAACAGGAGGAGTTTGAGGCGTTGAAAAAAGAAATGAGTGAGGCTGATCCACTCAAGGGTTTCGACCAAGCAGCAGCAGCAATACTGACCACAGATGCCAGCGATAGAGGCCTGGGAGCAGTGCTTATACAGAGGGCAGTTCATGGTGAAGTTTTGACGGTGTGTTTCAATTTCAGGTCATTGGCACCCAATGAAGAAAAGTTCAGTGTCATCGAAAAAGAGATGCTAGCAGTGGTATGGGCAATGGAACGCTTCAGGCAGTTCCTATGGGGGGCCAAGTTCCTAGTACGAACAGATCATAAACCCCTGATAAAGGTACTCACCTCAAGCGGACATGCCAACGCGACTCCAAGGATAGCGAAGATGACGCTAAGACTTTTGGATTATGTCTATGAGGTGGAATACATACCAGGTCCCCAGAACAGAGTAGCGGATTTTTTAAGCCGAGCGGCAGCCAAGGAAGGAGCGGACGAACAGGAACCCCCCGGATGGGAAGGGTACATGGTGGCGACCATGCAAGACCTAGAACAAGTAATCAGTGAACAGGAATGGACTGAAGCGTACAGCCAAGATGAGACCCTGGAGGCAATCAAAGGGTATGTGACGCATGGATGGCCGGATAAAAGACACCTGGACAGTCAGATGAGAAAGTATTGGGAAGTTAGAGAAGAACTGTCTATCGGAGAAAATCCCATCTTCCTGCTGAGAGGGGACAGAGTGATTCCTCCCCAGAAACTAGTGGAACACATATTGGCGATCTTACATGAAGGGCATCAAGGAATTACGAAGACCGAGGCATTGGCGAAGCAAGCATACTGGTGGCCTGCAATTGACACACAGGTGGAGAAGTATGTGAGGATGTGTGAATCGTGTTCTCGAGCAGACAAATCCCAAACCTTGATAAGGCCCCCGTTAGGGAAATTTCCTATGCCCAGCAGTCCGTGGGAAATGGTATCCATTGACATCATAGGACCCATTCTCAACATAGAAGGAGTGCAGAAATACGCCATGTTGATGGTGGACAGGTGTTCCAAGTGGCCGGAAGTGGAAGTAAGAGAAAGCGTAGACACGGATGCGGTGCTTTCCTTTCTTTATGCGGTATTTGTGAAGGAAGGAATCCCCAAAGTAATAACCTGCGACAATGGGCCACAGTTCGTGTCTGCCAAATGGGAGGCGTTCATGGCCCGCAATGGAATAGAGGTAAAACACACGCCCATCTATCACCCGTCAGGAAATGGGTTGGTAGAACGTTTCAACCGAGTGATGATGGGGACCATTCAGGCAGCAATCAGCGCTGGTCTAGATTGGGAGAAAGAACTGCCCAAAACGTTATGGGCATACCGCATCACCTCGGGGAGCACGGCATACAGTCCCTTCAAAGTGTTGAGAGGAAGGGAACCATTTACCAAGGACAATCTGGCTTGGAAGCACATGGTAGTACAAAGTAAATGGTCTCCCGCAGTGGTAAAAAGAAACTTGGAGAAGGCGCAGGAAGTATATACTGAACATTACAATAAAAGGCGTAATGTGAGAGGTGTGACCTTGGAGAAGGGTGACTGGGTGAGGGTGAAGGAAGCGATTATGAAGAGGAAAGGAGAAAGCAAATTCACTCCACCCCTCAAGGTCATTGAACTATATACCAGATCAGCTTTGTTAAGCGACGGCAAAGTGTGGTCTCAAGATCGGATGGCGAAATGTAACAAGATCCTCCAATGGGGGACAGTCTCAGTGGAAGAACCACAACCTGCTGTAGACAAAGAAGAACAAGGACGTGTAAGAGGAGAGGAAGAACAGAAAATGGAGAATGAGCATGTCTACACCAGGGAAGGAGAAGGAACCATAACAGCAGAAGGGACCGCCTGGGAGGAAAGTAGTATGGAGATGAACCAGAGTCTGAATGATGTCGCTCAAGGAAACGAAAATGTGAGGAGCTGGCAGGACATTGCCCCCAGCATCAGCAAGAGAGAGACAGTGAAAGAGGAAGTGAGAACGCGAGCGGGTAGAGTGGTGAGAGTGCCTAGAAGGTTTGAGGACTTCACCATGAGCATCAAGTAAGAATGTTCCACTGTATTCTGCACATATTGTTGTTAGCGTTAAAGGGGGTAGATATGTGGTGACGGTCTAGTGTTTCACCCGCAGATGAGACCGGAACCGGAAGGGCGGCCATTTTGTATAGCGGCCGAGCTTGCCTCTCGAGGAAAACTTTAACGTTACTTGAAAACCAGTACTGAGCAGCTAACTTTTTATTTTTTTGTGCTTCAACATCAAAACTTTATTGAACAATCCGATTCTGACAGAGACTCTGATATAGGAATTGAAGCTGCTGACTGGTGGTAATATTTGGCAGACGTATGTCCTTGAATTTCATGTGATTCTTATCCTGCATTTTCTATAAGAACGCGCTCCATTTATATTTTGCTGGACATTGCTTGGCGCTTTTCCAGAAGGCTGATAGCCAGAAACCGGTCCTTGGATACTTGATTCCGGTCTGGGAAAGACATGGCTTGGTAGTTCGAACTGGACTGTTCCCATGAGGCACAGGGTCAGAGCTGATTTGCATATAGCCAGTGTCTAACCCAGGGTGGTGTGGAGTGCAAAAAAACGATGGATTTAGGCCCAGATCCTTGTACTGGGGTGAATGTATGACATTGTTCTACATTCTGTCCATCAACTGTGTTTTTTGCAATTGTCAACCCGAGTGGGCTGGGTATGCTCAGACGTGAGTCCCAGGCTCTCCACACCACTGGAGTCAAGCTCTCCAGGCTGAATGAAGGCTGATAGCCAGAAACCGGTCCTTGGATGCTTGATTCCGGTCTGGGAAAGACATGGCTTGGTAGTTCGGACTGGACTGTTCCCATGAGGCACAGGGTCAGAGCTGATTTGCATATAGCCAGTGTCTAACCCAGGGTGGTGTGGAGTGCAAAAAAACGATGGATTTAGGCCCAGATCCTTGTACTGGGGTGAATGTATGACATTGTTCTACATTCTGTCCATCAACTGTGTTTTTTGCAATTGTCACTCCGAGTGGGCTGGGTATGCTCAGACGTGAATCCCAGGCGCTCCACACCACTGGAGTCAAGCTATCCAGGCTGAATGAAGGCTGATAGCCAGAAACCGGTCCTTGGATGCTTGATTCCGGTCTGGGAAAGACATGGCTTGGTAGTTCGGACTGGACTGTTCCCATGAGGCACAGGGTCAGAGCTGATTTGCATATAGCCAGTGTCTAACCCAGGGTGGTGTGGAGTGCAAAAAAACGATGGATTTAGGCCCAGATCCTTGTACTGGGGAGAATGTATGACATTGTTCTACATTCTGTCCATCAACTGTGTTTTTGCTTTTCCAGAAGAGACATTTTATATTTTATACTTTCCCTAATGCACAATTGTGCACGTTTTACTGGGCCATTTATCCTGCTCCTCCCTCCCTTCCTGCATTGCTGGCTTTGCTGGTAGTTTTTCCTGTGGTCCCGTGATTGTCTCTTCTCTCCGGAGGGATTTTCGTCATTGTTCTAGGGAGAGTCATCGCATCCAGCCTGTCCTGCCAGTCTGTTTGCCGCGAGGGGGACTACAGCGTCCAGCAGCACCAGTGCCAGTGCAGCATGCCAGGAGGCCCTGTTGTTTACTGTTTGGGACAGTGAATCGTGTTTGAGAACACGCAGAGATCTCACCTTTGCCTTCCTACCTACTGTCACTACTATCTGTCACTACTCACTACTCACAGCTCACTGCGCCTGTCAAACGATATATCAGCACAGCACAGCACAGTACAGCACAGCTAACAGCAAAACTCAACCAAATAAATAAATAAAGCCGGGACAAAGAAGCAGCCTGGCATAAGCAACAACATAAACAATAAGGAAAAAGCAACAAGAGTCTGGTAACCCCCCCAGCGGGGGGAAGCAGCGCAAGCAGTGCAAAATAAGAAGAGCAAAGCCAGATAAAGCCTAGACAAGGCTAAACCTCACAGCAGCAGAAACCGTGCTATCTGCCTGTCACCGGAGAGCGGCACTGTCGTGAGTCCCCGGGGGGTACAGCGTTGCATTTGGCAACCTGCCTGCGCAAGGGGTGTGACAACCAAGCCCAGGCTGCCGTGTTTGGCCTGACTGGGAAGGCCTCTGTGCAGAGGATACAAGGAGCGAACTTTGGGGTTAAAACCGTCCTTGCCAGCAATAGTCACAGAAGAGGGGGCAGCACAACTTTATAACAGCACCAGGAGCGCCAGGAGCTGGGCTCCACGCCCACCAACCCCACCAGTTCAGTGCTACGGTCTGCAACCACTGCACTTACAACCCTACCCGCCATTGCATGACATGAGGTCAAGCTGAGTACGGGAGATCAGTCACCCTAAGACCTCAGGGCGGAGAAGAAAGGGCAAGGCATGCCCCTCCAACCCCCAGAACAGTGAGGAACTGGCTTTAATTTCGACAGATGGTGACCCAATGGTAGGGGGGTCGCTTATAGCACCTCTAGTTCAACCAAAAATCTTCACAAAATTCAACTGTTTTAAAAGACAATGGAGCCACCTTGTACTCTAGTAACGCCACGGTGAAAGGTCTGCAGTCCCCCCCTACTACCAAACCCAGTACCAGTATTGGCACCACCGCCAGGGCAGACAATCCAGTTAACGCCTCAAACCCAGCGGAAACAACAAATTACAGTACAAGTTCATAATCAAGCCACGACAAAAGACGTGGAGATTTTTAAAATTCCCTCAATAACATCTTCACCTACATGCATAACCACATCAGCAAAAATGGAATGCATAAATGAAGGCCTACAAAACAAAACAGCACAGAGAAATCCCCAGTATAACATAACAATGGAATCCCCTACAACCAGTCCTTCAGCTAGCCTCACGGTGCAGCATAAGGTACAGAACACGCAGCTCACCGGAGATTTGATGTCCTCTGGACCAACCCAATTTCACCCTACTGCAACAACAGGGTCATTAGGATCTCAGAAAACCCAGAAATCTCCACAAGCAGAAGCAAAGAAATCAATAACAGCAACTAGCTCAATAAGGGCAATAACTCCAATCACAACAACAGGAACCCCTTTCAATGCACAGGCAAAAAAAATCCCCAAAAGGAGGAGGCCAGCTATTAGCAAAGGAAAAAGAGCAACAGGCCAACTGGAGAAAGCTGTCCGGTTCAGCAACACTCAACCCAGAAAATAAGCTGACCAAACAGCACTCTTCTCAGGTTTCCAAAGGTTTTGCCACCGGGTCCCAGGATCCAAATATATCCAACGGTGAAACGGCAGATACTCCTAGGTGTGAGTTTTGTTCCAGTAGCCGAGCGAGCCTCAAGTCGACACACCTGTCAGCCAATTTAAAATCTGCAAAGCAGGAGGAAGGCAGGGCTGTTTTATCCTATTTAGGAACACAGGAATGGGAAGACATCATGGCAGCATACTTCCCAGACCAACAGCTGGGTCCTCTCACGGAGAAGACGAATGACCCGCACCCGCTCTCTCCTGACACTCAGTCCTCGTGGCGAAAGAGGGAAGCGGGCTCAAAGGAACGGGGGGACCCAATCCCGCAAGATGGAAGCGCCTGGGCTTTCCTCTTAAAGACGATGCAACTGTCAGTGGAGGCACTACAATATCAATCGGATAAGATGGACATACAGCTCTCACTACTAAACACTCTGGCCGTGTTTACTTCAGGGATCGATGAAAAACTGGGGGAACTTAACTCACTAATAAGAAGGGCGCAAAGAGAGAAATCCCTCCAATGTGGGTACAGCCAGATTGTGGATAAGCTGGCGACCCTTCCGACAATGCTTTCCACTGCGCTCAATGAGTTGAAGAATAAACCAACCAGCGCTGCTAGTGATAGCTGTCTCACCAACGACTTCTCCGTCCTTCCGACAGCAGACAACAGCTCAAAGCAGTTCTGCGAGATCATTAAAACCGATATACATCAAAGCGTGCGCATTGTGGGCAACTCCGGGGTCCTTCCAAAAACAGCTTTGGATACACCAGCAGTGATAAAAACAAATACAAAACAACACCGCCAGCTGAAAAGAAAAGGTTGTAATCAGAAATTACTCCCTCTTAAACAAGCAGCGACTTATTCAATTTTCACTAAACAGAACTCAAACCCAAAAACAGCTTTAAAAGGGAGCGTTAAGCAAGAAAAACTGGCTCAAGTCACAGCAGCATTCTACATCCCTGGAGGACCTCTAGCGGAACAGAGGAATGGTCATCGAAGCAAGCTGAGACAGTTCCAGATAAAGCCATCGACAGCACTGATCTGGACCCCCTTCTACAATCCACCAGTTCTAACGTAATCAGCCATGTTGGGTCAATCAACCAGCATAAAATCACGGCCCTAATAAAAGAACAAAACCTGGAGCATACCCGCCAGGAAACCAGGCAATCTCACATTGTCTGCCAAGCCGGAAACATTGAACCAGCAAAAAGAATGACCTGTACAATTCAGACAGTGGCATCCCCTACAGAGGGGAACCAAGCGCGGACAGCCCTGGACCAACCACCTCAGGCCTCTCTTCCTTGGCAAAAACAGAACCGACCAGGAATCTCAACTTTAACAATGAATACGGAAAAAGATTCCAATACCTCGCATGCATTTGTGCAACAAGACCAGAATGTGCTTCAGCGGTTAACCCAACAAAATCCCGCTGCTATGTGGACTGGGCCACTTGAAAGCACGGCCTATCCCCCAAATGTCCCGATACTGACTCCGAGATACATTCTGCTCAAACCAGAGTACATCACAAAAGGACGCCAGGATGTGCTAAACCGAGGCAATGTTTTAAAATTGCTTTGGGCCATACCCACCCTAGCAGACCTGAACACTACAGATCTATTAGCAATTGAGTTTCTCATGTCAGACAATCCAGCGAAGCCAGAGGTAACAAGGGCACTGTGGAAATCAGATGCAACTGTGCAAAGAGTATTAAAGGAGCCTCTCACCTTTAAAGACTGGGGCATCGAAATCAGCCCCTACCAACCTCCAGCTTATCCAGCACCGCTACTAAACCCAAGCCCAAGGCCAGGCACCAAAGAATGCTTAAGACCCTCCACCTCAGTATTAAGAGGGGCTCTCGACCACTCAGAGCCAAGAAGGGCTTTTAATCAAACCCCACAACATGGTTCTCGAAGGGCTGAACTGTCATGCGGGCGCAACTCCTGGTTCGAGGACCAATGTACAAGAGCAATAACCATTGCGACAGCAACCCAATGACATAATAATCACACAGGCCATGGTAACCGTAGACAAAAAGAACCAGTGATACGTCTCTGCTCATGGAATGTAAACGGCTTAGCGTCAAAAACTGAAGACCCAGATTTTCAGCAATATCTTAACAACTTTGATATTGTTATGCTACAGGAAACATGGCTCATGGAACCACTACACATACATGGGTTCCTTTGCTTTGCTCGCCCGGCTGTTAAGGGTAGCAAAACGGGCCATGCCTCAGGAGGGCTGGCATCCTATATCTCAACAACATCCATACCAGCAGCATGGGTAACTGGACTGGAAACAGATGTAGCTTTAGCAGTCAAACTCACTCTTTCCTGGGCAGAGGCACAAAATGTAGTAACCCTGTTCAACGTATACATCCACCCAAAACGGACTGCAATTGATTCTGTAAAATTAACAGAACAAATAACTTCTTACGTAGGCTACACCGAAGTACCAAATCCCATACTTTCGGGGGACATGAATTTATACCTAATGAGATCATCCAAAGCAAAGGAAGTCTGCCTCCAATCGTTATATTACAATTTACCAACACAAGGATCCTTTATGCACGGGAGGCCAAACAAGGTAAACAGACTCCTGCTGGAAGAATTAGAACATCTAAATCTGAGGGCCCTCAATGGAAGAACAGAAGGAGATACTCCCCCAGTGGCAAGTTATTACACGGAACAAACAAGCTCGCTAATAGATTACACGTTTGTCAGCCTTCCGCTGTTTCAACATGTAATAGGGTTCAGAATGGGCGATATGGTATAGCGACCACCGTCCACAAGAGACCATGCTAGCAGCAATGGCTGCGACCAGCATTCAGCCTGCTCTAAACCTAGGCTCAAGCTTTACATCGAATTACAGGAGGATCAAGTTTACGGTAGAAAGTATAAAGTCCCTAACAGACACAGCAATCGACCTTTTATTCGCTCAACCACTTGGAAAGAACCTGATACATACCTGGGAAGGTTTCACAACCAACCTTAGCAACCTAAAGGCAACAAACATAAACACAAGGAGTTCTTTGGCACAAGAGAAAAAGCTAACAAAGGCTCAAAGAGCACAAATAAAAGCTCTTAAGAGATCGATAAACAGCTCGATAAGATATCTACGCCATGCACCAGGGAACACATCGCTCATTTTATCCCTGCGGCAACAGAGAAATCAACTGAAGAGGCTCAAATAGCATATCAATAATAACAACGAACAAGATCTCTGGGCAAAACTCTTGCATAACATTAAGCACAATGCCAGTGATAATTTCTGGAGAACAGTAAATACCATCATGCACCCGCATCGTGGGGGACTGATTTCATTTATATTAGAGGAAAGCTGGGCAAGCTACTTAAACTCCCATTTTAACAGCCAAAGAAACATTCAGCACATACCGGAACACAGCATTGCAGCCGAGGATGGGCACAATACTATCAAAGAGAGAAGGGAAAGTGGTAACAACTATCTCTCGGTAAGCTCCGCCGCCGATTCCCGCTCAAGAGGAACTGATACACTCAACTCTTCCTGCCCAATCCATCACAAGGAGGAAAGCGTACTTGCCACTAAACATTTGACGATCAGGAAACAGATTAGGAAGGTAAGAAAGAAGGGAGCGCCGGGTCCGAATGGAATCCCACCAGCAGTGTTTAAAGAAAAGCAGGAAGACTGGGCAGAAATTTTCCATCCACTCTTTATGGAAGTAAAACAACTGGGTATAATTCCAAAATCATGGGAAGGTTCAACGATCATTCCTATCCATAAAAGCGGCAGCAACGTCTCGCCAGCAAATTATCGGTTAGTAGCTCTGATTGATAACGAGGCCAAATAGTTTGCGGGAACACTGCTGGAGGAATGTCAATCTGGGCAGAAAAAACCCCGGTACGATATTTAAAGCCGATTCTCCCACTGGTCTTCAACGATACGTGTTGGCGTATCGTTGAAGACCAGTGGGAGAATCGGCTTTAAATTAAAAAGGCTTTAAAAAGGACCATTATACTATCAGACTTCGCCGAACATTTATGATGGAATACCATGGCATTGAATTGGTCTATGACAGTGAATTCCTGTTGTAGTTAAAGAATATTGCTCTTCTCGGCACATATCCCAGCCAGTATTGCTCCCATTTGGATCCACAAACTTTTGTGACACGGTCTGACCACCCCAAGGTTGATGTGGACTATTTGTGATCAAGCAGTGTTTCCGAATTTTTCCTCTGTGTCCCCAGATTTCCATTTTGAATTCGTTCAAATTCCAGATATAGTCTATCTCTAACATGTTTTTGTCCTGTCCAATGTATGTGCGAATGACGGTCACCTGATGAAGGCAGAATGCCGAAACGCGCGTAGTCAAAATCCAACCGCTTTGCCAGCTACAATATAACTTTGACCGGTCCCGAGTGACTTGTTGTTATATATGTTTGTGTGTTTTTCTGTTGTAGTATTGTATTGTTTATTAAGATTTAGTTCATATGCTCTTGATTGACTATCTGACTTGATAAAAAATATTTAATGAAATAACAATAATTGGTTCTACTATTTATATCAAATAAAAAGATGTGTATATCAATAACAATTGTGTTATCATATATTCAAGAGGAGATTCAAGGTCTCTGTTTTTTATATGACTTTAAACCCTTTTTTGTTGAGAGAGTTGGCACATATTATTTGAATGTTTGCTATAAATTTACTTTTCCTAAGGTGTTGTTTTCCCTACGTATAGCAAATTGAATATTGTAGGGGTCCCCTGTTTTTCAAATGGTGGACGAATATTATACATATGGTTTTATCTTGTGCGTATTGCAATGGTTTTAAGTAACTCTGCAAATAAAGACATTGTACTAATTGTACCATTGTACCATTGTACCACATTACAAGTGTGCTGCACTCCACAGCACACTAGAATGTGGGGAAAAGTTAGAAAATGTGTTTCAGCATAGCATTTCTTACTGGAAGCCTACCATTCCAGTATGTAACCTGTGCTAGACATCATGCACAAACCTTTGTAGTGTGGGTGTGGTACAGCAGTGTTGGAATAGAGAGCAGCAGAGCCATATTTCACTATATGTGGCTCTGGCCCACATGCATCAAGCATTTTTGCAGTCGCAGACGGTGCGATTCCTTAAAATCGGCCGTTTGCGAATGCAAAAGTGCTTGTTGGGATGCATCATGCCATTTTAGAAGTCGCATCTTTTTTACGATTTCTAAAATTGCGTTAGCATTTAAGAAATCGCAATTGTGCGATTTCTTAAATGCTATGCATCATTAAAGAAAAATATGCGTTTATTTAAATTGGAAGTGCAATTTACCACGAAGTTCAACTTAGTGGTAAATTGCGAAATTGATTCAAAATGCACAAAAATGCATTTTTTAAACTGTAAAGTTACACACACACATGTCCTTAGGACATGTGTGTATGTAACTTATGCTGAAAAGTACATTTCAGGGGTGCATGGGGGGGTCCTTTGGACCCCCCCCTGCACCCATGAAATTTTCTAAGTGCCACTCGCAATTTCCATTGACTCCTATGGGCCTTTTGGCCCATAGGAATCAATGGGAATTGCGAAAATTAAGTTAAGAAATCGGTATTTCTTTGGGATTCGGTAAAAAATGCGATTTTTACCGAATCCCACAAGAATACCGAAAATATTGATGCATATCATTTTGCATTTCTTAATTTGCGATTCCTTATTTTTCGCAAATTAAGAAATGCAAAAAGACACAATGATGCATGTGGGCCTCTGTGATGTGCTCTCCCTCTAGTGCAGTGATACTCAAAGTCCCACATGCATCAAGCATTTTTGTATTCGCAAACGGTGCGATTCCTTAAAATCGGCCGTTTGCGAATGCAAAAGTGCTTATTGGGATGCATGAAGCAATTTTAGAATTCGTAACATGTGTGCGAATTCTAAAATTGCGGGTACTTTTAAGAAGTCGCAGATGTGCGATTTCTTAAAAGCAATGCATCATTTTTTTAAAAAGTGAAAATTCGCAAATAGGGTGCCAAATTTACCGAGTGGTTGAACCACTCGGTAAATTTGGAAAAAGTGTGTAAAATGTGTAAAATGTTTTTTTTTCAACATTCATGTTACGGACACACATGTCCTTAGGACATGTGTGTGTGCAACATGATGCGAAAAATACATTTCAGGGGTGCATGGGGGGGTCCTTTGGACCCCCCCCTGCACCCATGAAATTTTCTAAGTGCCACTCGCAATTTCCATTGACTCCTATGGGCCTTTTGGCCCATAGGAATCAATGGGAATTGCGAAAATTAAGTTAAGAAATCGGTATTTCTTTGGGATTCGGTAAAAATTGCGATTTTTACCGAATCCCAAAAGAATACCGAAAATATTGATGCATATCATTTTGCATTTCTTAATTTGCGATTCCTTATTTTTCGCAAATTAAGAAATGCAAAAAGACACAATGATGCATGTGGGCCAAAGTACAGTCCGGGAGCCCTCTTGACCTTTACATGTGGCTGTTCCTATCCCCTCCACCTTGACCCTGCCCCCTCCGCCCAGGGAACAGCAGAACGTGCTGCTGTTTAGTTGCTGAACACCAATATTCAGAAAAAGCATGTTAAATAAACAGGCAAGCATTTATTAAGTTGCTTATAAATGCTTGCCCGTTTATTTAATATTTTTCTAGATCTCCTTAGACAATCTATGACTCAACCAGACCCCCTAGCGCCTCCCTGCTAGCATCAGTGCTGCCCTCGGTCACATCACAGACCGTACTTTGCGGACCGCGGGAAAATGTTTGCGGCGAGTACCTCTGCTCTAGAGCAACTTAGGCTTCTGTGATGCGTTGCACTCTTTTTAATAAACATGCCCGAGGTGAGGTTTACAATCCGAACTCCTGTAAATCGGGATACACAAGTAAGGGAATCTGCACAAGGAAGCATACCTATAAGGAGTAATCTCTATTTTTGAAAATCATTTGCACATATGTGGAGAAAATAGAGCAAGCAGGATTCGAAATAACCGAGAATTGCCATTGAAAAAGGAAAGAAAATATGAATATAGGTAAAATATAATTTTCAGCGTGGTCAACTATTTCTAACTATAAGAGTATTTTTACAAAGCCGGGGTACTATGAGGAGACCATGAAATACATTGCCTGAAGTCAAACGAAATGCTCCGTGAATGCGTGTAATGGATTGCTGTTTTTTCAATAAACATTTTTAAGAGAGGAACAGTAGGTAGATCGTTTATTCAGGATTAAATTGTCTTTTTTCGCTCTTTTTGTAAACGTTTAAGTAATTGTACAATGCTTACCCGAGACAATACTTGTCCCATTATTAAGTAAGTTTCATGTGGGATGGAGCACTAGACATGGACTTTTTCGGAGGTAAATGATCACACTCACCTCCCAACGCAAACAATCGGAAAACCACAGTGCTAATGGAACAGTAGGAAAAGGAAGAAACCTATATTGCATTCACTTTCCTGAGAGCTCCTTTGTGCTTTACTTACAGACAACACATTTCACACGAATTCTGCTAGCGTAACATTAAAGAAAGCCTAAAAAGAAGTGACTATTACTAAAACCCAGGCAGAGTTATAACTTTTCCTCCAAACTAATGTGGAGTCAAATCACATAGTCATAGTCATATCCGGTTCCTTGAAGGAGTCAGACAGCTCCTTCCAATCAGAACCAGGATGGAAACTCTACCTCTAAATTACAGCTACATGTCAGCACCACCGCAGAGCCAGACTGGAAAAGAAAACTGCGTCCAAAGAAAATGAGGGCAAGTTTGAGTTGGCACTGTCAGATAACTAAATCAGATCTGTGAGTCAGACTAGGCAAACCTAGGATGGTTTGGTTATTTTCAGAGTTTATTTATTTATATTGGGCATTTATAAAGCGCATCCACTATTATTGGGGAGGAGATGTAGTGAATGTTTAAACTGCTGACTTTGGAACCATTTAACCTAAACTCTGAGTACGAATTCCACACTTGAGGGGAGATGTGGTATTTTGAAAATCACTTTATCACACCGGATCTCGGTTTTCTCATCTTGCGAATTCGGGAGAGCTCCGACACAGCCTAATGAGCCAGTAGTAAGGGACATGTGCGCCAACATGAAATAATTATATTCATGTTAATGCTAATATACGCCATAAACTAACGTGGGTCTTTACACATTAAAAGGGGAATTGAAAGAGTACTTCAAAAGGCACAAATATCTGACTATATGTAGCTCATCTTTCCAGCATAGTATGTGGTGCTGTTATTCTTGGAACCCGTAGTGCAAAATTACTATGACAGATGCTGAAGTACTTGAATGAGGCGGTGATAAAGGTTTTAATTATTTAGCTGTGGTTGTGTATAGTGCAGAAGGCCCATACAGTGGAAGAGCGCTTTACAGGAGCTTTACGTTTGGTAAACACAGCGCACAGGTTAACAGCCACATTCCACAAACGTGCTGGGTAAGGCCTGCAATATGTAAAATAAAATATATAGCGCACTTTGAGGGAAGAATACATAAGTATAGAGAGCACTGTTTTTTGCGCGTTTTAAATTTAAAAACACATTTTCTCCTCAGACTTTAACTCATCAGATAACAACAAACAACAATGTTGGACAGGCCTCGTAGCTGGGCCGTCCCCCCTCCGCACAACGGGGCCCGGACCCGGCTCTCCCTGAATCCCCAGCAAGAACCACCCCGGCAACCCCCCAAGGCAACCCGCAACCCGTCCATAACGGGACTCCAGCTCCTGAACCCTCCCGTACCGGCTGGCCCTGGTCCCCATCAGCACCATGGCCCCGGCCCAGCCGCCATCTTTGGACACTACAGCACGAGGCCGCGTGGCCTCAACTCGACCCTAACCCTGGGCCTGGCCAGGCCCCGACATCGAGGCACCAACCTCCACACAGGAGGTAAAGAGACCACTTGGCAGATCAATGGAAGAAGGAGTCGTCAACGGCTCTCCTCCGCCAGGTGTCGATCACCCCCGGCCTCCCTGGGCGCTGGCTCCCCCCCCCTGCTGGGTGTCTGGACTCCCTCATTCCGGACCTCCCGACCTCCAGGCGCGAAGGTCCGTACATCAAAGGGGACCAGACCTATAACTGGGGCAGCGCCAGACCAGGAAGGCAGTTGTATCCTGGAGTCGAGAGACACCGAGAAGAACTCATCCTTGACGGACTGCTGGCGCTGCCGCAGCCCTGCCCTGTGAACCCTTCATCTTGGCCTGCTGGCGCTGCCGCGGCCCACCCTCGTAAAACCATCATCTTGGCCTGCTGGCGCTGCCGCGGTCCTCTGCAACGTGAACTACCACCTTGGCCTGCTGGCGCTGCCGCGGCCCCCTTCGTTGTAGACCTTCGTCCTAGCCGGCTGGCGCTGCCGCGGCCCGACCTTGCAGACTCCTAAGCTCGAGGATTGTGAGCTTCTCGCTTGCCACCCCCTGTACCGATCCGGTACCAAGACTGTCCCGCTACCCCTTTCCCTACAGAGACTAGAATTGAGGGGACCTTCGAGTCCTGAATCCCCTGTATCGCTGATAACCTTGCCTTACGAACCCTATATAAAGAGTGTTGATCTCATCCTTGTGTGGTGTCTATCTGTGGGGGGGAAGTGACTTGTCTGTACGATCGCTGGAGACGGCCCTCCTCGGAGGCCTCTCCCCCAGTACTCGGCCGACCCTCCGGGTCCCCGTCTAACATTGGTGGCCAGCGGCGTGATCCGAACCTACGCATAATCGTACAGAGGGTCACTCGCCCCACGACACACAACCACCATGACAACAAAAGAGAGCGGAACAACGGAAAAATTCCAGATGGAAAAGTTGGAAGAATACAACCACAGAGAACTGAAACAATTTTGCATAGAACTAGGCATTTCAACCACAGGACTAAGCACGAAAGAGGACTTCAAACGAGCCCTGGAATCTTGGGCGGAGACGGGTACGACCGTACCCCAAACACGAAACCCCGAGACACCCGAAACAAGCCCCACGCCGACGGAAGAAAGAAGATCGGGTCTCTCCCCGGAGGAGGTCCGGGAACGAGAAAAAAGCAGGCTCCATGAATTAGAACTGGCACGACTTCGCTTAGATGGAGAGCTCAAATTGGCGGAACAAAAAATAACGTTGGAACACTTACGGCTCCGAGAGGAGCGAGAGGAGAAACAAAGGCAGAGAGAGCTAGAAGAGAAGAAGCTAGCCTACGAACATGAGCGCAACCTCAAAGAACTAGAGCTTCGGAAGCAGAACAAGGAGCTCGGGACCCCCGAGCGCACGAACACTCCTGCCACTACAGACCCCAAGGTCCACATCCCCAAGGATGTCATCAGAGAGTACTACAAGAACGATGATATCCAGCAGTGGTTTAAAGCCTACGAGGTAGCCATGACCTCCCACCGGATTCCCAGGAGCGACTGGGGAGCCGGGTTATGGGGGAGGTTTGTCAACGAAGGGCGAGACGCCCTGCTGCAACTCCCGGACCATCTGATGACATCCTACGACCACATGAAGGCCGCCCTCCTTACTCGATACGGACTCACACCCGAGATGTACCGCCAGCGGTTCCGCGACTGCAAACGGATCCCGGGTACCACTTGGGTGGAGTACGTGAACTTCTTTAGCCGGGCCTTCGAGGGGTGGATCAAGGGCAGCAAAGTGACCACCTACGAGCAACTCTTTGACCTTATTGTGTGGGAGCACCTTTCTAACAACTGCTTCATCGAACTCAGGCAGCACCTCCTGGACAGTAAACTAACGGAACCTCGGCAACTCGCCGCCGAAGCTGACCGATGGGAAAGCACCCGAGTTGGCCGAAACGGGCCCAGCGAACCAAACAGAACTGCCCAAGGGCCCCATCGCCCCCGTGGGGGAGGAGGAGGCCAGGGTCGGGGTAGAGACACTGGCCCGGTGACTCCCGCAAGCAACCCCCCGCCCCCAGCCAGCAGGGGAAACCCCCCGATGCGACCAGGCTTCCGAGCCAACATTACTTGCCACCGGTGCCAGCGACCCGGCCACTACGCCAATGATCCCAACTGTCCAAAGAACCCGAACACTATACCCCGCCAGGTCGCTGCTGCCGCCCTGGGGGAAGAGCAAACCCCAGAAGACCAAGAGGAGTACGAGACCGACCAGCCTGAGTGGGAACCTGCCGCCATGTCCCTGGTTTGCTTAGGGGAACGAGACCTGATCCCTCAGGCCCCCCTTCCCGCCAACACGCAGAAGTACAGCCAGTGGGTCAACATTAATGGCCGCCGGGCGGAAGCTCTCCGCGACACCAGGGCCAGTGTGACCGCAGTCCGTTGTCATCTGGTGGCCCCGGACCAGATCTTGCCGAACATTCTTTGCCCTGTCCGGTCGGCCGACAACTCAGAAAGCCTATGTCAAATGGCCTACGTCCCCTTCGAATGGGGAGGAGTATCCGGGATGCTGAAAGTGACTGTCCGCGAGGATGCCCCTGTGGATTGCCTCCTGGGGAACGATCTCGAAAGTTCTCCCTGGGCAGCAGTCGAATGGAGAGAGCACCTGGGGATGCTGGGCCTCCCCGAATGGGTCTGCGTCACGACCCGGTCCATGACCGCCCGGGCCGTCCCCAGTCCAGAGGAACCCGAGTGGCCGGAGCCTCCTCCCGCGATTGTCCCAGAGGAGGCCACCCCCGAAGCAAGTCCCCCAGCCCAAACCGAAGAAGGACTCGGTCGGCTCCAGGACCTCCCCGATCTGGCCCAGTGGCGTCACGAGGGGGGTCCTACCCAGGAACAATTCCGGCAAGAACAAAGAACCTGTCCCTCCCTCGAGGGACTCCGGCAGCAAGCCCTTGCCCAGAGCGCAGGGGACACCTCGGGGGCCCACTGGATCTACTGGGACAAAGACCTGCTCTACAGCGAGCAAAGGATTGCAGAACTAGGGGCCAGTCGGGTGCTGGTGGTGCCCCTTCGCTTCAGAGATTTCCTCCTGAACTTAGCCCACAATGTCCCCCTTGCCGGACACCTGGGACAGGACAAAACGTACGACCGCCTGGTGACCCACTTTTACTGGCCCCAAATGCGAAAGGATGTCACCAACCACTGCAGGGCCTGCCCCACCTGCCAGGCCAGTGGAAAAAGTGGCCGAAAAACCAAAGCACTCTTACAGCCTTTTCCCGTCGTCACCACCCCGTTCGAACGGGTGGGAATAGACATTGTGGGGCCCCTGGACCCCCGAACCGCCCAAGGACACCGGTTCATCCTGGTCCTGGTGGACCACGCCCCCCGCTATCCCGAGGCCATCCCTCTTCGAACCATGACGGCACCCGTGGTAGGCCAAGCCCTGATGGGGATCTTCTCCCGGGTGGGTTTCCCCCGGGAGGTCGTCAGCGACAGGGGCATGAACTTCATCTCAAAATACATGAAGTCTCTCTGGCAACAGTGCGGGGTCACCTACAAATTCACGACCCCCTATCACCCGCAAGGAAATGGATTGGTCGAGCGGTTTAACCGCACACTCCAAGGAATGATCATGGGCCTAGAAGAACCCCTCCGTCGCCAGTGGGACGTGCTACTCCCGCGCCTCCTGTTTGCCTATCGAGAAGTCCCTCAAAAATCCCTAGGCTTCAGCCCATTTGAACTCCTGTACGGACACCCCGTCCGGGGTCCCCTCAGCCTAGTCAAAGAAGGTTGGGAGAGGCCCCCCCAGAAAGCTCCCCCTGATATATACAAGTATCTCCTGGCCCTTCGCAACCAGACCCGGCGATTCAGGGAGATCGCCAAACCAAACCTTGAAGCCAGTCAGGAGGACATGAAGAAATGGTATGATCAGCACGCCTCCTCCATTGAGTTCGAACCGGGACAGCTGGTCTGGGTGATGTCCCCGGTTGAACCCTGTGCCCTACAGGACAAATGGTCCGGGCCCTTCAAGGTGATCGAACGCAAGGGGCCCGTCACCTATTTAATCGACATGGAAACCGCACGGAACCCCCTACGGGTCCTCCACGCCAACAGACTCAAACCCCATTTTGTACGCTCAGAACTCAGCCTCCTGATGGCTACCGATAATGGGACGGAAGAAGACTCCGAGCCCCTTCCTGACCTGCTGAGGACCCTCGAGCAGGATGGCTCAGTGGAAGGGGTCAGACTCTCCGAGGCCTTGTCCCCGGAGCAACGCCAAGACTGTCAAGCTCTCCTGACACGGTTCGCATCCTTGTTCTCTCTCACCCCCGGGGTCACCCCCTGGTTCCTTCACGATGTGGACACCGGGGACAGCCCCCCTATTCGACACAGGGCGTACCGCGTATCAGATCGGGTGCGCGCCTGCATCCAGGCCGAGGTATCCAAGATGCTGGCCCTGGGAGTGATCGAACCCTCTGACAGCCCCTGGGCCAGCCCAGTCGTCCTGGTCCCCAAGGCTGCCGCCCCGGGCGTTGCCCCTGAGCTCCGGTTCTGTGTGGACTACCGGGGACTGAATGCCGTTACCAGGACCGACGCTCACCCTATCCACCGGGCAGATGAGCTAATTGACCGTATGGGGGCCGCCCGCTACCTGAGCATCTTCGATTTAACAGCGGGCTACTGGCAAATCGGCCTCACCCCCAGGGCCCAAGAACGATCCGCCTTCTCTACCCCGGACGGTCACTACCACTTCAAGGTGATGCCATTCGGCATGAAAAACGCTCCGGCAACATTTCAACGACTCGTGAACCAGGTACTGGCGGGCCTCGAAGAATTCAGCGCCGCCTACCTGGACGACATCGCTGTGTACAGTCACCACTGGACCGACCACCTCCGCCACCTGCGGGAAGTTCTACACGCCCTCCGGCAGGCCGGGCTCACCATCAAGGCCAGCAAATGTCAGGTTGGCCAAGGGTCCGTGGCCTACCTAGGACACCAAGTGGGAAGCGGGCTGGTGGCCCCCCTCCAGCTCAAGATCGCTGCCATCCAGGCCTGGCAGCCCCCTACGACCCAAACCGAGGTCCGGGCCTTCCTGGGACTCACCGGGTACTACCGGCGGTTTGTGAAGGACTATGGCAGCATCGTGGGGCCCCTCACGGAGCTCACATCCAAGAAGAACCCCAAAACAGTCAACTGGACTCCGGACTGCCAATCGGCCTTCGAGAAGCTGAAGGCCGCTATGTGCACGGCCCCCGTGCTCCAGGCTCCCGACTGCGGCCGGGAATTCATTGTACAGACGGACGCCTCCGATCAGGGCGTGGGGGCCGTCCTCTCCCAACTCAACACCGAGGGAGTCGATCAGCCAGTGGCATTCATCAGCCGACGCCTGCTGGGCCGGGAACAGCGCTGGAGCACCATCGAGAGGGAGGCCTTCGCCGTAGTCTGGGCCCTCAAGAAGCTCCGGCCCTACCTCTTCGGCACCCACTTTCGGGTGCAGACAGACCACCGACCCCTGCAATGGCTGATGCAGATGCGGGGGGAAAACCCGAAACTGTTGCGCTGGTCCATCTCCCTGCAGGGGATGGACTTCACTGTGGAGCATCGTCCAGGCCAAGACCACACCAACGCAGACGGCCTGTCACGCTTTTTCCGCCTCGGCGAGGAGAGTCCCCAAGAGGATGGCTGACTCTCCCTGCCTTCAGCTGGGGGGGACGCATGTTGGACAGGCCTCGTAGCTGGGCCGTCCCCCCTCCGCACAACGGGGCCCGGACACGGCTCTCCCTGAATCCCCAGCAAGAACCACCCCGGCAACCCCCCGAGGCAACCCACAACCCGTCCATAACGGGACTCCAGCTCCTGAACCCTCCCGTACCGGCTGGCCCTGGTCCCCATCAGCACCATGGCCCCGGCCCAGCCGCCATCTTTGGACACTACAGCACGAGGCCGCGTGGCCTCAACTCGACCCTAACCCTGGGCCTGGCCAGGCCCCGACATCGAGGCACCAACCTCCACACAGGAGGTAAAGAGACCACTTTGCAGATCAATGGAAGAAGGAGTCGTCAACGGCTCTCCTCCGCCAGGTGTCGATCACCCCCGGCCTCCCTGGGCGCTGGCTCCCCCCCCCTGCTGGGTGTCTGGACTCCCTCATTCCGGACCTCCCGACCTCCAGGCGCGAAGGTCCGGACATCAAAGGGGACTAGACCTATAACTGGGGCAGCGCCAGACCAGGAAGGCAGTTGTATCCTGGAGTCGAGAGACACCGAGAAGAACTCATCCTTGACGGACTGCTGGCGCTGCCGCAGCCCTGCCCTGTGAACCCTTCGTCTTGGCCTGCTGGCGCTGCCGCGGCCCACCCTCGTAAAACCATCATCTTGGCCTGCTGGCGCTGCCGCGGTCCTCTGCAACGTGAACTACCACCTTGGCCTGCTGGCGCTGCCGCGGCCCTCTGCAACGTGAACTACCACCTTGGTCTGCTGGCGCTGCCGCGGCCCTCTGCAACGTGAACTACCACCTTGGCCTGCTGGCGCTGCCGCGCCCCTCTGCAATGTGAACCATCGCCTTGGCCTGCTGGCGCTGCCGCGGCCCCCTTCGTTGTAGACCTTCGTCCTAGCCGGCTGGCGCTGCCGCGGCTCGACCTTGCAGACTCCTAAGCTCGAGGATTGTGAGCTTCTCGCTTGCCACCCCCTGTACCGATCCGGTACCAAGACTGTCCCGCTACCCCTTTCCCTACAGAGACTAGAATTGAGGGGACCTTCGAGTCCTGAATCCCATGTATCGCTGATAACCTTGCCTTACGAACCCTATATAAAGAGTGTTGATCTCATCCTTGTGTGGTGTCTATCTGTGGGGGGGAAGTGACTTGTCTGTACGATCGCTGGAGACGGCCCTCCTCGGAGGCCTCTCCCCCAGTACTCGGCCGACCCTCCGGGTCCCCGTCTAACAAACATACATAATAAAAATAAAATAAGAAGGAAAGTGATATACATGACATACATGTACAAAATCTTAGCTCTTGATTGCCACTGGTCCTTAATGTCATTTGTCCAAGTGCTGTCTTTTTATTGTTTCATTATTTTAGGCTCTTAAGTTTTTTCCCATTACTCTATTTTTCCTGTAATGCTGATTAAAAGATTTGTTGATGCATTGCTGCTCAGAAGCCACTGAAATGTGATTCTTTTTTTTTTTTTAATTATTGAATTTAGCTTAAAAAAAGAATAATCCGTATAATATAAGAGACGCACAAGGTGCAATATCATGGTGTGGCTCATAGTCCCCTACATAGCCTATAAATTGACAGACAAAAGTAGAAAGAAATATTAAAAACACAATTTGCATTAATGTAGTATAATGATCACAAGACAGTCCTATATACGACATTCATAGCAAACAGCGAACAATGTAGTGACCACAGAAAGCAGAGAATGTATACCACTGGACACCCCACGCCTTGACTTTTTCGGGTTGTGAAGTACATAGGCTTCTAATACAGGATATCATGTACAGGACAGCGCATCATCATATCCAGCACTAACCTTAGTGCTTATTGCTTTCCGTATCTCTTCCTCGAACTGGCTGGGTTAAATAATGGGATTGATAGTGCTGGATCTGTCCATTTAATAACATCAGAATTCAGTGTCTGTCTGGGTGGAGTCTGAGCCGACTTCTAGCTCCTTGCTTTGGCCAGGACTATTGCTAAGACCTTAAACCTATTCTCTTATCTTCTTTGCTATGCATTTATGCATTATACATAAGTACATTTCTAGAGTGCCTTCACTCGGATGGACATATAATTGCTTTTCCAGTTATCCTAACCATCTCCTCCCAATATGGACTCAGCACAGGACAGTTCTTGGCAGAACATCCTGGGCACAAACCAGAAACAGAGCCAAAAATGTTATGTAATAGGTTGGGTACAAATAGTTAAATTGCACTAAATTGAAGCATGCATTTCTAGACACCTTTGCCACAACATCCATTTATAAAGGACGAAAATGACCACGAGAGCTGAAGCCAGGATCAGCAATGACTCCAGGACTCTGTTCTGCCAGCTCTAGGACCTCCAATTTCCATATTAGTTGGGCTCGCTTGTGTAAGCTGGCCTTAAGGTAGAAGCTGTCTCCCAGTCTGAGTAGACTTTCTTAACAAGCTATGGCAATACACCACCCACATGACAGAGCAGGAAATTATATTGATGATTCTCTCATTTTCTGGTATCTATCTCAGAAGTATCAAGCTCACACCTTCGGTTGGGGTATATCACCTTCACTTTGTAGTGATTCCTGTGACAAGACTGGTTTCCCTTCGCACCTATATGAATGACCTCCTGTGACATATATATTGAGAACCAGAAAGCAAAATGTTGCAGCTGAGCTATTACGTGTTCTAATACATTTTCTGATGCTCCCAACCCACCACTCTTCAAAAAATATTAACTTTATGTGGTGCCACCCAATGCCTGCCGTAATTCCAAATCTATACCAACAATATCTTATCTTAATCACTAAAATAGGCTCTGGACAGCCTTATGGGATGGTCGGAGAAACAGTATAATAATCAGGCCATCGTTGGAATCTTCAACTATATGATTTTACCCATAATCGACAGTAGCACAATTTTCTTTAAGAAATCACATTATTACCGAGTGTCCTTGTCGCTTTTTTCCACATTCACTCCAACTCCACTTCCCCATGATATACTTGAATATCTAAGCATATAAAAGTAATATCATCCCACTTCACTTCAATAGGGAGGGGTTTAGTGTTTCAGAACTGAATGCAATTCCCATTACAGTAGGAAAAAACAAGATTTCTTCAACTAACTTGGGTAAAACTAATCAACAAGGTTATAACCGCAGGATGACCACTGCAAGGTTCTTGTATGAATATGTCTGTTGTCCACGTACAATGCTATCATGCATGTTTTCCCAAACATGGTTATTTCAGTATACGTTCCCTGAGCTCTAAAATGGCATACCTGCAGCTCCATTTCCAGCAAAAATCATATTGGTGATAGGGAACAATCTCTTCTTGTCCCAGTTTTAGTGTTCCATTTTTTATGGTCTGACTTTACAGCACAGCTGTCACCAGCCAAGTATGTGAGTACCATTAGAGAGGGGCTTTAGCTCCACCTACATTTTAGGAGCGAGGAGTACATGTTTTGATTGGGCAGACGTTGTGTGCTTTCACAAAAAAGTGCTTTCCCTCCACTAGCTGAGATCAATTTTGTTTATGTATCCAGCTGGCTGAGCTACAACTTTCTAGGGCACCTAACTCTGTAATGTTGTAAAAGTGTCTTAAAATACAAAATCATGCATGGTCTTTGTCTGGCAGCAGTACAGGTGGGAGGAAGGCAGTCATTAATCTACATAGACTTTTAGGTCTGGCTCGATAGTGCAACTGCCACCTAAAATTTAACCTACACTAATATTATTCTACAGTCCTTTGCTTCCACGCAAATACATATGCTATTTACTTGCAAATCTTCACATTGCAATACAACATTGCTTTAAAGCCAGACCTATTGGCATTGTCAATGCTTGTTCTGAATGTATGTACCCTTTATGTTTCCTTACCATAGAGGACGAGCATAGCAGTCAGGTCTAAGAGCATATTTGAAAGCCAAACCCATGTCAGTCAAGGCAGCATATAGGTATCCCTTCCCAAAAGATCAATCTATGTCTAAACATGCTAATGCTACTAGAAGACCTATTCCTGGGATAGACACAATTATGTGAAAAAGGTGACCAAGACTGGGTGTCATACTATCTCCTGGGATTAACCCTGTTTGATGTGGGTGGACTAAGGATTACAATACCCCCATAACTTGGTTACCTTAATCGAAGTTCTTTATAGTCTAGGTAAGATAAGTAAGGAAAGAGGTCTATAAGGGTTCCTTTTCCATATGTCCTAAACTGTTATGGGGATATTTACTATTTTTGTTTCTTTTGTTGACTGTAGTAGCATGCCTATTTCTCTTCCCGTCACATAGAGGTGTACATTTTGAGGACCTAGTTGTGTGCTAAATGTATCTGTAAGACCTTCGATCCCGGGTACTTATATCCACCAAGCATTTTATCACTTCCTTTATCTCATTTACAGTGATCGGTAATTCCAACTGATCAGACTGAGCTTGTGATAGTGAGTTTAGCCCTGCTACATGTATATATATAGAAATCTATAGTAATTCATAAAGAGTTTATTAATACCAATTTTAAATTAACTCAAGTTTTCCCCTTTGTCATTAAGGGCTCTTAGCGCTGGCCTGACTCATTTCCAAGAATTGCCAACAGTCGACCTGACATATGCTCCCAGAATGTATTTTACTGATATAGGCTTTATAATCCAATCACCTTAACATGTCCAACGTTTTTTAAATATCAACTAATTGCATTTAATACCCCCCCCCGCCCCCTCCCTGGTTGCATTGTCATTTTCTAGTTTCCTCATTTCAACATCATTCATTGTGTGCCCACTTGAGGGGCAAAATATCAGGGTGAAGCAGGCCCACAGTATCACCAAACCCATCGCCTGGCATGCTCAAAAGAAACACAACAGCTTTATATCAGGACTTTAAAAGTTATCTTGCTCTGTAGCAAATGGGTAAACGTGTTCATACCTGAGTAGATATATTTTGTAACCACACGATCATCTCTATAACTAATCAAAGTGCTATGATGAGATTAAAATGCCCGAGGTTATCATTTTCACACTAGGGGCCCTTTTGCCCTGGAGTTTGGGGTCATCTATCAAGATTTCTTCCAATGCTTTATTGTCTCCGATATCGCTTGTTAATTTTATGGAGAGTGTCACTCTGAAGGTGCCCGCCATTTCTACTGCAGCTTGTTGACCTTTTAACATTTACCACATTGATGTTTTTTTAAACTTCCTGCACTGCTTTTGGTATGTAGGTCTTGAATAACTCCTGCACCCACAAGTGCCCTAGAAGGGGCTCCATAACATAATACTATCCTGTAAATATTATATACACTGGGACAGTCCGACTGGCCCCTTCTATGAGAACCAAGTTCTCCCTTTGCTGTGACAAAAAAAAGAGAGAGGGTGACTGAGTGTTAATTGCGCTGGGATGTGACAGTCATCAGAATTCACAGTCTTTAAAGCTCCAAGGAAAAGGTTATGGTCACCCACCATCAACCAAAATGGGTAATGTAAGAACAGAACCACATATGTCAAGAGAAAGGAATATATCTTGAGCTAAAGTAGTACATCAGTAAAAGTTCTTCAAATAAATCCCGAACGATGAGTAATCTTCATATCTTCTTTTATTATTGATGTTATTCTTCGTAAGACAAACTAGCCGCCAACACGTGTTTCGCCTTGGTAAGATAAACCATAGACTTCTTCAGGGCTATAGCTAGGTTCTGTATGTAAGACTCAAGCAGTACTCTCCACAAGTCGTGTTCCTTAACTAGGTCTACTTCACACTCGAAGGATATCGGAGGCTCATTTTAGACTTTTGAAATTCGTCAATCACATTGAACCTGGAGCCTCCAGAGAAATAACCACCTTTTAATGCTCTCACGACTTGTGGAGAGTACTGCTTGAGTCTTACATACAGAACCTAGCTATAGCCCTGAAGAAGTCTATGGTTTATCTTACCAAGACGAAACACGTGTTGGTGGCTAGTGTGTCTTACGAAGAATAACATCAATAATAAAAGAAGATATGAAGATTACTCATCGTTCGGGATTTTTTTGAGGAACCTTTTACTGATGTACTAGTTTAGCTCAGGATATATTCCTTTTTCTCCCTTTGCTGTCTCCGAGACACCTGCTCACGCCTGGGCTCCCCACAGCCAGTCCCCAAAAGTGGTATTAATGAGAGAAGGGGCAGAAAGTCTCAGGTCCTTACTGGTCTAGGTAGCTTCTCCCAAATGTTAGAATTTTGGGACTCTGTCACTCTGTGGAGATACTCAACAACTGACAATCCTTAGGTCCCCACCGCTTATCTCACACACTCCACGTGCTCTATGTGTCGTCCCACTCCATTCGCAGCCAATATTTTTCTGAAGTCCAAAGTGGTGGTGGGACGCCATGACTCATGATCAGAAGAGCCTCATGGGACTCAAACTGCTCACCACACACACCCATATTGGCATCCTCTCTTCCACTGTGTACATCACCATCTACAAGGAGTACTGATTGCTCCTTTGCTATCAGTGTAATGGAGTGGCATGATTTATGATTTGTTCTGAGAACCATAGATGGCAAATTTCAGTAGCTTGACATGTGAGCCAAACCATAAGTCAGATTGGGGCTGTGTTATATCAGGCGCGGCCGGCACAGGTAAGAGTAGTGGGGTGAGACGGGACGGGGTGGGCGGTAAGTCGACAGATGACGAGAAAGGTAACATTAAATACATTTCTTTTAAAAGCACTTACTTTGCACTCACCACTGTGGAAGGTGAGTAAATAACTACTCGGGAAATGTTTAAGATAGCTAATTATTAATTTACAGTCAAATTTGCTATGCTCTTAAACAGCAACCATCCTTTTCAATATTATCTCTGGTCATCTCCAGGCAGCATTTCTCAAAAAATAAAAATGAATAACACCAGTTTGATGAAATTGTTGAATCTACATAAACACATTTTCTTCCTTTCTTTATCTTTTTTATTTACTTTCCTTTATCATCCTTTAACAAGTATATGTAATTTATGGTCTCAATTAACCTTTTACCGTCTGCATAATCTCAGTCCTCTTTCTTTCTTGATAAGTAGTGTTATTTTCTCCACAAAACTTCACATGCAATTTAACTCAGCCCCAATAATATAATGACAGTTAATAATAATTGTTGGTCATTAGATATTTACTTATAACTTCCTTTCATCTATTTCAGGTCTGTGAGTTCTCTCCCCATTACGATTATATAACAAGCATTGGTGAAGCAAAATAGGTCTGACATTGGCATCAGCCTTTTGGTACTACTTGTTTTGTTATAGTTTCTGCAAAATGTTATTGTGGGATAAGTTACAGGTCCTCAATATTCTAAACAAAAGCATTGGCTAAAGGCTAAAATGTTGTTTTGGTCTCAAAAGAGGACATATTGCCATTAATCTCCCTGGCACTGAAGGGAACTACTCTGTATGTTGATGTGCTCTTTATTAGAAGGCAGCAATTAATAGCTCACGGTAATGCCCTCTAATGGCTGAAGTGGGCTTGCACATTACCCCTTTATGCATGCTGGAGTGACTGGAAGAAAAAAGTGAATAACAGAACCACAGACTAATTGACGAAGTCCAACTGAAAACCCCTAAGGGTAAAATCAAAAGGTCTTGGCTAACACAGATGTACAAAAAAACAATTGGTCTGCCATTGGCTGCAAGGAAAGAATGGAAAAAGAAGGAATAAATGAAAGAAGAAGAAAAGAATGAAATATGATTTAAAGAAGGGAAAGAAATAGAAAGAAACAAAGAAAAAGGAACAAAATGATAAAAAAATAGAGCAGGAAGAAGAAAGTAACAAAGGGAAAAAGATGGAAGGAAACAAGAAGGAAGGAAAGAAAGAAAGTCAGACAGAAGGAAAGTAAGAAGGAAAGACAAAAGAAAATGAAAGAAGAAGGAACAAAGAGAAAAAGAAGGAAAGAAGAAGAATAAAGAAAGGGAGGAAGACAAAAAGAAGCAAAGAAAGAAAGAATGACTAAGAAGGAGATGGAAATAGAAAGAAGATAAAAAATACAGAAGTAAAGAATGAACAAAAGGAGGAAAGAAGGAATGAAAGAAGAAAGAAGGAAAGAGAGCAAGAACGGAGAAAAGAAGGACAGAAAGAAAGAAGTTAGAAGGAAGAAAAGAGAAAAAAATAAGAAAGAAAGATAAAAGGAAGGAAAGAAGGCAGAAAAGGAGGAACAAAAGAAGGAAGAAAAAAGGGAAAGAAAGAAGACAAGAAATAAAGAGAAAGATAAGAAAGAAAGTAAAGAAGGACAGAATAAGGAATGGCAGACAAGGGTGCAAAGATATAGCACTGACATGAGCTTATATTCACAATACATATGAAATGCTGGATATGCTGTGAAAAAACAGCAGTCGGCATTGGCAAGAGACAGGAACTGATAAAGCTAGTATGTGCTCTGTGCTGTCATCTGGTAGGAAGCCTCCTTCTATCCGATCAGTCTCTACAAACAAAGGCAACACTAAGGTAATGATAATGTGTAGATGTGTTCCTTGTGAATGGGCTTAATGCCGTCACTCAAAGTGAAGTTAACCAGTGGTTGAAGAAGGCCGACTGTTTTCCCCGTGTTGTATGCTGTAGTGTACAGAAGCAAAATGTGAATGACACAAGAATAAACAAATGGATGAATAGAAGTGTATGAAAGCCCCTTTATCTAAGTATTTTTGCATATAACTTTGGTAAAATCAAAAGGTCTTGGCTAAAGCCAAACCTAAAAAGTGTTAAAATATCTGTAGTATCAGAGAATCATGGATTAGGAACTAAGGGCCAGATGTAGGTAACCAAATACAGGGCGGTAAAGGCCGAAAATACCGAATTTCGGCCTTTACCGACCTGTATTTGGCCTTTGAGATGTAGGGGACCCAAAAACATCCGAATTGGTAAATTTACCGAATCGTTAAATTTACTGAATCGGTAAATTTACCGAATCCGTAAAGTTTCCGAATCGGTAAATTTACCGAATCGGTAAATTTACAGATTCGGAAAATAAGAAATGGTAAAAATGACCATTGAGATGTAGGTAACCTCTTAAATACCGAATTTGCATGAAATTCGGTATTTAAGAGTCAGTATTTACCATGGATTGAAATCAGGTGGTAACCAGGTGCAGGCTATAAAAAAGCCCCCAAAATGCAACAGTTTCACCAGAATGGCGGCATTCTATGTGATTGCGAGGTGGCTACGGCTACAGGCAGAAGGAGAGAGGGTCTGGAGGAGGGAGGAGCAGGTGTATAGGCAGATGATCACCCTATTCCAGCTAACTGAGCCAGAGATCCTACAAAGGTACAGGCTAGACCCCCAAACTATCCTGGACCTTATCAGGGACCTCCACCCACTGTTGGACCATCCAACCCCAAGGGCGCACGCCATCCCACCCCATGTGCAGGTGCTGTGCAGCCTACACCTGCTTGTATCTCGGAGTTACCAGAGTGTGGTTGCTGCGGTAGGTGGGGTGTCCCAGAGCTGTCTGTCCCGTTTCTTTAAGAAATTCCTAGACGCCATGTTGCAGAGAATTCATTACTACATCAGCTTCCCTGCAACGCATGCAGAACTGCTCAGGACAAAGACAGACTTTTATTAGATGGCGCATTTCCCCAACATCATTGGCTGCATTGATGGTACCCACATACCAATATGTCCACCTGCTGCCACAGAGTACATTTATAGGAACAGGAAGTCCACCCACACCATAAATGTACAGGTGATCTGTGATTCCAAGTACATGATCACTGACATTGTAGCCAAATTTCCAGAGAGTACCCACGACTCTTATATCTTCCAAAACAGTGGGATCTACGCACGCCTGACAGCGGGGGAATTCGGCGAAGGATACTTGCTAGGTAACACACTGTGTGAAAATCCCTTGATACGTATTGCAGATGGATGTGTTTGTGTGCATGTGAGTAATGTTTTTTCTTGTTACAAATAGGGGACAGTGCATATGCCCTCCGGTCCTTCATCCTCACACCCTACCTCAACCCTTCAACACCCAGCCAGAGGAGATACAACAGGGCACACAAATACACCAGAAACATTGTGGAGCGCACCTTTGGTCTGTGGAAGAGCAGGTTTTGTTGCCTACATAAAAGTGGAGGGGCCCGCCAGTACACACCAGTCACCTGCTGCAAGATGATTGCAGCCTGTGCAATGTTGCACAACCTTGCGGTTAAGAAGGGCACCGAAGGTGACATCTCTGATTATGAGGACCATGATGACGAGCAACCAGTTCCTGAACCACACACAGCTGGAGTTGCCACACCAACTGATGGCAGACATAGACAGGAAGAGATCACCCGCAACTTTTTTTAAGTAAGTAAAGAGACACAGACAGGTGTAGTATGGACCCAACGTAGTTTAATTGTGTCACTACGTAGGTTACTAACGCATAAATGTGCAACACAAATTATTAACATTCAATGATGTGAGTCCTGGGTCACGTCCCCATTAACTAAAAGAATCATTTGCATCCATGCTTACCAGTGGCAGATGTTTGGTGCTCACTGTGCTCACTTTGCGTTTGGTCTGTAGCCTCAGCATGGCGCCTGCTACTCCTCCTTGTCTCTACGACAAGGGAGCTTGCCATGCTGCTCCTACTTGTGCTCTCTTCACTCTCTGGCACATCTAGAGCCGCAGTTTGTGCTGTTTGTGCATTTAACAGCGCCTCAAGAGCACTGGTCATCCTGGCCATGCCCCTAGTGACCTCATTACTGTTTTAGGTTAGTCCTTCCTGCATGTTTCTGCTTCTCCTGCATAGCAGGGATGTGGCTGTGGCCAGGCAGTTGACGGCTTTATTTTGTTGATGCACACGCTGCCTTTCCTTGCGCCTTGATTCAAATTCTTTGTCTAGTTTTGTGCACAGGAGCTGCACTGATTGTGACATTTCACGCATCCCTGCAGCCATTTCTTTGTTGACATCTACTAGTTCCCTGATGCCCTTTCCTATGTCTCCAATGTTGTTGTTCAGGTTCCTCATTTGGCGTTGGCAAGACATGATGGCTTTTCCCTGCATCCTGGATTTTTACCATGCTCCCCTCCAGGCCACGGAACACACTTAAACCCCCACACGTCCAGCTGCACTGCTTTCTTGGATTCTGCGGCGTCTTGCGCCAGTATGGCCCACCTCTGCACTGGACTGCAGTATGGCAGAGCTACCATCCACAGGTAAGGTGTGTGTGTCTTCCCCCTCCAAGTCACCTGCTGCTGACTCCATTACCAATAGTGGAGCAACAACAAGCCTCCTGCTTGGTTGTGATGCAGGTGTTGTTTCATGCAGTGATGCTGGCATTTCTGGGGATGACAGCAACAGAGGGGATTGTGATCGTTCTGGGGACGCCTGCAACTCTGGAGCATTTTCTGTGTCTTTTGAAGGAGGATGGCTACTGGGTGCACCTGTGTCCTGTGATACATTCTGTGCACTTGGACCTGGCTCCTGACTCTCATCCCTCTCTGGTGCCGTGCCTTCAGTCTCCTGGGAACGCCTGCGAGATGTGTCACCTGTGGACATATGAGGGTACATTAGCGAAGCGCTACTGTCTCACACTCACTACAATTAAATCTTTTTCACTTTAGCTTTATTCTGTCTGCAATCATTTCCCTAACTTGCTGGTTGCTGTGCTGTATGACATGGTCTTATATTTCCTGACTACGTTTCCCATGATGCATTGCTCCTGTATAGTGCTAGCAGTACTGGACTGGGGTTCACTTGGACACAAAGGGTACAGGTAAGGATGATGGTGTGGGGGGAATGCTGTGCATGCATCTTACCTTTTCTGCTTGGAGCTCTGGCTGAGCTGTCTACTTCTCCCAGTCCGCAGACGCTGTCTGGTTCTATGGTTGAGGCCACATCTCCTCCAGGTCAGTAAGGGGGGTGCTGGGTTCTTCCCTCTACCAGTTTTGGTTGCCTGCTTGTGGTGTTCAGCCAATTTTTCTTTTTGTTTGGCTCCTGAGGTCATAGAACCTCTTTTTCAGGTCCTCTGTGTCTCTGGTAGTCACTCCAACTGCATTTACTTTGTCAAGTATGTCCAGCCAGAGTTTCCTTTTGGCAGATTCTGCCACAGTGAGGGACTGCCTGCCAAACAGTTTTTGGTGCACCTTCACCACCTCCTCAACAAGCACGTGCAGCTCCATGCTGCTGAATTTCAGCTTCCTCCTCCTCTCAGGCTGCTCTTTGTATTTGCTGCTTGCCATTTTTCAGTTTTAAAAGTGCACACAACTCTTTCTGCTGCTCAGGGACTCCAACTGCCTCTCCAGAAGCTTCTAATTAGTTCCAGCTGCCTGTGTAGCCACTTCCTGGTATGGAGGGGGAGGGTGGTAGCACCTGATTGGCTGCCTACTTAAGTTTCACTTTTGTTTGCTTTCCTATTCGGCCAAAAAGCCCATAGGAATGAATGGGAAATACCGATTCGGTAAATACCGATTCGGTAAATACCGATTGTCCGATTCCAAATTTTACCGATTCGGTATTATTTACCGAATTTTTATCTACATACCATTTACCGATTCTAAAATACCGATTTGGTAAAATTCTGTATTTTAGAATCGGTAAATTTGGATTACCTACATCTGGCCCTAAGAATACAAAAACAAATGATTCTCTTTTCCCTTCCCCATCAACCACTTGTCATGGCCGCAGCCTTCCCAGACTGTTGTGGGAGGTTCCACTGGGCCCAGGAGGTAGCCACCATTCCTCTGAGAACTTGTCAGCAATCCCTGTCTCTGCCATTGGCATTGAAACTACATTCTATCTGCCTCTTTGTGTCTGGATCAGATGTTGTGTTACACTTACTGGTTCCTGATGGGTTTTCTTTCTCCTGTTTGTTTTCTTCCGATGACTCTTCACCATCCTCTGCATTTTCCCAGGTGGTTCCTTAGGAATGTCCACTTTTAGTCCTTCCTCTTTTGTATGTGTCCCTGTATCCCTTTCTCTGTCTCTTTATTTTCTGTCCATGCTGTCCTCACATTTTACTTTTGCTTTCACGTCTTTTGACAGATTGCCCATTGGAACTAGCCTGGGAAATGTACTTTACCATCCCCCCTCCTTACATTCTTCTGATAGGGAGGAATTTGTGATGCTGAGTATCTAGACAAGAAATCTATATTCTTTTGCTCTTTGTTCTGTCTATGATACATTTGGAATCTAAAGGCTGTAGAGAAAGGAACCACATTAGTACTTTGTAATTATTGCTTTTGTTTCTAGCCAAATACATTGAGTGGGGTATGATCAGTATAAAGACCTTCCAAATATTATCTTAATGATTCTTTGCTCATTTAATGGATAGATATTCCTTCTCCTCAATCAAATACTTTTTCTCTCTAGGATAAAGTTTGTATTGATATATATGATGAGCTTTTCATTGCCATCCTTATCTTTCTGTGAAAGAACTGCCTCAAAATCTATTCCCAAGGCACTAGTCTGTAACATAAAGGCTTTAGAGAAATCTGCAGACTGTAGAATTGTTTTTGATGAGAGTACATCTTTTAATTTCCTAAAAACCAAACGAATTTTGGGAGTTGGAAGTTTTAAAGGTTGTTTAGCATTCTTATCTTTATTCTGTCTAAACCCTGAGTTTTCACCTATCTCAACCACTTTGCCTTGTGCTTCTGAGATCCATCACTTCTACATTGACTGGGGAAGGGCACTCCCATTTCTTTAACACGTTTGCATGCTTTAATCTGGGAGTTCTTTTGTTTATCTTCCAACTCTAGTTGGTATATCACTGGGGGTCACTCTTTCGAGAATCCTATAAGGATATTGCCATTGACTTGCTCAACTATTCAGAGATAATGTACTATTTTCAGCGAACACACATTTGTTGATGGGCTATTTTGGGTGAGAAAAGATTAAACAATACATACTTAGTAAATTTTATTGGCATGGGATTTCTTTGAATATTTACTAATATTGCATTGAATATTCAATTTGCCAGAAAAAACAGATGATATACACCTGTCAAAGCACCACTAAACCCTTTCCCAATTATTGATGAGCATTTTAAAAGAGTTTGTATCAGCCTTATCAGCCCACTTCCTCTTTCCAAAAAGAAGTAGTCTTAGTTGATTATGCAGCTAACTATCCACAAGCAAATAACTTTAAGAGAAGCTACTACCATTCAAATCACTAATAGCATAATAGATGTCTTTTCCAGAGTGGATTTTCCACAAGATTTTAAGGACTTGGGTGTTTATTTTACTGTCAGCAGTGGGGAGAAGGAATAATATCCAATCTTGTGTTCAGAATGCCCTCACTTTTGACCTTCAATCGAAACTACAGTTTTGTTTCTCCTGAGCTTCTTCAACATATTCTTTCACAATTTCTCATAGCTTCCCAACCGACTTACATATTCTAGAGTGGTTTTCCATTATCCGGTTGTCTTTCCCAAACCTTTTTAGTCATATCCAATAAGGCTCTTGATTTACAACCAAATAAAAGCTTGAAAGGTGCAAACCATGTAGGTTTAGGCTCTTTTAATTGAATGGAAAATAGGAAGATTAGGAGCAATGTATCCCAATTTCTTTTTTCAACTCCAAATAGTTTTTTAAGAGTAGGTTTGAAGGTTGAGTTGTAACACTCCATCAATGCATCAGTTTGAAAACGGCATGCCGCAGAACACATTTGATTGATATCAAGTTGAGTGCATATTTGAGACATCATTTTAGACATGACAGCGGTCTGTGTGAATTTCTTGTGGCAAACCTAATTGGGAAAAGATGTATATTATGGCATTAGTGATTTGAAAGGCAGTAGCTTCTCTTAAGGGTATTGTTTCAGGTAATTTATTTGGATATTCAAACAAGACTAGGATACATTTATACTTTTTTGGAAGGAAGAAATGAGGCAATAAGGTACATATCAAAAGCCTTTTCCACCCGCCGAACAAGCTGCCATTGGGAAATGGATGTATCTGACCTAGGTCTCATCCAGATCCGGCAGTCGGACCCACCGACCAATGGTCGGCCGGTTCCAGACCGCAACGGTGTCGACATCGTAATTAGGCCCAATGTGTCTATTAATGCTTTGACTTCTGTCCAGCTAAATTCTATAGGGCAATACAATTATTAGTATTTTTTTTTCGAAAACCTTGTTTGAAAGTTATAGTTACAAGGATTTCTAGCAACAGTTCCGCAAAGAAGTAGAGAAGCCACATTAGATATCTATCACAGAAAAGCAGTTATATCATAGCAGCTGACCATAAAACAGCAAGAGGAGTGGCAGGGGATGAAGCATGGAAGGGTAAAGGGGGGTAACGGGTGGGGTGGAGTACCAGCATTGAAGACGCGAGGGAGCGGCAGAGAGCAGGGAGAGGAGGTTGGGGTACTACGGACCAGCACCGGTGGCCACAGCGGCCGGAGTGCTGGCAGGGTGCGCGGTAGAGGTCGCAGAGGGAGAGGCGTTCCAAGAAAGGAGAAATGAAACAAGAGACCCCCAGATATCATGCAGCCGGCCCGTAACAGGCGTTAGTTCCCAAAATTCTGCCAGAAGCACCTGACAACGCAAAGTGTCCTCAAGCCATGCACCGACCTTAAGTGGGGGTCTCTGGCCGCAGTGTATGGCAACTCTGCGACACGTGAGAACAAGCAACATAGCAGTGAGCCAGCGGGAGGCATCAGGGCAGTGCTTAGCCAAACCTAGTAGACAGGTCAATGGGTCTGTCAAGACTGGAGAAGAGGTAATCTCAGTGATGACGGCACACACATCGCGGCAATATGCCGAAACTGAGGGACACAGCCAGACGAGATGAGAGAAGCCCGTCACGGGACGAGCACCGGAGACATCTATCAATGGGGATGAGGCCCATTCTGTACAGCTGGGCAGGGGAGCAGTACAGCCTGTGCAAATATTTATAATGTATAAGGCGAAGGTGATAATTAGGAGATTGATGCTTGGGCTGCTTACAACAATACGACCAGTCCTCAAGGAAGAGATCAACGCCAAGGTCCTCGCTCCTGGCAATGCCGGCACGATCAGTAGAGAATGAGGACGCCATGAGTGTGGTGGCATAGAGCCTAGAAACCAGTTTGTGAGGAGAAGTGGATGTGTACGCCAGGTCAAGGGCGGCCATCGACAGGGGAGGCTGCGGGAACGTGGAGTGTAGCTCCCAACAAGTTGCCCTGAGCTGAAAATAGAGCAGTGGATTCATTGGGCCAGACCCGACCAGAAGCAAAAAGAAATCGCCGTTAGCATAGAGGTCCGGCAAAGTGGCCAGACCCAAGCTGGCTGCACGTTTGCCCATACCGGCCGTGCGTGTGCAGTGAGGGAAAAACCGTGTGGTATGCGACAGGTATGGCACCGGCGCAGAGCAGGCTGGAACCCGAATACTTTCTAAGATCATCCCAGGCCCAGCACAGGGTCTCCACCGTGTCAATCTCCCTGTGCAGCGGTTTTGCAGGAGCAAAGATAGTGGTCTGTAAAGGTAAGGGGGCAGCAAGGTCAGCCTCCACCCCTACGTGAGGTTGAAAAGGCATTGGGTGCAACCAAAAGTAGAGGAAGCTGGCTTGGGCACTAAGGGCGTATAATTTGAAGTCTGGGACACCAATCCCACCATGGAGCATGAGGATATTATATGCCACCCTAGGTTGACGACCAGCCCGAATGAGGGAGATGATGAGGGAGCGGAGAGTGTGAAAGAAATGAGCCGTAAGAGGAACGGGTATGTTCAAGAATAAATATAAAAATTTCAGGAGTACTACCATCTTAGCGATGGCAATACACCCCGCCAGAGATCTCCAGCCAGTCGACCGCCTGGCCAAAGTTGGCCTTCCAGATTTCATCAACACTCCTGCTGTGCCAAATGCCCCAATACCTGGTGGGCCCGATGCCCATACAAAAGGGTAGTCTGGGGTGAAGAGGACTGTGGCATCCGTCAAAGGGAAAAGAACAGACTTACTCCAATTAATGGATGCCAGACAGACCTCCGAATCGTACGACCTCACAAACCATGGGGCCAAGATTTTCTTGAGGGTGGCGGACATAGAGCGTGATGTTATCCGCATACATGGAGACTACAAGGGCTCGGGCCGCGAAGCCCAAACCTCTCTGAGTGTGGTGCTGCCAGAGTCTGGCGGCGAGTGGTTCCATAGCCACCACAAAAAGCATGGGTGAGAGTGGGCACCCCTGCCTAGTGCCCCTGGAAACAGGAATGGGCTCCGAGATCTGACCATTGACACGGAGATGGGCAACAGGAAGGGTGTAGACGAGGAGAACTTTGCACAGAAAAACCGGGCTAAAGCCAAAACGGGGAAGGAGATAAAGTAGGAAGGGCCTCTCTAAAGTGTCAAAGGCCTTGGTGGCGTCCAAAAGAGCCGCCATGGCCGGCAAAGCTGGGTTGATCTGGTGAAGTATTGCGAATATCGTGTGGAGGTTATGCAACGTTGCGTGCCCCGGAACGATACCGGACTGGTCCAGCGAGCGATCATGGGCATGAGAGGTAGAAGGCGGGAGGCAAGAAGCTTAGCTAAAATCTTGATGTCGGTGTTAATGAGGGATAAGGGGTGCTAGGAGTTCAATAGTTCAGGGGGCTTGTCCAGCTTTAGATGCAGAGTCAGCAGGGCCGTGCGAAGTGAAGGAGGGAAATGGCCGCCCTCGAAGGAGTCATTATACATGGCGGCGAGGTGCGGGATGAGAATGGGTGCAAAGGTTTTATAAAAGGACACAAGTAGGCTGTCGGAACAAGGCGCCTTGTCCCTGGGCAAGCTGTTGATGGCCGCTAAAATCTCCTCCTTGGACAAAGGTTCATAGAGGAATTTCTGATGACCATTACTGAGCCAGAGGAGCTTCAGGGTGTCAAGGTACTGGTTCAGGATGTCACGGGAGGGGGTGATCCCGGCAGTGTAGAGTTGAGTATAAAAAGTGGTGACCTGAGAGATCACTTCAGTGGGAGAGGTAATGTGCTCTGGACCCCATCCTGCAAAGCTGTGAAATAAGAGGCGGCGTGTGGCTGCTGTAAAAGATTGGCCAGAGTTTTACCTGGGCAGTTGCCCTTGCCATAACGGCGAGCCCTGGCCTCCCTACCCAAAAAGGAGAGTTCCCTGGCAGATTCTTGCTTGAACTCAGAAAGTTTGTCTCGGATCTGTGCAAGGGGGTCTGGGTTGGGGCTGAGAGATTGCAGGGAGTCAAGAGCCTTAATTGTTCTTTCTCGATGCTCCAGGGTGCCACAAATAGAGTGTAGAACACCAGACTGCTTAAAGATGCATTTGCCCCAGATCACCACCTTGAAGCCCTCCCGTAGGGTGGAAGGGGACTCCATGGAGCCAGCGTTAAGTTCAAAATAATTTTCAATCGCAGTCCGCAGCTCAGTACAGAACACAGAATCGCGGAGCGCATTGGGAGGCAGGAGCCAGGCAAACATACGCTTGGGGGCATGCAGGGGAGCAGATTGAGGCAAACGGGGGTGTGATCAGAAAGAGTGCTCACCATGTGTTTGACTGAAGTGACCCATGTGAAAGCATCGTAAGTGGTAAGCCAAAGATCCAAGCGGGACCAACAGCCAGCGGAGCCAGTAACACAGGTGCCCTCATGCACACCCGGGTGAGTGTGGCGAAATGCGTCCAGCAGGGAATTGTGAGTTAGGAGAGAGCACAGGAGGGAGGTGGAGCGCCAGTGCAAGGCACAGGGCCCAGAGTGACCCAGAGTGGCTGAAAGTGTAATGTTCAAATCACCCCCCCCACAGCAAAGCTACAGGGCCCAAGGAGGATATGTGTCTCCACACCTGCGTAAAGAAGTTGGGGTCATCAGTGTTAGGGCCGTAAATTTCTGCGAGAATGAGATGCTGGGTCAAGAGGCTACCTAGTATTATGACAAAGCGCCCCTCAGGTTCAACAATGGGTTTAGAGGTGCGCCAGGGGAGCCCTTTGCATAAAAGTCTAGACACCCCGCGGGAGTAGGAAGAGTAGAAAGAGGAATTTCATCCCAATGATGAGAGTGTAGCCTAGAGGCGGTAGCAGGAAGCAGGTGAGTTTCCTAGAGGAAGCAGATGTCAACCTTATGACATATGAGGTGTGTATGTACTAGGTGAGTCTTCCGATGGTCGTTGAGACCGCGAATATTCCAGGTCCAGGGTGTGGTGACTGTCATAGGGCTAGGCCAGGTAGACAAATGCTGGATGGTGGCGGACGTGAAGTGGAAGTCAGGAGTGCTTGGGGTGGGAAGTGCAGCGCGAAGAGCGGTGTTGCAACAGCACAGTAAATAGAAGGTCAAAAAACTAAAACCAACAACAAGCCTCAAAGTAGAGGCAATATAACCCATAGAACACCCTCTCCACTCATACAACCCCACAATCAGGTTGAGAGAACCACCCCCTTCACCCAGGGAGTACCCAACCGGGACAGGAAAAACCAAGATGGAGATAGAGGGAATCATCCCACAGAAGCGTGGCTCAGGTCAGCAAACACCCATGCCTCAAGGACACGGTGGCCAAACCGTGGGTGAATGCGGACTATGAATAAAGGAGAGAGAGACCCAAGAGAGCACCCAGCATCTTGGGGCCCACAAGTCACTTGCGATGCAGGTACAGAGCAGGAAAGTGACGTTGCTGTACAGGCGAGGAAGAAGTGGGGGGCTGCAGGGTTGAGCGTAGGAATAACACAGGAACAGGAGAGATTCACAGAGCCCATGGAGGAAGGGGTTTGAAAAAACAGTCAGTGCAGTCCATCACATGAGCCATGGCGGAACAACCAGAACTGAGACCAAAAAGGGGGGCAAAGTCATGCCGTACTACGCATGAGGTTGGGGCATGTGAACAAAAGGTGCAATCAGTCATTGTCACTGAGAGCGCCTGCAGCAGCCATTTGGGAGTTAGAAGGGGTGGAGTGTTGAGATTTGCCCATTTTTTTGGCATAGGCCAGTGCAGCCTTTGGTTCCAGGAAGGTGTGTACCTGCGAGCCGTCCCTGACACGTAGCTTGTCCAGACACACTAAAGAGTAGGAGATGTCATGTTTTTGCAGCAAACGTTTAGCTGGGAGAAATTCACGATGGGCAACCTGCACCGCCGAAGTGTAATCAGGATAGAAAGATAAAATATTCCTTTGATGACGAATTTCCACCTTTTCCCTGGCAGTTTGGAGGACCGCATTAAAGTTTAGGAGTTTGGCAATGATGGGCCGAGCAGGGAGGCCAGGGGTGGAGCGAGGATCCGAAGAGCGGTGGTCCTGCTCGACAATGAACATGAGTGAGAGAAGCTCCTCAAATAGATCGCGGAGCAGCTGCTCGACAAAGTCTCCCATTTTGTTTATGTTGGATGATTCGGGCACACCCATAATATGGAGATTGCTTCTGCGGCAGCGCGCCTTCAAATCCTCATTTTTGTTTTTGATGATTTCCAATACTTTGTCCATTTGTAGTAGTGCGTGGTGATCTCGGGTCGCAGAATCTTCAGCATCGGACATCCTCATCTCGACCCGCTTTATACTCGCATCATGAGAGTTCACACAAGCCTAGAGGGTGTCTAGCGGATCGTAAAGCTGGTCGAGCTGGTTAGCGATGCCAGTCACTGTGGACTTCACGTCTATCATGATGGTCTTGAGGTCGTCCTCACGGGATAAGCCAGTTTCAGACTGAGTGGCGTACTCAGCGGCGTCCATGACTGCTCCCTCCTGTCTTGATGACTTGCCCTGGTCACCTGGGCAGCTCACGGATCACCACCTCAGATGATAGGGCTGTAGATGAATGGCGTGTGTGCAGGCGGGGGCTGGCGAGAGTGGCCGTGGCAGAGGATGAGGACCTGCAGAGATGGTGGACATCTGGCGCAGAGGATAGGCCGGTGCAGGCGGGATGCTCTGTGGCCCACCAAGCCTGCCAGGAGGCGTGGCATCTGAACACTGTGCCGAACGAGCAGACGGGGGGAGTAGGCAACCCGGGCATTGGAGGTAGGCTGAGTCAAGTGCGGATGTGGCAGGCATCAGCAGGACCCCCGGCAGCCGGGTAGGAGGTAGAGGGCCCAGAGGGAAGAAATGCAGTTCCGATGAACCGGAGACAGGCACCAAGTCCAAGGAGGCCACTCACCCTGGGTTACTACTTTACGTTGAGTGTTATGATGACTACGAGTATTTATGGCAACAGCGATATATGTTGCGTTTGATAGGTTGGTATAGTCACGTGTCTGATGTGATTAGATCTGACAAGGATGGAATCGATATTTATCTTTTCCTCGCATATCACCCAGTAGTGAGGATCGGTGAAGATATCTTTACGTTTGTCAGGTATTTCTGGTTAATATAATTGATTTCCTGGTACGTTTTTTTAGTGTTTGGGACATGGTGGCCACTACAAGATGGCGCTCATGGATTTGTACTATAAATATGTAGGCTAATATGGCAGCCGTGCAGAACGCCGTATATGACTGACTGGTAGTGATATGCTTTACGGGTAAGCTCAGTGACTGGGGAACGGTCATACTTAACGTGGGTTGACTTATGTGAGGTATATTTACACCCGATGTACCACTATTTTATTTACAGAACACGAACACGTGTTATGGCAAAATAGAACATTGGATTACGGGAGATATTACTGAGAATTTATGAGATTACGATATGCTTTACAGGTAAATTCAGTGACTGGGGAACGGTCATACTTAATGTGGGTTGACTTATGTGAGGTATATTTACACCCGATGTACTACTAATTTTATCTACGGTACACAAACACGTGTTATGGCAAAATAGATTATTGGATTACGGGAGATAGTACTGAGGATTTACGAGATATACATTTTAAATTGAGATGAGAGTTGTTTATTATTTGTAAATCCCCTAGACTTATTGGGTACTGGTGGGTTGAATAGCTGGGGTCCTTCGGAACCTTTTGATGATGAGGGATAGTGGAAATCATGGGAGGGAGACCAGCCATGGAGTATGGGATTATAATTATTTGATAATTAAGAATGGATCGATCGTTACTTTTGTCTTGAGTAGTGCATTTCTACTACTATTCATATGGAGTTCTTGTACATGTCTTATAGATTTGACGATTATGGATCAGCCTACTTGAATATGGTTATCCAATTTGACTGCAACTGTAATTTGTATTGAGGTTGGTAGATGGTAGTTGTCTCTAGCATGTATTTTACTGTACTTTTCTATTATTCTCTTTTGAATCTGTTGAGCTTTTCTTCTTTTACCAGTAATCATTGGTTTGCACATGCTTGGGTGTAGCCAGTAGGAATTTGGCGTGGCTCTATCTTTCTTTTCTTTACTATCACACTGATGCAAGGTGTGGCTTGAGGGGTATCCCTTATTGGAGTTTTTATTAACTTTGTGGTACAATGGTATACTACATTATGTACTTAATTTCTTACTTTGTCTTATACTTGTTATTTGGGCTGCAGCCCTGAAGAAGTCGAATGTCGTATATTGACTAGACGAAACACGTGTTGGCTGTGCTTCGCTGTGCTTATGTATTGAACTGAGCTGGATCATATTTTCTTTGGAAGAATAAACTTGGACATTCAACTGACACATAACGATTGGAGGACTTCCATTTCTTATTTCAGACTTTGAGTCCTTGGAAGAACATTTTCTTTATTGGTTAACTCACCTTTGTGGGTTAAGTTTGGGGTTGTGGTAACCGACCCTCTTCTTCTTGGAGCACCATAATTCACTTTCTCGTTATTAATTACCTTGATTTGCTGGGCGCTCTGTTTCTATCAACTGTTACCATTTGTTATTATATATAGATATCAATCTGTCCTTACATTTGAAATTTAAGCACCTACATACATACATATATATTTGTGATTTTTGCTCTATATGTATAGGTCTTTTATTAAAGGAGATTGCAATTATGCTTGCACAAATGATACCACATGTCCACATAATCTATTGTCCTCATCCAAAATGGTCAATCTGTTGAATTTGCATGTGGGAGATGATTGTAGCAAGAGCAGAATTTGTAATATTTAATATATTTGAAGGAATTGCGCCATCTTTTATGCCCACTCCTGCTTCCCTTCATTTGCACCAGTCAGAATATTGCACAGGAGAAATGCATATAAGTGATACACACGGTCCTTTGTGCATTACAAAGCTCCATGAACTAACACTTATGCAGCCCAAGTTGACTGGTGAACATGGGGGAACTTCAAACTCGTTAACAGTAGCTGTAAACTCACCTACATGTGACTTGAGTTATCTCCCACTTGTAAGGGTCTGGAGTCTGTTGGTTACAGCAGACCATGCCCCACCACAGATGCAGCTCATGCTAGTCAGTGCATGAGAAAGTATCTGGCCGGTGCTCAATATTATGTTATGACTCGGGACGGAAGGGGGGGGTGGAGGCTACCTTGTGTTTGGGTCCTGTACCAACAAGCAGATCACTCACTTATTCAGTCAGTCACGCACCTACGAAATAATTCCTTTAGGCACTTGTAAATGTATTCATTCTTCAATACACCTTGGTAAATATATATATATATATATAGATATATATATATATATATATATAGATATATATATATATATATATATATATCTATATATATTACCTACTGGCGGTCGCCAGTAGGTATATATAGTTAGGATTTTTTCTCTATGGGTTTTTTGAAAATTCTATGTCTAATAACTTTGGCGTTTGTGGACGGAATTGGCTGAAATTTTCAGGAAAATGGCACATTTTGTTTCTGAGCATCCCTTGAAAATTTGGGGGGGGTTCGTCAAGGGGGGGCCGAGAAAAAAGGGGGGTCTCAAAACGTGTTTTTAACATTGAGTTTTCCATAGGGCGGTTGGCCTCACTTTTAGCCCGAACGGCTGAATGGATTTGCACGAAACTTGGCAAAATTGTAGGGACTGGTAGCCCGATGTGCCTTTTGTAGGTCTCAATATATGTGCTCCAGTGGATTTTGAGAAATTAACGTTTAAAAAAAGATATATATCTGTAACAGCGGACCTGGCAGCGTCCCAGGACGCGTACTTTACGCGCAACGGAGCTTTGTGAAGCGAAGCTGATTGGTTCTCCGGCGTCTGTCAACATTCCAAACAGTCCGTAGCGGCCGCCATCTTGTCTCTCGGTAGGATCGAGAGACAAGAGGAGGCCAAAGCGAAGGGGCAAATGACCATAAGGGGGCATAGTACATTGTCGCTCACCCCCTAGGTTTGATGTGGAGGTTTTAAAAGGGCCCCGCGGGGCAAAAAAAAATAAAAATAATAATAATCGAACAGCTGAATGGATTTGCACGAAACTTGGCAAAATTGTAGGGACTGGTAGCCCGATGTGCCTTTGCTAGATCTCAATATATGTGCTCCAGTGGATTTTGAGAAATTAACGTTCAAAAAAAGATATATATCTGTAACAGCGCACCGCTTCGCGTACTTTTCGCGTTACGGAGCTTTGCGAAGCGAAGCTGATTGGCTCTCCGGTGTCTGTAAACATTCCAAACAGTCCGTAGCGGCCGCCATCTTGTCTCTCGGTAGGATCGAACAGCTGAATGGATTTGCACGAAACTTGGCAAAATTGTAGGGACTGGTAGCCCGATGTGCCTTTGCTAGGTCTCAATATATGTGCTTCAGTGCATTTTGAGAAATTAACGTTCAGAAACAAGATATATATCTGTAACAGCACTCCGCTTCGCGGAGATAAAATTATATGTGTATTACCTAGCTGTTGCTAACACCAGTTAGCGACGGCTAGTAGAAGATAGCGACCATCTTGGGCCCCACTTTGCATGTGAGTGATATTTATCACTAATGACATGCAAAGTGGGCATGCCAAGATGTTAGCGACTGGAAACAGTCGCTAACATCGCTATCTCCTATTATCAACTTTTGGAAATATTCGAGATAAGCGCGAATATCTCCAAAAGCTACCACCTGCCCTGAGCAGTTCTTAGCCATGTTATCCAATGGGAGGTGGATAACATGGCTAAGAGCATTAGCTCGGTAATGCATGAATATCGCTGAGTTTTCAGCGATATTAATGCATTGCGGTCGTTTTTTATCGTATTTCCGATAAACCTTGATAATAGCAAGGTTTATCTGCGATAATTTCTGACGGTAAAAAAATCGTTGCTAAGCATCGTTAGGGATAAATATCGCTTAACTTTGGTAATATGCCCCAACGTCTGTTAACGTTCGATTCGAAGGAAATCAGGAAGTGTTGAAAAACATTGTCTGCGCCATCTTGTCTTTTTTCAAATGCCACACTTTTGTCGTGCACGGCAGCCATTTTAGATGCCTTGACCAGACCCACTCTGTGCACGCTGTCGATCCTTAGCATGGCTCCCCACCCTCGCAAGCATCTCCCCCAGGCAGTGGTCACCCCCGCTCTCTGTCTTATGCATGGGTAATAAACCTCCCCCCATCTGCGCTGCTCTTCCCTGAGAATCACACCCTGTGCCCGCCCGACACCTCCCTTTCGCCCTATTCACTACCGCACCCTCTGATACTCCTTTTCCTCTGTGTCCGATTGTCCAGGCTGGTCCTAGGGTATCAGCTAGCCCTGCAGATGTAGTTTATGGCCACAGCTGTAAAGAATCACCCCTCTTCAAAGGAGTTATAGTAGATCAAGGCCCACACTCGATGAGATTCGTCACAGCAGAAGCGTTGCTATTATCTGAAAACCATCCTGTATTGTGATTGGGGAGGGGACCGAGCCTGAAGCGGAAGATTCCAGGGATGACTCTTTGTACATCAAAGTTTTTACAATTATGTGTCACATTAAAAATATATAGCACTCCGACAAAGTAGTAAGATTATAAAACTTTAATAATTTATAAATATATACAAGAAAACAAAAATAGTAATAACATATAAACATTTTTAGGGAAAAACAACGAAGTAGCGGTCGGCTGTGCGAATAGTCCCAACGCAGCACAACGTCCAGATTTCCGGCGTGGGGCGTCGCGGGGGGTGGGTCATCAGTAGCAAACTGTTGTGCGAATAGTTCCAAGGCAGCAGAACGCGCTGAAATCTAGATGACACTAAAGTGATGTCTAGTAAGTTGCCACCCAGCAAATAACGGCATGGGGCGTCGCGGGGGGTGGGTCATCAGTAGCAAACTGTTGCGCGAATAGTTCCAAGGCAGCAGAACGATGGCACCAAGGTGATGTCCAGTAAGTTGCCGCACTGGTTTTGGTATCCTACAATGCTGCTCCGAATAACGGCGCGGGGCGCCCCGGGGGAGGCGGTGAACGGGCCTGTCCAGGTGGAGTGTCATCTGTTGTAGTGGGGCGCCCCTTTACCGTTTCAGTTGCCATTCCGTCCGTTTTTGGTCCACTGTGTCAAAAGCCGCAATTCAGCTGAGTTGCGCCCACTCTTGCGGTGCAGCGATAGGCGGCTGTCACAGGACTCTCAAAATGGCGGCAGGCTGTTTCCTTTTTGGGCCTGGTCCACTGAAATGGCCCTGGGACACCTTGGAAATCGGACGCTTGTCTGCTAGGTCTTGGACCCCATTCTCGAAAGCGTCCCCTCCGCCTTGAGAATTCATCAAAAGTTTTTGGGGCTCCGACTCCTGCAGGCTTCTGGTGGGGAGCGGCTGCCATGATTGCTCGCGGAATGACCACGACTGAGCTACGAGATGGTGGTGCTCTCATGCTGACGCCAGCTTCAGTCTGAAACATCCAGAAACAAGGTGGGGCTTTCATCGTTTGGGAAAAAAAAAAAGTTTTCATCCAATGAAAAGTGTTGTTTTTAGGTCACATGATCAAGCCTTCCATCATTAGGAAACCAAAAGTAAAATGAACCAATGAAAAGTTTTATAAACAAGTCACATGACCTGTTATGCGGCATAGGGTGTAAAATGCGGAGAAAATACGTTGGCACGTGAGGCGGCGTCAGTAGCGGACCGATGTGCGAATAGGCCGAAGGCAACACAACGCGCCAAGATCCGGATGGCACCGAGGTGGTGTCCAGCAAGTTGCAGCACTGGTGTGGCCATCCTACAATGCTGAAAGTCGGCGTGGGGCGCCCCGTTGGCACGTGAGGCGGCGTCAGTAGCGGACCGATGTGCGAATAGGCCGAAGGCAACACAACGCGCCAAGATCCGGATGGCACCGAGGTGGTGTCCAGCAAGTTGCAGCACTGGTGTGGCCATCCTACAATGCTGAAAGTCGGCGTGGGGCGCCCCGTTGGCACGTGAGGCGGCGTCAGTAGCGGACCGATGTGCGAATAGGCCGAAGGCAACACAATGCGCCAAGATCCGGATGGCACCGAGGTGGTGTCCAGCAAGTTGCAGCACTGGTGTGGCCATCCTACAATGCTGAAAGTCGGCGTGGGGCGCCCCGTAGGCCTGTGAGTTTGCGTCAGTAGCGGACCGATGTGCGAATAGGCCGAAGGCAGCACAACGCGCCAAGATCCGGATGGCACCGAGGTGGTGTCTAGTAAGTTGCCGCACTGGTGTGGCCATCCAACAATGCTGAAAGTCGGCGTGGGGCGCCCCGTTGGCCTGTGAGTTTGCGTCAGTAGCGGACCGATGTGCGAATAGGCCGAAGGCAGCACAACGCGCCAAGATCCGGATGGCACCGAGGTGGTGTCTAGTAAGTTGCCGCACTGGTGTGGCCATCCAACAATGCTGAAAGTCGGCGTGGGGCGCCCCGTTGGCCTGTGAGTTTGCGTCAGTAGCGGACCGATGTGCGAATAGGCCGAAGGCAGCACAACGCGCCAAGATCCGGATGGCACCGAGGTGGTGTCTAGTAAGTTGCCGCACTGGTGTGGCCATCCTACAATGTTGAAAGTCGGCGTGGGGCGCCCCGTTGGCCTGTGAGATGGCGTCAGTAGCGGACCGATGTGCGAATGGGGCCAAAGGCAGCGCAACAATATTTTCTGAATAGAAGACACCACAAGGCGCTGAGATGCCAAGATCCGGATGGCACCGAGGTGGTGTCTAGTAAGTTGTCGCACTTCTGTGGCCATCCTACAATGTTGAAAGTCGGCGTGGGGCGCCCCGTTGGCCTGTGAGATGGCGTCAGTAGCGGACCGATGTGCGAATGGGGCCAAAGGCAGCGCAACAATATTTTCTGATTTGAAGACACCACAAGGCGCTGAGATGCCAAGATCCGGATGGCACCGAGGTGGTGTCTAGCAAGTTGTGGCACTGGTGTGGCCATCGTACAATGGTAAAAGTCGGCGTGGGGCGCCCTGTTGGCCTGTGAGATGGTGTCAGTAGCGGACTGATGTGTGAATGGGGCCAAAGGCAGCGCAACAATATTTTCTACAATATTTTCGGAGTAGAAGACACCACAAGGCGCTGAGATGCCAAGATCCGGATGGCACCGAGGTGATGTCTAAGTTGCGGACCGATGTGCGAATGGGGCCAAAGGTAGCGTAACAAGATTTTCTGTATGGAAGATACCACTAGGCGTTGAGATGCCAAGATTCGGATGGCACCGAGGTGATGTCTAGCAAGTTGTGCCACTGGTGTGGCCATCGTACAATGGTAAAAGTCGGCGTGGGGCGCCCTATTGGCCTGTGAGATGGTGTCAGTAGCGGACTGATGTGCGAATGGGGCCAAAGGCAGCGCAACAATATTTTCTGACTGACACCACAAGGCGCTGAGATGCCAAGATCCGGATGGCACCGAGGTGATGTCTAAGTTGCGGACTGATGTGCGAATGGGGCCAAAGGCAGCGTAACAATATTTTCTGTATGGAAGATACCACTAGGCGTTGAGATGCCAAGATTCGGATGGCACCGAGGTGATGTCTAGCAAGTTGGTGTGGTCATCCTACAATGCTGAAACTCGGCGTGGGTCACCCCATTAGCCTGTGAGATGGCGTCAGTAGCGGACCGATGTGCGAATAGGCCGAAGGCAGCACAACGCGCCAAGATCCGGATGTCACCGTGGTGGTTTCATAGTTGAGAGGCTCTTTATCTGCAGTGGGGCGCCGAGATCCGGATGGCACCGAGGTGATGTCTAGCAAGTTGCTGTACTGGTGTGGTCATCCTACAATGCTGAAATGTAGTGGGGCGCCCATTTACCGTTTCAGTTGCCATTCAGCTGAGTTTCGGCTGCTCTTGATGCTACAGTGACAGGCGGCTGCAAGAGGACTCTCAAAATGGTGGCCTGTTCTTTGGATTTGGGCCTGGTCCACTAAAATGGCCCTGGGACACCTTAGAACTTGGACGCTCGATTTTTTTTTCCTTTCCTGTACATGCAAAAAAAGGTAAATGCCCGGTACGTTACACGCTTCATCTGCCACGATGAACTCTCCAGAGGAACCGAAAAAAAATATAGTTGTGGTAACTATACCATGCATCGTCATATGGAGAGGTGGCACCAATTAATTATAGTGCTGCATAAAAGAGAGATTTGGAGGAGAACCCCTGACCTGCTAGTACATTCATCAAAGAAGTGGCACTGAGAGCTTCAGAGGCAAGGGAAACGGTCCCAAATATTTAGAAGAACTTTGGAAAGATTAAAATGACATGTTTAGATTGTGGTAAATTAATTTCATGTGGACAGATGAGTGTTACTCTAATAAATACAGCATATGAACATCATCATAGTCGATGGTTGGTAGAGACATTTTGACTATATCCTGGACCTGCCCGTCCTCGCCCAAAATGGCGCCAGAATAAATGGGACTCGTAACTCCTTGTTGTGTACTGGTTGCAGAACCTTGAAATCACGAGATACGTATGCAGTTTTGAAGCACATGGCGGGCGGGGACGAGAATTGATTGAATAATTCGACATCCCTATTGATATTAAGTTCTGATGTGTTATTGATTACTGTACTGTTGAAAGTTCGAATTAACGTCACCCATGGTACTTGCCCGCAAATGTATATCTAGATAATTTTATTGTAACTGGCCCTGTCGTATTTTAATTATAAAATGTACGTCCACCGATTCCGTAACTGTTAGACACCTTAGTTCTTGCAACCTAATGGCCCGCCCGTTACGTTCCTCTACAGTGTAAATGTCTATTCATCATATACGATTACAGTTTGCTCCGTGGCAGGCCCACGTGGTTATAGGCTCGTATTTGTATAATGAAATTTTCACAATAAAGGTTTTTAAAAGAAAACATGGTAGTAGTATATACATTGGTAAAGTTTTTAATAATAGTCACTGTTTTAGAATCATTAAAAGGCAAGTGAAATAAAGCAGACCAATTACATGAAGGGTAAAAGGTATAATACGAAGGAACGCAGTAAAGATAAATGGTCAAGGGCTGTTGTGTTTTCTATTCCTGCAACATAAAGTGATCGATAAGAATCTCATATTCAGGCGTATCGGCGACTAAGACAGCAGGTCGACCCTCTTTTGCTCAACGGCTCCGTCATGGGACGAAGAAACGCTCTTTTTCTCGAAAAAAGAATATATTTTACTTGCAGGACAGTTGTAAAATTTCCGGGAAAGTACATTAGCCTGGAACATTATAACATATATTTAAGAAAAAATAATGTTCGGAAGTAATTAAAAGCGTAATTTTTAGGTGATATGACCAAGGCTTTCATCATTAGAATAAGAAAAGTAAAATGAACCAATGAAAAGTTTTATTAACAAGTCACATGACTTGTTATGCTTACGTTACGCGCTGCGCGCCCCGGATGACTTCCGGATGCGCTAACGCGGCGCGTCATATGACGCATTACGCGACAACGCAGGTCCAGAATATAGTCAAAATGTCTCCACCAACCAGCGGTCGAAACACAACCCCTTTCAGCAGGCTAAATAGTTCTGTTAAATGACAACAGAAGGGACAGTCAACAAGAACCATCAGTCAAAGAGGGGAGGGCTAGTTCTTCTCTACCGGGTTACATTGGGGCGCTACCGGAACTGATCGAATTGGTAGTCTACAGTGTTTCTGGATGTTTCAGACTGAAGCTGGGGTTAGCATGAGAGCAGCACCATTTCGTAGCTCCGTCGTGGCCATTCCGCAACCAATCATGGCAGCCGCTCTTTATCGTTATTTTGGGCGGGGTGGGTGGCGGAGCCGAGCTGTTTTGCAGCCATCATTGTGTGGAGTTCAGTTCATCTCACTAGTTTTGTATTTGTCATGAGGGGTTGTTCCTAATGTTTCTATTTTAGCGAGGTCAAAAAGAGATCCCATTAGTGGCCTACTGATTTTGCTCGATTCCTTTTCTTTTTTTTTACACGATTTTTCGTTATCTGCAAAGACTAAACAGAGTATTGCGACTCTGTGTTTGTTTGTAAATAGAGAATGAACCAAAGAGAACTAATTCTAAAATAGTAAATACTTGGATAACAATCAATCAAATGGAGAGAGAAGCAGACACGACGGATTACAACGGGGGCAAAGGCCTGCGTTAACTACCTTTCACTATCTGCAAAGAGAGAGTACTCCTAATAGAAATGAGGGGGGGGGCACCATTCAAAGCAGATCAGTGTGCATAAACACGAAAATGTTTTCACTTACCACGTACTTGACATTCGACAGCTTATGATATTTGCTATTAAAAAACCATTGAAATTCACTGAAAAAACCATAGGTTATAGACCATATATAGTTAGGAATTAGCATTTACAAAACCTTGAAAATTCACTGAAAAAACCATAGGTTATAGACCATATATAGTTAGGAATTAGCATTTAAAAAACCTTATTTTACTCACACAAAACCATTGAAATTCCATATATAGTTAGTTGCACTAACTATATATCGCGCACCCGCAATCCACTGCTGATCATGTCACATATTACATCATTCATGACATGGTCAGTGACATCACTGATGACATCACTGATGACATCTCAAATGACATCACTGATGACATCACTGATGACATCTCATTTGACATCATTCTTGTGCTAATACGATAAACCTCTTCAGACTCTAATATAACCTTAGATACACTCAGTGTATACAGACACTCACACACTGCCACTCATCCATGGAGTTACTCACACACCCAGTCAGTCATGCAAAGAAACAATCTCACCTCCATTTCTTCAACTATATAGTTAAACACACCTTACTTATTGAAACATATACTAACACATATTTACTCTCTTATACAATCCCTGATACAAGTTCACAATGATCGATACAACCACTCACTCATTCAGTGGCTCTCATGCACAGTTATTTATATATGCCAACTCTCACATGTACTGTGTTTTACATATGTACTTACTATGACATGTAGCATTGAGATATCCATTCACTCATCAATACACTCATGCACACAGTCAACTGCCCATGTAGCTGTTTCCACATGCACTCTTGAACTCATACACCTAGTGAATAAACTGCTCACACATCTATGCATAGAGTCACACACCTTCCAGCCACCCCCACACAAACTCAATCTCCCATAGAAATACTTGGGCAACCAATTAATAACACATATAGCCTCTCGTATAGCTAATGATCAACACATGCAGCAGTTTACAGAACAACAGACATAATGATGCACAAATTAAGACAGTTTAGTCACTAACCCATGCATTCAGTGAGACACATTTAATCACTCACTCATACAGTCAGTCACGCACCTACTAAATCCTTCATCCAGACACTTATACATCCACTCATTCTTCAATATGTAAGACATATTTTAACTTTACAGAAACATACAGTCACTGGATGTTGTCATCAGTGATGTCATCAGTGATGTCATTTGAGATGTCATCAGTGATGTCATCAGTGATGTCACTGACCATGTCATGAATGATGTAATATGTGACATGATCAGCAGTGGATTGCGGGTGCGCGATATATAGTTAGTGCAACTAACTATATATGGAATTTCAATGGTTTTGTGTGAGTAAAATAAGGTTTTTTAAATGCTAATTCCTAACTATATATGGTCTATAACCTATGGTTTTTTCAGTGAATATATATATATACATATATATCTATATATATATATATATATATAAATCATATTTAAACTTTACAGAAACACACATTTACTGGATGATGTCATGAGTGATGTCATTTGAGATGTCATCAGTGATGTCACTGACCATGTCATGAGTGATGTAATATGTGACATCATCAGCAGAGCATTTTGGACGCGCAAGTTATAGTTAGCTCAACTAACTATAGCAGGAGAATTTCTCTGGTTTTTTATGAGCCAAATGTTCAACTAACTAGAACGTCCCTGAAACCTGTTTTTTTTGTGAATTTCAAAGTTTTTTTTAAATGCTAATTCCTAACTATGACGTCTGTAAAACCTATGGTTTTTTCAGTGAATTTCAAAGGTTTTTTAAATGTTAATTTCATATTTTAATGTTTCTAAACCCTATATTTTTTTCTATTATATTTTTAAATATTTTGGAACTCTATTATACTTCTTTTTTTTAACTTAAAAATGATGTAATGTTTTATATCTTCCCAAAAAATATGTATTTTTTTTGGGGTGAGAAAACTGCCCTTCCATACCGGTAGCATACCAAGCTCCATCACCACACGAATCCTATCCGCCATATTGCTAAACTCTTAAATGATGCGCATTTCGTATCAGACGAGTTTGTGGCACCGCATCCCGCGTAACATCATAGACGCATGAAGTCACCCCAGGCGCTACTTTGGTATCCGACGGGTACGCAGTACCAAGCCACGCATTACGTCATGTACGTATGGGGTCGCGCCCGTTGCGCTTTGCGTATTCGACGAGTACACGTTGCCAGGCCCTGTGTTACGTCACAGGCCTATAGTATCGCGCCGGGTATGCCATTCCCTTTTTTTGTCACAAAAGTATATCTAAATAACTTTAAACAGTATATGAGAGCACGCAAAAATGTTAATTATTTTAAACATTTATATATTTCTAACTGTAATAAACTTATATTATGATAAATATATTTTGGCAAAATCGCGTTGGGTGAGGGCTCCTTGTGCGCTCGGTGCGCGATTGCCATGTGACCTTAAAAAAAGCATTTCATTAGTTCATAACATTTCCCATTGTAACAGTTGGACGACCCCACTCATTTTACTCATTCTCTCTACCGCATTTGATGAGAGACACCTCTTCTGCTTAGAAAGCTTTTTTGAAAAGTGTTTTCCTGTATACACATATCTTATACTACACACAACATGCAACGATCATCTTGATCAATATTCATGCTCTGTACATTACCCTTCCACGAGTGATTGCCATGCCTCTCAAACGTTCCATCAAAAAATAAATATGTGTTACGCGATGCCCCTGGTGTGTGCGTGTGCATATTATTGTGCTGCCTTTCGGCCTGGGTATTGGTTGCTCTAAGGTGTATCATCAGCCACTGGCAGACAGCACATCCTAGTTCACATGCCATCTCATTAACGATAGTTTCCGCCCTCCCGACACATATTACACTAATCTAAATTGCACACTCTGTGAGGTCAAAACTACAAAAGAAACACACATAAGTACACTTCCTGGCCACACAGGAACTGAACAACGCCCAAGTCCCCGGAATAATTATTCACACCCCAACGCTGGCCTGGCGTACGCAAGCCCAGCCCACTTTGCGTACGTATAAATAGGATAACCACAACGCCACATGTTCCTCTTCTTCCACACTACCTCGAATGATATGCCGCATCCACCTCGCATATCACAGTGTGCAATAAAAAAAAGAAATGGATCCATGAGGTGTACACCATCCTGGCAATCAACACAGGCTCTAAATTGTGATCTCTGACCTCATTCAGTCACATTGGTCTAATTTTAAGGACCTGCTGGAGCGTACTGTAGGCCTGAGCCAGCGTGCAGCACTGCCCTACAGACACGTGGCGTTCGCTTTTAGGACACTGTAGTGAGCTCCTTACTAAGTGTACATGCACACAGGCTCCCGCTACTGCATTACATGCGCACATTATGCTCCTAGAATGCGCTCTGTTCCTTTGTATGTGAACGTTGGCATAACATATTAATATTTAACCTTGTGTATTCGTGTGAACTTCAACTCCTCTTTGAACCACGATTACCACTAACAGTTGGTAGATCGTACTTCAAAAACAAAGGATGCACTCAAATCCTATTTTCTATCAAGCTTGATATAAACCTTCATTTATCTCCATACGTTTAAACCATTAAATTATGTCTCCTTTTTCAGACATTCCATTGATTGCCACACAAAGGGCGGAGCGGGAGCTGACCCCGCAATAATGCCCTGGCATTCTGACACCTTCCATCGTGGTAGCAAGACACTGTCCCCGACCGGAGACCTGGTCTACCGTACAAACGTACCCCGGACTAGGAGCTTGCACCAACACATTGTGGGACACACCAATGGTGGCAGGTGAGCAGTGAAGCCTCGGTGTGCAAGACCTACAATTGAGCACAGTGCGGGGGAAGGGGTTGGGGAGCAGCACCCTGGGTGCACAGGTGCATGCAAGCGATATTCCCGTAGCTAATAATGTAGGTCTTTATTATTAAAGAACAGCAATAACATTATCACCACTTTAGCGGCAGGAAACTGCTGCTAAAGCGACGAAAAGGGATTGATAGTATGCCCTTGGGAATTCCAATATAAGCCCAGGTTCACACCAGAACCTGGGATTCTAAAAGGAAATCATAAGGGCATGGTATCAACCCCTTATCAGTTCCCTGCCTCTAAAGCAGCGATGATGTTATCGCCCTAACTTGATAATATGGCCCATAATCTCTGGCAACTATAACGTGTGATAGCTGTGCACTGCTTAATTAACTCGATGTAGTATAATAGTATATCGTGCTCCTAGGATTACTCCCCGCTCGGGAGTATGAAGTGAATCAATGAGGGTAGCACCGACACGAGTTGTGTGGGTGTCTCCTAGGGCACTGATTTGAGTGCTGGGAACTCCAGTAAACGTTTATAAATAAAGTTATTCTTTGAAAATGCTTCTTGTGTACATCCAAAGTATTTTATTCATACTTCTGTGTAAATTAGTGCTTGATCAAATTTTCATGGAAATACAATTCTCCATATTAAATAAGTCACAACAATCCTTCCAATGCATTTCGGCACTAGGCCTTCATCAGGGAAGTCTGCAAAGCAAAGAATATTTGTATAACTCCTCTATGTCACACAAATCATGGTATATTCAACATGAGCAAATATTCAATACTCATAATTAATTACGTGTTCACATTACAATAATGGTACAAGAAAACAGTAAAAAATACTAAATGTATGGTAACCCATTGTTTCAAATAGACAAAAACTAATGATGGTCAATGTCAATCCGAATAACACATGCTGTTCAATAGACCTCGGTGTGTATAAACAATACGGCATATATCGTTGTTAAAAAGGACGAGTAATAGAATATGCGAGTACTCAACTTATAATCCGACTTGTTGGGCCTATTTCTAAGCGCACTCACTAAGAACAACTAGCCGTGGGTGCTGTAACGTTACTATTAATCTCACTGCCACATTAAACGTAAAGTCATATGAGCGAGGTTACAAAATATGTCGGCTCAAGGATACTGTTGCTATAATTCTAATTTAAATTCTTACCGTGTTTCGAGTAAGACTGCTTCCATTTACGAAGCTGCCGCCGTGGTAGATCACGCGGGAGAACCGGCGTGTGACGTATATGTGTAAAAAAAGGGGGGGTGGTTTAGAGCCTTATCGCGAGATGACACACAGTAAACAATAGGATTAAAGGAGCCTCGCTGCACTTGGTTACCGTGAATAGTCAATAAAGTCTCGGGTGTATGTTATATGATACATTTGATTTGAAGAGCCTCTCTAAACATTAATACCATGAATGGTCAATGAAGACTCAAGTGTATCTCATAACTATGGTTAGGTGTAAAACACCTAAGTGAACAGCACCTAAATACGAATTAATAAACATTTGATTGAATACGATGAAACTGGGTGGTTACTTACTGCCTACATGAAAATGAAATTAATACAAAGTGAAAAAATCAGCGATTGGTCTGCACTGTGAGTTGGTGAGTACAATAATCAGAATAAACACTATTCTTAAATAACAAGCAAATTCTGTTCGTTCATTCATTCCTCTCTGTTTATAATATATCCAATAGTTCTCTCGCTTCAGTAAAGCTTTTTTATTGTCTCTGTCATGACTTTTTTCCACCACTTCCAAAATGCAGGTTTTTAATTAACTTATTTGATGGTTTGCCTCAATGAAGTGTGTAGCCACCACTGATTTAGGTGCTCTAGTCCTGATATTACTTTTGTGTTCATTGAGCCTTACTTTCAGTTTGCGTTCCGTTTGGCCAATGTAAACCTTACCACATGGGCATTTGATCATGTATATTATGTTAGTGGTATCGCAGGTTGCGTTTACGTGTAGATTTATTTTATTCCCTTTCATGGGGTGGTTGATGCTCTTGCCTTCAATTATATTATTGCAATTGCTGCAATTTCTGCAAGGAATTGTACCTTTAAAGTTTATTCTGGGTCCTATGTTAGGTGTCTGTTTAATTACTCACCAACTCACAGTGCAGACCAATCGCTGATTTTTTCACTTTGTATTAATTTCAGTTTCAATTAAGAGAGGCTACATAAGCACGCGCTGGAGATTTCCATGCTCTTGGAGGAACGAGACCTAGAGGTTCTCTTCCTTACTGAGACATGGACCAATGACAGCTCAGATCCGGATATAGTACAAGCCCTGCCACCAAATTATGCAATTGTTAGACAGGACCGCACAGATGGGCGGGGGGGGGGATTGCCATAGTTTATAAAAATTCTGTGGATTGTAGGTGTGAGAAGGTCACCATAGCAGGTGCGGAGAGTATGACATTTTCAATTATACTGTCTCCAACGTACACATGCACGGGGCTCCTGGTCTATAGGACCCCTGGGGCACTTGGGCAATTCTGTGAAGAGCTCGCTAGCTGGGCTATTAATCTCTCCTGCAATGCCTCCAACTTCACTATGCTGGGAGACTTTAATATACATCTAGATGAAGTTGATACCCCGGCATGCCAAAGTCTGATGACAGCACTAGAGGTGGTCCAATTTAAACAAATTATTAAAGGCCCCACACACAAAGCGGGACACACTCTTGATCACTGCTATACCAACCTGAGTACGCTGAAGTTTGAAAACTCGACGATGGTCCCTTGGTCTGATCATGCCCTCTTGTCCTTCTCCCTTACTCACCATGAACAGCCAGACCAGGCTAACCTTTCTAAAAAATAAGCAGAGTTTGGTCTAAACTGCCTATGGACAAATGGATTGCTTACCTTAGGAAAACTAAGCCCGAGCCCAGCAATGATCCCATAGAAGCGAATGCTCGCTTCAATCAGTGGTTGGAGGTATCATTAGACCTGGCCCTCCCTAAAGTCAAACTCTCTTATCGTAGGGGGGCGAATAAAAAAGCTTGGTATACCCCAGAGCTTAGAGCCCTTAAGCAGATATGTAAGCACAAGGAGAGGAGGTGGAGGAAAGACTACGGTGAAGATAGTAAAAACATCTATAGGTTAGCTTTACGCAACTATAAACGGGCTATTAAAGTTATCCAGTCCAACTACTACCAGGAGAAAATTTCTTCCGCCGCTAGTTCCTCCAGGGAAATTTTTAAATTTTTTAAGTCTCTAGTCACTCCCCCTACCCCTACTAACGATCCGCCTCTGGCTTACCCTCGCTGCAGGGAGTTGGCAAACTTCTTTGCTGCAAAGGTAGCAAACATTTACTCGTCATTCCAGGTGACCCCTGTAGGCCCTCTCCTCCCCCCTGCCCAAGACCTGGTCTTGCTCAAGAAATTCTCTCCCCTCGATTGTGCAAAGGTCCAAGTGCTCTTGGGGAACCTGAAATCAGGCTCACCAATCGATGTAGCTCCACCAAATGTCCTTAACCTGGTCTCAAACACGGTGGCTCCGGTGATACAGGATGTGATTAATACCTCCTTGGCAGCTGGATTAGTGCCACCCGCGTGGAAACAGGCAAGAGTAAGGGCGTTATTAAAAAAACCCAACCTCAACTCTGATGATTGGGCTAACTATCGCCCTATCTCCTTGTTGCCTACTATTAGTAAGATTGCCGAAAAATACGTTAACTCCCTTTTATCCACCTTCATCGAAACTAACAATCTATTACATCCCACCCAGACTGGGTTTAGGTGCAAACAGGGCACTGAAACTGCCCTTATTGCAGTAGTGGAGGAAACAAGGAAGATTGTAGATGAAGGGAAGTGTGCGGCCATACTACTATTAGACCTCAGTGCGGCCTTTGATACTGTAAACCATACTATTCTGACTCAAAGATTGAGTAATGTAGGTATCACTGGGACCGCACTGAGGTGGCTTCAATCCTTCCTTTCCGACCGGACCTTTTCAGTGTTTGAGGCTGATGCTGTATCCCCATCAATGCATCTACAATGTGGTGTTCCCCAGGGTTCATCCCTCAGCCCTACTTTATTTAACATCTATATGAGACCACTGGCTGAGGTGGTGTTAACCTGGGGAGTGCAACTGGTGACCTATGCTGATGATACTCAGGGCAGGAGTCGACTTATAACAACTTATACTCCTGTCTCAGCAGAGTTTATGAGTGGATGAATGAGTCCTTCTTGAAGCTGAATGGAGCTAAAACAGAGGTCATGATGCTGGGACGTAACGCACCCACCTCTGTAGATGAATGGTGGCCGGATTCTTTGGGCCAGTCCCCGCTCCCTAAAGATCAAATTAAGAGTTTGGGAGTTTGGCTGGACCCAGCTCTCAATTTTCAGGTTCAAGCTCGGAAGGTAGCAGGGACTGGCTATGCCCTGATCAGATCACTTAGAAAAATCATAGGGCTACTCCCGTTTGAGGCTAGGAGGATTTTAGTACAGGCGTTAATTTTATCACGTCTGGACTACTCGAACGCAGTCTATCTAGGGGCCCCTAAAGGGACACTTAAGATCTTACAGACTATCCAGAATTGTGCAGCCCGGATGTTACTGGACATCCCACGAAGAACCTCAGCCAAATCAGCGCTGCGGCAACTCCACTGGCTGCCCGTACAACAAAGGATTGAATTTAAGGCAATGACTATTGTGCATAAAGCCCTGTCTAATTCTGGATCGGACCTCCTCCTACCTCTGTTTCGCCCCTATCAAACATGTAGGACCCTAAGATCCAGTAATAAGAACCTACTGGTAATCCCAAGGATTAGGAGAATCCGTATGGGCGGTAGGCACTTTGCTTTACAGGCTGCAAAACTTTGGAACAACCTCCCTGATGCTATCCGTTTGGAGGAGAACCACCTCAGGTTTAGAAAAATGTTGAAAACATTTCTGTTCCTCTAATACATCAGAGATGAATGGACCACTTAAGCGCTGGGATGCCTCCGGGTAACCATGCGCTATACAAATGTGTAGGCATTCATTAATTCAGGGTTCACTACTTCAATTCAGCTTTGGATTTAAATTTGTCTTCAGTATCTGTGCTGAGAACTGCCTTCAATCTATTTTCCGGTCAGTATAGTATAGATATCAGGATAGATACCAGGAGCGCCAGCACTACAGAAAACATTGAATGCAGGGTTCCCAACTTGAATTCAGCTTTCCATCTACACTACAGACACCATTATAGTTAGCCTTGATTTATGTAAGGCAGAGACAATTTTGTTAATGGATGCCACAAAAAACGTTCCTCAATGTCTGTACTAAGTACTGCTTCAAATGTACACTGCGATCAACAGAGCTTACCACTTGATACCAGAAGTGCATCAGCACTACAGACAACATTGAATGCAGTCTCGATTTTTTAAGGCAGAGACAATTGTACTATGTCCTCAGATTCTGTTAACTGTGACGAAATAGCTTTCATCGATATTTTTGTCGAGTAGTGCCTTCAATGTCCACTGCGGACAGCAGGGTTCACTACTTCAATTCAGCTTTGGATCTAAATTTGTCTTCAGTATCTGTGCTGAGAACTGCTATCAATCTATTCTCCGGTCAGTAGAGTTGACAACTAGATACCAGGAGCGCCAGCACTACAGAAAACATTGAATTCACTCTTGATTCATTTAAAACAAAGACAATTTCACTATGTCCTCAGATTTTCTTAAAGTTTGAACAGTAGGAAATTCAGCCTTCATTTATTTAGTGCAGAGACAATTCTACTATATGTCTTCACAACCAGAGCCGCATTAGCACTAAAAAAAACATTAAATTCAGTCTCGATTTATTTAAGGCACAGACAATCTGTGTCCTCAGATTCTGTTAACTGTGACAAAAAAAGCATTCATCGATGTTTGTGTCGAATAGTACCTTTGATCTATACTGCAGACAGGAGGGTTCACAACTTGATACCAGAAACTGAAATGCACTACAAGCAACATTAAATTCATTCTCAATTTATTTAAGACAGAGACAATTGTACTATGTCCTCAGATTTTGTTAACTGTGACAAAAAAGCATTAGCCAATATCTGTGCTGACAACTGCCTTCGATCTACATTGTGAGGGCTCACGATACAGATGGAATGGCGATTGCACATGATGCATTCCAATAGCCAAGAGACATTGTACTAGTGCGACCCGCCCGAACCACGAATCATCGCAGGATGAGCACACGCTGACTTCTTCACGTACCACTAACTCATTGTACCACAAGTCCTCTCCAAGTGGCCTTGTTAAAGCAGAATTCACTAGTCAAAAAACATTGCTCCCAGTGCCGCATGCCCAGACTATGCATCATCACAGCTAACGTATGCACTCAGTCCCAAAGGTACTACTAACTCAGTGCACCATAATTCATCGCCACATACCCATATGCAAGCAGAATCCAATAGAGAAAAGACATTGTTCAGAATGCGGTCCCCCCTTTACCACTCATTATTGCAGGGTACGTACAATCTGAGCACCAAAGATACTACTAACTCAGTGCACCATAAATCATCGCATAGAGGAGTGAACAGTTGTATGTCACAGTGAGACATACAGTCACTTTTAAATGGAATTCATGCAGAATTCAATCAAAAAAAGACATTATTTCAATTACTGTGCCTCCAACCCGACAAGCATCATCGCAGGGTACGTACAAGCTCAGCACAAAAGGTATTACTAACTCAGTCCACCAGAATTTATCACCACATGACCGTATTGAATGAGATGACTTATTTAGAAGAAAATATATCATAGTTTTTGGAGATATACTTCAACTTACTTCTGCGAATAGACAACCAATATTTATTAGAAAACTTGATTTTTAAAACTTTGCTACCAGTGCATCCTGCTTGAACCACGCATCATCACAGACTCAACAGAACTTTGTTGCTTCTAGTGCCACTAACTCTGTGCACCACTTATCATCGCTGACTGCACACACACTAAATTACCAATACTTTACATCTCTACTCAATGCCACGTGGCCGTGGGCCCTTCCTGACCGCTGCCTCAAGCCTACACTGCAGTCATCAGAGCTCACAATTAATTACACTGTTGATTTATTATTTGCAGACTACAATACCAAACTAAGTATAACATTTATCAAACCCTATACAACATCCCTATAGTATGCTTCATTCAAGAACTTCTTTTATTTCATTTATACATTTAAGTGAATAATAAAATTCAGGCTGCAAGTGGTTCAATGTGGTTGCCAATTCTTATTCTAATTACAGGCCCTTGATAAAGTCCAGTATTCTTGTTTTTGCTAACTATATCCCAACACTTGCTGCCTTCCTTAGATGTGGTAGCCATTTCTCAGGCTCCCACTGTGCACTTCGACTCACACTCTGTGTAATGGACTTGAAAACCAAACATCCAAAAGGCCTTAGTTGGATGTGGTTACCAATTCTTATTCTAATTCTAATTACAGGCCCTCGATAGAGTCCAGTATTGTTGTTTTTGGTAACTACTTCCTCAACAAGGCAGTAGATGATTTGCGCATCTCCTGCCTTCGTTGAATGTGGTTGACAATTCTTATTCTTACTTTAATTGCTCAAATCTTCTTTTATATTTCACCATGGTAGGCACAGAAAGTAGCATCAAAAGTTGATAGTGGAGACATCTCAACGTATTGTCGTCTTCATAAGGACGTGAAATCATGCCCCAGTTTGCAGATTCTTACAAAACTCAACATCCAGAACCAGATATTTTAATAAGTTCTACATTTTTTGAGGATTTTACATTCAAAATTGCAGACCTTTATTCACATTGATTTACACCTTCTTCACCTTAATAGATCTTGTTCACAAATAATAGAGAAATGTTCACTTTCTGTTTTGCATTTTTTTGCTACGCCACGTAGCCAGTGCGTCCTAGCATTTAATCGTACTGTAAAGTGTAATCCTAGCTCTGTTTTGGGCCAATCCATCAATCCTCCCGTGACTTTCATATTTATTCCTGCACCACATGGCCGTTCCTGGCCTGTTTTCTCAAAAATCATGCATGTCTAACGCTGAACTTAATATAATGTGCTCCGTCTTATTCATGGTGCGACAGCAGGAAGTGTGAGGAAGATAGGAGGAAGGCAAGAAGTCGATGGGTGGTAACAATTACGCTGAGGTACATTAAGGTATGATTACAAAGTCTATAACGGAACCCCATTGAGAACAAGAGGGATGGGTAAGATGCTGTTTGTATGACATTCAGTCAGACAGCTGCCTGACAAAAAGAGTCGATTCCCAGACACAATATCATCAAAAGGAGGAGACAACATTACCACATAACTAAATAGACATCTTCAAAGATAAACAACTTGCAAAAATCCTAACACAACACGATATGGCAGGACTATGGAAACCATGTGAATCTACAGCACTACATACCAAGAACAAATGCTTTCTGTGTAAGTGACATTTTCCATCCATATTATGTAATCTCTGTCAGTAGTAAAGAAACATGTTCTCAGTGAAGTGAAATGAGTTATTCTGATAAATGTTAACTATTTTCACAACTTGTTTACTGTCCTATCAGTGTTTGTAGTCCTCACTTTAATATTTTGAGCTACACTGCAACTATTTTTACAAGTTCTTTACTGTAATATCAGTGTTTGACGTGCTCACATAACTTTTTTTGAGATACATTGAAACTATATTAAGAACTTCTTTCCTGTAATATCATTGTTTGAGATACTCACATAACATATTTTATATTAATAATATATTATATTTTATATTATTATATAATAATAAATTCATTCTTGTAACATCTCATAATTTAATAGTGCTTCTAAAATAATTTCATCATGTATTTCATTTTCCTGTTTATCAATTTCAAAAGTCATATGATCATACTCGATGTCATCTAATGCTTCCACAAAATCAGGATCTATGGTTTCGTCTAGGAAATCACAGCTGATATCTGCAGCATTTATTTCTTCCTCTTCATTCTCGCTACTTGTAAAAAGTATCTTCAGCTCTTCTATGACGCTGTTACTAATTTCGAAACCGTCTTCCAAATTGTTTTGTTGATTTTCCATACTGAATTTCTTATGTTGTAGGTCCTTATACAAAAACATAAACACTTCATTTTATTGTTACTGTAATATCAGCATATGTGGTAATTCATATGAAATATATTAAATATTTATCTTGGAAATGAAGCAACAATATTTTGTACTTGAGTGTATATTATTTTGAAAACATTTGAAAAAGAAATACAATAAATACAGTGTCACTATGCATTGTGTCAAGTGCTTTATTTAGGATATATAGGAATATGTTACCCTTGATTGTAATGACATATAAACCAAGACAAGATAGAACACTACAACTCAAGCATATTACATAATTGTACAATGCATGTCATTGGATTGTTGGGTATTAGATTAACATACCCAACTCACATATAAAATGATTTCAGAAACTTGTTACTTTTTCGATGATAAGGATTAGTAATGTCTGTCCAAGAAGATTTGAATATTTAAAACGGTAAAGTAAGAAGTGAAGAACAGAGGTAAGAGGTTACATCTCAGGATGCAAGAATGGATGAAAAGGGTGGTCCAAGGTCTGCATGTACAATCGCCAGTGGAAACGTTTTGAGGGCGGGCACACTCAACGTGTTCTATAATGTGCAATATGTGGTGGCGGTACCACCACACAGAATGGGCAAGAGCAGATAAAATGATGGATTGTATGTGCTTGGACTATGATGAAAATATACTGTTGGAGGACCACAGTCAAGTGCAGAGATTAAATACTTAAGATATAGCAAATGAGGTGGCAACAAGGGCCAGGAGGATCCAAGAGTAGTGAAGGCTGGGTTTCTTAACCCGTGTCCTACCTATTATGTTGCAAGCTTAAAACAGTGACAACAGGAGTGCCTTACTTTGACTCTCCCAATTACGTTGTCAATTAGGATGGAGGGAGGGAAAGGTAAGGAGTAAACTACATGTCTACAGATGCACTGCTATATTCAGGACACTGGATCAAGCACTGAATAAACAAAGTCAGATACAAAACAAGATACACAAAAGAAGGATGCACAAAAGATACACAAAGGAAAGCTACTCAAATAGGACGGCGAATCTTGAACACAAACTGGTAAGTCAGCAAAAGAACAAAAAGGCTAAGAACACTGCAACGGACGCTACGCTGTGGAACTCATTGTGACGAGAGGTAGAAAGATACTGTAAATAAAGCCGGATTCAAATAAAGAAAAAGTAAAAAAGATAAGTCACTGGGGTAATACTCTGTTGCCCAACACAAAAAAGATTTTGCAGAAATTATATGTTCGAATGTTTAAGGAGCTGCAAAGGGGGTACACAAACACCATCACCCTATTGAACACACACTGCCAACCTAGAATCGGCCTGTATAAGCTCCCTTTAAACTTAGGGGGTACACAAAACCACGGGGATACTATCTGCTCCCCATCAAGGGCAGCCGAACCCTAGTCAACACACACTGCCAACATACATTCATAGATTCAACATAGATAGTAAAAAAAAAAATAGCCTCTTTCACAATTTTTTTTATAATCCCCGGGGACCCCATCCCCCAGGGCTCAAATATAACATTGGGGACCGTGGGGGAGACCCCAAAGCCCCCACGGTCCCAGACGATTCCCCGCGCCCTTCGAGAGCCGGCATTGCTTTGTCAGAGAGAGCAGCTTACATGCTGCTCTCTCTGACGAAAAGCATTCTGCTTTCCTACTTCAAAGAGAGAGCAGGTTAACTTGCTCTCTCTTTCAAATAGAAAAACGGTTTGCTGTGGTAAAGTGGGAGCCGCGATGCTCCCGCCCTTCCATAGCAAACATCAGTGTCCTGGGGTAGGCACCCAGGGACACTGCAGGCGCCGGCCCTGGGAGGTGTCGGACCCCAGGGCCATCAAGGGCTCCAGGAAGGGGGCCACGTGACCCCCTCGCAAGATTCAAAAGCCCCAAGGGGTGCACATACCTGGGGCTGGGGGGTCCATCACAGACCCCCCTATTTTAAATATTACTGCCCCAGGAAGTTGGCGCTCCCCGGGGTGTGTGGTGGGAGGGGGGTCAAAACATACTTTAAAATTAATATATATTTTTTTAAAAAGCCCCAAAGGGGTGGCGGTCCCTGGAGCAGTGGGGGGGCCGTGAGCCCCCTGCATACTTCAAAATAAAGACCCCGGGGTGATGTTCCCCGGGGCTCGGAGGGCCTTACATGCCCCCCATTATGGAAAAAAATTGCCCCCGGGATTTGGCCCCCGCCGGGGGCTTATTAGGAATTAAGCAAAATTCTAGTTGTTTTTTCCTTTTTCACCCCGTATGCGTACCATAAGGCGTACCCTGCGATTTTTTTATTTAAAAAAATAAATTGGGAGGGCCTAAAGATCCATGTGGGACCCCCTGAGCAGGCCTAGAGGGTCAGGATGTTTCTACCCTGCCCCCTTTTCTTATTTTTCAACTTTGTTTTACTGTTTTCTTGTGACTCAGTTCTACCGAGGCACAAGATGGCTGCCAACACTTCCTGGTTTACAGTGTTGACAGACAGTTGACAGCCAATCAGCATGCAGCTCGTGCTCGTAATTGTACGGTTTTCGGTACACTTACTGTACGCGTACGGTACTTCGTCTCTAGATATCACTATGATTTTACTTTTGATTTTGTAAGGAACTACTGAATGGATTTACACCATTTAACAAAAAGCACCCTCTGCGAACCAAACTCTACCTTTTTGCCAAATTTGGTGTAATTCCGTTCAGCCGTTCGGGCTGTAGCCCTGGCTAAAGGTCCTATGGAAAATTGCATGGGGAAAACATGTTTTGGGACCCCCTTTTTTCTAGACCCCACTTGACGAATCACCCCCAATCTTTCAGAGAAGAAGCGGAGCAGAGCAGGCCATTTTCTTGGAGAAATTCGCGAAGATTCGTCCACCGGTGCCAAAGTTATTCCAAATAGAATGTTGTGGATTTCCTATGGAAACTAGTTCCTAACTATAATTACCTACTGGTGACCGCCAGTAGGTAATATTACCTACTGTCTGTCGCCAGTAGGTAGTTATAGTTAGAACCTAGTTTCCATAGGAAAAGCATTTTTTGATTTTCTAATAACTTTGGCGTCGTTTGACGAATGTTCGCGAAATTCTCAAAATAAAAGATCTATCCTGGTCAGCTCCTATCCTGAAACTTCGGGGGTGATTCCTCAAGTGAGGGCTGAAAAAAAGGGGTCCTAAAAAGTGTTTTCTCAATGTTAATTTCCATAGGAAACTTTATTACAGGGTACAGCCTGAACTGCCGAAGGATATTACACCAAATTTGGTAAAAAGGGTAAAGCTTGGTTCAGAAAATAATCTTTTTTTAAATGGTGTAGATCCTTTCAGTAGTTGTTGAGAAATTCAGAAAATAAAAGTCAGAAAAATCAGTTTCCCATAGGAAACTTTAGCCAAGGCGACAGCCCAAACTGCTGAACGGAATTACACCAAATGTGGCAAAAAGGTAGTGCTTGATTGAGATTTTTTAAATGGTGTAAATCCGTTAAATAGTTGCTGAGAAATTAAAAAAATAAAAGTTTTGATATCTGGGGCAGCGGTGGGTTAGCGCCCCTTCCGACCACGAGCTTCAGTGTGATTGGCTGCCCACATTCCAAACCAGGAAGTGTTGGCTGCCATCTTGTGACTCAGTAGAACCGAGTCACAAGAAAACAGTTGAAAAAGATTAAAAAAGAATAAAATGGGGCAGGCTAAAACACACTGACCCCCCGAGTCCTGCACAGGGAGTCCCACAAAGACCCCAGGCCCCAACATTTTTTTCAATGTCCGAATGCGCGCTGGGTGTGCGAATCCGGATACATTTTTTTTTTTAAAATGAAGTGGGGACTCCTCCCACTTCACTTGAATAAGCCCCCAGGTGGGCCAGTTTATGGGGGCAATCGTATAAGCAGAGACCTGGGGGCCTCTGCAGCCCCGGAGACTGCCACCTCCCCAGGGCTATTAAATTAGGTGCAGGAGGGCACACGGCCATCCCGCAGCCCCGGGGACTACCACCTCCCTGGGGCTTTGAAAATAGAGGGAGGGGGGGCGTGTAGCCCCCCTCCTGGAGTCCTTGATGGCCCTGGGGACCACCACCCCCCAGTGCCAGCTCCTGCAATGTCCCGGGGAGCCCACCTCCGGGACATTGTTGTTTTCTATGACAGGGTGAAAGCACGTCTCCCGCCCTGTCATAGCAAACCCTGCTTTGCTTCGTTGAAAGGAGCGGAGGAAAACCTGCTCTCACTTCAATGAAGCAAAGCAGGATTGCTTTTGGGCAAGGGGAGTTGCATATGAGCAGCTCCCCTTGCCCAAAAGCAATGCTGGTCCCCGCAGGAGGCGAGGAGCCGGCGGTACAGTGGGGGCATTGGGGCTCCCCCACGGTCCCTAACGAAGAGACCAGGCCCCAGGGGATGGGGTCCCCGGGGCCAGAAGTGGACAAAGGAAGGGCGACCATGTGGCCCCCTTTCCTAATGATTAATAAAAACATTCAAGAATAAGGCATGTCCCGGGGGATGGGGTCGTTGGGGCGAATATAAATTAATGGAAGTGGAACGTTTTTTTAAAGAAAAGTTTGGAGTGGCGATCCTAACGCGGCGCTCAGCATGGCCCCCTAGTGTGAATGCGCTGGGTGCGCAGCTCTCAGTGCGACCCCCCTAGTGTGAACGTGCTGCATGCGCGGCCCGCTAGTATGAAGGCGTTGGGTCAGCGGCTCTCAGCGTGGCACCCGAGTACTTCACAGATCTTTACAAAGAGGTTTTACCTGTTAATGAGGCATTGTTGTGTTTTCACCCCTTCTTAGAGCCCCTGCATCTCCCCTCTGCCTATGACTGGAAGAATTACCCCCACCCTGAAATTTTTATCAGCCTCCCCCAAAATGTGGCTCTAGTTGCACCCCTGACCGGCCTACTCCAACTCCACTTACAGAATTCCTTAGATTCTATCTGCAGTATGTCAATTACCCAGCTGTGGGGCTGGGAATATCTTGCAGACAGGATTGTGGACCTTTTATTACCGGTGCTCCACGGACCCAGCAGCTCGCTTTAGGGGATCCAGTGGAAGGGACTCCTGGGATCCAACAGTCAGAATTCATTGATCCAGAGATCAACGACCTGGGAGGGTATCCACTGAATGAGAATGCAGTATACCACAATGAGAATTTCAAGCTTCTGGACTAGGTTTTACAGGCATCCGTGCTGTATTCCCGCTAGCCAGTGGCCCAGATTTTAGTGGGTGGGAACCCAGGGTACTAGAGCAAAGGCATTGGGCATCCCGTAGCAAAGAAGGCGGGTGCCTCAGGAACCCGCACAGTGCCTACTCACGCTCTGTGCATAGCGTCAGTTCTCCTGAGGCTTGGTTTGCAATCCTGACGCTCTGCCCGGGTTGCCACTGGTGCTCATTCTCGGGGTTAGGCTCCGCCAACATATGTACTAATCCAATCACTCTGCCAATCCCCAAGCACTTATAAATTCACCATACACTCTCCTTGCTGTACTCTAATCATCCAGTCTCTACCCAAGTACTCATAGAATGACCCAGACAAAGTTACATAACCGAGGTCTTCCCTACCGCCAGAGGTAACATGGTTGTGTGTGCAGTCAGTAGCACAATGTAATGTGGTAGGACCTAGGTCCATCATGCATACATATAAACACACCTACACAGTTAGATAGATAGTGGAACGGGCTATGGCACGTGCGCCCAGCCCCTTTTTATTACCAGGGTCACATGTCCAGTGACGCCTGTGCTGAATGTGTGTGCGGTGAGTGTAAGCCAGCCCTCAGGGAATGGTTGGTGCTGGCAACAACTACAACAGTGATCATCGGATCACACACAGATTCAATCATGAAGAATCCATGACTTGTGGTGCACTGAGGTAGGGGCACCAGAGATGAGCGTGCTCATGTGAAGAAATTGTTAATGTTCCTTCGAGATATTCCTGCTGCCTGAGGTGAGATTGTTGCGTCCGGTGTCTACAGCACGAAAGTCAATCATAAAGGGTCCATGAGTTGGGATGCACAGAGATAGTGGCACCTGAAGAGCTCAGCGTGTGCGCAGCCAGTGATAATGGCGTGCCCTTGCAGGTCAGGAAGGATTGGATATGTGTGAGACCTGCTGACCGCAATGTAGGCCGGAGGCAGTGGTCAGCAAGGGCCCACAACCACATGGTGTTACCTTGTGGTGCACTGAGTTAGTGGCAACAGTGATGCTCAGAGTGTGCGCAGCCAGCGATGATATGTGGTTGGGGCAGGCTGCATTGGGAGCAATGCCTTTTGCCTAATGAATTCTGCCTCAGTAAGGCCACGTGGCGGTGACTTGTGGTGCACTGAGTTAGTGGCATCAGAAGCATTCAGCTTGTGCGCAGCCTGCGATGATGCATGGTGTGGGCGGGCCGCACTGGTAGCAATGTCTGTTGCCTACTGGACTGTGTCATCTGCAATCACGACTTGATCTGAATTGTGAGCCCTGCTGTCCGCAGTGTAGGTGGAAGGCAGAAGTCAGCACAGACATCGAGGAATGCTTTTTGTCACTTCCTTTTGACAAAATCAGAGGACATAAAGTACGATTCTCACTGCAATTAATAAATCAAAACTAAATTTGAATTGTGAGCCCTGCTGACCGCAGTATAGGCGTATGGAACAAAAGATGAAATATGTATGGAATCATTGTCAAAATGTGTAGGTTTCAGGGACGTTATAGTTTGCTGCAATTGATGAATCAAGACTCAAATTTAATTGTGAGCCCTGTTGTCCGCAGTGTAGGCCAGAGGCAGCGGTCAGCAAGGGCCCACAGCCACGTGGCATTGACTTGAGCTACACAGAGTTAGTGGTACCTGAAGCACTCAGGGTGTGCGCAGCAAGCGATAATGCGTGGTCTGGGCGGGCCGCACTGGTAGTAATGTCTGTTGCCTACTGCACTGCATCATCTGCAATCGCAACTCTATCTGAATTGTCAACCCTGCTGACCGCAGTGGAGGCCAGAGGCAGCGGTCAGCAAGTGCCCACAGGCATGTGGCGTTGAGTTCAGCTGCACAGTTAGTGGCACCAGAAGCCTGCGATGATGCATGGTCTGGGCGGGCTGCACTGGTAGCAATGTCTTTTGCCTAATTAATTCTGCCTTAATAAGGCTATGTCGTGATGACTTGTGGTGCACTGAGTTAGTGGCACCTGATGCACTTGATGATGTGTGATCCCGGCTGGCGGCACTGGGACCAATGTCTGTTGCCTACTGGACTGCGTCTTCTGCAATCGCACCTTGATCTGAATTGTGAGCCCTGCTGTCCGCAGTGTACATCAAAGGTAGTAGTCTGTACAGATATAACTCTGCGGTGTTGTGCAGCTAGGTTCGCAGGGGGCCTGTGTCGAGGAGGCCGGCGGTCACAACGGTGGCCTCGTGGCAGGGTGAGGGCTGCCGCTCTGGAAGATGCGTTGGTCGTTCCAGAAGTGAACTACGCCCAGAGCCCCGGCCTATTTATTTGCACTCCTATGCTGGAGTGGCGTATGTTGGACCAGCCCACTCCGCTTCCGCTTACAGGAGGAGATGACACAGCTACATGATCGAGATGTTCCCCACTGCCTGAGGTAACATGGTTACATCCACTGTCCACAACAGTACAAGCACCACCAGTATATGTACATATGGAGAGGTCTGTGGTCTGCATAGTGAGGTCTGTCCAGCACATCACAGCAACACTTGGCATAGTGTGCATTGTTATTGATGGGTGACTTGCCTACTTCACACATACTTGGTTCCCACGTCTCCCAACATGAGGAGCCATGCCGTTTTGGGAAGGTCCGCTGTTCTGCGCTGCCTATTGGTAGTAAGGGGGGTGGTACAGGGGGAGGTTCTGGGGGTGGTGGCGGTGGGTGTTGTGGCCTTCTTGGGTGTCGGATGTGCATGATCAGTCGCTCTATGACATGTGCTGGTCTTCAGATGTGGCTCTGGGCTGGGCTCCCTTTCATACTGTAGGTAGTCGTCCTGCTTTACATCAGTAAAAGTCAGATGTTAAATTCTTACTGCTAACGCAGCTTATCACCTGTTTTTGGATCGCATTGCAGATTTGGCTGGTCGTTGAAAATATTGGGAAGTGGTGTTTTTGTGTTTTTTTGCACGAGAACGCCTATTTTGCATATCATTAGCGTTAGTTGTCGCTCTCATTGGTGGCAATGTTTTTTGCAGAAGCTATTGCTGAAAAACTGGCGATATCGACAGTTTTCACCAGGTTGAGAATGGGATTATAATTCATTTGCCGCACTAAATTGCCGATAACTCAGCGCTAATTCCTTGAGAATACGCCCCACGTTTTTTGGGGTTTTTTCCGTCCGGATTTGTGCACCCAGCCACTTAACAAAAAAATAGTAATCATTTTTTGGCCCTGGGGCTTTTTGTGGGATCGCCTGAGCAGGCCTAGAGGGTCAGGGTGTTTGTACCCTGCCCACTTTTCTTGTTTTTTCATCTTTTTTCTCAATATTCGCATGTAGCTATAACAAAGTCATATTAAACACAAGGGCTCGTTTTAGAGTCACCCTATAACCCAACAATTGGGATTTATCGCAGAGTTATCAGCACTTTAGCGCAGCAAAAGTGGGGAAAAAATTGTCACCCCATTCTCAAGTTGGTGCACACTGCCACATTGCCCACAGGCTAACGGTACCAACACAGTGGACAAACAACATTCTTACGCAGACAAAGCTGGTGGTTGTGCTGTACCTGTTGACCTCTGGTACCTTCTAACTAACAACTCTGACAGTCGGAGGAGTCTCACAGCCAGCCCTATTAAACTTCCTCACGCATCTTGGATGTATGTCTACAAAAGCAACACCACCCGCTTATGCCAATTCGTAGTATTCCTGCAAAACCAACCCCAATCCCATCCATTGCTTGATGCCTCTTTGCTCCAGATCCGAGATTGTAGTCACTGAAATGGGGGTCCACCAGGTCATGAAGTCTAGTAGTCAATAGTAGTGGAAAAACAGTACTTTGTTAGAAAAACATAAATTAACAAGACAAAAACATCAAACGAGTGACATTGCCAACGGGGAACATCAACTTGTGTATCAAAATAACTGTAGATCATCCTGGAAATCGCAAAACTCTGTATTCAGAAACCTGTTGGATAAATGAAGATAATGGTCAAGCGTTAAAATGGTCACAAACATAATATGGTACAATGTATTGCACTTGGTCAAACCGGAATGCTTACAGGTATGATCATTGCTGCACAAAATGACCATAACAGAAGTTTTTTGTGGTCGTAACCTTCGTAGGAAAGAAAAGGAAAGTTACAAACACGCAAACTTCTGTTACGGTCTCATTATGAAGGATTTATCACACCTGTAAGCATCACGGTTCGTTTTAGCTTGATAGACCTGCATGTTCACTTCAGCCACACTGCGTAGGAACAGCTGGAGACCAAGCAAAGGAACCATGCTATGGCAGGCTTCCTGCATGTGTTGAGGGCAACTGACTGCACACATGTAATACTTGTGCCCCTTGCCCACACTGCACACAATCACCGCAAATGAAACCACACGCATTTAAACAATGTGCAGGCAAAACTGGACCACCAGGGCCTGTACACTAATGTTGTCGCAAACTTTTCAGGCAGTGTGCATGATTCCTACATCTTTGGCAAGCATCCCAGCCCTGGTCCCAGACCAGTCCACCGCCCAGCGATGACTGCCCAACCCTGCGCACCCAGACCTCAATGCTCACCTGCCCTCACCGGCGTGTCTTCAAGAGGGCCCACCACGTGCCGTCGCTGGATTCCGCGACACAGGCCCCCAGCGCATCCTGCTGCACTGCGTCGAGGAGTCATGTCTGTACAGCCAGCTGCCTTTGGCCTACATGTGGTCCAGCCAAGCTCAAATTCAAATCAGGTCTTGATTGCCACGATGATGTATCAAGGCCTATGCGTCATCACAGGCTGCACCCACTCGGCTCTGGTGGCACTAACTCAGTGCAGCTCAAGTCATCGGCACGTGGTGGGAGGCCCGTGTCAGCCAAAATGCCTCGGCTGGCACCAACTCTGTGCATCTCAAGTCATTGCCACGTGGCAGGAGGCCAGTGTCCGGCAAAGTGCTTTGGCTGCCACCAACTCTATGCACGTCAAGTCATCTCCACGTTGCAGGAGGCCAGTGTCGGCCAAAGTGCTTCTGCTGCCACCAACATAATAAGCCCACGGATACACCCAGATAGAAAGTGGAAATGACGTTGAGCATGTGCGCCCGGCCCTTTTTATTGGCAGGGTCACATGTCCTGTGTCGCCTATGCTGCATGGGTGTCGAGTGGTTGTAAACCAGCCAAGAGGGACTGGCTGTGGCATGCTGACAAGTAGACCTGTGATTCGCAGATCACTACAGGGAAGACCTGTGACATATAACTTTGTAGTTCCCTCCCTGTATGTGTAAGCGGAGTGGGCTGGCCGAAACGTGCATCCTTCACGACTTTACCAATATGGTGGTTTGAATACGCACACCCACAGATCTAGGTACACGATGGGTGCACAACTCCACTTTTTTCTCAAACAAAAAATATATATTCATATTTAAGGAAACAGAAGACATTATATTATTTTGATCAACAAAAAAATTACAAAAACTATTTATAGGATATTAAAGTTAGATAATTTCAAAAAAATAAATAAAAAATGACTGAAAAAACCATAGGTTTAATGAACATTATGATTCGAAATTAGCATTTAAAAATCTTTGAAATTCACTAAAAAAACCACAGGTTTCAGGCACGTTATAGTTAGAAATTAGCATTTAAAAAACCTTAGAAATTCACTGAAAAAACCATAGGTTTCAGGAACGTTATAGTTAGTTGCACATTTCTTTCATACAAAACCATAGAAATCCCCCCATTATAGTTAGTTCACCTAACTATAACTCGTGCCCCTGCAATGCACTGCTGATGAAGTCACATATTACACCATTCATGACATGATAAAAAAATAATATATACATATATATATTTATTTATTTATTTATTTATTTATTTATTGATATTGATATACTGCGGCCACTTCGTATCTGAAAAAATAATACTAAAGTTGACTTTAAAGTTAATCAAGACTTCTGGTAAAATATGGCATTTACTGATGAGTTAGATAAAATAGTCAAGTCAGGCTAAGCTTTGCATATATTGAAAATATCACAAAGCAGTTAAAGGCAGTAGATTTCTATTTTATAGACATTTGAGACTTAAAGACAAAGATTTGCCAATGAGACATTTTTAAGGAATGAGCCAGAGTCTTGGTTATATGAAACTATACAAATATACAATGTCATTGGAGCTGAACATATAGAAATACACAATTTGAATGTTATGGTAATTAGATCAAACACTTGTGTTATGCTCCTGAAAGTATGGTGAAACAAGGTCCCTGGAGTCCACTCTCAGATAATTGAAGGATGAGTTGCTAATTTGACATCAAAAGCAAAATGTTGTTCTAGGCTATGATATTTACAAAAAATGATCTCAATCCTGCTAAAGCCTTCAAAGAAAACACACAATTATATAATAAGAAAGTCTTCAACTTTCTAGACATTTGATAGTTATACAGTTGAGAATAAATGTATTTCTTCATTGAGAGTGGGTCATTGTTTGGTCTAAAATTCAGATTGGCTTTAAGAACATTTGCATGAGTGTTAATTGTTATTTGCTGATTATGTCATAGTTAGTGTGGTCATTCAATAAGCAAGCATTGGTAATGTCAGTAGGTTTTGCTCATAAATGAAAGAGCCTCTTGAGTCACTGATGAGTCAAGGCCTTAGTATGTCATCATACATGCACACTGTCACACATACTTGCACTCATACATCCATTCACCCACACCCTGGTTCATTCTTGCACTCTCACTCTTAACCTATCCGCAATAAAACAGTGACACAAGCTCAACAAGTGTATCAACAATAAATTAAAAGGATTAACGTTGAAAAAGAAAACATGCTAAAAGAAAACATGCTACCACCTTAAGTAGACAAGCATATGCTTACAATACAAAAAGAAAATCTAAAATAGCTGTGAGCAGCCACCATGCAGTGTCATGTTTTATAGTGTCGGAGCAGTAAAAACTATGATACACAATGTACAGTACCATTCCAAGAAGGCCACCCACTAAACATTGTTCTCAGCATCCATCTTTAAATACTAAAGTGCGTAGTGTACCACTGATGAACTCATCCAAGGTGGCCATCATAATGCTTCTAAACACAGGGCCATCTTAGAATGGTAAAACAATAATATACTAACATTCAAAGATGAGATTCCAGTTTAGAAGTAATAACTGAACAGGATACAGCACACTGCAGAATAAATGAACCTCAAGCGAGTGGTCCAGTAGAACTGTCTGGGAAGCTGCTGAATGACTTTAAAAATTACCTATAACAGGAAAAAAGAGAAAACAAAAGAACTGGCCACCATTCCAGGCACTGAAGTACATTCATTGTCAGGCAGATAGTCACACGTGATCCGGCAATGTGTCATTATACACAGGGCAATAGAGCCAATAGCAGAAATGGGCTAACTCATTGCCCAATGCAGTATTGTCATGGGGAGAAGCAGAATGTATATTGCACTCAAAGACAGAAAAGAGGGCTGACCCAAAAACACTCTGGGTATTTATTTGTGAAGTAAGTGACCCGATCAGGGTCATCCTGGTCCAATGACCACCTCTTGGCCTTGCGTACCAAATGAAGAGTCGGTCAGTCAGTAGAGAATACAAATCAATAATTGTTTATTTATGTGCACACAGAGTGGAGCCCCACCTATCCAGCCGCTAGGAGTGATACACAGGAAACTGAAATAGACCAGCATAAAGATGCATTATGTAAGTTTCATAGCCGGGCAAGAACATGCCCACAATGGAATTTTCCAGGCAGCTGCAGCTAAACAGTGAAATATAAAAGAAAGTTTTCGACCGAAAGGTCGTTCTGTCTGGGCCAACCACTAGACAAGTGGGAGAGGGTCTCTATCTAGTGGAAAAGGTATGCGCTAATAGGAACAGTGTATTCATTACTGGAACAGAACACAAGTGAAAGAAACAGAACTCAAAAGGGGGCATTTCTCAGAATTCAGACAAGAACAGTTTCGAACTGCCTAAAATGGCACCAGCTAAGAAAATAGCACTGCGAATGTTAACTTACATAAAGCATTGCGTAAGCATAAACATTTCTATTCTAACAGATATTTATTTTCGCATGAGCTAAACCATTTTCTAACAGTAATAAAAAGCAGAAATCCATAAACAGGGACATCATTCTGAATAAGAGATCATTATGAGCATTTTATATCATCAACATCAGGAAATAAAACTGTAAGGAGGGAGGAATTCTCAAAAATGCCCTCATCGATATTCATAAGGCCCTGAATATCCTTCTGGATCTTTATGGCGGCATTCGTATCATTTATGGAGATCTTCTTTCTGGGTGTGAGGAGCATAGTGCAATAAGAACAGCAACAGGGAAGACATTGAACTAAAACTCAGCAAAGGACAATACCACTATGAGGTAAATCACTTTTTCGATAATCCAGACCCATGTTCCAAAGAGAGACAAACTCCTATTTCCACTCTCCATTCCTTTGACATTGTTAAGTATGTCTAAAATCTCTTTGGTAATATTTTTCTCCATATTCTTGATCCCGACTACACACTGGTCCACCATTACAATGCATACACCCCCGCTCTTAGCTAGAATGAAATCAACTGCATATCTGGTCTGCTCTGAATATATCTGCATACTCTCCAAACCTGCTACAATGGTGTTAGACAGGATTTGCAGCTAGCAACCAAAGGATTCTCTAGCTTTTTTCACCCCTGGCCATGGAAGTACCACCCAATGTGAAAATGGATGAAAGGATATAACCAAAGGAGGCCCCATTACTGTAGGTATTTACTTCTAAATCAGTCACTCCCTCACAGAACTCCTCTGTCAGTGTTCTTTTCACCCATCTTATGTTAGGATTGCCATACTTACAAGGTACGCCCATAGCCAATACCATCCAAAGCCAATACCATCCCATGAGCTACATTGTCTATGCCATTGTGAACATTTACAATTAGACAAAAAGAAAAATTCGGGGTGTGTGTAAATTGACCCCCTCATAATCCACTGCTGCATATCTAGAATTAATTCCAAATGTGCGCAGATCCTTTTCGTTCACTAAGGGGATTATATTTTTGTATAAAACTATTCCTGAGCAATTGATGTACAATGAAGTGTCAATGCCATTCAGAATGGGCAATAAGCAGGATAATTGTTTGTTAATGTTATTGTTATCATCAATTGTAAAGCACACTATCACCCTGGCGCTATCATACGAGTGCCTAACGGAGCTCATGGTACGTGGGCTGTCTAACCAGCCTTCAGGGGAACTACCAATTCCTTATAGTGCCAACCCACCAATGGAATGTTTTGTTCTTCCATGTAAAAATTATCAAAAGATGTGTTTTTGTCAGAACCTGGATAACCTGTTCCCAACGGCTTTCTATAGCCAAAACTAAATTCTCCCTTCACTTCTGTAAATTGTGGTGGATGAGTAAATGTATAATTTGCAAGCGACAATGGATAAGTTGTCCATAAGCTAGTGACAGATTCAGTGGGGTAGCAAGCTGTCCCTTCTCCAAATAATTTTTTGTGTGTCTCTATAAACACATTAATTGGGCCATTCTTTTATTTCTTTGCAGGGAGATAACCTTACAATTGCTGCATAAAGGCATATTTTGAGCATTTTCCAAAACCTATGTGACCCCCCACAATATACCGATCAACAAAATCAACAGAACAGCACATGCTATTTTTCTTTTTCGGGTCCACACCATATCATGCTGAGCAACTAGAGGGTTCCTGCCCGTATCACGCCTGGTCAATGGGGCCCTAGACCGATTGTCTGTAAACCTCTCAGGTACCAGCACTTGGAGCAAATGTTGTCGTTCATGCGCAAGCATAATCACATCTTATGGAAGACCAACAAAGTATACATTTCCCAGGATTACTGCAAAGAGACTGTCAACTTGAGGAAAAACTTCCTGGCCCTCTGCCCAAGGCTTCGCACGCTCGACTACCAATATGGCTTTGTAGGCCCTGCACGATTCCAAGTACTGATTCAAGGGGTGCCACAAATTTTCACTGACCCATCACATCTGAAGAAATTTCTTGACGGTCCAGATGCATCATCAATGGACACTGCTGTGTCGAATGTTCCTGGTGATGGCACCTAGTTCGTGTGGTCCATGTTGCACCTATAATGAACCACCTGCAATCACACTTCCTCCTTGACTGTTGATCATCACACGGTGCTATTTTGCTCCTATGTCTTAGATCCTCTGCGGAATTGGTGATCGCTGTCTTGCTCTTGGCTTACGGCGTCTGCTCATCTTCATTGTCTTATGTTACAGGAAATGGTTGGCAGTGTGGTAGGACACACTTCTCCTTATTATATGTCTACGTTTCTGCTATGCTACCCTACACTGCATGCTAACACGAGACCTGGATGCCTGCCATGTTATCCACTTGATTTTCATGTGTTTATTCAACAAGGTGGATGCTTAGAGTCTATGGGGGTTTGGAACGTAGCTGTGCATTGTTTGTCGAAGTGATCCGCACTGCCGCATGTCAAGCTTTCAGCATATCTCGATTGCTCTGGTTGTAGTTTGCCTTCTTTTTGATATGTTACAAGACTAGTTTCAGCACTGCCCGTTTATCACATAGTCAAATTCACTGTTTCATCCGTGATCGTACGGTTAGTTTAGGCAGCCACCACACATTGTCTCATGTCAAGTTTGTGGTGATAGGGGGACTGGGTTTGTTGAACCGACTGCCTTTTTGTGTTCTTTGATGCAAATATGACAGATTTTTAGTTACGCTCGCTAATTTGAAGTGATGTACCTAAGATATGTTCCTGATGTTCCTAATGTCTGTTAACGTTACACATTCTAATTTCTGCAAAATGTAAGCAGGGTTATCCTGCGATCGCCCTGGTCCCTGGTCGCCATGTCCTTAGTGTACTTTTGGGGTGGGGAGGGTGGGTGCGTTGGGGGGGGTTCTTGGTTACATTGCTATTTATTATTTTTTCTTTGTTCTTGCTTCCACTTCTTCGCCTGCCTTTGTATTCATGCAGCAACGCTCTACACTTCAGTGCCAATGACAGTGTTCAACTTGTGTACACTTTCCACTGTTTTTCCATTTTGTGGTCCTTTAGCCTCACCTTTGATAGGTGTATAATGCTCAACACAACTTGCGTTACGAATAGCGTGGCGTATTACACATTATACCTCCTCCCTCCTCATGGCCTTAAATAGACAGTCTATCAAAATAGTGTCACTCAACATCAAGGGTATCAATCACCCAATCAAAAAAAGGAAAATTCTAGACTATCTACACAAACAGAAGGGTGACATTATATTATTGCAGGAAACTAAAGTCGACTCGCCACAATTTAACTCTATGAAAAATAAATGGTACAGTGAGGCAATTGGATCTGATGCCTTGGGGAAAAAAACGGGGTTCTCACTTTAATTGCGAAAAGAGCCAACATTGATGTTCTACACAGTACTGCCGACACAAAAGGTAGATGGGTCTCTACAAAACTGTCAAAGGACAATAAAGAATTTTATGTAACTAACGTCTATGCCCCCAATAAATGACCCAGGTTTTTGGAAGGAACTCTGTGCGCATATTGACACGATACCAGATAATGCAATATATGTCTTTGGCGGTGACCTCAATCTTCCTATGGATCCTATCTTAGATAGGGACTCCCGCTGTTCCTTCCGGCCGAACAACTCACACAAAGCACTCCTCAATCTCTGTTCCCGCTTTAATCTAATCGACTCATGGAGATTGATGAATCCAACAGGTAGAGACTATACCTTTTACTCTCCACCTCACGACTCATACTCACGCATAGATTACCTCCTCACTTCTGGTCACTCAACTGCCGACATTGAGGACACCTCCATTGAACCGCGTGTAATTTCTGATCACTCATGCATTACGATGACTCTGGCAGAGCACAATGTGGTTAAAAAGTCGACTCTATGGAGATTCAACAATGCGGTCTTGCAAAAAGAAGCAAATAGGTTGGCTATCGAGACAGCCATAACTGAATATCTTACTCACAATAAAAAGGGGGATACTACGGATCTTACAAGATGGGAGGCTCTTAAAACCACAGTCAGAGGGGTATTAATTAAAATTCGTGCAGCCATGAATAAGGACGCGAATACCACTCTAACACGTCTAGAAGAGGAGGTCTCGGCGCTAGAAAAACGACACATAGCTTTTAAAGACCCCTTGGTCCTAAATGAATTGATGAACAAAAAGTACGAATATAACAAAATAGTCAGTGAAAGGGCAGGAATTTGGTTTCAGCACCACAAAAACGTCAGGCTTTGTCACACTAATAAGGCAGGTAAGAGCCTTGCTTCTTATCTGAAATTCAAGTTACAACAAACAGCTATCAAGAGCATTGTTGATAAACTAGGGACCCGGCACTCGGACCCCACCAAAATTGCTGACATTTTTAAAGACTTTTATAGCGACCTATACAGTAAAAATCTAGAGCTTGATGGCTCCAAATTAGGAAAATATCTAGACAAGTGTAAGCTCCCTTCTCTCTCGATGCAAGACCAGACCGAACTCAACCGTCCCATATCCTCTGATGACATCGACCAGGCCATTAAATCCCTCAAAACTGGGAAAGCTCCGGGCCCTGACGGGTTCAGCACTATGTTCTATAAGAGCTTTTCCTCTGCCCTGTTGGAGCCACTCAAGGACTTATATGAACACTTCACCATAAGTGGTCAAGTCCAAGGTACCCCTGCAGAGGCTATTATTGCGGTTCTCCCAAAAGACAGGAAAGACCCAACATCCCCGAAGAATTACAGGCCGATATCATTGATCAACCTCGACTGTAAAATTTACGCTATGATTCTGGCCAAGCGGATTCAAAAGGTTCTGCCCCAACTCGTTCATCCGTCACAGGCAGGGTTTCTCAAAAACAGACTATCCAGCGATAACACACAAACCCTTGCACACATTTTAGAAAGAGCGAAGTTAACTACCTCCGCCACGGTGGCCGTGACCTTAGATGCCGAGAAGGCCTTTGACAAGGTCGACTGATCTTACTTGGAAGCCACTCTACATAAATTTAATCTGGGGCCCGATTTCATCCGTATGGTGATGGCCTTATACTCTAACCCTTCAGCGAGAGTAAGAGCAGGTGGGTGCCTGTCGACTTCATTCGAACTGAAACAAGGCACAAGACAGGGCTGTCCCCTTTCTCCCTCCCTTTTCCTACTAGCAATTGAGCCCTTCCTTTATTCTCTCCGGAATAATGACCTAATCAAAGGTATCTGTTTTGAAGGTTTCACAGTCAAAATTTCGACTTATGCCGACGACGTTTTGGTGGTATCCGAGAATGCAGAATTGGCAATCCCAGCTCTGATGTCTTCTATTGCAGACTTTGCAGAAGTGTCAATAAGGATAAGACGGAGGTAAAACTGCTTAATAATATAGGTGACAAGAGCATTTTGGGGGGATCAGGCTTGTGTTGGCAACCGAAGAGCTTCAAATATCTAGGTATAGAGTTTGAGAAAGATTTAATTAGCACTCTCAAAATTAATGAGCTTTCCCTCCATAAAAAGTTATCCTCCCTGTTGGATGGCTGGTCCCCGAAATTTTTGTCTTGGTGGGGCAGAGTGGAAACTCTGAAAATGATGATCACGCCCCTCGTCAATTATTTAATAAGTATGCTGCCTATGCTGCTCTCTGATGATTTCCTCACCAAGATATACAAGATTTTTAATGTTTTTTTGTGGCATGGGAAGAAACCAAGACTCTCCTTGCGGAAACTTTAACTTCCAAAAGACATGGGGGGAATAGGTTTACCAAATTTTAGGTGCTACCAGACGGCATATTTATGCAAGCAAGGAGCCAATTGGTTCCAAGCCCACCAGGACTACACTCCTGTATGGGTCCAAGTCGAAAAGTCTATAATCAACAACTTACCGCTTTCCGCCATAATGTCGATGGATGTCACAGTCTTTCCTCACTCCAAGTATATATTTCTTAACACTAAAAGGGCTCTTCTTACCCTAGAGAGACACTGTAAAGTTAAAATCAAAATATCCAAATCCAACTTAACCTCGTTTTGGTTTAATCCGGCCTTAAAAGATGAAGGCAAATACCTTTTTTGGGAAAATTGGTCTAAGAAGGGGCTGAACTTACTGAAAGATATCTACGAAGGGTCTTCACCCCTAGCTTTTGACACCTTACAGACCCGGTTCGATCTCCAGCCGCTTGATTTTTATAGGTTCCTACGTCTCAAAGCCCTTGTCTCTGCCAGAAACAGCTTACCATACGAACCTACACTTTGCAATAAATTACTTCAGCTCATGTCACTGGGCCACATCGTTTCGAAAGTTTACAAAATTCTCTCTCCTATCCCTCAGAAAGCACATAGGAAGTGCGAGCTAGACTGGGAAAATGAAAATAACTCCTCTAATATGGTATTCGGCTGGGACAAGATCCACCTCACTCCTTTTTCTAACAAAATATCTCCGATACTCTCTCAAACCAAATTTATGTTGATAAATAGAACGTACTGGACCCCAGACAAACTTTTTAAGCTCAAACTCCTTGATAGCCCCCTTTGCTGGAGCTGCAAATCCCACGTTGGTGACCTGGCCCACATGCTCTTTTGATGAAGCAAAGCTTCGCATATTTTGCGGCTTGCCGAAGTCAAGAACCTCGTTTATGTGTAATAAGGTAACAAAATGTATGTTTTACTAACATTTATTCTGTTTAGGCAAAGTTCCCGAAGCTTGCCTATGTGTATTTCTAATGAATTTAATCCGTGTCCTCTAATATGGCCGCCGCTTGTATTTTAGTTACTGCGCATGCGTCAGCCACACTCACGTGTCCTGACGCGTCTGCAGAAGTGGAGGGAAAGTTATGCGCATGCGTAATTCATAGCTGTGCTTATCATGTGGTACTGCTCGTGCCACTGCTCTTGTGCCCGTATCAATGTAGCTAACATTTAGATGCAATAAGTTTATTTCTTGATGATGAGTTAAAAGTACAAACCCTGTGATGTGTTTTCATAATGACATTATTATGTATTAATTTGTTTTCGCTTACTTTTCATGTACCGCGGGGAATGGGGGTCCAAACTGATTGGGAGCCATATTGACGGTCTCTTCTGCGCATGACCAGGGAGCATTGAAAAGTGGCCACTTTGGACAGTGGAACTCAGCCAGCTGGCAGCCACAGTCAAGATGCGCCTGGGAAAGCCACCTCTGCGCTACGAGAACGGCGAATGTTGCTCCTCATGTGTTACAATGTTAATTTCCTGCACAGTTCTCATGAGAACCCCAAACCTGCTAGGCGGTACCCAAATATGTTAATGAAGGCTTCAAATCGTGTATTGTGATTGGTGTGTTACCCAAATCCTACCTTAGGACCAATCGAAATTGAGGGATTCTGACACTTTGCAACATTGGGGGGTGGTACACTGTCCCCAAACTGTATATCTACCCTGGGTTCACCTAGTGAACCGTCCGGCTTGTCTGGTTTAGCTGACCTGTCACTGACCCAACGCACTCAATAGGTGACTGAAGATACAGAGCGCTGCGGAGCACTCTGTCCGAATTTGACCATAGGCTAAGGTTCTACTGAACCTTAAAGTGCTGGCAAAGCACTTAGCTGGGAGTTCGCTGACCCAATCGGGGTCTTGATCGATAGCTGCAGAGCGGGTGGAGCGCAGGCGTTGCCTCCGAACTGTGGGTTCCGGTCCTGTCCTGAAGAGGGTCCTGTCCTGAGGGTTTGCTGTCCTGTCCTGAGGGTCCTGTCCTGATTCCTATTCCGAGGGTATCCTGTCCTATCCTGGGTGTCCATTCTGCACCTGCTGTCCTTTGAGGGGTATCCTTCCTTGAGGGTTTCCTGTCCTTAACTGACCCGTGGCCAGGGTTTGGTTTCCACACCTTTCTAGGTAAATATTGCTCTGAAAACTCTTAAAATCTTGCACCTTCTGAATTTCTAACTTTTGCTTTAATAAAGTTCAACATTGCACATGTGATATTTTCCATGCCTTTCTGCAACTATTGAAAGTCATTTATATTTTTTCCATAAGTTTATTCCTATGTCTTCTCATTTGTTAGAAATTATATTTTGCATAGCAGTGTGTCATTTCCTGATATGGTCTAGAACTTCATTGCCTAGATTGTTCAAAGGCCCATTCACCTTAAGTGAAGCGTGTTATTCATTATAAACTCTCCTATAGTCACCCACACTTAGGCTATCCCTGTTTAGATAATACTGACTTGCATAGTATCTTTTCTCGTTACATTTTATTAGTACTTTGATGATTACTCTGTCATTATTTCTTTATGCCTATGTGATTTACGTTATCTTGGTTATTGATTGCCTTGTTTTATTGTACCTCATGCAAGAAAATAATGAACTTTAGATAAACATTTTAAAACTTCCAGTTGTCCGTGGTCATTTAAACAGTATTTGAATGTTATTGGTTGGGTTTGTATTTTGCTGCCTTTCCTTTACAGCTAGCTCCCTGATTCATTGTGGTCATTAGGCACCCGCATCGGTGGATGGTAAGTCGGGTGCACCGAAAATTGGTAGCAGGGAACACACACACACCAACTTGGTAGAGCTCGTGAAGTCACCTGATCGATGTATATGGTGATTTGAAAAGTATATGGGCCCTGAAGCCGGAAACGGCGAAAACTATTGGTCGGGTGGCCTCGCACGCTCTATCAGTTTTCTGGTAGCTAGAGGATGGTTAGGGACTAGTTGAGAGTAAGGCAGGGATTAGTTGGACTAGTTAAGTCGGAAGCTGCTATTATATTAATGCTGCTATAAGAGCGGCTGTTCTGAGGGAACTGATCACTCTCTTGTGAATACGCTGCTGAAAAATTCATGAATTACTGTATTGCCATTATTCTTGTTCTTATATTGTTATATGTACTAATCCATGCAATTGTCAATCGTTTAGTTGTATGTTGTCCGAACTCCCCGGGGAATTGAAAGGGCAAGTGGTGAATAGAATCCATTGTCCTGAGGTCACAGGTTCGAGGAAAGTTAGGTGCAGGTTAGGATAACCGGGAAGCACTAACTAGGGTTTTCTGAATACATGTGTGAATAAATGACAGTAACGGGGTTCATTGGCAAAATTCCCATAGTGGCGTAACCTAGTAAGGGTCACATCGGAAGAGTAGCAGGTTCCTCGGAGCTAGCGTGAAAGCAGAGGGGTCCGCTGAGAAACCTTAAACTCGGAATATATCCCGGAAAGAAGTGGATGAGTTTAGGGGAATAACAGGTTCACCGATGCTAGAGTGAAGGGTAGGCAGAAGAGATCTGCCCGCAGCAAGTGAAAAGTAAATGGAAGTAGTTTACTTGCAGTAAAACAATTCTTTCTCTGTCTAGACACTTGAGCACTGTGGCGAATGTGTATTTGTTGTAAATTAACCAAGCACTGAGCACTTTAAAAGAAAGAAAGTTTCCGTTACCTTGTGAAGGGAGGGAGTCAGTCGCGAAGCGCCTCTGACGTCACTCTGTGCCGCGCTGGGATTGGTAGAAGCAGCGGGCGGGTAGCGGAGCTGGAATTGTAAAGGAGGGGTGAGCGCCGGAGCGTGGGAACTGTCTCACGAAGAGGCCGCGCACCCATTGGCGGAGCTTATTTAGTGTCGCGCACCCATTGGTTGCACGAATTTCTGAAGCGCGTTCTGATTGGAGGTAGTTTGTAAACAGAGTTTAGCGCAGAAGTCGTATGTGGCACTCGCAGACTACAGGAACTCGACCTGATCCAAGGCATCTAGGGTTTGAAAGGGATCAGTGGAAGACTAATAGATACGATATTATGTACGGAACCAAGAGAAAAATGTCCCTTGTAAGTAAGGTGAAAAATTATTTCAAAACGGACAAACCGATAAAATCTAGAGAAGGTGTTCTTGTTCCAGCACCCAATACTCCCGCCTCATTCATGATGTTTGACCGAGGGTACAATACCTGTGTGTGGTTGGAGAATTGGGTGAAGTACACAAAAGATGACGGAGTATTGGCTTTTCCGTTAGATGGTACTTTCAATGGTAGGATCTTATTTAATTTAAGAACCCGAATGAATGAACTGCATCCCAGACCGAGACTAACGCAGTATGAGGCATTAGAGGAATGGGAGATTGAGGCTTTTGAAAGAGAAAGACCCCGAATGGACAAGGGTTTGACCAAGTGGTACCCCAGGCAGAAACAGGAGTCCAGGGATAAAAGGATGAAACAGTGGAGACAGAGCATGATTGTTGAGGGTCTGTTTCCCATGATGCCGGCATGTCATAACATTGGAGCGGGTGAGAAAAGTACTGAAAAATGTAAGCATTGGGGGGCCCTGGGGGATTCAGATGATGAACTAATAGATGACATCTGTACCAGAAGTCCGCCACCTTACAATGAGGGAACCCGACCTTCCAGTGTAGGAGATGTTCCCCGACGCCACTTCCTAAAGGAAGAAGACAGGTCCCTGGGACTGGGAGGGGGTGGTCAAGTATTGCCCTATCCTGAAAAACCCGAACCGACGGAAACAAGGGATATATATCCCAAAGTGCCCGCAAGCCAGGAAGAAAAATATTCACGTACGAAAATCTTTTTTCCCAGACCCTTGTATGAAAGCGAAGAGAAACCATCGAATTCAGGACTGCCTTTTGTTCAACCTCCATATGGGGAAGAGCGCAGGTCCTTTAATACTGGAACTTTATTCCCGAAACCAAATTATGGGGGAGGACCAAGTGAAACGCATCCTACTGCCCCGAGTTTTACTCCTCCATTGACCCCACAGATATTACATGACACAACTTTAAGAAGGGTACTAGTGGAAAAGGAGCAAGAGGCTCTAGCTAGACAAAGAACAGAAATAATTCAGAAAATTTCCCAGTTAAATACCAGTCCTGAGGCATTGACTATTCCAGTAACTATTGGACCGGTGGTTCCGTTATACGGAAATGGTCAGGGAAATCCGATTACTCCAGTTATGACCCCAGGCATGGCAACCCCGAGACAGGAACCGATCATCATAGATGACCAGTCCAGTGAGTGCGAGTCTGAAGTTGCGTTTTTGGAATTGCCAAACAAACAGACTGGAAAGGGAATACAGCAGAGGCATAACCCTTTTAATACAAAAGAAATTAAATTAGAGACAGCAACAGGTACTAGGAATGTCTCTCTGGTAACTCCGGATGAAATTGAGAGTTGGAGTCGTGAATTAGAGAAGCAGACTCCGCAAACAAAGCCTTTAGACCTCTACAAGCTGAGGGTCGAAATAGAAGAATTAATGGCAGGAAATGTGGGGTTGGATCGATTGAATACCTACTCTGAAGAAGAATTGTCGTTCATATGTAAAAGCTTTACAAGGAACACCAGAGTGCTCCACGAAAAACTGACCGAAACAGCAGTTAGTATGGGGGTAGATATCTCAAAATCCAAGCCCTTCCAGAAACCGTACAGAGCAGACTTCTCAGACAAAGATATAGAACACCTGAATGTGGCAGGGAAGAAGTTGCAGATTAAAGAATTAATGGGGGTACTGCAGAAATGGGGAGATGTGGAAAGATGGAGAAGCAGGTGGGCGAAAAAGAGGGAAGAGGTTCGCTCCCGACAAGTGACTCCCGAGTTTGCTTTAAGAGAGGTAGAAAAACCTGAGCAGTTATGCCCCATGCGCGAAGTTCCAGGAGGGAAATATGTGCATGTCCCCTGGTCTAGGCAGGATATTGTGTCCTTCACGAACGATTTTCCAAAATTACGAGAGAAACCAGTTGACTGGTACAGGCAGGTGGAAAGGTTCGTGAAGGTACAGAAATGTCTGTGGAAAGACCTGGATGGGTTTTTCGACATTGTGGTTCCAGTAGATTTATGGACCCAGTGTAAAATAAACATAGACTGGCCGAGTGAAGAGTACCCCAGAAACAAGGAAACTGGAGAGCCATCAAAGGATGTCATGCGAAAATATGAGCAGGTAATTCAGCATTTGAAAGAAAAGGTGCCCGCAAAGGAAACTGATTGGACAAAAATAGATAGAACAACACAGGAAAGGGACGAGACAGTGCACTCCTTCTATGAGAGGTTATTGCAGGTATTTAAAACATACAGTGGTATTGATAACATCGACCTGAAGGATATGACGCACTTTATTTACAGGTTTGTAAATGGTTTAAGACCTGAAATTTGTCAGTGGATAAAAGATAATAAAATCTGTTGGCATACAAAAAAAATGGATGAGGTCCTGCGGTACGCTAAGTACTGCGAGGATGAGATGGCAGAAAAGAAAAAGGCCCTCAAGGAAAAGGTGATGTGGGCTCAGGTGAAGCTCGCAGAACAGCAGGAAAAACAATTGAGTAACATGGTTAAAAATGCTGAGAACAAAGGTCCTGGGGGAGGGGGTGGAGGAAAGCCCCGGCCCAAATTTAGCAGGGAAGAGGCTATGAAAAAATTTCCCTGCCATCAGTGCGGCGAAATTGGACACTGGCGAAACGAGTGTCCCCAATTAGTCGATGTTAATGAAAAAACTCCTGATTTAACTCCACAGACGCAGAAAGAAAGACCAAGAAAGACTCAACCCCAGGTAAAAACAGTTCAGGTGCCTCGAGCACCCAAGCAGGTATACAGGGGAAGACAGGCAGAAGATGAAGAGATAGAGGTTTGGGAAAGCGGGGAGAACAGAAATACAGCAACTTCGCAGTATCTGCTGAATGATACCTTCCTTTGTAATGATCAGGACTGACGGGGCCTGAGAGGGGAGGACGAGGAGTGCGTACTTGGCGCTTCCTTGCCGGTAGACCAGTCTGGACCATATATTGAAGGAAAGGTTGACGGAAATGATGTCACCTTTCTGTTGGACACTGGCGCTACCCGTTCTACTGTAAGAACAGTGGACGTTCCAAACCTACCCCTCTCGGGAGAAAATATCCAAGTAGTGGGTGTATCTAATCAATTGATTAGTACTCCTGTTACCGAACCAATGGAGATTTCAATTGGAAATTTTAAACAGATGCATAGATTTGTCGTCTGTGACACCAGTCCAGTGAATCTACTGGGTCGTGATTTGCTGTGCAAAATGAACTGTACCATCTTTTGCACACCAAAAGGTGTGGAAATACAGACCCCAGATGAAGATGGCATTTATAAATTATTGTTACTTAGACCTGACTCAGAAATTAAAAGATTGACCCTGCAGGACTTGCCCCAAGAACTACAGGAAGCCGTAAAGCCAGAGGTGTGGGATTTCACTGGAAAGGATGTGGGGTTGATGAAAGATGTGGACCCCATACAGATAGCCATCAAGGACAATGCAGTATATCCTAACACTAGGCCCTACCGAATGAATGCTGAAGTGAAAGCAGGTGTCACTCTGGAAATACGAAAATTATTAGAAGGAGACATCATACAGGAAGTGATGAGCAGCCCATGCAACTCACCGATTATGGGCATCAAAAAGCCTAATGGCAAGTATAGGGTAGTGCAGGACCTGAGAAAGGTTAACAAAATTGTAGTTCCTTGCTGCCCTATTGTCCCAAACCCTGCAGTGATATTGTACCAGATTCCTTGGGATGCTGAATGGTTCACTGTGATTGATTTATGTCATGCATTCTTTTCGATACCCCTGCACCCCGACAGCAAATTTCTTTTCTCATTTGCCTTCGAGGGTCACGTGTATTGTTGGAACCGGGTCCCTCAAGGGTATACAGAGAGCCCCTCTATCTTTAATCAGATCTTGAAAAAATGTCTAGAGACTTTGATCTTACCTGGGAACTCTGTGTTAGTACAGTACATAGACGACCTTCTACTGGCGTCTAAAAGTCACAGGGACTGTGTAGTTGACACCATTGCCCTCCTAAATCATCTGTGTGAGAAAGGGCATAAAGTGGCCCCTGACAAACTACAGTTCTGTGCGAAATCAGTAAAATATCTAGGACACCAGATAGAAAAGGGTGTCAGAAAAGTCACATCAGAAAGAGTGAGAATAATTCAAAAGATGCAGTTGCCCCGTACTCAAAAAGATGTCAGAATGTTCCTGGGGGTATTAGGGTACTGCAGACAGTGGATTCTGGGATTTGCAGCTTTAGCCAGGCCCTTGATAAAAATGACCACGAGAGGAATGCCAGATGTTGTAGAGTGGGACGATGAAAGTCTAATGGCTTTCACAAGACTGAAAAACTGTCTGTGTACAGCCCCTGCGTTGGGAATGCCAGATTATTCCAAAGAGTTTGCCCTTTTCTGTGACACTCGCGATAATTGCGCATTGTCAGTCCTGACTCAAGAACATGGCACGACCAGAAGGCCTGTGGCTTATTTCTCTGCCACATTGGACCCAGTAGCTGCTGGGTTACCAGGCTGTCTGAAAGCAGTAGCTGCTACCTGTGCAAGTTTGGAACAGAGTGAGTCCATTGTCATGGGACATCCTGTGACCGTGTATGTTTCACATGGAGTGGTAATTCTATTGACCAGAACTAAAACACAGTATCTCACCCCTAGTCGGCTGACTAAATACGAGAGGATTCTTGTGGGTGCAGCAAATGTAAGCATTGTTAGGTGCGGTATTCTGAACCCTGCCACCTTACTCCCCGACCCCTTGGAAATAGAAGGTGGGGATGATGATGAACATGATTGTATTGACCTGACAGAGTTCAGTACTAAGCCACGCCCAGACATAAAAGAAGTACCATTGCCTGAGCATGATAAAGAACTATTTGTGGATGGTTCCTGTCTAAGACATGAACTAGGAGGCTTGAGTGCTGCTTATGCAGTAGTGTCTTTCACCAAAATTGAAGAAGCAGGTTACCTATATAACATCAAGTCTGCACAAGTAGCCGAATTGATAGCCATGATAAAGGCTTGCAAAATTGGGAAGGACTTACGCATAACAGTGTATACTGACAGTCTGTACTGTTATGGAGTTGTGCATGACTTTGGCCAATTATGGCTACAAAGGGAATTCATGACTTCCTCAGGTACTCCCATTCGGAATGCAAAGGTTGTTCATGACCTTTTAGAGGCCATCCAGTTACCCAAAGAACTGGCAGTGGTAAAATGTGCTGCTCATCAAAGGAGCATGGACAGAGTATCACTGGGAAACGATTATGCTGATCGAGTGGCCCAATGGTGTGCCAAAGATCGGTATATTGTAAATCCAAAAGGAGGGGGGCCAGGAACCAGCTGCCAGCTTCAGGTGTTTGAAGAAGTGCCTACGTGGGATGAAGTGAGAGAGTGGCAGGAATCGGCTCCTTGGCAAGAAAGAGAGAAATGGAAGGAGGATGGGTGTAGACCGAGACGTGTGGATGGTGTGATTTTGGGCCCAACTGGTATGCCTGTGTTACCCCGACACTTGCTTGGCACAATGGCAAGATTAATACATGAAGGATCACACATTGGTAGGGATGCCATGATTCTGGTATTTCAACAGACTTGGTACAGTAAAAAGTTCAGGAAGGTAGCAGAGTCCCTCTGCCAGAGGTGCCTGTCATGTCAACAGATGAACCCAGGCAAGAGGACAATGGTTGAACTGAGCAGGATTGGGAGATCAGGGGGTCCCTTTATAAGGATACAGATTGATTTCATCACCATGCCCCGTTGTGAAGGGAAACGATATGTCCTTGTCATTGTTTGCGTATTTTCAAAATGGGTAGAAGCTTACCCTACTCCTCAAAGTGACGCACTGACAGTAGCGAAGTGTTTACTAAAAGAACTGATACCTAGATTCGGAATACCATACATTATTGAATCAGATAAGGGTGGACATTTCCAGAATGAAATACTGGCTGAACTGTGTAAGGCCTTTGGAATAAGGCAGAAACTCCATTGTGCATACCACCCAGAGGCTTCTGGAATAGTGGAACAAGTAAATGGAACTATCAAAAACAGACTAGCAAAGCTGACAGATGCTACTGGCATGACCTGGGTGAAGGCCCTGCCCCTGGTCCTGATGGGACTGAGAAGTGTTCCTGACCGCAAGACAGGCCTAAGTCCCCATGAAATCATTATGGGAAGAGTGATGAGGCAAGCATGGGTGCCAGGAAGCAAACTGTTGAGTATTACTGATGATTTGGTGCTTGAATACTGCAGAAGATTGGGTGACCAAGTGCGTTCTATCTCTCGCCAGATTGGAGACGACGGCATCCTCAATCCAACGACTCCTCTCCACAGCTTGGTTCCAGGAGACTGGGTCAAAATAAAGAAGCACACTCGATCAAGCTGTCTGGCACCAAGGTGGGGAAAGAAACGCCAAGTAATCCTGGTAACAACCACTGCAGTGAAAGTCGCAGGTGTTCCCCAGTGGATCCACGCTGGACACACCCAGAAGGTATTACCAGACAGAGGATTTGAAGAAGAAGGGCAACCAGCAGAGGACCCTGAAGGAGCCAGACCAGAAACAACTGACAACGAGCAGCCCAGCACCAGTCAGGTTGCAGGAACAGCAGACGTTGGCCCAGGAGTAGTTGACTACGAACTGCCAAGAAACCAGCCTGTGGAAGAGGTCCAGGAAACTGAGCCAGGAGTAGCTGAAGACGAGCTGCCAAGCATATGGCCAGAAGAATGGATACCGATGATTGATCTGACCGAAGATCCTATCAGAACAAGAGAACGACTTAGTGAAGGTAGAGAGTGGACTAGTCAGGAAAAGCAAGGCACAGGCGAAGAACCTCAGCCGCTTGAGATTCACATCAAAACTGAGGAAGGAGAAGGTCAGACAGGGACAGAGCAGGTATTCGATACACCACCGCTAACACCTGATGCAGATAAGGGAGAGACTAGAAATAGAGTGATAGTTCGAGCAGAAGAAAATCAAGAGATCGAAGTGCTTGAACAGGATCAGAGAGGGTTAAAAGAACGGGTTCAGGAAACAGAAACAGAAACAGAGACAATCGAAAGCCAAAAACAAAATATTCCTGAACAAGGCCAGATTAGCAACCAGGCAGAAGAATTTGATGCTAGCCCTGGAACTAGCCAGATAAGGGAAGTAGGAGAAGAAAGTGGAGAAGAATTACCACAAGATAAAGAGAAAAAGAGAATAAGAAAAGAAAGTGAAGTCCAAGTACCAACTAAGAGACTAAAGAAAAGAAACAACCTTGAGCCTAGGTTTGTAAAAAGATTGAGACTAAGGATAAAGACAGTGGAAGAAAAACGTGCAGAAGCAAGAAGAAGTGCTCGAATAGCAGAGCAAGAAGAAGACTCTTCCAAAAGAAGGAGTGAGCGAATAAAAAGACAAAACAAAAAGTACAAATCTCCTGAATGGACACTGGTTTTGGAGGAACTTGAAGATCTTGATATAACTGACGTGAGCGACGGAGAACCCGTCCCAGAGTACTCAGCTGAAGAGGAAGACGAACCACCGTGAATTTGCACAAAGTAAGCTAATTGTGTGAAGCCAAAAAGAGGGGTTCGAGAGACTCCTTCTGAGCCAAAATGTCTGATTCAACAGTGAATGGTAGACCTAGTTGCAGCCGTTTTAAGACGTGTTGCAAGGTGTGTATATGTAGTGTAGTAGTACTGATAGTTATCTGGATAGGATTAACAATTTTCATTCCCTTTGCTGTAAGTAAAGATACTAACATTGTCCCTACTGAAGTTGTAAATACTGACAATGAGGAGATAACAACACAGAGTGTAGCACGGCATGAGAGAGCTTTGAGACAAACAAAACAGAACTTAGGAGCATCAGATGAGGGAGGACTACATTATCATGGAGTTAAGAACAAGACACACTTAAATGTTTTCGCAAACTTGTTAATACACTATGTAGAGACTATGGAAATTGAAGATTGCTATGTCTGCATGAAGCTACCTACTTCGGTGGCTGAGGGCGTGACATACCATCATCTGCCATTGACATATGGAATCTCCTGTAGCATTTTAGCTAGTTTATTCTATAAAAGAGGACCGTTACAGTACTATTACTCTAACAATGACGTGATCTTTTCTGAACTTCCTATACGTGGGAACTTGAATCCTGTACATACCAAAACTGACACCATAAGATATATGGGAGACTACTTTCTGACTATAGGTAACATTGACATAGCAGACGCACACAGAGATAACTTGACTTGTTCTTTGCGTGAGCAGGAAAAGATGTTCCTGAACATGGCAGAGAAAAGGAGAATTAAAATTCAAAAGAAGGCTAATGACGAAAGTCAGAAAAAGCCAAAGTGGGCAGAGAACATGGAAGGCACCTCATCTGGTGGAGCGGGTCCTGCTCTGTTGCTGGATTTTGAAAAGAAAGGCAAGCTATGTCTTCACCGCGAGAAGACTAGCTATTATAATAATGTTTTCATTGGTTCCAGTGAATGCGAACATAATTACAAGGTAATTGGAGGTTGGGGTTTCAAAAATGGGTCAGAGCCTGTGTTTCCGGGAATTTACTATATTTGTGGGGACAAGGCTTATTTCAAATTGCCGGATCACTGGTATGGAAGCTGCTACTTTGGCATTGTCTTCCCGAAAATATACCATGTGAATGGAAAAGCTGGAAGCAATGAAGATACTAATGGCTTAGTGCGTAGTAAAAGAGAAAGTATAGGTGAAATTATGGGTAGTATTTTCAGTGCACTGATACCTGGAGTGGGAGTGGTTCTGAACACTCACAGAATTTGCAAATTGTCCACTATAGTAGATGTGCTGTCTACTGAAACGGCTCATGGATTTCTGCTGGTCAATACCGAAATGGTTGCGATCAGATCAATGGTTTTACAAAATCGACTTGCTCTTGACACCTTATTAGCGAAAGAGGGCGGAGTCTGCCGGATGTTGAAGGCGCAACATTGTTGCACTTATATTCCGGATAAAAGTGTACAGATCAAAAGATATGTGAAAAACATTACTAATTTGGCAAAGGAACTCAAACCACTCGAGGTTGATAGTGCCTGGAAGAGACTGGTAGATGGTCTCTCAAATGTAGGTCATTGGCTTGCTAGCATAGGTAAAAGCTTATTATTCAAAATTCTGATGCCAATTGGTATTATAGGTCTTATTATACTTTCCATTTTCTTATGCTGTAAATACCGCAAGCGTACCAAAAAGCACGTGGTAAATGCAAGAGGAGTGAAACGAAGTGTGGATGAGATTGAATTAGAAGAGGTGAATGATCAGATATACAAAAAGGTGAAGACTTCTCACCCTGCTAAAACTGAGAGAGAAAAGTTAGAACGGCTGCTGGAAGAAATAGAACTTTATAAAGTATGAAAGAAAGTTGGCATCTGGTTCCATTATAATTTGTGATGATAGTAAATATCATCAAAGAGGGGATTGATGAAGCAAAGCTTCGCATATTTTGCGGCTTGCCGAAGTCAAGAACCTCGTTTATGTGTAATAAGGTAACAAAATGTATGTTTTACTAACATTTATTCTGTTTAGGCAAAGTTCCCGAAGCTTGCCTATGTGTATTTCTAATGAATTTAATCCGTGTCCTCTAATATGGCCGCCGCTTGTATTTTAGTTACTGCGCATGCGTCAGCCACACTCACGTGTCCTGACGCGTCTGCAGAAGTGGAGGGAAAGTTATGCGCATGCGTAATTCATAGCTGTGCTTATCATGTGGTACTGCTCGTGCCACTGCTCTTGTGCCCGTATCAATGTAGCTAACATTTAGATGCAATAAGTTTATTTCTTGATGATGAGTTAAAAGTACAAACCCTGTGATGTGTTTTCATAATGACATTATTATGTATTAATTTGTTTTCGCTTACTTTTCATGTACCGCGGGGAATGGGGGTCCAAACTGATTGGGAGCCATATTGACGGTCTCTTCTGCGCATGACCAGGGAGCATTGAAAAGTGGCCACTTTGGACAGTGGAACTCAGCCAGCTGGCAGCCACAGTCAAGATGCGCCTGGGAAAGCCACCTCTGCGCTACGAGAACGGCGAATGTTGCTCCTCATGTGTTACAATGTTAATTTCCTGCACAGTTCTCATGAGAACCCCAAACCTGCTAGGCGGTACCCAAATATGTTAATGAAGGCTTCAAATCGTGTATTGTGATTGGTGTGTTACCCAAATCCTACCTTAGGACCAATCGAAATTGAGGGATTCTGACACTTTGCAACATTGGGGGGTGGTACACTGTCCCCAAACTGTATATCTACCCTGGGTTCACCTAGTGAACCGTCCGACTTGTCTGGTTTAGCTGACCTGTCACTGACCCAACGCACTCAATAGGTGACTGAAGATACAGAGCGCTGCGGAGCACTCTGTCCGAATTTGACCATAGGCTAAGGTTCTACTGAACCTTAAAGTGCTGGCAAAGCACTTAGCTGGGAGTTCGCTGACCCAATCGGGGTCTTGATCGATAGCTGCAGAGCGGGTGGAGCGCAGGCGTTGCCTCCGAACTGTGGGTTCCGGTCCTGTCCTGAAGAGGGTCCTGTCCTGAGGGTTTGCTGTCCTGTCCTGAGGGTCCTGTCCTGATTCCTATTCCGAGGGTATCCTGTCCTATCCTGGGTGTCCATTCTGCACCTGCTGTCCTTTGAGGGGTATCCTTCCTTGAGGGTTTCCTGTCCTTAACTGACCCGTGGCCAGGGTTTGGTTTCCACACCTTTCTAGGTAAATATTGCTCTGAAAACTCTTAAAATCTTGCACCTTCTGAATTTCTAACTTTTGCTTTAATAAAGTTCAACATTGCACATGTGATATTTTCCATGCCTTTCTGCAACTATTGAAAGTCATTTATATTTTTTCCATAAGTTTATTCCTATGTCTTCTCATTTGTTAGAAATTATATTTTGCATAGCAGTGTGTCATTTCCTGATATGGTCTAGAACTTCATTGCCTAGATTGTTCAAAGGCCCATTCACCTTAAGTGAAGCGTGTTATTCATTATAAACTCTCCTATAGTCACCCACACTTAGGCTATCCCTGTTTAGATAATACTGACTTGCATAGTATCTTTTCTCGTTACATTTTATTAGTACTTTGATGATTACTCTGTCATTATTTCTTTATGCCTATGTGATTTACGTTATCTTGGTTATTGATTGCCTTGTTTTATTGTACCTCATGCAAGAAAATAATGAACTTTAGATAAACATTTTAAAACTTCCAGTTGTCCGTGGTCATTTAAACAGTATTTGAATGTTATTGGTTGGGTTTGTATTTTGCTGCCTTTCCTTTACAGCTAGCTCCCTGATTCATTGTGGTCATTAGGCACCCGCATCGGTGGATGGTAAGTCGGGTGCACCGAAAATTGGTAGCAGGGAACACACACACACCAACTTGGTAGAGCTCGTGAAGTCACCTGATCGATGTATATGGTGATTTGAAAAGTATATGGGCCCTGAAGCCGGAAACGGCGAAAACTATTGGTCGGGTGGCCTCGCGCGCTCTATCACTTTCACTGCTCGTTACTCCAAACGTTCTGGGATAAGATTTATAACTATATCCAACGAATCTTCCATTACCGGCCGGCCAGGGACTTTGCATATGTCTTACTGGGGGAAACAGATCTGAGTATAACAAATGAACATGATAGACACCTACTGGACCTCATGCTCACACTTGCATGTAAAGTCATCCTGAGTAAATGGAAGAGTGCTTCCGATGTTTCTTTCAAAATTTGGCAGGAATGGCTGGCTTCATTGAGGGGTGCAGATAATGATGTCCTCCACTCCTCACCTTGGCGAAAACCTCACACCAAACTCTGGAGTTCACTTGACTCATTGGAGCTTTGCTACTATCCGCCTTAGGCTTGTTTAGTTGAGATATCTCCTGATTCATACCTCGTTCTTTGTCACCTAAATGGGCATTGATTTTGGCGCTGTGAACCCACTGTCTTGAACTATGCTTACTGTCACATGTTACGTTGCTGCTGTCTAGTTTTCTTTCCCTTCTGCTCCCTTCTTTCTGCCCAGCCCTTTTCTTTATCTTATCCCCCCCGCTTTTCTTCGTTCCTCTCCTCTCTCTCTCTATCTTATATTACATTTGTACTCCAGGACCGAATCTCTTATGTATGGATATTATGTTCAATGCTTATCGACTGAGAACTCTGTTTATGAATTGTTATATTTATTTTTCCCGTGATATGTATCTTAGGTTATTTTATCCTCATGTATGTATCTTATGTGTACACCCATGCATCATTCTCTGTCTCCTTTTCATTTCTTTTTTTTCTCGTACCTTCTGCATTCTTAAATAAAAAAGATTTGAAATAAATAAAATACTTTGGCGTAGGAAGGGGTACCTTGTTGCACAAAAAATATCCTTTGGGGATATTTCCTCCTTGTATTTGGGATATTCTGCAGCAGACATGCAGTATGATATAACAAGGAAACGATATTCCCCTTTGTTACTCCAGGCTCAGGCAGCTGTGCCATTTTGGTGCAAATCGATGTCTACATCTCTTTTTAAATATGGGGTTTCATCAAAATCCATGCATGGCTTCGCGGGACCCCTGTGCACTACTTATGGAATGCCTACCTGATGCACATATACGCAAGGCAGCACAATGCACTGCCTCGGATGATTTTTTCTCACAATGCCACATTTGCGTGCCTTTGTCAATACCAAAAAGGATTTTGCATCGGGGCTGCGTTAAAAGGTGACGCACCCGACACAAAATCTTTGTAAATCTGGGCAACACTGTAACTGCGCAGGCGCTTTGACGTTCGTTTGGTGGTAAATTGCAGCTTGGTCGAATTTTGCCCCGATTATCTTTCAGCATCCTCCATCTGCAAATATACTTCACCGTAAATGGAGTTTGATTATATCATATTCAGTGGATCTTTACAACGCTTTTTTAATCCTGGCTGGATATGACCTGACATTACAATTGTGTAAACTAAAGTCAGAAAAACAAATTTACAGGATCCCTTGACAGCTCCGACATGCAATCCCTTTGGTGCCGAAATTTGTCTGATATCAATCGCAAGTCCTCGTTTTCAAGGTTGTTTTGAATCAACCAAAGAGATTTCTAAGAAATTAAACGGCCTTTATAAAGTATCTGGAACAGTTTTAGCCGAACACTGATTTCATTGCTGCCTGCTAGCGCCTTCGCCCGCCAGTCAGAAAATAAACGTTTTCAAACAAACACCCCCGTCCGCTCATTATTACCAGATGGCGCTGATACTCGCGGAAGGGCTGATCCGCGGGGCTATTTATGCAGCAGCGTCTCATAATGTGTTCCAGACCGAGATAAAGCGCCATGGCGGCACCGTCTACGTATTAGATAATGTCTTGGCACCTCGTGCGCTGCGCTCTTGTATGTAAACAGGATGATTAAAGAAGAGCTATTGGTGCACGAGGAGACGTGAATCTTGGATGCGTGCGCGCTCCTGGCCTTCTCTCCTACCTAATGGTACAAGCTCGCTGTGAAGGTAGGAAAGAAGTAACCCCTGGCATTGAAGGGTGGGTGGGGTAAGAAAGAGGTAGCCCTGGCCCCCACAGCCCATCCGTGAAGCGAAGCTCAGCATGTGGTTGCAGATCAATGGCGTTCAAAGGAAAGAACATTAGCACAAAGGGCTTCACACTGATATATTTATCACCAAAAAGTTGCGCTCAAAGGGTATATTTAGTGTTAGTGTATACCCAATGCTTAGTATGTAAATAATAATAATAGTATATTTCTTAGACGACTTCAGGACACTTCCACTGATGGCGCAGTCTGCTTCCAACATTGACTGCGGTCCATTTCAACCTCCACTCCGTAAACATCCAGTAATGAGGCTGTCCAAGGCCTAAATGATCATGGCTAGAAGACCTGGGTGTTCCTACTACCTCTCCTGCTAGATGTGTTGGTTGCTGCATGAGGTCTGGGGTGGTGGAATGTACCACCGAGCTGAATTGCTGTGAGCAAGGAAAAGGAGCTTGTTTTCTTATGTTTGGTAATATTTGTTTATTGGTTTTAACCCCATTGCTGCTGGCGACGTTCAAAGGACGTCACGTGTACTAGCTCGGTAGTGATGCGCACGACCGTTGAACGTCCCGGCCCGCCTGCGCAATAGAACGTTCCGCACTAGCGCGGACCATTCAGCGCAGGTAACGGGTTAAGTATCTGTTACAAAAAGACACTATTGATAGTACAAGGCAGGAGGTGTGCAAGAGAGGTGTTGTTGCGCAACATAAAGCATTAACAGTGAGAGAGAAAAGACAATAACAGGTGAGAGACACTTACATTTTAGCATATGTTATCATAACCATGGCTAAAGGTAGAACAAGCGTGTACAATGCAACACGTCTCGCATTTGTTAGAGTTAGAGCTATTGGCATTGTAATTACAATATCTTCTTCATATGTTTTTGTTTGTACTGTAGTGAATTTATGTAAAGATACATAGCTGCAGCACTTTGTAGTCGACTATGTGGATTTACAACTGGTATGTAAGAATTACTGGTGGTAGAGAGAGGAGTAGGTAGCAGTAGTGTGCACCGTCTAGATGATTTGGAATGAATAGTTGACTTTTGAGAGAAGCAGCTGCAGCAATACCTAGAGTAGCAATAATGTGGAATTGCAGTAGGACCAGAGAAGCAGCTGTAGTACTGTGTAGAGGTATAAGAAGTAGACATTTCTATGGAGTACAGTAGTGTAAAGTGCCGTGATGTGCTAAAATGGAAGCACAATAAAAATGTAAGAAGTCACATACCGGAGAATAAAGGACAGCGGGCTGTTAAAGCCAAAGCACTATTAAAGTCTAAGAAGTTAGATCTAGAAGAATAAAGCGCCTCTGGTTGGTAAAGTGAATGCCCATGGAGATCCAAGAAGTCACATACCAGGCAGTGAACGCAAAAGCGACCAGAAACTAACGGGCAGATGTGTTTTCCCATGGTTGGTATGGGGCGCATGCAGACATGTGGCATAGAACTTCACGCGCACACAAGTACATTGCTGCCTGTAAAACATTGCAGAAGCGACTGGTAACGACTGAGTAGGTGTCAGCAGGTGCACGCAAGGCAAAACACTGACTATAGAGGCCTGAAATTTACCATGTTTTCACGTTTGATAATGTTTATTTGGTGAAAAAAAGGAGTTGACCTTTTTCGAGGTGCCATCTTTCATATTTGTATTCCATCTGGCTCCCTGAATTACTCGAAAAGACATACATGGCGCGGTATGAAAGAGCACCACTGGTAAAAAATAATACAGAATGCCATTTACTGCAGCGGACCTGTTGTCTTTTGTCTCGTACTTTCAGCGCACTTCTACCGGCCGTGCAAGTGTAGATTGGAGCAGGTATAATGTGTTTGGGACTGAGGGTGAAAGCCACTGATATTAGTGGGGCGAGGTTGCCCCAGTCCTCGTATGCAAGATCCGAAGATCCGTGAATCCGTACAGTGTTTCGCGAGGGAGTGGGGCTTCGCAAGCAGGGCATTGTAAACTGCATGCCTTTCCACATTGTATTTTTCCGAGAAGGTGTTACTATTACCCGTTCCAACAAGGTATGCATGCACAGGAGAAAAGTACACAATGTGGTGAAACATATTCCTACCCAAAAACTCCAGGTGTGACTGAGTCGAAAGCAGACCAGTGCTTAATTTGTGGTGGTGGTAACAGGTGGTGGACACCGGTACCCATTTTTGGGCGACAATAGCTCAATTCATACATAGACCCCAGAACAAGAGAAAGCTGGAATTGTAGCTGAAGATAAATACTAGTAAACTGCGACTAAGAGAAAAGAACCAGCACGAGTGAGATAGGAAACTAAGTTGGTAAAAGACAGACGTACAATTTGGGATCGATAGCCAGTGTGATATTCGGTAACCCCATGGGTGGGCTTTTACGAAATATCTTATTATGAATTTGTATTTGTATGTGGCGCAAACCTGACCCTGAGAGTTAGAGCACTTTACAACAGTACTAGATTACGTTACAGGTTGAAAGAGAACACAAGTGTGAGTGATCTGCCCAGCATCGCAGGATGTTGAGCCGCGACTCACGCCTGTTCCAAAGTCAGCAGCACACGACGGTGGAGCGCATCTTCTCTTTGTAGTTTATTTTTTAACCCATTCAGTATTGCCACCCTTACCTTAGCCCGCTTTGAACGTACTTCCACAAGAGAAGTTATGTTATTAAAAGCCTCCTCCTCAGCGGTGTGTATACTGTAAAGGTATATGTATATATATGTATAGATACATATCTATACAGCTCCGCAGAGAGATCGCGTAAACAAGCCAGAATGACTCATCTTCCCTCTGAGGACTGGAAATGGTGACTTAGCAGACAGTGTCAGGACCGGCATTGGGCTGGTGCGTGCGTTCACTGCTGCCACAGAGAGGCGCTGCCCTGTCCAGATGCTGGGCCTGCGGCACTGGGCCAGCTCTGACACGAGCGCGCTCGCCCGGCGCTTGCCCTCTCCCACCACCGTTTCAGGCTGCACAGGATACAAACACCAATACAAAAGTTACAAAGCCTTAGCTGGCCCCCGTGAGAAGCATCTAAAAGTCTTAGCATGGGCGTCCTGTGTCTGACCCCTCACTTGCTGGCTGCTGCACAGAGGCGAAAGTGGCAAGAAGAGGCTTCTACAAAAAAGCTGTATCCTGTGTGACCCACATAACATAGGTAAAAGCAGTTCTTCCACGTGTGGTGATAGAGTGTGCCAGTGCCGCTTGCAAGGTGCCCGAGATGGCAAAGTTCAACAGTACTGTCCCAAAAGCCGCCTTGTTGCCCATGGTTGAAAGGAGGAGCCAAGAATGGGCAAACAAAAAGCAGAAAGCAATCTAATAACAAGTACGCTCTAAAGCAAAAATCATTTTGTTGCTTCCCTCTGAAATGGATCCAAAAAAGAAGAAGCGTGCCACAGCGAGACATGTGGTTTCAATTATTGCGCCCGTGTCTGGGCACGATAATTGAAACCACATGACGGCCGGTGCACGTAATAGACACCAATAGGCCATGGGCGGAGCAATGCGACTGCCTTTGGCCAATTGCGTGCTGTCTTTCATAAAAAGGCGCACGCACAGGCCAATAGCGTGGACCAAAAGGAAAAGCACACGCACAAGCATGTGCGATTCCTAGGTCCATTTTCAAACCCCGTACAAGAGGTCTCTTGCTGTGCGGACAGTGCTATGCACTGCAACGCAGGTGCAAGACCTAAAAATGTAATCAGATCAAATAAGTGATGTTGCCTGTTCAGCAAGAGAGTCTGTCTTCTTCAACGGAAATTTAGAGGGGTTCTATCCTCAGGATTTTTTTCAATAGTTTCAAATGTGTATTTTGCAGGTCAATTTTCACTACCATTTGTCAAAAAGTCATATCTCTGAAAGGGCACTTATGAAATATTATGTGAAATATCCCAGTACTTTCACAGTTCGGTTTGAGAAGGGGGCTTGGAATTCGACTGCAGTGTAACACAGTAATCGCTGCCTGAATGGAGCCTGTTTGTAAGTGCTCCCTATTTCTGAAATGAGAAGAAGAAAGGTAGAGGTAGATTGTGAGAACGTTCCTTTGGTTTCTGGCAGTGGGTGGTTCCTGGACAGTGTCTGGGACAGATTCTGTTGTTTACAATTTGTGTTTCCGAACAAAACCTCTTTATTGAGTAACAGAGCTATTCATTTTGTAAAAAGGTGATCAGTTAAGATTACTTCAAAAGTGAATAGTGTTAATGGAACTCAAATACAATGTGACACAGTAATCACACTTCAGCAGCTTAATATGGGGTTACCCCAAAATGTGCTCCATCACTGGCAGTCCACCTCCCCATCTAACGTCTTCTGAAGTCTTCACACTCAAAACACTAATCTGTTCAGGGATAATGACAAGTTTGTCACACTAGGAGATAAGATAGCAGAAGTGAGAGGGAGACATAGTGAGACATGTTGCTTTTGATCAACTACTAATAAACATGCAAGGTACAGGTGTCCACTGAGAAAGACCACAAAAAGCCAAATACCAGAAAACAACCTTATTGGTTGAAGACTGGTGAGCGGGAGAGCAATGCTGGCTCCAGAAAGAACTAAAAACTGGTGGAAACAGGGCCTAAAGGACCAGCAGGAGGAATCCAAGGCAGAGACAAGTGAAGGAAAAAAATCAGGGACAAAATTAGAAGTAACAAAGGTATGAAGAACCCACCCAAAAATACTCCTAACTCTATGAGGTCTTACATAGTGGGAAAACAGAAAACAGAAAGGGCATTCATTGAAAATGACCTACAGGAAGGGCAAAGTCCATCTTGACTGTGACCGGGGCAGTAAAACCATCCATCTTAAATAGGCATGTTCGATAACACATGGAGAGAGTTGGGAGAGACTTGGTTAGCGCGGCTGCAGAGCACAGAAGAGCTGGGGAAAAGTGCCTGGCCACCTTGGTGGCAGAAAGGAGCTCTAATAAAGCCTGCTTTTCTATGCAAGCCACCAACTTCTCCTGTACCTCAGCTACTGTGCTGTTCATGAGGCAGAAAGTGCCGCTCAGAAGGGAACAACCCAGCGTGAATACTTCACGGCCTTACACAGGGTGGTTTTGTATTGCCTTAGAGCAAATCCATTCAAAGTGGCATGTTTGGCCATTCGAGGGTGAGTAGGTGCTCATCTGTCAATTTACGAGATTATGGTTATTTACAAAGTTTTAACAGGCAGCATGGTGATTGTGCATCAGACTATGAATGTTGTCCCTCATTTAGGACACTATTTTACTGCACACAATTTGCCAGATTTTATGCTGAAATGTTTGCAGGGAAAAGTACATTGTTCTCACATATCTTGTAATCTTGTTTCAACCAGTAATTCTCTTCCCATTTGAATCAGGATTTAAAATGCACTCAATATAATAATTGAGGCCATACATGTACAATCAATGAAAGTGTCCATTTCTATAAATTTCTTTTTATTTTTTTATTTTTTAAATCAGGTCCACAGCCAGGCTCTAAAGTATGCCATTAGAAAGAAAGCCTGTTAAATAAAGGTACGGTCTGAAAGGAAAATGTATCTGAAAACTAGCACATGTTAGTTTTAATATATGGGTTACAGAACAATCCTTATATGGGGAATGATTCAATATTTGATTTTGACGAACAATATGGTTCAAAGTTCCTTGTCTCTTCACATTTGTATCAAATACATCAGGGCAAATGCGTTTGGAAGTGAATAAGTTCCCTGCATTGCACTTTGTAACTGACAGTTAAAACTTCAATTCATTTTAAAATGTCGATAACTCTCTACACGACTACAAACAGTGTGTCTACTTGTTTTTCATGGTTAGAAATGGTTATAGCAACCGCATAGATAATAGACATTTTGAAAGGAGTGATAAAGTGTCCCCTTCTGCTACTCCCCGCATTTTTGCGAATCAACACCCGAGTGGAGATGGGGGATTCAGGGTGTGTGCTTGTGCGTGAGACCAGTTTCTCTATCTCCCAAGAGAGTTCTTCTTCACAGATGCTTAAAAAATCATTTGAAAACAAAAATGGCAATTACAGACTACATGGCTGGGGTTTCCATGGATATCATCACCTCCAGAGTGCCAAAGCATAATTCCAAAGACAACAAACCTAAGGCACGATAATTCCCCCATAGAGTATCACCTGCTCAGTCTTATTGCTCTAATAACCGGGTTCTTGCAGCTTGGCAGAGCACTTTAATCATTCATTATTTGTGTGTATCATCAGAAGACGTGAGGGGGGTAGATGGCTTTGAAGTGTGCCTACTGTTTTCAATCATAAAGATGATGTGTCTTATATAGGGGACTTTGTCTTTTCTAGAAATTAGTTAATCTGTACGAATGTGTTCAACTCAGTGCAGCAAATTGGCCAAACAATGTAATTAACAAGCATTAGGAAAGCCAATGGACCAAGCCTAGTCAAGCCGGTATAATGGTTTCATTTCTGATATTTCTTTTTGAAACCATATACCATGGAAATAAAAAGAAGGAAAAAGAAAACATGCCTCCTAAATCTAGTAGCCAAATGCTTTCAGCAAAAATAATCAGATAAAAAACATACATTAAGCATGTCATATAATTTTAACAGAACACACAGTTTTTTTTAGCAGAAAGGTGTACCTTTAAAAAAAAATCAGTTTCATTATTTTATTTAAACATCACAAGGTAAAGCCAGTTATACATCATACATTGCACAGGTGCAATATCCCCATGCTTAATAAATTCACGAAACACAAGTACAGTGCGTATATCATTACGTGGTGGCATGTCAAGTGCAACAATAACACTTACATGAGAGCAGGAAGGTGTACTTAAAACAGGTGCAGAAACCCTTTTTAGTTTTACTGAACTTTGTAGGAACGTATGATGCTTACCAGCAAAGAGAAGTGATACTCGTGGCGTCCACTTGTAACTTGAATGCGTGGTTTCCAGAAAAAGATGACTGCTTTTTTAACAATAGCATAACATTTGGAAAGAAAGCACAACGGCAAGGTCAAGTATCAGAGTGCGTCTGTTCTTTCTAGTGGGTATGGCGTGCAATACTGCTGTCTTGGCTGAGGCCCGTCTTAACACATTTGCTCGTCATGTCTTCATCAGTGGGGCTCTGTGTGACTTCAACTCTCTTGCGATCTTGCAGTTTGCAAACTGCAGTGGCAGGTCTGCAACTTTGCCCTTGTATTTTTTCGATCAAGAGCGTGACAAGAGTTCCAGCAGACAGCCCCAGGAGAGGTACGTAACAGGTTACACAATGCTTCATTGATATGCAGCACAACTCCTTTCCAAAAAGTTCCTTTGACAAAGATAGTTTTTGAAATACCTAGACCATGCTGCGCCAATCCAACTCTTGCAAACGTTTGATATAACAACACAGTCTTAGTAAAAATTATATGAATGTTATTTCTTACATTTAGAGTAGGAGTCTTGCTGCTTCTAGTCATAAAAGCAAAATAACACGTGAACATTGTTTTGGCAAAAACTGTTATTTATTTTGTCCTAATTTTACTATTTTGTCTTAAGTGCTGTTTACAGGAGTTGAGTTTTGTTACATTTGTGTGAGCACAATGGAAGAGCAACACAGCTAGGACTGGAACCAGTAAAAATGTCCCCAATGCAGGGGCTTAACACAGACCCTCCAAGGGGTGCCCAAACCTTCAAGGCAGACCCCATTCAGTCCATGAGTATCTGATGAATTTGGGAACCAGCCCTTCGAGAATTCACAAAATATGCTAATGGCAGGCCCCTTTGAATTGCTATTTATTATTAGCAGAAACTAGAGCTCGGTGCCAATGTGTTCACACTAGAACAACTAGTGGGTGCTCCACCAAGCACAGTTCTTCTGTAATAGTTGAAGAGCCTAGCCCAACTCATCAAAGTCAGTCACAGAAAAATTAAATGATAATAAAGCAATATCATTTTTAGGTTGAGCCTCTCTACAACACGCATGCACTGCTCGCTCTGCGAGGCATGCATTAGTAGACTATGCTTTGTAAGCCTCGCCCACTCTCCGCCCATACTTTTCATTGGCTGGTGTCATTGTCCTTGGTAAAATGCTGGCTTCCGATTCTGAGGCTTGTTAGTCCATCCTTGTTAACGCCATGTCTCCATTTGTTACCGCCCATGAGGACTCGATCTTTTACTGTGTCCTAACTCGGGAGCATTCATTACCAGTTTGAGAACTATTTACTTCATTAAGGGACGCAGCATGCACGGGGGTGCCAGCTTCGGTAATGGCGGCTGCTTCCTACTTTGCATTTCGTTTTCTGCAAACTTTATTATGGAGCGCGGTGCCTACCTCAGGGGCACCACGCTCAGTTTATTATTATTTTATTTTAATTTAATTCAGAGCGCGGTGCCCGCATCAGGGACACCGCACTAGGTATATTTTAATATTTTTTTAAATGTAATATCAAGCGCGGTGCCCCCTTCTGGGACACCGCGCTCTTTCTTTTTTTTTTACTTTAACGAGCGTGGCGCCCGCTTCACAGACACCGCTCACTGCAATGCAATAGGAGTTGCTTTTCATATTGTAAATGACAATGCCTTTTAATTTTTTATAAAAAGTAATTGCTATTTAGAATGCCAATAGCTCCAAAACTCGCAGTTGCAAGACCTATTGCATTTTAAAGGCTTTTATTTTTTAATACACAGGCCTATATTTGGTCGCAATTCGACCCTTCTGACAAGGGTGAGAAGCCTAGTTCGCTTGTGTCAGTGGCAAGACACTCCCGGGCGATGCTGGCAGAGCCATGAACTCTCGAGCCACCGTTGACCAGGAAACTCCTGCTCCTTGCGGATGGTGCTGTTAGGGCTATGAACTCGAGGTCGCCCGGGTAGACTTGCACAGACCCATCGCTTGGGTGCAGGTCCAGCTGCTGGAGTTTTCTCGTTCTTTCTCTGGAGAGCTACAGGACCAGAGCGTCACACGTCCTGCGGATGTGTCACTGTGAAGCTGGGGATGGGACGGACAGGATTAGCTGATCTCTATATACGAGCATTAGAGGAGGGAATGAGAGTATAGCTGGATCTCTCTCTCATCTGAGGACGAGCTGGAACACATCAGAGAGGGTCGACCTGCAAAACACTCGAAGGAGCAGCCAGGGGGTGGTGCAGGAGCCACGCAGGGGGAGCCATTGTCTCATTACATTATTTGCTGTTTGAGGCACCGTCTGCAGGGGTCAGTGGGGGGCACAGCAGGAGCTCCTCAGCAGTGGCGTAGCTAGGGGGGGCGAGGGGGGCGGACCGCCCCAGGCAGCACTGTTTTGGGGGCGGCGGCAGCACGTCACTGGTGTGCCCCGTTGCGGTGGCCTTTTTATTGTACAGTGCTCTGACACCTTCGGGTAAAGTCCGCGCTTTATAAGAATGCATTAAATAAAATCCTGACGTTAAAGGCCGTGCAATGATGACACATCCGTTAGTCTGGCACGGTGGGGGGGACGTCACGTCACGTCACGTCACGTCCTGCTTCCAAAGGCGGGGTAGTTGGTTTTTGGAGCAGGAAGCGGCTCGGCCTGGCTCTGCGGGCGCCACCTCTATTATGGAGCTTGAAGCACCTGCCTCCTGCTCACAGCTGCAAGGCTACCGTCCTGTGCTGTCTCACTTATCCATTACCGAGGCGAGCTGAGCTCACATCATGGAGTCGGTGACCGGCGGTTCCAGCAGCGGCCGCCAGGACAGTCGAGACTCTGAGGACAGCCCTGGACCAAGAAAGCGGGTGGCAAACTGACTTGAAGTAAGTACCAGCCACCCAACTTTCTATTAACCACATGCTGCTGCAGAAATACACGATCTTTAAAACGGTGCAGTCTGCAGAGGCACACGCTCTTTGAGGGATAAAATAATGAATAGAGGAATACAGAAGACTGGTGACTGGCAAGATGGGATGCACCAAAGAGGGCTCTAAATAAAAAAAGAAAGTAAAGAAATAGGCGGCCTTCAGGGAGAGGCTGCGAGCAGAAGCAAGAGAGGGGGCACACGAGATGGTAAGTCATGGAAGAGGAAAAGAAAGCACCAGCAGCAACAAGGAAGATGATGGGGGAGTGGGATAATTGAAGAGGGTCGAAATTAATGGCATTGAGAGCGTGAAATGGAGATCGGAATGAGACACGGGTTTGGGACAGTGGTGAGTGGAAGGTTGGTGATGTAAGAATTGGGAAATGAAGGGTAGGGGAGAAAATGAAAAGTAAAGCAGGAGGGGCAGATTGGGGGAAAAGAAAATGACGAAAAGAATGTAAGGGGAGAGCAATGGAATGAAGAGGGAAGGAAAGGAGAGCGTAAAGGAGACAAGGGGAGTCTTCCTTGGCCGGGGGACATGATGACTGCAGACAGAAGTGTGAGAAAACGAGAGTAAGAAAGAGAGAAGGAGGCAAGAATGGAAGGACTGAGGACATGAGAGAGAGAAGGGTAGGGTGGAGATACAGGGAAATAATTAGTAAAGAAGTGAGGAAAGAATGACCGTGTGAGTGGGAGGGAGACAGAAGAGGAGGCTAGAGGGGGAAGATTTGGTGAGAAATAAGCAGGGGACTGGGAAATAGAAGGAGAGAGGGGAGGAAGGGTTAGAGAAAAGGGATAGGGGCCGAGAGGGGCAGAGGCTGTCCTATCATGGAGAGGGGGACTGTGTAAATAAGGGAAACGGGCAAGAGGAATAGGGGAGGGGTAAGGGTCGAAGAGGGAAAGAAGGGGTGTAAACAAAAGTATGAAGCAAATGTAGGAATCCAGGAGGGACAGAAGGAGAAAAGATTGTGAGAGAAAGTATGTGAATAAGGGCGGGAGTAAAGGAGTGAGAATGGAAGGGGGAAATAGAGGTTAAACAATGAGGAAAGGAGGCTGCTGAAAAAGAGTGGAAGGGAGAAAGGGGGAAAATATAAGGACGAAGGGAGGGAATGAATAATGGGACGTATGAAGATGGACAAAGGAAGAAAGTGAGAAGGAATAAGGCAGAGAGACCTGACTAGAAGAATTAGATACATACTATGAACAGACGTGTCAGTAACAGCTGTAGTGTTCCTGGTATATCCGCTCTACGGAGTAGGGGAACCAGATACCCATGTTTCTAGCAGGAGCAAATCCTTGAACTTTCCAAGGATGGGAGTGAGGTGGGGGACCAGTGCGTGAACACATTACACCTACAATTGTTTGCCTTAGTTCACAATCACATGATATTACCTTGATGAGTCGAAGGCCACTTCCTATCCAATTCTCGTAGACATACAAAAACCATTTCCGTGTTTTGACAACACATTATTTTTGTCTTTATTTTGCACTTGACTTTTATACAGTGCGAATCTGAACCGAAGAAAAGCTTTAAAGTAGCACCAGTCACGTGGCACTGTTCACAATTAGTTTTTAGGCCCGGGCAGATTTGAGTAATGGAATGATTTGCAGGTCCAATATGCTTCATGGCCTGGTGTGCGCGCTATCTACCATACATCGTGTTATGCGAAGGCCTGACGATCTGGGAAACTGTCATATCAGCTGAAGTTGCATTACTCTGGGCAGATTAGAAAAGTTGCTGTGCAGCTACAGGTACACACAAAGAGGAAATATGTAAATAGGATGGTTTTGGAGCAGGGTAAATTCAGTTTCTACTAAGTAGAGCTGAAGTGTTTTTACCTATGTGCTTGTTGTTATGTTACACACAACATCTAAAGTAGGTAATTTGCATGCTATATGACGCTTCAATCAGCCTGAGTTTCTGTTGCACATACCTTGCCACGCATTTGAGGTGAGTAAAATATGCACATAACAACAGCCCCTTCTCAGGCAGGAGACACCCGATTTTGTTATGCCAAAAATTGCTTTATTGTAGCTGTCTTCTGCCTTAAATGCCTCTGCTTCAATATGGGAGTGCTGGCTCACAGGCCACATCCATGTGCTTGCTGTCTCGAAACGGGTCTCTATCAGGCTGTTTTGGGCCCTGGCACTTTTTTCCGGACTGCAGTGACAGTAAACTGCTGCCACTGCAGCCTGGAAAAAAAACGGACCACCTGTGCCAGGGCTCAAAACAGAGCCCGATAAAGACCCGTTTCGAGGCACCCTTTAAAAAACTGCCGGTGCTCAGACCCTTTGAGACCCGGTCCACTTAAAGCCGTGCCTGAGGCTTTCATGCACCCCCATGCTCTATTGTGTCTCAGTGTTAATTGCTTAGACTAGCAATACAACTTCAGCCTCAGGTTGTGAATAAATAACGGTCGGCACCGCACACCCTGCTGTTATCTGCAAATTCATTTATATCAAATTGCTCAGTGAGTCTTTTTGAGATAAATTACAGTCTGCAGAGGGATTGTGACCTCTAAGCTACGCGTGTACCCTTCCATTTCCAGTGCTTTGCAGCCGTTTAACAATCTTCTTACAGTTTCTCAGTGCTCAAATGGGTGTAGTTTCGGATATTTATGTTTCCGTTGTTTTTATTGCTTGATTTTCCTTGCGAAAAAAGTGTCACTTATAGTTGTTGAAATGTCACTCATAGTTACGCTGACATTATAAAAATGTCACACTTAGCAATCTGAAACCTTGGCAGCTATGCTTCCTTTATGTACGGCCTGCTGTTGTTAGCCGTACTTCCGGTGCCAGCTGCGCCCCTCCACGTGCACAAACCATGAGCTGAACATTGCAGGCATTGCCCTGCAACTGCAGTAACGTAGACATGGCCGTCTGTTGTACAGTGGGGTGTCGGAGAACATTCCATAAAGTATAGAACCCTGCGAATGCTGGTAATTTCTAACTTGCACAGACATACAGTTTTACAGATAAAACTAATATAGTGCACAAACGATGTGTGGAAATTAGGTGTCAATCAATCAAACAAACAGGATTTGCATAGCACTACATATCACCTGTGAGGTTATCTAGGCACTGTGGGGTGAGGGCAGTGCTGCTGCTGAGGAACGTTAATCGAATAACTATGTTTTTAGGCCCTTCCTGAAACCCTGCAGGGTGGCAGTCTGTGTGTTCTCCTTTGTACTGCCGGTCACCGGTCTATTTAACTGTGTAGCCTTGGACCGTGTCATGTATGTGCATGTAACTCGCATGATCGAGGTAACTATTAGCGGCGATACTACGTGTTTCTCGGTCCTTTTTCCCCAGCACCCCTCACCCTCCTCCCCAGGGTGGCAATCTGAGGGATAGCCCCGGGCGCCACAAGCTCTAGCTACGCCTCTGCTCCTCGGGGGGAACGGGAGAGCCGGATGCTGCTGGAGCAGGGCAGACACCGACATGCAGGTGCCGTTTTTGGGAAACACGCAGGGTAGATTCTTCTGAACAGAACCTGCAGGAACTACTGAGAGACCTTGAGTGCAGGAGAGGCAGGGAGAGAAAAAGCCGCAATACTAGGGGACGGTAGGAGGGGGAGCGGAGAGTGGGAAGAGTGCAGCTAGCGCATAATGCAGAAGCGGCCTTCAGAGAGGGAGTGCACTCAGCTCCGGTTAAGAAGTGCGCAAGAAAGAAGGATTCAGTTAGAGGATTTGCCCTTTATTTCACTACAGGAGCCGATCATATATATTCTGTAGGACCTCTCCATCAGAGGGAGCACCAAAGGCTGGCCTTACGTGTTCCGGCAGGATCTGCAGTTCAGGATTTGTGCTGTCCATACTTCCCAGCAGGGACTGCACTCATATACTCTGAGAGAGTCTACTTTACCTACTCTGTGGGCTGGGCTTATAGTCCCCGTAGAGCTGCTTTTATAGTTCCTTTAGGTATTTCACGTATATATTGTGCATGGGCTGCACCTTTGCAGTCTGCGGGAACTGCTCAGAATATTCCTCAAGGACATCTCAGAGAGATGCAGGGTATTTAAATAAAAAATTCCATCTAATTTTGACAGGTAAGGAAACGGAGATATGGGGGAATATAGTAATTTAGCCCAAGATCACACACTTAGATCGATATCTACATTCTGGAATACAACTCAGGTTTCCAGGTTCATACTCATTTAATTTATTCACTAGTACACATTTCCCACTGATCTTTAGTAACCTCACAGGACCCTTAGCTGCCCCGTAGGGGCATCTAAAAGTGTGTAGTACAGGAAGCCTTCCTTATCAGTGAGCACCAGTAAGGAGATGGGCAAGGATTACTACAGCTTGCTGCGCATCGAACGAGATGCCTCCAAGGAAGACATCAAAAAGGCCTACCAAAGCAAGCGCTGCCCTGGCACCCCTGCAAGAACAAGTCGCCACAAGCCAAAGCTAAGTACAAGAAGGTAGCCGAGGCCTACGAGGTGCTTAGCGATTCGAAAAGAGGGACATCTATGACCAGTTTGGCGAGGAAGGTGAGTATTCAGTGCCCTGGAGTAAAGGCAGGGCCTGCACACATGTGAGCGCGCACTAGTGGTAACACCAGGCCATGTCGAGAATAAAGGTTCAAAAGCCCCATGAGCGAGATTTTTTAACTTTGGCCTAAGTAGAAGTTTATTAGAGACTAATTATTTGTTGTTATATTCCAATAAAGTCAACGTGGCCATTGAGTCTGAGGAGGAGTGAGACTTTGCCCCAAGGTGTGACTCATCAGCAATGATTGAGTCTTCATTTGTCTTTGTGCATTATATCTTTCTATCATCAGGTTTTCTATCGACACCACAAACAGTATAGTCCCTAACAATTGTTTTAATTTTATTTAAATGTTTTTTAAATTTGAATTATTATCTTACATTTAGTTCCTGGCTTGTTTTGACACTCTATATGACTACCTATTTTTTAGGTCAAGCCTGGGTAGCGCATGTGCTGCTCTGCGAGGCATGCTGTATTGGAGTATTGTACAGGAAGCCCCTCCCACTCTCCACCTATATTTCTCATTGGCTTGTGTCATTGTCCTTTGTAAATGCTAGCTTCTGATTCATTAATAGACTTTTTAGTCACTCCTTAGTACCACCTTGTCTTCATTTGTAACCTCCCATGAGGGCTGCCCCTTTACCTTGGTTGCTTCACAGTACCTCTTATTTAGTCTGTAAGCACTCTTCACTTTAATGAGATGCTCCTACTGCAGGCACTACATGCTTTCCTGCAACATTCAGCATGCCATGTGGGTTTTCACAGGGCGGTTTAACCAGATCGATGCTCAGCATATTCCCCTCCTGTGCTGAGATTTGCATTTCCCTTTATTCATGACGAGCTGGGCTCGTCATGAGCGTGCGAGGAGGCTACCTCATGACGAGCCCAGCTCGTCATGAGCGTGGAAGGGGTTAACAAAAAAAAAGCACCCCATACCACACTTTCACTTTAATTGGAGAAGTGGACCTTTCTTTTGACATGGTTGGTCTAAAGAAATGGCCGTGGCCTCTATTAATGTGAAAGTGCAACACGGGGTGCTTGTAAACAACAAGCATCAGCAATGCAATAGGTCTCGCATTTTAGGCACTTCGACATATTCGTATTGTAACTGACAATGCCTTTTATTATTCCAGGTTTTTTTAAATACATAAATAAAAGACATTGTCATATACAATGCCTATAGGTGAAAATCTTGCAATTGTGAGACCTATTGCATTGCAAATGCTTGTATTTTTCTGTGACTGGCTCTGGCATGCATGAAGGGTGGGGCTGGACTATGACAGGCACGTGGTGGGGACTTAGAAGTGCACATGTAAGTTTGGCTGGCTGTCCTAGGCCAACCAAAGAGACATGTCTACTTCTATTTCTACAAGGCTGTGTCTGAGCAGCAGAGCAGGCTGCTCAGACCATTCCTGGTGCTGCTCTCATAGCATGAGAGCAGGATCTGGATTGGCTAGGTAGCCCCTGAGTTCCAAAAGATTGCTGGGAGAGCACCGAGGTGACCATTGGCGTCAGAGACAGCCACAAAAGGTAAGCTTTTAAAAAAATTATTATTTTCCCATCCCTCCCCCGCACACCCCCAAACCCCCAAGCCCCTCCACCTTCATGTTATGGTGGCCACCACTGGGTCCACCTTGAATCCTTTCAAGCGGGTTATACAATTCCAAACGCTTGAGTGCACCCTTGTTGGTACAGGGATCAGAATGAGCTGTCTGAAGATTACTGCACACAGTAACTACCACGATGTGAACAAGTCCACATCCTCACAATTTTCCTCAAACCATATAAATTAGAGCCAGTCCTTACTACGATTGTCATCATCACTAAATACTACATTCAGTACTCACCAAATGCTCTGACATTTGGGGGTGTCTAGGCAGCATAGCAGGGACATGTGCCCCACCTCCTGTATTCCCAACCCCCATTGCACAAGGACTTTGGCGTTTTGAGCAGGGTGTTGCAGGGATTCTGCACATACACAGAGCTATGCGTAGGATTTTGGGACCTCGGTGTGTAGGGGCTAAGCCTTCCTCCCACCTTAGTGCCCATTAGCCCAGGACCGTCTAGGTATAGTGTCTCACTCACTCTCTTACTCAAAAATGGAGAAACCAATGATTAGACAACCTAGAACACAACACTCCTGGATCTCTCATCAATCGCGGTAACAAGACACACCTTTTCGCTCACACTCTCGTACTTGTTCACAATAAGATCTGACAGAGGCCCAAAAATAGTTTAAAATATTTATTTTAACTAACGTACTCTAAAATGCAGTACACAAGTCACAACCAGCAGCAAAATGCATAATATCAATAGAGTTAGCATTGCAGCAAGGCCATATATCATAAAAGGAGATATCATTTTATAAATACAGTGAATAAAAGGCTATAAGGCCTAACCCCCTCCCCTTGGTAAGCAGAAGTATTATGATATAATAGAAGATTTCTGGGCTTTGTCAGCAGACCCCATACTTCAAGCCATAGATCATATTTCTACATCACAGGTGCGGGTTGCTCTTCTCCCGGGAAAGGTCCCTCTCCAAATGTCTTCCCTAAACATGCATCCCCATAATATCAAAGTATGATTCTCCAGCAGAAACAGCTCCATTGGTATGTTTTGTCTAAGTGCTAGAGCATGACCAGAACATAATAACAAGAGTCAGTGTTTATCGAACTTGCTCACAATGTTCAGACCAAACTCCAGGAACCAGCAGAGAATGAGCACTACAGAGAGTTCTCATGTGAAAAGCATAAACAGAGTCTTGCAAAAATAAACACATGCAGTGTTGTGCGCAAGAGCAGCATCATGGCTAATGGGCTCATGCTAACTTAAAGATGTCGACAATGAATCTTAGCGACCACGTGACACCCTCCCCTTGGCCAGGTTGTAGTGCATAGACATACAGGGTTCAATGATAAGCAGAGTCAAATTGCATTATGTTCCATTCAAATACAGCCAATCAAAAAGGGAAAAAAATATATATATATAGAGTTTAGTCAGAAAATCCATAAGATTATGCGCACCTTGGAATGCAAGGCGCTTCAAAAGAGCATCATTATTGTTAATAAAAAAGAGGGATGCCATCCATTTCAGCAGAGTTAATGCACATCCCAGTTCCTCATAATCCATTGCACCCAGCAGCAGAATAGGGCAACTTGCGTGATATTCGATAAAACTCTCCTGCAAGAGGCAAGAGGCATTGTGCAGCCTCACAGGTATTCCAACAAGCTAACACTACAAGTGCAGCCGCGCGCATCATACAGGCTTTACCAGAATAGTCCTGGTCATGGGCCAGCAAGGGACACACCAACAGATCAGAATCCGGGTCAGCACCTGATGCTGTGGAGAGGATGATATCCAACGCCCAATCGAAAGGGCACCGTCGGCAGTGAAACACAGGTTGCACGCGAGTGAAGTAAGCAAAGTAAAAGGTAAGCCCATAGCTCACACTTAGTGTTGCCAAAGGCAAGCTCCCAAATATTTGCTGCATTCGTTGACAGTATAGTTGCCATAGGGCTGGTCTGTGCAGAACCACAGGATAGACATCCATTGCGTAACAGGAGCAGAAGTACCAGCACTCCGCACGCCAATATTAGAATAAGTGGAAAACCACCAAAGGCACTGGAAAAAATAGAATGTATAAAGGTCAGTTTTTCTCCAAAAATAGTCTGAAAAGAGGAAAGAAGGCCGGAGACTACAAGTTTAAAAAAGGGCGCAAGGCCTTGTGTATCAGACGCATTAAAGATTTGATGAATCAGTTCCCCAAAATGTAGTGGGAGATTCGTATTCAGCAGTAACTAAATTTCACTAGATGTTCTAGCCACCTGCATTTCAAAGGTCTCACGAGCAGAAATGAGAGCAACTTTTTGTTGAAACAATAGCGCCTTGAGTCTACTTAGTTTATTGAAGTCTGTTTTCAAAGTGGGAATAGAAGGCCAAGTTACTCTTTCAGAAACCGTTACTATATACCCATAACCCGCAGAGGTTGTGGTTATTTAGGATAATATAACTACCGTTAGAAAGCAATGTGAGCGCGGGAATTATTGTGGGAACTGGTAATCTTTTCAGAAAACAGGCCAAATTGGGCGCTTATACATTGCAAGAACCATGAAGCTGAACCTGTGTACAGACTAACGCGTGTCTTACCATAGAATCACAGTCCTCCCCTGTCAGGAAAACCTCTTTATCTTCACATAGACAGCTAAACGTAAACTGTAAAGACCACATTTCATGCAGAAAAGTACTGCCTAGGGGTTCAAATCTTCCGAAAGGAAAATGCTTCATACATGCACTAAATTGAAAGAGGGAAATGGGCAAAGAAATAACCCCATGTATTAACCATACCGAGGAATCAGGTTCTGCTATTGAGATTAGTAGTTATTCTAACTTCTCAATATGTAACAAGGGGTATGTGGAAACTTTTACTGACATAAGCTTTTGTTTATCGGTCAAATTAAAAGGCAAAAACAGTGCAGTTGTGTTCAGATAATCCCAAAGTCCAGCCACATTGCATTACAGAACACAACGAATTTTTACCACGATACAAAACAGGCGCATCATTCTGCACCATGTCAATAACAGATTAAACAATATTGTTTAAAGTGTAAATATTGGAAGACAAAGTATTAATGCTGTTGTCTACCGCATCCAAAACTTTATGCAATGTATCCTGATCTAGTTGTCGCATTTTGAACGCTGCCACCATTTGGGACAGTTTCCAGATTTCATTATATGCTCCGTATACAAAACGTTTCGGACGGGGAGACTGTGGACCTAATAATAAATCTGCTAGATCAGTGTCACCATTTAAACATGAGAGATGTTGTTTCACAGATGATAATGATGACTGTCCCAACCACAATTTACCCACAGAATATGCAGTAACTGTAAGTGTTTGTGGATTGCGAGGGTCAGGTCTACTCAGTATAAACCCCCCTGTTGAATTTGAAAAACGCAACTGGCATGCATTAGTACTAAGAGGCCATATTAACCATCCCAAGGGTGCAATAGTGGAAGTACTGAGGATATCATTGTGGACGATACCATATAAGTCTTCTAGAGAATAATTGGTATATTGCTGCCTGTCATCATAAGCTGCTAATGATGAAAACAAGGAAATATGTGAATTCTTAGCAGTAGCTAAACCAAAACATATAGCTTGTTGCCCTGTCTGATTAAAAAAGAACAGCTGTGACGTTTTCAAACACAGGATGAAATGATTCAGTTTCCTGTACCTGCCAATTTTTGGTACCCTACATTGAATTCAAATCAATCATCCCTTTCCAATAATCATAACCTTTCAAGGATAAATCTGTTATGAAAGTCGAAGAATATACCAATTTATTTTGAGTCATCATGAATTTCGGGTGTGTTTGAGCACTCAATTTATAATAATAGGATCTTGGGTCCAATAGATTATAACCTGAAAAATAGACAAACTTATTTTTCTGTGTCTGTGAACTATCTTGAAATGGAGCAGGACAATGTCCCACTGTGTATAATTAATTTGATCACGGACTGTGTTTGATTTATGTAAAAAATGATGACCATAATGAAATCAGCATCATTGGCAAAATTCAAATACAAATCCTCAGTTTCGAAAGCAGTGTAATATTTCAAATCTGAAAATAACGAATGTACGGCATTAGAATCCCAGTCATCGGAATGCAGTCCAGGTGTGATGACGTCACCTAATGAGACACGAGAGACGTATGGCATTCAAATTGTCTCCGTCGGGCCGTATATTTTGTATTGAACTTTATCCCAAACAATACCATCTACTACTGGCACAGCCGAAATGTTAATGTGTAATTGATTCCTTTTCATTATATGAGATGTGGTGTGTGGGGCCAAAACACCATCAACCATTTGTACATCAGAGCGTTAAGGTAAGTAATGATCATTAATTCAAAAGGAAAAAGACAGAAATTCAATCTACATGAAGAGAAACACCATTGTAAGTATAATCCAAATGTAGGTCCAAGGAGGAACCTATTAAGTTCTGCCAAACTAGGAAAAGAAAATGAAAAATCAACTGGGGGTTCCTCCGAAATGTTGTCTCTGTCCATGTAATAACCAACAGGTCCTAGTTGATACAAAGGTGGTCGGTCAGCATTAAAAGGTGATTAGAGCGCACGTGTAGGAATGACCACAGTAAGCTCATTAGATGGCGAGTCATAATACCGAGGTGTAGCTATCGAAGAAGAGGGCAAAACAGGCAGCACATCAATTGAGGTCTCCACTTCATGCTCTTGGTTTACGTTAGTCAGCATCAAAGACCTCACAGGAATTGAAAAATCTCTCAGGGGACAGTTTTGGGCATACTAATCAGTACCGGGCAAATGGTGCAACTTGACATGTTCAATGGAAATGTAGTGATTTTCTTTGCGTCCAAGCAGTGAAGGCAAAATCACAGTTTGAGTGCCCTTTAATCCAAGAACTGGGACTGGTGCACGGTAGGAGAGACCAAACTCTTTTTTGTTCTCTATCTTCTCCCGGACCAGATCTCCAACTTTAGGAAGCCACCCTGTGACTGGGATCAGCACTGCTGTGTCCTCGAACGAGTGTAACTCAGCTTTAGCAAGTGCAATGGTTCTCTACGTCAAATGTTGCGGCAGCCACCACAACGTCTAGACCATCAAGGTCTAGCACAAACATTTTATTGACAAAGAAAATTTTGTATGGGGTCCGCCCACCCAGAGATGTTCTTGGGAGATTTTTTAGTGCACTTTGAACCCCATATAAATGAGTCCGCCAACCCCTGCCAGTACCTAAGACTATAGCTGTCAAAGATTGCAAAGTCACAGTTCATTCGTTCCACTATAGAATTGCCCTCAGGCCTGTATACAGATAAAAACTGCAATAGCACCCCCAGTAACCACACCGGTTGGAATGGAAGGTACCATAAGCAAATGTTCTGATAAAGACACAGAAATCCCTAATGACATTTTGAGTGTCAGCACTACTTTGTGTCCAAACCCAAAGGAATCTAGTGCACAAATCCACTACAACCAGAAAATATTTATAGGCAGTGTCGGATGTCAAAGGACCGCAGTGATCCAGATAAATACATCCAAATGATTGACTTGAAATCTATAGTTGCGTGTGAGGTGACGTGCAACCGTGGATGGTTTAATCTGTTGACAAATGTCACAAGAAGTACATAATTACGTGTCTGTCTATATACATCACGCCACCAAAAACGCTGCTGCAAAAGGGATACTGTTGCTGAAACTCTAGCATGTGCAGATGCCATGCCTTCGTGCGTGGCAATTACCAAAGAAAGCCTGCGGTCCTCGTTGGGAATCAGCCGATCCCCAATGGATGGAATGGAAGCAAAGGTTACTTGTTCCGGTGATAAATGATGAGAATATTTAGATGGGAAATCTTGGTGGAATGCCGTCCCATCCCTCGTAGTAGCTTTAGCTGCCAGAATTTCATTATCAATTTTAGTCATGGCCCTTGTAACTGCTGCTACTGAAAACGTGACAACTGCAGATTTGGCTACCTCATCAGCCAAAGAATTACCAACAGCATGTGCTCCCACATGCTGATGGCCAAGAGTATGTATAATATGTGTGAGCGGCAACATTTCTTTAAGAGCCGCCACTCAAACCCAAAGCATTTTATGCTTTATTGCCCTACCTTTAGAGTCCCAATAATCGTTTTGATACCAAAAGAATAGATTGTCACAATACACAATTTAAAGAATTGCAACCTATAAGTGTAGGTACATACAGATCAGTGAATTTGTGAATCAATACTAAAGCCCGTAGCTCAGCCAACTGAGCCATACAGTCACCGAGAGTCTGTGTTTTGACCAAGGAAGACTGAAACTTACTGTCAACCATAGAGCCCGCCACAATAGCACAGGCGATTTTAGAACCAAAGGCCGGCTGTGCAGATCTGTCGGTATAAATATTTGTATTAGTCAAGAGAAAGCAAAAACTGTGGCGTAGGATGAACCTGTTTGTACTGTAAAAACTCCTGCATCTGCAAGGATGGGTCACAGATAAAAGTGAAATCAGCAGATGTCAAAGAACTTGCCCACTGAATCCAACGTGGGTGTAAAGCTTTAGAAGTAGGTGCGCTTGCCTTTGTGACTGCCTCTAAAGTAGGCACAGACAATACCATAAGAAAGCGTTTCCCCTGACATGAAGAGCCCTCCTTCAGGATCGCCATCTGTACTGCTGTAAGAATTTTCTAAATGAGGGAAAAACGCATCTCTGCTGATGTGTACAAATGCGATTTGTAGGCCATGGGGACTGTTTGTCCCTCATTGAATGTCAGGTAAGTGAAACTCACTGTACCTGGTAAAATCCGTATGACCAAGTTACTTGTGTTGAGTTAACAAGAAGTTGGTCGCAAGCAAATCAGACTGCAAGGACTGAAGAATTTCTGTATGTTCCGGAAGCCAGCTGGAAGATATAAAAGAGGGTTGTATCAATGCGTAATGCGGTTTGATACGCTGAGCATAATCAGGAATAGACGTCCTCCCGAAATTAAGAAAAAACATCAAAGATTGTAACTTCTTAAAAGTAGAATGAGCCTGTAACTGAGCACATTTCTCCAGAAAGTGGGGTGCTAACCCCCTTCCTTCATTGTTTAGTTTGTAACCCAAAATGGAGAACCGCCAAATAGGTGATATAAGACTTAGCAAAATGAAATGTGTACACTAATTCTGCAAAGAACAAAATGATGCGGTCAACACACACCAGATGCAGTATCAATTTGTCATCAGTTAAATAAATCTCGTCGTTGTAAGAGAAAGCATCAGGATCTATGTTGTGCAAAAGTGACAGAAAACATGCAGCAAACGCACCACGGCTATCTCAGGAGCCAAGTTGTGACTGTAAAATCCATTAGAAATGTCCAATGTTATTTGTTAACACAGAGCTGTGGGTGTTCTGTATAGGGGTGGGGGCACATATCTGTTCCGCCCACGGAATGTGCAGAGATTTGCCCTTGCACAAAGAAGGCTGAAATTTGCGGCAAATCTCCGCACATTCGGGGGCGGAACAGAAGTTGGCCGCCCGCCGGCCTCCAGCCGGCCTCATTAAATTATATGTAAAAGCCTAAAATTAAACTTAAATAAAACTTACCTTACTGCGGCCGCATCTTTGCCCATCGCGGCTTCATCTGGAAACTGCGCATACGCGGGAGCCTTTTTTAAACAACTTTAACTTCACTCTCATTAAAAAACAATCATTACCTATGAAATCAGGCATATGCTGGCCGCTTAAACATCAACTCATAATACTTTGAGCACACATTATTTTTCCAAAAATCCTCTAAAACTGAAACTTTCACAAAATGTTCCTCACACACACACACACACACACACATATATATATATATATATATATATATATATATATATTCACTGAAAAAACCATAGGTTATAGACCATATATAGTTAGTTGCACTAACTATATATCGCGCACCCGCAATCCACTGCTGATCATGTCACATATTACATCATTCATAACATGGTCAGTGACATCACTGATGACATCACTGATGACATCTCAAATGACATCACTGATGACATCACTGATGACATCTCAAATGACATCACTGATGACAACATCCAGTGACTGTATGTTTCTGTAAAGTTAAAATATGTCTTACATATTGAAGAATGAGTGGATGTATAAGTGTCTGGATGAAGGATTTAGTAGGTGCGTGACTGACTGTATGAGTGAGTGATTAAATGTGTCTCACTGAATGCATGGGTTAGTGACTAAACTGTCTTAATTTGTGCATCATTATGTCTGTTGTTCTGTAAACTGCTGCATGTGTTGATCATTAGCTATACGAGAGGCTATATGTGTTATTAATTGGTTGCCCAAGTATTTCTATGGGAGATTGAGTTTGTGTGGGGGTGGCTGGAAGGTGTGTGACTCTATGCATAGATGTGTGAGCAGTTTATTCACTAGGTGTATGAGTTCAAGAGTGCATGTGGAAACAGCTACATGGGCAGTTGACTGTGTGCATGAGTGTATTGATGAGTGAATGGATATCTCAATGCTACATGTCATAGTAAGTACATATGTAAAACACAGTACATGTGAGAGTTGGCATATATAAATAACTGTGCATGAGAGCCACTGAATGAGTGAGTGGTTGTATCGATCATTGTGAACTTGTATCAGGGATTGTATAAGAGAGTAAATATGTGTTAGTATATGTTTCAATAAGTAAGGTGTGTTTAACTGTATAGTTGAAGAAATGGAGGTGAGATTGTTTCTTTGCATGACTGACTGGGTGTGTGAGTAACTCCATGGATGAGTGGCAGAGTGTCTGTATACACTGAGTGTATCTAAGGTTATATTAGAGTCTGAAGAGGTTTATCGTATTAGCACAAGAATGATGTCAAATGAGATGTCATCAGTGATGTCATCAGTGATGTCATTTGAGATGTCATCAGTGATGTCATCAGTGATGTCACTGACCATGTTATGAATGATGTAATATGTGACATGATCAGCAGTGGATTGCGGGTGCGCGATATATAGTTAGTGCAACTAACTATATATGGAATTTCAATGGTTTTGTGTGAGTAAAATAAGGTTTTTTAAATGCTAATTCCTAACTATATATGGTCTATAACCTATGGTTTTTTCAGTGAATTTCAATGGTTTTTTAATAGCAAATATCATAAGCTGTCGAATGTCAAGTACGTGGTAAGTAAAAACATTTTCGTGTTTATGCACACTGATCTGCTTTGAATGCTGCCCCCCACCCCTCATTTCTATTAGGAGTACTCTCTCTTTGCAGATAGTGAAGGGTAGTTAACGCAGGCCTTTGCCCCCGTTGTAATCCGTCGTGCCTGCTTCTCTCTCCATTTGATTGATTGTTCTCTTTGGTTCATTCTCTATTTACAAACAAGCACAGAGTCGCAATACTCTGTTTAGTCTTTGCAGATAGCGAAAAATCGTGTAAAAAAACAAAAGGAATCGAGCAAAATCAGTAGGCCACTAATGGGATCTCTTTTTGACCTCCCTAAAATAGAAACATTAGGAACAACCTGTTGATAATACCAATGTGTATGTACATAAGCGGCGTTCATTTGTGTTCACAGTACCCCTTGTTGATTGTTTGAATCGAGCATTGAATTGTTCGAAGTTGGTTCTCTTAAGAATCTTCTCTGCCTGCAAACGAGGAAGAATAGGAATATTCTCTCTCCCTTTGCAGATAGTTTTTTTTCTTAAATATATGTTATAATGTTCCAGGCTAATGTACTTTCCCGGAAATTTTACAACTGTCCTGCAAGTAAAATATATTCTTTTTTCGAGAAAAAGAGCGTTTCTTCGTCCCATGACGGAGCCGTTGAGCAAAAGAGGGTCGACCTGCTGTCTTAGTCGCCGATACGCCTGAATATGAGATTCTTATCGATCACTTTATGTTGCAGGAATAGAAAACACAACAGCCCTTGACCATTTATCTTTACTGCGTTCCTTCGTATTATACCTTTTACCCTTCATGTAATTGGTCTGCTTTATTTCACTTGCCTTTTAATGATTCTAAAACAGTCACTATTATTAAAAACTTTACCAATGTATATACTACTACCATGTTTTCTTTTAAAAACCTTTATTGTGAAAATTTCATTATACAAATACGAGCCTATAACCACGTGGGCCTGCCACGGAGCAAACTGTAATCGTATATGATGAATAGACATTTACACTGTAGAGGAACGTAACGGGCGGGCCATTAGGTTGCAAAAACTAAGGTGTCTAACAGTTACGGAATCGGTGGACGTACATTTTATAATTAAAATACGACAGGGCCAGTTACAATAAAATTATCTAGATATACATTTGCGGGCAAGTACCATGGGTGACGTTAATTCGAATTTTCAACAGTACAGTAATCAATAACACATCAGAACTTAATATCAATAGGGATGTCGAAATATTCAATCAATTCTCGTCCCCGCCCGCCATGTGCTTCAAAACTGCATACGTATCTCGTGATTTCAAGGTTCTGCAACCAGTACACAACAAGGAGTTACGAGTCCCATTTATTCCGGCGCCATTTTGGGCGAGGACGGGCAGGTCCAGGATATAGTCAAAATGTCTCTACCAACCATCGACTATGATGATGTTCATATGCTGTATTTATTAGAGTAACACTCATCTGCCCACATGAAATTAATTTACCACAATCTAAACATGTCATTTTAATCTTTCCAAAGTTCTTCTAAATATTTGGGACCGTTTCCCTTGCCTCTGAAGCTCTCAGTGCCACTTCTTTGATGAATGTACTAGCAGGTCAGGGGTTCTCCTCCAAATCTCTCTTTTATGCAGCACTATAATTAATTGGTGCCACCTCTCCATATGACGATGCATGGTATAGTTACCACAACTATATATTTTTTCGGTTCCTCTGGAGAGTTCATCGTGGCAGATGAAGCGTGTAACATACCGGGCATTTACCTTTTTTTGCATGTACAGGAAAGGAAAAAAAAATCGAGCGTTCGAGTTCTTAGGTGTCCCAGGGCCATTTTAGTGGACCAGGCCCAAATCCAAAGAACAGCTATCTCACAGGCTAATGGGGCGACCCACGCCGAGTTTCAGCATTGTAGGATGACCACACAAGTACAGCAACTTGCTAGACATCACCTCGGTGCCATCCGGATCTCGGCGCCCCACTGCAGATGAAGTGCCTCTCAACTATGAAACCACCACGGTGACATCCGGATCTTGGCGCGTTGTGCTGCCTTCGGCCTATTCGCACATCGGTCCGCTACTGACGCCATCTCACAGGCTAATGGGGTGACCCACGCCGAGTTTCAGCATTGTAGGATGACCACACCAACTTGCTAGACATCACCTCGGTGCCATCCGAATCTTGGCATCTCAACGCCTAGTGGTATCTTCCATACAGAAAATATTGTTACGCTGCCTTTGGCCCCATTCGCACATCAGTCCGCAACTTAGACATCACCTCGATGCCATCCGGATCTTGGCATCTCAGCGCCTTGTGGTGTCAGTCAGAAAATATTGTTGCGCTGCCTTTGGCCCCATTCGCACATCAGTCCGCTACTGACACCATCTCACAGGCCAATAGGGCGCCCCACGCCGACTTTTACCATTGTACGATGGCCACACCAGTGGCACAACTTCCTAGACATCACCTCGGTGCCATCCGAATCTTGGCATCTCAACGCCTAGTGGTATCTTCCATACAGAAAATCTTGTTACGCTACCTTTGGCCCCATTCGCACATCGGTCCGCAACTTAGACATCACCTCGGTGCCATCCGGATCTTGGCATCTCAGCGCCTTGTGGTGTATTCTCTTCAGAAAATATTGTTGAGCTGCCTTTGGCCCCATTCGCACATCCGTCCGCAACTTACACATCACCTCGGTGCCATCCGGATCTTGGCATCTCAGCGCCTTGTGGTGTCTTCTACTCCGAAAATATAGTAGAAAATATTGTTGCGCTGCCTTTGGCCCCATTCACACATCAGTCCGCTACTGACACCATCTCACAGGCCAACAGGGCGCCCCACGCCGACTTTTACCATTGTACGATGGCCACACCAGTGCCACAACTTGCTAGACACCACCTCGGTGCCATCCGGATCTTGGCATCTCAGCGCCTTGTGGTGTCTTCAAATCAGAAAATATTGTTGCGCTGCCTTTGGCCCCATTCGCACATCGGTCCGCTACTGACGCCATCTCACAGGCCAACGGGGCGCCCCACGCCGACTTTCAACATTGTAGGATGGCCACAGAAGTGCGACAACTTACTAGACACCACCTCGGTGCCATCCGGATCTTGGCGCGTTGTGCTGCCTTCGACCTATTCGCACATCGGTCCGCTACTGACGCAAACTCACAGGCCAACAGGGAGCCCCACGCCGACTTTCAGCATTGTAGGATGGCCACACCAGTGCGGCAACTTACTAGACACCACCTCGGTGCCATCCGGATCTTGGCGCGTTGTGCTGCCTTCGGCCTATTCGCACATCGGTCCGCTACTGACGCAAACTCACAGGCCAACGGGGCGCCCCACGCCGACTTTCAGCATTGTTGGATGGCCACACCAGTGCAACAACTTACTAGACACCACCTCGGTGCCATCCGGATCTTGGCGCGTTGTGCTGCCTTCGGCCTATTCGCACATCGGTCCGCTACTGACGCAAACTCACAGGCCAACGGGGCGCCCCACGCCGACTTTCAGCATTGTAGGATGGCCACACCAGTGCTGCAACTTGCTGGACACCACCTCGGTGCCATCCAGATCTTGGCGCGTTGTGTTGCCTTCGGCCTATTCGCACATCGGTCCGCTACTGACGCCGCCTCACGTGCCAACGTATTTTCTCCTAATTTTACACCCTATGCCGCATAACAGGTCATGTGACTTGTTTATAAAACTTTTCATTGGTTCATTTTACTTTTGGTTTCCTAATGATGGAAGGCTTGATCATGTGACCTAAAAACAACACTTTTCATAGGATGAAAACTTTTTTTTTTCCCCAAACGATGAAAGCCCCACCTTGTTTCTGGATGTTTCAGACTGAAGCTGGCGTCAGCATGAAAGCACCACCATCTCGTAGCTCAGTCGTGGTCATTCCGCGAGCAATCATGGCAGCCGCTCCCCACCAGAAGCCTGCAGGAGTCGGAGCCCCCAAAACTTTTGATGAATTCTCAAGGCGGAGGGGACGCTTTCGAGAATGAGGTCCAAGACCTAGCAGACAAGCGTCCGATTTCCAAGGTGTCCCAGGGCCATTTCAGTGGACCAGGCCCAAAAAGGAAACAGCCTGCCGCCATTTTGAGAGTCCTGTGACAGCCGCCTATCGCTGCACCGCAAGAGTGGGCGCAACTCAGCTGGATTGCGGCTTTTGACACAGTGGACCAAAAACGGACGGAATGGCAACTGAAACGGTAAAGGGGCGCCCCACTACAACAGATGACACTCCACCTGGAGAGGCCCGTTCACGCCGCCTCCCCCGGGGCGCTCCACGCCGTTATTCGGAGCAGCATTGTAGGATACCAAAACCAGTGCGGCAACTTACTGGACATCACCTTGGTGCCATCGTTCTGCTGCCTTGGAACTATTCGCGCAACAGTTTGCTACTGATGACCCACCCCCCGCGACGCCCCATGCCGTTATTTGCTGGGTGGCAACTTACTAGACATCACTTTCGTGTCATCTAGATTTCAACGCGTTCTGCTGCCTTGGAACTATTCGCACAACAGTTTGCTACTGATGACCCACCCCCCGCGACGCCCCACGCCGGAAATCTGGACGTTGTGCTGCGTTGGGACTATTCGCACAGCCGACCGCTACTTCGTTGTTTTTCCCTAAAAATGTTTATATGTTATTACTATTTTTGTTTTCTTGTATATATTTATAAATTATTAAAGTTTTATAATCTTACTACTTTGTCGGAGTGCTATATATTTTTAATGTGACACATAATTGTAAAAACTTTGATGTACAAACAGTCATCCCTGGAATCTTCCGCTTCAGGCTCGGTCCCCTCCCCAATCACAATACAGGATGGTTTTCAGATAATAGCAACGCTTCTGCTGTGACGAATCTCATCGAGTGTGGGCCTTGATCTACTATAACTCCTTTGAAGAGGGGTGATTCTTTACAGCTGTGGCCATAAACTACATCTGCAGGGCTAGCTGATACCCTAGGACCAGCCTGGACAATCGGACACAGAGGAAAAGGAGTGTCAGAGGGTGCGGTAGTGAATAGGGCGAAAGGGAGGTGTCGGGCGGGCACAGGGTGTGATTCTCAGGGAACAGCAGCGCAGATGGGGGAGGTTTATTACCCATGCATAAGACAGAGAGCGGGGGTGACCACTGCCTGGGGGAGATGTTTGCGAGGGTGGGGAGCCATGCTAAGGATCGACAGCGTGCACAGAGTGGGTCTGGTCAAGGCATCTAAAATGGCTGCCGTGCACGACAAAAGTGTGGCATTTGAAAAAAGACAAGATGGCGCAGACAATGTTTTTCAACACTTCCTGATTTCCTTCGAATCGAACGTTAACAGACGTTGGGGCATATTACCAAAGTTAAGCGATATTTATCCCTAACGATGCTTAGCAACGATTTTTTTACCGTCAGAAATTATCGCAGATAAACCTTGCTATTATCAAGGTTTATCGGAAATACGATAAAAAACGACCGCAATGCATTAATATCGCTGAAAACTCAGCGATATTCATGCATTACCGAGCTAATGCTCTTAGCCATGTTATCCACCTCCCATTGGATAACATGGCTAAGAACTGCTCAGGGCAGGTGGTAGCTTTTAGAGATATTCGCCCTTATCTCGAATATTTCCAAAAGTTGATAATAGGAGATAGCGATGTTAGCGACTGTTTCCAGTCGCTAACATCTTGGCATGCCCACTTTGCATGTCATTAGTGATAAATATCACTCACATGCAAAGTGGGGCCCAAGATGGTCGCTATCTTCTACTAGCCGTCGCTAACTGGTGTTAGCAACAGCTAGGTAATACACATATAATTTTATCTCCGCGAAGCGGAGCGCTGTTACAGATATATATCTTGTTTCTGAACGTTAATTTCTCAAAATGCACTGAACCACATATATTGAGACCTAGCAAAGGCACATCGGGCTACCAGTCTCTACAATTTTGCCAAGTTTCGTGCAAATCCATTCAGCTGTTCGATCCTACCGAGAGACAAGATGGCGGCCGCTACGGACTGTTTGGAATGTTTACAGACACCGGAGAGCCAATCAGCTTCGCTTCGCAAAGCTCCGTAATGCGAAAAGTACGCGAAGCGGTGCGCTGTTACAGATATATACCTTTTTTTGAACGTTAATTTCTCAAAATCCACTGGAGCACATATATTGAGACCTAGCAAAGGCACATCGGGCTACCAGTCCCTAATATTTTGCCAAGTTTCGTGCAAATCCATTCAGCCGTTCAATTATTATTATTATTATTTTTTTTTGCCCCGCGGGGCCCTTTTAAAACCTCCACATCAAACCTAGGGGGTCAGCGAGGATCTACTATTCCCCCTTATGGTCATTTGCCCCTTCGCTTTCGCCTCCCCTTGTCTCTCGATCCTACCGAGAGACAAGATGGCGGCCGCTACGGACTGTTTGGAATGTTCACAGACGCCGGAGAACCAATCAGCTTCGCTTCACAAAGCTCCGTTGCGCGAAAAGTACGCGTATCGGAGCGCTGCCCAGTCCGCGGTTACAGATATATATCTTTTTTTGAACCTTAATTTCTCAAAATCCACTGAAGCACATATATTGAGACCTACAAAAGGCACATCGGGCTACCAGTCCCTACAATTTTGCCAAGTTTCGTGCAAATCCATTCAGCCGTTCGGGCTAAAAGTGAGGCCAACCGCCCTATGGAAATTAACATAGGAAAAACGCGTTTTGGGACCCCCCTTTTTTCTCGGCCCCCCCTTGATGAACCCCCCCAAAATTTTCAGGGGCTGCTCAGAAACAAAATGTGCCATTTTCCTGAAAATTTCAGCCAATTCCGTCCACAAACGCCAAAGTTATTAGACATAGAATTTTCAAAAAACCCATAGAGAAAAAATCCTAACTATATATACCTACTGGCGACCGCCAGTAGGTAATATATATATATATATATATATATATATATATTACCTACTGGCAGTTGCCAGTAGGTAGTTATAGTTAGGACCTATTTGCGCAACATTCTATTTGGAATAACTTTGGCGCCGGTTGACGAATCTTCGCGAAATTTTCAAAACTGGTGTGGCGCTCGAGTACGCTCCTATCCTGAAAGTCTTGAGAAAAAAGGGGGGTCCCAAAACGTGTTTTCCCCATGCAATTTTCCATAGGAACCGTTCATTACGGCTACAGCCCGAACAGTTGAATGGAATTATACCAAATTTGGCAAAGAGGTAGTCCTCGGTTCAGACTCGTGCCTTTTGCTTAAATGGTGTAAATACATTCAGTAGTTTCTGAGAAAACTACAAGTAAAAGTACATATATATCTATGGCCTCGGTGGATGCGCGTATCTTGCGCGCACACTAAGTGCACCGTCCCGATCACGCGCTGAATGCTAATTGGCTGTCGAGTGGTTGTCAACATTCAAAACTAGGAAGTGTTGGCAGCCAGTTTGTGCCTCGGTAGAAGTGAGGGTCTAGAAATTAGTGGAACAAGTGTTCTAAATGTATAAAGGGGGCAGGTAAGAAATATTTGTACCCTCTAGACCTGCTCAGGTGGTCCCACAGGGATCCCTAGCCCCCCCCAATTTTTTTTGTTGTTGAAAAAACTGAGAAATGTGCGTCTGGTGGATGGATCCTCCGTAAAAAAAATAAAAATGAAGCGCGGGCACCTGTGCTTGTTTAAAAATTAGCTACTCGGGGTCTAAAATATTACATTTGATGGTGGTCCAGAGGGGCCCTGTAGCCCTGGGCCTGTCATTCCTCGGTGCTACAAAATAGCTGGGTGAGGGAGCTCAAAGGTCCATCTAAGCCCCGGGGATTACCACCCTCCGAGACTTTTTATATTTTGGGAAGGGGGGACCACGTGGTCTCCATTCTGGAGCAGTGGAAAGCCTTGTGGAACACCACCCCCAGGAGCGGCTCCTGCTGCGTCTCGGGGTGTCTACCCCGGCACACTGCTGTTTGCTATGACGGGCGGGAGTCGAGGTCCCCGCTGTGTCATAGCAAACTTGAGGGCATATTAACAAGTGCCATTTCACCGCATTTAAAAAAAAAGCAAAAAATGCAGTGAAAATTATATTGCCCAATTTACTAGGTGACGCTAAGATGCATTAATGCATGTTAGCAGCCGGTTTGCTAAGTGGTCGCCTCGTATCTCCAATGAGTTGCAATGTAGGTGTTCTCAGTGGGAAGGTAGGTATTTCTTTGAGAATATAAAAAGGAAGAGGGAGGTATGACAACAGCGTTGTATTTACAAGGCGGCCCAGGATTTGAGGACCGATAGGAAAACTCTCGCTAATTGTGGTTAATGTTGGATCCTAACATCTGTTCTGAAGTAGACTTAAACATGTTTAATATGCATGATGGATTGATATGTTAAATGCACAGGTTTTCACTTGCGAACATGAATTTTCGCTCTATTTCTCACAATATTGGGTGCATATTTACAAGGACAGGGTTAAAATTATTGTTGCTTTAGCGTTAGGAAAGTTTTGTTAAATTTGTTGTTCGTTTCCTGGAAGCATAAGCAGAGTGGGCTGGACTGACATATGCCAGTGCTGCGTGAGGCTGTGACCCATGATTCCGGAGCTATGAGCGTGGTTCTGTTGTGAGCTATATGAGAAATCAACTGATTCGGGTGTCCGTGTTGTAGTGCTGACCTCATCCGGGTCTTATTTATTTATTTATTTAAAAGGTTTTATATAGCGCTGCTAGACCCGAGAGTATCAGAGCGCTTTACAAAGTAGGTCAACATATCAAAAACAATTAACAATGTGCAGAATAATCACATGGAATAAAACATTGCATGCACATGAGCGATGGGGGCAAAGAAACAGACAGATCATTAAGGGGACGATGAGTGTTGAGATTTAAGAGAGAGATGGGGTGTAGAGAGGGGGAGAGAGAATATGAAAAGAGGGAGAGGGGGTGGGTAGAGGAGTGAACAAGAAAGGAAAAAAGAGTGAGCAGGGTCAGAGTCAGTAACATTAATTACCCCAATATTTGTTGAGAAGAAGGACTTTGAGTCTTTTTTTGAAGAGAGGGTAAGAGGGGTTGCAGCGAAGATCCTTGGGGAGAGAGTTCCAAATCGTAGGAGCATTACCAAAGAATGCACGGGTTTTGGTCTTTTTACATTTGAGTCTAGGAGGGATCAGGACAAGGGAGCTAGTGCTCCTCAGGGACTTGGAGCACCCTGCTTTTTGTAGTTTGATTGAAAGGTAAGAGGGGGAGTTTTGGTGAAGAGCTTTGTGAGTAATGCATGCAATCTTGTAGGTGGATCGTCCTTCTATTGGGAGCCAATTGAGATTTTTAAGGACAGGAGAGATGTGGTCACATTTTTTACAGTCAGAAATAAGTCTGGCAGCTAGGTTGAGAACAGATTTAATCAAAGCAAGATGGATTTTAGGGGTGCCAGCAAGTGTGGCGTTGCCATAGTCAATCCTGGAAAGGACAAGTGATTGGACAACGATTTTGAACTCATCAGCTGGAATAAAAGGTTTAATTTTGTTGAGGTGGTGAAGGGTGAAAAGAGCACTTTTGGCTGCATTTTTAATGTGGTGGATGAGAGTAAGATTCTGATCGATGCTGATGCCTAGGGATTTGACAGAATTAGAGGTGGAGAGGGAGCAATTAAGTGCTTTGATATCATTGATCCAGAGTTGAATGGGAAGGGAATTGTTTTTGGGAGTGATGATTTCAGTTTTTTTAGGATTCAGTTTGAGATGATTAAGATGGAACCAGGCTTAGACTCTAATCATGGTGTCGTTGAGGTGAAGGATGTCATTGTGGGATTTGATCTTGTAGTATAGTTGGGTATTGACGCATCGAGGTGGAAACTGATTTTAGCTTGTTTGAGAATGAGGGTGAGTGGTTCCATGAAAAGATTAAATAGGGTTGGGGAAAGGATAGAGCCTTGTGGGACACCAAGTGAGACAGGATGAGGTTTAGAGAGGCAGTGACTGAGCTTGATTTGTTGTGATCTATTTTGAAGGAACGAGGAGAACCATTTGAGTACAGTGCCTTCAAAACCAAAGCGATCTTTGAGAGTATTAAGAAGGGTGGGATGGTGGACAGTATCTAATGCAGGTGAGAGGTCAAGGAGGCTTAGTATTGAGGATTCACCTTTGTCAAGAGAGAGATGAATGTCATCTGTAATATTGAGCATAGCAGTTTTGGTACTGCATCCTTTTCTAAAACCGGATTGGAAAGCATCAAGGAGATTGAAGGAGACAATATGGTTATCTAATTGGGATAGGACACATTTTTCAAAGGGCTTTAGAGAGGAAGGGAAGGTTTGAGATAAGGAGTAGATTGTTAAGGTCATTAGGGTCAGCAAAGGTGTTTTTAAGAATGGGGGAGATTTTACCTAGCTGAAGGGAGGCAGGAACACAGCCAGTGGAAAAAGAGGAGTTGATGATATTGGTCCATATTGGGGCAATGATGTATTTGAGTTCTTTAACCAAATGGGCGGGAAGAGGATCTTTGGAGTGAGAGGATGGTTTGAGTTTAGAAATGATGTTGATGATAGTGGTTTCTGATACTAGACTAAATTCACTCCATGAAGCATTGTTTTTAGCAAGGAGGCCCATAAGAGTCGAGTCAGGTTGGGGAAGAGCAGGGAGGGGTTGAAAGGGATCGTGATGTGGGGGAGAAGAGGACAGAGGTGTATTAGGAATGTTAGGGAGGGTGTGTTGGTTGAGGGGAGGTTGGAGTGAGAGAGGGGTGAAGAGAAGGATAGTTCAATCTTGTTGACTTTATTCGTAAAGAAGCTGGCAATTTCTTCGCATCAACAGAGGCTAATATTTGAGGAGGGCCAGAGGAAGTTTGTTTTTTCACGATGTTAAAGAGTTTTCTGGGACGGTTTCTAGCCTGGTCAAGTTGTGACCGGAGAAAGGAGGCTTTTTCATTGAAGATGTGTTTTTTGTATTGGGCTCTGGCATTTCTAAGGAGAACCAGATTATTATGGGTGGGATGATTCTGATTGCCTGAAGGCCCGTCTTTCATTATTAAGTTCGGCATTGAACCAGGATTTGGGAGGGATGTTTTTTTGTTGTTTGAGTTTGATTGGGGCAATTTGGTAGAGGGCTTCAATAATAGAGTTGTTGTAATGTTAGGTTAGGTCGTTGGTGCTGTGAGAGAGAGGGGGGAGAAGTAAGCGAGTTTTAATTGTGGATTCCAATTCGCCAGGTGGAATAAGCTGAAGGTTGCGAGTGGATTTCATGGGTAAACTGCCGGTAGGGGTGGGGCGAGTAATGGAGCTATTCAAGGTGAAGAGGATAAGGTGGTGATCAGACCAGTCTACGGGAAGGATATTAGAGAGAGAGGCCAGATCTTTGCTAGACAAAATAGCATCGAGTGTGGCACCTTTGGTATGAGTAGGGGAATGGCAGAGTTGGGTAAGGTCAGTGATGTCCATGGCGTCTTTAAATAGGATGACAGCAGGGTCTTAATTTTTATTCCAGTGGATGTTGTAATCACCAAGGAAGAGATCCTTGGAGTGGGAGAGCGATTATTGAATAATAAGATCAGACATCTCTTCAGCAAAGGAGATACAGTTTCCGGGGGGTGGTAAATAGTGTGCAACCGAATGGTGGGGGAGCCAGGAATAGTGAGGTCAGCGTAAAGGTATTCAAAGGGAGAGGAGTTGGCCTAACGGCTAGGGCGGTCGACCTCAAATCTGGGGAACCGGGTTCGAGTCTCGGCAATGACGCTGAACATCCAATGATTCTGGGCAAATCACTTAATACCTCTGTGCCTAACAAAAATGATGAATGTGTCCTCATGTAACGCAACTGGTGCTATGTAAAGCGCTCTGATACCCGATACTGAGTCAAGTTCGCGCTATATATAACTCCGCAAAAAGGTGGAAGGGTCTTGTAGATGGACTAGCGAGAGGCAAAGTTCATCTTTCGGGATTAGTGCAAGGCCTCCTCCTATTTGATCGATTCTGTCCTTCTTAATGAAGGAGTAACCTGGGGGAATGAGCAAGTCGAGGATAGGAGCGGAGTGGGTGATGAGCCAAGTTTCAGTTAGGAATGCGATGTCTATGTTTTCACTGAGAATGGTTTCCGCAATCTCAGTTGCGTGGCAAGAGACGGATCGGCAGTTAATCAACATGCAACAGAGGGGAAAAGGGTCAGTCAATTGAGTGGGGGGACAGGGGAGGATAGGTCTAAGTTGTTGGGGGGGTCTAGGTGATGGTGGATGAAGGGGGAGTCTGCTCGTTCCTAAGAGAACTGGGATAGTAGACTGACAGATAGGGGGATAGTGGACGAGGATGGTGAGGGAGAGACAGGGGGGTTCGTAGAAAGGTTAGCTCCCAAGGCCATTGTGCAAGTATCGAGTTGTGGAAGGGAGGTCATGTTGGCATTGCAAGGAGGGACGATAAGGTAATTTCAGTGGGTTTAGATGGGGTTGTGTAGTTACAAGGGAGGGGTGAAGTGTTGGTGTTGGTAATAACGCTAGGCGGGCTGTTTGTGGGAGAATTGAGAGGAGTGTTGATGTGCGATGTTAAGGTGTATTGTGAGGAGATCAATGTGTGGGCGTGATCTGAGGAGTGGGTTTTAGCAAGGAGTGAGATATCAGTTCTGAGTGAGGAGAGTTCTAAAACGAGGGATGAAAGGAGAAGTTCAACATTAAGCAGTGATTGTGTAAGAAGTAAGAAGTGAAGTGGATCGGTAGTTGGTAGAGTTAGAGTTATCTGGGAGGGGGATAATGTGGGGAGGAAGGGTGGGGAAACCTGGGGGGAGGAGGGGGGAATTATAAAGTGGGGGAGGAACATTTTTGGGGAGAGGGGGTAGACAGGCGGTAGACGTAGGAAAGGCATTCGTTTTAGGCAGACCGTTAGGTGAACGAGGCGGAGAGACAGTAAGGGTTGGCGTATCTGGTGTATTGTGGGTTGTAAGAGAGAACAAGGGATAGTGAGAAGGGGGTATCAGTGGAGGAGACGTGGGAGCTGTTGAGGGTGTGTAGGGGACGGTTAAGCCAGGGGGAGAGGATAAAGTGCATCAGAGGGTGAAGTGATATGGAAGTCAGAGGGAGAGAGGAGAAGAAGAAATTGCATTATTGGAATGGGGGATATAAGTGGGTAAGTGGGGAGGCTGGAGGCGTCGATGAGGAGTTATATAAGGTGGCGGATGGGGGGGATTGTTCAAGGGGTGGTCATAAGGAGAGGAGCGTGCAGCAGAGCATAAAGAATTCGGTAAATCGGAATCGGAATATCTGTAAAGTACTACAGCATGGCCAACATGGAAGGTACGGGGTATCACTGACCCTATATTCATCAGTGATGTCATTTGAGATGTCATCAGTGAAGTCATCAGTGATGTCACTGACCATGTCATGAATGACGGAATATATGACATCATCAGCAGTGGATTGCGGGTGCGCGAGTTATGGGAATTTCAATTGTTTTGAACGAGTGAAATGTCCAATTAACTATAACATGTCTGAAACCTATGGTTTTTTCAGTGAATTTCTAAGGTTTTTTAAATGCTAATTCCTAACTATAACCTGCCTGAAAACTATGGTTTTTTTCGGTGAATTTCAAAGGTATTGTAAAGGACAATTTTTAAATGTATTTATTGTTATTTTTTTTTTTACTGATTTTCCACATTTTTTTAAACTATTTTTTTAATATATTTTATTTTTTAAATTACATTATAATTACATTATACATTACATTACAAAATATACTTTCTTAGAATGAATTACTTTAGTTTAAATACTTTGCAAATAGACAATAGACTTTTAAGTACAGTAGTTACAGTTGTTGCAATGGGCAACTCAATTTCATACACAATGCAACATTGAGGTCAATGTGAATTTCTAGTTAAATGTAATTAATTACTTTTTGGATTACTTTTCTAACCACAGGACTGGATCATAAATTCATTCCTGAGACATCACCTGTAAACAGTTGAGTAAAAGCGTTTTGGTTACATTAGTGATTTTTAAGGAATTTTATTGTATTTTAAAAGATGACACTTAGAAACTTTTTCACATAGAATCACCAATGTTATCCTTTGGGGGGAAATTCACTTATCAGGTAAGTAGTGTTAACGTTACTTTTTCTTACTTAGTGGTGGATCCTGGTTCCAGCATGAGTGTATCTCCTATAAACAGTTGAAAGAATGTGTTTAAGTTATACAGGCAATTTTTAAGAAATATTTTTTGTTTGTGAAAATGAACACTTAGAAACTTTTCTGGTGAAAACCAAACAATGGATTCCTATGCTAGGAAATACAAGTTACTGGTAAGTATGGTTAGAATTACTTTCCAGGATCAGTACTGGGCTCAAAGAAGCAGCACAGAGGTCACTCCTGATAACAGGTGAGTAAATCAGAATTCGTAATTCTGCTGATTTCATAGGAATTTTTAAAGTTCAAAAACTCCACACTTAGAAGAATTTCCAAGTGAAACCAGTCAGTGTTCGCGTATGGTAGGAAATTGAAGTTACTGGTAAGTATGGTTAGAATTACTTTTCAGGGTCAGTGTTGGGCTAAAAGATGCAACACTGGTTCTCTCCTGATAACAGGTGAGTAAATCGGAATTCGTAGTTCGGCTGATTTTACAAGAATATTTGTACGTTTCAAAAATCAACACTTAGAAACTTTTCTGCTGAAAACCACACAATGGATTCCTATGGAAGGAAATACAAGTTACTGTAAGTACGCTCAGAATTACTTTTCAGGGTTAGTACTGGGCTAAAAGATGCCACACTGCGTTCTCTTCTGATAACAGGTGAGTAAATCGGAATTCATAGTTTGGCTGATTTTACAGGAATATTTGTACAATGGTGAACGAAGGGGACGGGGCCTGAGGTGACATGTTTGCGGACACGCTCTGTGGCGCGTTTTAAGTTGCAGGATTAAGGGCCCTTGAATCCTGACGTCCCCTGGGGGCCAACTAGCCCCCCAGAGACCTCTAGTATGTGCCAGAGGGCTGTGTTGCAGAGAGGTGTTCTGAGGCCACGCCCCTTTTTACAACACTCTGCAACGCAGCTATATGCTAGTGTGTGAAAGTTTTCATAAATGGATACATACTGCATAATTGTCTAAAGAATGCATTTGTAATATATGATAAATGTATAACTGCAGAACAATAAGGAAGTGTTGTACCATGACACTGTAAGCTCTTTAGCTACAGCGTGCTCAGCTACTTCCGAAGGACACAGATTCAACATATGAACATAAATATGTGGGAAGTGTGTCCTTCCCTCTTCACTGCTACTTAAACTGCACGCATATGGAGGGTGATACAGGTACCCTTGCACAATGGTGTGAGAATATCTGTCTTGTGTGGAGTTTCTTTTTGTGCAGGAAGACACACCTTCCTGCAGAAAAACAATCAGTAAAGGCATTTTTCTCCTACAATGTATACTGCTCATTGTAGCCTATATTTGAATGAAAAAAACGAGGGCAAATGTAAATCCATAAGACCTTGCTTTTCGAATGACCAAAGCTGCACAAATGCCGCCCACAAACTCCCCAAGTGCCTGGAAACCCTCACAGGTGAGTAGTATGCTCTATACATCCCTGATTAATTGATTCATTCGCCACCACAGTGTGTATTTGAGTGTTATCAACAGGCCTTGCCATTTGTTTGGCTGTCTGTAACTCTTAATGGTAGTGAAATGAACAGTGGTACCTTCTTTAATATACACAGAATCTCTGAGATTGCTTTGGTTTGGCTTCACATCTGAGAGCTACTTTCAAGGCGCTGGTGAACTACCAGTAGCTCCCAAGCTACTAGTTGGAGACCCCTGGTATGGGTAGTGAGTGGGGAATTGTGTCCTGAAGCACAAATATGAAGGTCATTACACCATTACATGCATAATGCATAGCACTTTAAAGCACTCCATTCCCTAAAGCCTGCCTCACTAGATGAGTACATGCTTACTGAGTGAATGATTACATTATTATAAGTAAAGACACTGAGTGAATTCTTAATTGGTTCACTTTTACTTTACTGAATGAATTACTACATGGTATAAAAAGAGTCATTTTAAAATGTCAACAGTCACACTATGTTAGCGGGAGCATATAGATACTGAATGGGGAATTGTAGGCCTGAAGCACAAATGTGAAGGCGGTTACACAACTACATGCATAATGCATAGGAGTTTGAAGCACTGCATACCCTAAACCCTGGCTTACTGTAAGAGTATATATACTTATGTAACTGCAAACACATCAACCAACCAAATCAATCTCTCTCAATTTTCCAATTAGACAATGATTCATAGTGTTATTCTACACAAATAACAGTATCTCTTGCAGTGTATAAAGAAAGATAAAAAAATATTAGATAAATGAATGTATTAAAACTCGTAGTAATGGAATTAAATAAATTAATATTAGGATATAAATTAGAATACTCAAAGTTTAATAAAGAGTATCTCTTGCACGGGATGTAGGGAAAATAGGGGTTTAGAATTTCAAAAGTTTTTATTCGACGTTTCAGGGTTATATATCATACAAATCATAAATTGCAATGTACATACGATCGATACTTGTAATTACATATCATTCAGAATAAAAATGCATTATGACCCATGGTGGTGGTCATTCGGGACGATCTTGAAGACACTGTGGGAAACCACCATGTAGCCTTCCTAGGCTGGGCACCTGTCGGGCTAGAAAACAAATGAATTGGAGATGGAAAGGAAAGGAACGGAGTAGATAAGAGGAAGAAGGAGAAAATGGAAAGAGAGAATAAAGGTTAGAGATGAGATGTAAGAGGTAAGAAGCTTGATATAAGATGTAAGAAGTTGGATGTTAGATGTCCACCACGATGCGGCTTAGCAGTCCCGGTTACGAGTGACTGGTTATTTAAGCTGTGCGAAAGTATAAGTGGCCCCCCGGGAGTTGTAGGAAGAAGTGGGGAGCATGAAGATTCACGGTGGTTTGTGGGTTTTGAAGTAGATATCTAGTGAGTTCCAAAGTTTCCTTTGTGAAGTTCGCCCCGGTGTGTTTTGTAAAGTGATATTATCAGCTCCTCGGAGGTTAATCACCCAGTTTAGCCAGCAGGCATAGCTTGCCTTTTTTGTGTCTTTTCAATTGTTTAGAACGACTTTCACAGCTGCCGTAAAGAGGAGGTCAAGAAGTGCCCTGTCTATTTCTGGGAGTTGGGTCTCTTTAGTAAATCCGAAAATAATATAGGAGAGTTCTTTGGCTGGTGAGATATTAAATACTTTGTGGATGAAGTCAAATACCCTGTCCCAAAACAGTGAGACACAGTCGCATTGGAGAATGAGATGTTCTAGATCACCTTCTGCACGCTTGCAGTTCCAGCAGAATGCGTCAGGGCTGAGTTTATGTGCATATAGACGAGCCGGCGTCCAGAAGACTTTATGCATGAGCCAGAACTTGGCTTGTGATAATGTAGGGCTTATTTTATGGCTTGTGCAAGATCTCCACGCCGTGGACCACTCCAGCTCTGAGATGGAGAAGGAGGCGACTGATGACCAGAACTGCATTGTTTTGGTATTCAATGTTGATGATTGCGGGCTCAATAATTTGTATAACCTTGAGACCTGGTGGCCTATTTTATTTAGGGAGGAGAGGAGTGAGGGAAGAGCTGGGTGTTTGGATGTCAGTCCCGCTTTTGTAATGGCAGTTTTAACGTTGAGGAGTATGTAGAAGTCGGAACTATCAATCCCGAAGTTCGATTGGATTTTCGTAAAGGGTAGAGGGTAGCCATTGTCATAGAGTTGATGAGGGAAGAAGATTCCCTTCTTGATCCAGGTTGGGTTAAATAGTGGTTTACCTTTGTAGGTGATTGAGGAGTTTTTCCAGATCGCTTCCCACCTAGATTTTCTTATCGTTGAGTCTAACAGTTTGTCTACTCTGAGTAGGGCTATTTTGGTGTTGACAAATATGGGTTTAGAACATGGGATCTGATTCGCTTTCATTGAAAGGATCGAGATGGGAGGCATGCCTTCCAGAAGCGCTTTTTCGACATCCAACTACTCTGGCGAGTAGTCCAATGGGGGGGACAGCCAATAGGATCCTTGTTTCGCTAAAAAGGCAATTTGATATCTTTTAAAGTCAGGGAGGTTGACTCCGCCCATGGATTTACCTAGTTTAAATTTTTGCAGGCTGATACGTGCTTTTTTCCCTTTCCAGATGAAATTGCTAATAGTTTAATCTAATTTATTATGAAATTCTTGTGACAGCATCAAGGGGAGCATGGTAATTAGGTAGTTTACTAGCGGTGTAATCATCATCTTGATGGTCTCCAGCCTACCCCACCAAGTGATGAAGCGGGGTGACCATCCGTCTAGTTGAGTTTTTATTTTTTCGAGGGTGAGTTTCTCATTATGTAGTAGGGTTTCTATGATGGAGCTTCCAAATTCTATACCCAGGTATTTGATGTAGTTGTTTTGCCAGACTAGACCTGATAAACCTAAAGATTCTTTATTAGTGAATATGTTGAGGGGTTTAACTTCAGATTTATCCCAATTCAGTTTGTAGCCTGAATGTTTAGAGTATGATTCTATAGAATCCATCAGTGCGGCTATAGAGGTATCAGGGTTTTCAGTGACTATCAGAATATCATCTGTGTAAGCAGCCAGTTTTACAGTTTTATCCCCGAAAGCGATGCCACTGACATCTGCGTTCTGTTGTATGTCGCGGAGGAGAGGTTCCATTGCCAGAAGGAATAGGGAGGGAGATAATGGGCAGCCCTGTCTAGTTCCTTGTTCGAGAGGGAATGGATCAGATAACGAACTGTTGATGCCGATTCTAGCCGAAGGGGAGGCGTATAGTGACATGACCATATTAATAAAAGTCTCATTAAATATGTGCATGCATTGCCGGAGGAAGTGCCACGACACTCTATCAAACGCCTTCTCCGCGTCCAGGGTGATTGCTACGGCGGGGCATTTGAGATTTTCGTTTTCTCCAGTACATGACATAGGAGTCTCGTATTGTCGTTAGAAAGGCGATGTTTTAGGAACCCCACCTGTGAGTTATTTATTAGGGCGGGTAAAACATCGTTTAGTCTGCATGCTAGGGCCTTCGCGTAAATCTTGCAGTCCAAGTTTATGAGGGATATCGGCCTATAATTCTTGGGAAGTAGGGGGTCTTTCCCATCTTTGGGGATCACTATTATTGTCGCTTCACTCATTGTTGGGGTAATTCTGTTTGACAGTGAAAATTAATGGAACAGTTTAAGGAGTCTTGGGTTAAGTTGTTCTTCAAAGGTTTTATAAAAATTGGCCGTGAAGCCGTCAGGCCCCGGAGCTTTATTGTTCTTTAGTGTTTTGACTGCGGAAGAGATTTCTGCTATAGTCAGTGGGGCCCCTAGTCTGATTTTGTCAGGTTCGGATAACCGTGGGAGTCGGATTGAGTTTAGATATTTGTTACATTCTTCCATGTTGAATTCATTATTATTTTTATAGAGCTCCTCATAAAAGGACTGAAATGTGTGAAGAATGTCTTTCTGTTTGGTTTTGGTGTTATTGGATTGGTTTTTAATCGACGTTATGTGGAATTGCTTCCTTTTGTGTTTAAGATAGGAAGCAAGGAGTTTCCCTGCTTTGTTACCCTCACAAAGTCTTAATGCCTTAAATTTGTTAATCCAAACTCCTGCTCTTTTACCAAGGATGGCGTTGTATTTATATTTCAGGTTTGTCAATTGGTCGATGGTAACTTTATTGTTCAGATCCCGGGAGTGTTGCAACTCTAGTTGCTTGATTGTTTTCTCTAGAGAGTCCAGTTCGGAGTTTAATTCTTTATTCATACGGGCCCTAATACCTATCAGTCTACCTCTTAATGTGGCCTTGAACGCGTCCCATACTAAGGTGGGGTCTGTTTCTGGTTGTGAGTTTATCTGGAAATATTCTTGTATGCATTGTTATATGCTTAGTTTGTTCTCTGGGACTGAAAGTATCTCATCGTTGAGTCTCCATCGTCTGGGGGGGATAAGAGAATGGGAGCCTGCCAATTTCATATGGATACCCGCATGGTCCGACACCAATATGGGGGCAATATCGGTTTCGTCGATGAGGTGTGTATGAGAGTCGGATATCAAAAGGTAATCAATTCTTGAATAAGAATTGTGGGGAGGGGAGTAGAAAGTATAGTCACGGCCATCTGGGTGTTGGAGGCGCCATGAATCATGTAGGTGGAATTTGGCACACATTCGTTTCAATGCCTCGTGGGCGCGTGGGGGGTGGTATGTACTTTTGGATTGCCTGTCTAACAAGGGATCTAATGGTAAGTTAAGGTCTCCCCCGACCACCAGTAGTTCATCTTGTGGAATATTTTCAAGTTCTTTTGACACATATTCCCAAAATTCAGGCAAGTCTGTATTAGGGCCGTATATATTTGCCACATAGATATGGTCCTCGTCTCTTTGAAGGTGTGCAATACTCAGTCTACCCTCGGAGTCTACCGAGTGTGATATCAGGGATAAGTTTGCCTTTTTAGCAACCAGGGTGATCACCCCTCTTTTCTTTTGATTCGCGGGGGAGCAAAGTGTCAGTGAGATCCAGTTTTGTTTAAGATTATCAGCATCAATCTGGGATAATTTGGTTTCCTGCATGAGCATTATGTCTCCTTTAGATTTGGCTAAGTAATTTAAGATTTTTTTGCGCTTTACTGGGTGATTAAGCCCCTTAACGTTTAGCGAAACAATATGTAGAGAGGCTGCTCAGTTCTTATCTGAAGCCATGGATATTTGTTCGGATTATTGTGGTGATGGGCCGCCACGAGATTTTGTGTGGATAAGGTTTTACTGTAACGTGGTTTTCCGCACATCTAGGTAGTCCGTATTTTATGGAAACTCCAATAGATCGCGCTGCAAGCCTAGTAAGGCTAGTAAGGCCTTGGGACGCGTTGCACGCATCGTGGTGGTAGAGAATAATTAGTAAGTAAGAGGAAGGAGTGAAAGTGCGAGTAGATAAGGAAAGGAAAGAAAGAAGAGTAAAGAGTAGATGAAGAGTAGTACATAGCATAGATACACCTGAAACAACCGTTTTTTCAACCCCAGAGCCCTCCCCCTCTAACTGAGTCAACCCCTCCTTGCACCCCTCTCCCCTCCCACCCCAACCCCCCTCCCGAAAACTCGTACTGAAGAGCTGCGACAGCAGTGCTGTCGGCGCCCGCACAGGGACACATGTAATAAAGATGATAGATGACCCATAGTGCGGTATCCTTCTGATATGCTTAGTGTTTAAACATCTTGGTAAAATTCTGATAACATTAAGAGATAAAGCAACTTAAGTGCATTCAACATAGATCACTTAACCATTTGATATGATAGCTAGAATTATTGCTAACAGTTACGGTTACATTATAACGTAAGGCTAAGTGTAAACAATGGAGCATGTGTCGCTTGTTTAAAGGTAAGTAAAGCAACTACTTGGTATATCAACATTATAACGTAAGGCTAAGTGTAAACAATGGAGGATGTGTCGCTTGTTTAAAGGTAAGTAATGCAACTACTTGGTAAATCAACCTCGTATTACAGTCAGCTCACCTCAGGTTATCGGTGATAGTTAGCGTACAATAAAACTTTCATCGACTTATAGGCAGCCATAGTGTTAAGAGGCATATGACAGTACATGACAGTACATGACAGCACATGACAGTTGAGCACTGTAAGTAATGCAGTGTAGTGCTGGAGCCCTCTCAGCCTTAAAATCCCAACATTCAGACATACCTGTCTCTATATGACTGTATGTAGACAATATATCTTAAGACGCTTGTTTAGTCCCCCAGCAGAGTGTCAACAGGCTATCAGTAGTAGCTGATGGTCATAAGAACTCTAGATACTTATAGCTGGTGATAGTAAATGATTGTTAATGTGGGGCGCAACTCAGTTAAGCACTGCATGTAGAGAAGACCATATTTACAGATTACATAGATTGTTCAGTGAGGCAAATTTTCGTCTATGGGAGACAATGAGAGTCTAGGGCATGCCGTTAAAGGCCGTTAAAGCTTGAGTGGCAGGCCGCCTGTATTCATTTTTTACATTTCACTATTTGGACATACCTGTCAATAAGATCATTGTAGACGAGGGCTAGAGATAGTCCTAACTGCCTTTTTCTTGGGCATCTGTTTTTCTTTTATTGGATTGACCCCCAAACGTGGGTAGGGGTTTAGGGTAATGAAGAATATTAAAAATAATTTTACAAAAAAAGGGAAGTTACTAGAATAATAAGTTGAAAAAAAGGGGAATGAATTTTAATACTCTTATTAAAAAAGTAACCTATAGAAATGCTTTAATAAGAAAAACAAGTTGAAATAAAGCATTTTAGAAATTAAACGAAAGTTAAAAAGTATGGAAAGAGGAACGTTTACATAAACATGTGACACACTAAAACAGTGCAAATGAGAACACCTGTCAACTAAAAAACGTGTCTTAAAAGTGGGAGGAGTAATACATTGATCCCATAGACTGTTAAGTAACCAAAAAGTATATAAACCACACCAGTGGGATAATTAGTTTCGTTTCAGAGAGTCAATACGGGCGCGGAAACTACGAGCAAGGTAATGATTCGGGACTGCAGAAGCATCTAGACAATATCTTTCATTTCCTCAGATGGAACATATTGTTAATGTATATTTAAAAATACATAAAACATTATGTGCCCTCAAGAGGAGTTGGATGAATTTCGACGGAGGAAGGAAAGAATATCGAAGAGAGGTAAATTATCTTAATGGGTATATGTTTTATATATTTAAGAAAGAAAGCAAAAATATTTAAATGATTATAGAATGTGGTATGATTACGTTTAAATATAATATAATATATATGTATTTAAGGAATTACTACGTGCAAAGTAATGATTAGGAGCGATGTCATAATCTTCGATTTATCTTCCATTTCCAAATAGGGATCATATTATTAATGTATATTTTAATTTATATAGAACTTTATGATCCTTTAACTGGAGTTGGATGACTTACAACCGAGTATTTTTTTTTTTTTTAGTATGCATGTATTTCTTAATGATTGAAAAATGTAGTATAAATATGCTTTCGAGAAAATACTTTGCAATACAGGAGAATACTCTATCTTCTAGAGTGAAAATGGGTTTAAAGTATTTATATTGAGTAGTGCTTTCACCAATTTTCACTCTTGAAGAACAGGAGGATTATCTTCGCAAGCACTTTTTTCAACAACATAATATAATTGTGTCTTCAAATGATAATGTGAATATTAATTCTTTCAATTTTAAAAAATGATTGTAAAATGTAATAATGACATGAAATGTACATGAAAAAAGAAAGATGAAGTAGTGAGGGAGTTTTTGTCGAAGCACTTCTATTCTACTTTATCTGAAAGTAAAAAAAGCCCTAACATTTAAAAAAAGATGATGGGGCAACACTTATATAATGTAAACTTAAGAAATGAGTGCTTATGATAAATAAAAGAAATGTGGTAAAACGCGTGATACCAATGAATGAAAAAAAATTGCATTTCACCCATGTGATAAATATAAAAGACTCAATAAAAATATCTTGTGCATTTTTCTTTCAAGGATTCTTTGAAGAATTATACATGTAATGAAAGGACAAATTATTCCATGCTAAAGGAAAAAAGTCAGCCCACCAGCACGGGGCCCCGAACCAATCGTGTGCCCTGTTGTTTCCCTGTCTTCTTGCAATTAGGTTCATGGGGAGGACTTCCCCCTCACTGGGCCTCTCAAGGATGGTGTCTGGAGGCCTAGGGGAGGGAGACGCTTCCCCTAGTCCCAATTGCAATGGAGACCAATTCAGAGATACTAGTTTTTGAAACGCATAGTAAAATAAAGTGTGTCACAAAATTAGCTACGTACATGGTGAGTGTAACGTAACGTCACATAGAAAAAACAAGCCAATCAACATTAGGATCAGGAAGGTAGACTTAACCACACAACAGCCAATCAAATGTTTTTCAAAATCTGCGCAAGGAAAGGGATTGGTCGCTAATACGTCTTTTTACGATGCTTCACAGCCAATCAAAAAGAGGTGTTGAAAGTTTCTCTTTTTAACATACGAGCAAATCAGATAAACTTGCAAGTACACACAGTAAGAGGCAATTATTAAAGATGACTTGCTTTCGCAAGACCCCAAAATATTTTTATCCAGAAGAAGTATGCACTTCACTGCCACATCCCATTTAATGATTATTCAGGCTCTCAAGCCTAAACACATCACAAATCATCTCTTGTCACTTTCTCTTCTTTTTTAGTGTATTGTACGAGGCAGACTTAGTGACCCTATGCCTAGAGGCTTCGAAGGCCCTGGACAACCCCGGGACATTGCTGTTTGCTATGAGAGGGCGTGAGTCTCACACCTTCCGCTCTCCCATAGCAAACTTAGTTTGCCGTTTGAAAGACACAACAGTGAAATCTGTTCTCACTTTCAAAATCCAAACCAGATTGCTTTTCCACATGCAAGATAGCGTATCCCCATGCGGAAAAGCAATGCCGGCTCCCGAAGAATGCAGAAAGCAAGCGGGACCATGGGGGCATTGTAGCTCCCCCCACGGTCCCCAGCATTTTTTTAAGACCCGGGGATAGGGTCCCCGGGAAAATTAGAAATTACTGATAGGGACTACTTTTTTATGGTAAAATTAAAAGTCGCTCACCCACCTCAGTGCTGCCCACTGGTGCGCATGCGCTGAAAGCATGACTCATAATCTGTAGGGCGCGTAACTCCAGCGCCTTTGGTGCACAACTTCTACGTGTTTGAGAGCCGGCATTGCTTTTCCACATGGAGACCTACTAACATGCAGCTCGCCATGTGGAAAAGCAATTTCATTTACATTTACATTTTGAAAGAGAGAAAAGATTTCCTTGTTATGGGAGGGCGGGATAGACACCTCAGGACACTGCAGGTACCGGCCCTCCCACAATACATAAAGCCCTGGCAATGGTGGTCCCTGGAACTTTCAACATCTTGCAGCCCCCCTCACAACCATTTTTTTTTTAGTTCCGGCAGTGCGGCCCCCTGGTGTACATGCGCTGCATGCACAACTCATAATCTGTTGTGCAGGACCGGCGCTAGGCATGGGCAGCGTGGGCAGCTCCCCAGGGCCTTGCGCTCAGCCCACCAGCATGGGGCCCCAACTGATTGTGTGCCCTGTTGTTTCCCTGTCTCCATGCAATTAGGGTCCAGGGGAGCCCCCCCCTCCCTGGGCCTCTCAGGGATGGTGTCTGGAGGCCTACTGGAGAGAGACGCCTCCCCTAGTCCCAATTGCAAGGAGACCCATTCAGAGATACTACGGGAGGCACGTTGTACAGAATTTTAGCCCCCACACAGTGTTAACTCTCAGCCCACAAGCAAATCTTACACCTATCAGGCTGGAGGTGTAAGAATTGCTTGTGGGCTGATAGTTAAAACTATAGGGGCGCTAAAATCCTGTACAATGGGCCTCCTGCAGTGTCTCTGAATGCTTTGCAAGGGGTCACATCAATAAATTAGAAGGGCCTCACGCATTCCCTTTTGGCCCAGGGCCTCGCAATTCATAGAACCATTCCTCCTGTACGGTGCGCGACACCAACGCCTTTGGTAGACAACTTCTACGCGTTTGGGAGCCGACATTGCTTTTCCACATGGAGACCTACTAACATGCAGCTCGCCATGTGGAAAAGCAATTTCATTTACATTTACATTTTGAAAGAGAGAAAAGATTTCCTTGCTATGGGAGGGCAGGATAGACACCCCAGGACACTGCAGGAACCGGCCCTCCCACAGTACATAAAGCCCTGGCAATGGTGGTCCCTGGGACTTTCAACACCTTGCAGCCCCCTTCACAACCATTTTTTTTTTAGCCCCGGCAGTGCGGCCCCCTGGTGTACATGCGCTGCGTGCACGACTCATATTCTGTTGTGCAGGACAGGCGCTAGGCATGGGCAGTGTGGGCAGCTCCCCAGGGCCTTGCACTCAGCCCACCAGCATGGGGCCCCAACCGATTGTGTGCCTTGTTGTTTCCCTGTCTCCTTACAATTAGGGTCCAGGGGAGCCCCCGCCCCTCTGTGCCTCTCAGGGATGGTGTCTGGAGGCCTACTGGAGAGAGACGCTTCCCCTAGTCCCAATTGCAAGGAGACCCATTCAGAGATACTGCGGGAGGCACGTTGTACAGAATTTTTGCCCCCACACAGTGTTAACTCTCAGCCCACAAGCAATTCTTACACCTATCAGGCTGGAGGTGTGAGAATTGGTTGTGGGCTGATAGTTAAAACTATAGGGGCGCTAAAGTCCTGTACAATGGGCCTCCTGCAGTGTCTCTGAATGCTTTGCAAGGGGTCACGTCAATAAATTAGAGGGGCCTCGCGCACTCCCTTTTGGCCCAGGGCCTCGAAATTCATAGAACCATTCCTCCTGTACGGTCGCGACACCAACGCCTTTGGTGGACAATTTCTACGCGTTTGGGAGCCGACATTGCTTTTCCACATGGAGACCTACTAACATGCAGCTCGCCATGTGGAAAAGCAATCTCATTTCCATTCTGAAAGAGAGAAAAGATTTCTTTGCTATGGGAGGGCGGGATAGACACCCCAGGACACTGCAGGAGCCGGCCCTCCCACAATACATAATGCCACGGGGAGTTGTGCTCCCCGGGGCTTTGAAGACCTTACAGCCCCCCCAACCATTTTGTTCATAGCCCCGGGGGTAACGGGCCCTTGAGTGCTCCAGGAAGGGGGCACGCAGTCCCCCTCCCACAATATATAAAGCCCCAGGGAGTGGTGGTCCCCATGGCTTTGGAGACCTTACAGCCCCCCAAACAATTTTTTTTGTAGCCCCGGCGGTAACGGGGCCCTCGAGTGCTCCAGGTTAAGTGGCCACGTAGTCCCCCTCCCACAATACATAAAGCCTCGGGGGTGATGGTCCCCGCGGCTTTGGGGACCTTGGACCCCTCCCCCCACCATTTGTTTCTTTTTACCCCGGGGAATGACGATCCCCGGGGCTGGAGAGCCCCTCTGGGCCTCCCATAAAATTTATTAATTTTGCTCCCGGTATTTAGCCCCCCCGAGGTCTAATGATAAGGGCCCCCCATAAAATGTAATAATTTTGTCCCCGGTATTTACCGCCACAGGGGCTAATTATAAAAAAAGCTCCATTTTATTTTATTAATTTTACAGCAGAGTCCATGCACCCTACACGGACCTGACAATTCTTTTTTTTTTTTTAATGTGGGCCCTGGGGGTCCTTCTGGGACCCCCTAAGCAGGTCTAGAGGGTAAAATTATTTCTACCCTGCCCCCTTTCTCCGTTTTGCACACATATTCCACTGACTTCCTGAGCCTCGCTTCTACCGAGGCACAAAATGGCTGCCAACAGTTCCTGGTTCCAAATGTTTACAACCGCTTGATCCACCGCGCCCATAGATATATAAATGTACTTTTAAATGTAATTTTCTCATAAACTACTGAACAGATTTACACCAAATAAGCAAAAGGCATGAGTCTGAACCAAGGACTACCTCTTTGCCAAATTTGGTGTAATTCCGTTCAGCGGTTCGGGCTGTAGCCGTGGTCAAAGGTCCTCTGGGAAATTGCATGGGGAAAACACATTTTGGGACCCCCTTTTCTTTCGACCCCCGCTTGACTAATCACCCCCAAACTTTCAGGGAAGGAGTGGAACTTAGCTGGCCAAAAGTTTGGAAAAGTTTGAGAAGATTCATCAATCGGCGCCAAAGTTATTGGCAATAGAATGTTGCAGATTTCCTATGCATAATAGGTCCTAACTATAACTATCTACTGGCGACCCCCAGTAGATAATATAGATATGTATTCTTATATATATAGGAACTCAACACACACTGCTTCTGAAAATTAGAAGCATTTACATAAATCTACCGTAGTCCTTCCCACACACTAAATAAAAGACTTATAAACGTAAGCAAAGAATGTACCTATCTGAACAGGAGCAGCACTGAAAAGAGGAGGAGACTTCTATGCAGGAGACATTTATGGTAGATTAATGTTCCTTTTCTGGATTGTTCTTTGTTGGAAGTTCTTTGAAGGTGCTGCTGTGCAAGAGTGGCAATACAAGGTTATGCATAATGGTAGTATATGGTCTTGCAATGAAATTAGGTTATATTCATTAATGACTTCCACAATAAATCAATAGACTACTGATGAACAAGCATTAGGGAATCTTAAGGTTTGACCCCATTCTAAAAACTATAGTGGGCACACATGTATCTGTCACATGTAGGAGAGCAAATGCATCTACAGACATCTTAGAACAAAGCCATTTTCATGCATCTTTGGCACCACATGGTTAATCATGAAGAGTGGTTTTTAAAAATATGGTAAATGTAAGGCCTTCAAGCACAGTACCAATCGCAAAACCTATGCAAAATACACAATGGAAAGGTGAGAAACATTACACAGTTCATTACACATTGGTCTGTCAGCCGCAGGGTGGTCTTCCACCACTAATTGCCTGCAACCCCATTTTTGCCGATCTCGTTTTTGCAGGCGTTAGGACTCTGCATACTATTGCTAACCAGTTTAAAGTGCATGTGCTCACTCCTTTGAGGAACTATTCTAATAAATTCATATTCACACATTTATTACCACCGTATCAAAAGTCAGACTCACGTATATTACAACAGTACAGCAAAACTGACATGAGAAAATGTGTTTTCCGGCCTCGCATGTTGCATCTAACAATTACTTTAAACATGGAAACGACTTTCCTAATAGCCACTAAGGCTTAGCTTTATTATTGTATTGGTGTCACAAGGGCAATGCAATTCTGAAGTCTGATTTACCAAGCAATGCACAGCACTTTTCCTGGCCCTGTGTTGCTTGTTAAATCTGCAGTAAAGCAAGGCAGCGTGAGTTGCTGGCTCGTGTTTTCTCTGCTCTGAAAGCAATTCCATCAGTGGAGCTTTGGGTTAATGAAACACCACTGAAATCCACTGTTATAGTTTGGCGAACTATCTATAAACTGCCCCCCTGTGATACACTCCTAATGACCTGACATAATTACATCACTCAGGACATGTTAAATAGCATACTTGATGACATTAATCATGATGTCTCAAATGACATAATTTGAGATATCAGTTATGTGAATATGTTTTTGTTTTTTAATTATAAACTATCGTCAAGCCACGTTATTGCACTTTACACAAAGTATTCACTGCATCTATTTGATTTTATATGACAGTCTGTTCTAATTGCAATTTATTTGAGGTGTCATCTTTTTCCTTTTTTTGCAATTCCATTGAACCTTATAGCTAGTGATTATAATGTTTTAGGTTAAAGTGTTAATGATAAATCTTACATTGTACAGACCTGTCTTCTAATTTAACCCTTAAAGTAAATGCCCTGCGGCGGTAATAGAATTAAAGAAGGAAATTATTGAACTATTTAATATTTGCTGGTGAAGTTTCTTAATTTTCACCACACTCTTTTGCAAAAGCCAATTTGCTGCCATGTTAACTATCAGAAATTATATTGACATATCATGCTAATTATTCACTAATTAAATGTGTTACACCAGCAAATTTATTGGCTAAGCAGATTATGGGACATTTTTACTGCACTTCTACATTGCCAGCAAGAGCCACAGAAGGTATATGAATGGGCCTGATTCTCCTTTCGTAACGTTTTTTTTCTATTATTAATATACAGTTATGTTACTGTGTAAAAAACGAAAGGGGATTTAAAGGCAATTAACATTATTTGATCTTCTGTCAATAAAATAGATTGAGAGATAAAATAAAATATGTAACTTTAAAAAAAGAATGCACTTTTTATAATAATACATTGATTGGCGCTGCATGTGAAACGTATTTGGCATGCAAGACGAATGCTGTCTTTGTTTGCCAAGGGCGAATCTGCAAATCTTAAGAGCGTGTCATTGAAGATAAAATAACTAATGTGCAGAAGATCGTTACTCTATGTGGGACAGATTAACACAGAGATGTGGATGATGAATTCCTCCCATGAGCTTCTACTTGCAGACTAATATTCTGATTTAGAGTTTTGAAGACAGGTGTTCACTCAGTCAGGGCAATGGAGTAAAGTACTCCATTGCCGCGACATAGTCCCTGTCTTCCAAATACTGGATGTCGGTCTTGGAAATTTACAGGGCCAAGTGTGTCCCATTAGTACGCTATGCAAGTGGGATATGGGGATATGGCTGGGTTGCCTCAATTCAAGTGACAGAAAACACTTTTTTAAGGGGCCTCTTGGGAGTTCCACAAAGTGTATCCCACAAAATTGTCCACGAAGAGTTGGTTTGGGTTATATTGTTGCCCAGCTCCGATTTTGCCCTTTAAAACTCTGGTATTCAATCTGGACAAAAGAGAAACTTGGTCTTAATAGATTAATTTTGAAGGATTGTTTAAGAGTGGATCAGCCTTTTTTGATCCTGTGGTTGGCCTTTATTTCACGTAACATGAGGTCTCTAGGGAGGCCCGACCTTTTTGTTAATCTAAGCAGTACAGTCTGCTCTGATGGTAAATTGGTTGAAGCGGCATTCATGGACAAGGTGGCAGCAGACCATGAGGATTCTGCATTACTGAAACAATTGATGCAACATGCGATTTTAGAAAAAAACTGTCAGTAACGTAGAACCCTATTTGACTTTGAACATGACACATCACCAACACCACTTGTTGACTTATTTAATGAATTTATTCCATCGATTAGTCTCTTGTAATAGTGGTTGTTTTAAGGATTCAGACTTGCCCTTCTATAACTATGACAATACCTCGATTATCGATACTTTACATATTGTTATGATGTGTCAAAAATAAAATAATCTATGGCACAAGTTTATACAACCAATTTTAAAACCTATGAATTGTACTCAAGTCAGGCCTGCTCTATTGTATTTACAATTTTTAAATTCTCCTATAATTTGCTTCTCTCTTGTATGTTTTCTTTCGGGGATTTTAAAATGAGTGTGAGTATGTCAATGATAATTTGTGTCCCTTTTAATTGACTTGTCTTTTATGATTTTATTTATAAAATCGAATAAAGGTTATGAACTGAACTGAGATGTCCTTTGGCCTAGCGTACATTTCTAGCATTGGCAGGAACCCCCGTCACTGAGGTTCCAGTCAGTACATGGTAATTTTGATAGATAGCTCCATCAATGATTCTTTTTTTTCCAAAACAAAACCTCAAAGTGGAATTTTGTTTTTGTAAATAATAAAATCAATGCCCCCCTCGCCAGGGGAGCTTTTTCCAATGACGCCGGGCATTTTGCAGTTTTCACTGCCCCTTACCTCCAGGTTTTACCTGGCAGCGATGCACAATGAACACTGAACATGTGCTTGCCCGCTCTAAATCGGGTGGGTGGACACATGGCCAAACCTCCAAATGTGCTTACTCTGTTGAGCCATCGGAGGTTTATGTTAGCTGGGGAGATGGAATAGCCTCCTCTGTCAACATAAAGATCTGCCTGACTCTAAATGAGACCAGCTGACCTTCAGTTTGGTGGAGAGGGTACTCTTTGCAGGCCAGCTGGGTTACCCGCTCTTGGGATTTCTGCTTTGCCTTACCTATGTGAGAGGCTGTACCATTTAGATCCCTTTGTCATATCTGGAATAGTGATCAGAAGGAGGTGAAAAAATGCACCCTAAGTCTTATTGGTCCAACATTAGCATAATATTGTAACCTGGATGGTGTTGTCACTCATTGAGAATCATACCTAAAAATTGTTGGGAAAGATTGTAGTATATATTTTTATTTGTTCTCAACTTAGTCTTTTCCCTGAATATGTATATGGGTGATAGAGTACTTAGTCAAAAATTGATTGCATTAGCTTAACAGTGTGTCTGGTAAATAGGCAATCCACTTTGACATACCTCTTTTTTACCTTTAGACACATCTTCCTGTTTCCCCATCCTTAGGATCATGTTTAGAGGTGTTACAGGACAATACCAGATGGCCATACAGGAACCACATTTTGCAAATTCTGGTTGTGCTTAATATGAGAGTCAGGGTGCCCAATGACTCATAGACTCATCAAACTTCATTCTTTTTGTCTCTCCCAAGTGTATCAATCACGCTCCCTTCCGCTCCCACCTCCTTTCATCATGACTGCAAAGCACTTACCTCTTCACCATGGTGGCAGCTGATTAAAAGAGGAATCAGGGATTTTGATTACTGAAAAAGGTTAATCTAGAAATATGATTTTCAGGGATTTTGATTACTGAAAAATGCTAATCTAGAAATATGATTTTCTTGAAAAGGACTAATGGACTAAGGAACATGAATGTTATGAAACCCATGTGACCAGTGGTGGGACATTTTCCTGTCAGACTTTATATCTGAGAAACCCCTGTCTTCTCACACCCTCTCAAATGATAAGGAGATTACTCACTCAGTGGGATGTGGCATAACCAGGAAAGATGCCCTATTTACTAACATTGGTGGACAAAAGTTCAAAGGGAGGCAGTGTGCTATAAGAGAATAGGCATGGGTCACTACATGTGCGTGTCTTTCAAGACACTCATACTGTCTAGCTGCTACTCCTACCCACAAAAATAAGACTTTTGTATGACTATGTCACTAATGTTGACCTATATCTTCCATCCAGAATTAATATTGATGCATATGATTATTTTGTTTCTCCCAAAAAATATTCTTTCAAATATACCCATCAGAAAGAGGCCAGTTTGGGCAATATGCACGGACTTTCATATAACAAATTCTTCTGTTGTTCACTACTCAATTATGTGAAGCTTGCCTACATGTAGTAGGGGAGGTGAAAGAGATTTAGAAGGGCAATCACAGTGCATCAGAAGTAAACCGCTATTAAACATGCCTGGAATTGGTGCAGGGGAGGGAGAAAGTCGAAGAACAGATAGTTCTGCTTGAAAAGTTTATAAAATGATGAGTGACAATAATAGACCAATAGGGGTGGTGGTAAAGACACTCTCCCTCAATAAAACAACAATCAAAATCCAAAACAGTTAAGTGGGCAAGGACCAATGGCAGTCATCTTGCCACCTAAACTTTTTATCAATGATACAAGCATGAGGTATTGCCAGGCCTCCAGCAAAGCATATAGAGTGATGGGACACATAACACTTGAATTGAGGGTTCTCACCTATCTCATTGTCATGGAGTACCACAACAAAATCTTCATGTTCCGTACTGGCATGCACACTCCACAAATAAACTGCTCAGGAGGAATGGCTGTGGTCTATAATCCACCTCTTATTGTTTATTTATAAAGTTTTATATATCGCGGACATGACCCACGGGGGTATCAGAGCGCTTTACAGTACATAATGATCACAAGTTATACATACAATCAGGAATCGCATATAATACAAATGAGGTAGACATTGCTGTTTGATTAAAAGCGGTGGCAAGTAGGATTCAAAGAGTTAAAGGTTTAAGTTGATAATTTCTTCTTGAGAAACATTTTCGCTTCCTTTTTGAAGGTGGTAAAAGAAGGGATTCTGCGTAAGTCTGGGGGAAGGTTGTTCCAAATCTTCGGTGCGATACCTGAGAAAGCTCTGCACCCAGTTCTCTTTTTGTGGAAGGATTGAGGTTTTGGCGAATTTCTACCACCTCCCGACCACTCTAGCTTTTGTGCTAAATAGCTGGGGGTGTTGCTATGTAAGGCTTTATGTGTCATGCAGGAGATCTTTAGTTCTATTCTCGACTCGTATGGGAGCCAGTTCAAAGCCTTCAGGGCTGGGGTGATGTGGTTATTTCTTTTTATTCCGGATACCAGCCTGGCCGCAGCGTTAAGTGATGCCCTGATCGGTGCTAGTTTGTATTTTGGAAGACCGCAAAGAGTGGTGCTTCCGTAGTCCAGTCTTAGAAGTACTAGGGCTTGGACCGCCATTTTTAGATCAATCTGTGGGAGGAAGTGTTTAAGTTTCCTTAAGCTACTCAGCTGAAAGTTGGCTCCTTTGGTAGTATTGTGGATTTGTTCCTGCACATTTAAATGTTTGTCAATGGTGACTCCCAAGGATTTTGCGGAGTCAATGATGTGAGGGGCGCAATCAAAGGAAGTAAGATGCTTCAGCCATAGGTCTATCTTGGGTGCATAATTGGGAGGGGAGATGAGGAGGAACTCAGTTTTTTTGGTGTTAAGCATGAGGTGGCTGCCATTGAGCCAACTTTGGGCATTACGAAGAATGGCGTTGAGGGAGATGAAGTCATCTGGTGAGGAGATTTTCAAATAAAGTTGAGTGTCGTCTGCGTATAGATGATATAGAATGTTTGCAGAGCTAAGCGCATTAGCAAGGGGTTCCATGAGTAGATTAAAGAGAATAGCTGATAATGCTGATCCCTGTGGGACTCCTAGTGTGACCATGAAAGGTTGAGAGAATGATTGCTTCAACTTGAATCTTTGGGTTATGTTGCTAAGGAAGGAGATAAACCATTGTAACACTGGACCGGTTAGGCCAAGCAGTGCTGCAGGCAACAATTACAGCACTGCCATGCAGGAATTCTTTGCGTTAAATTGTTGTACAAAGTCACATGGTACTAATAACTAATGATGATGCAAAAGTTTATTTGAAAAAAAATGCCATGTTAACTGAAAAATAATGCATTAACACTGAAAGGCCTTTTACACATTGAATAGTTTTTTGGGCACAATGATTTTTCTCTCCTTTTGCAGGTGTTGTAATTTTCCAAATGTCTTCTGTTAGCTAATGAATAGACACTTGTTTTTTATTAGGCAACTGATAGCGAGATTCACACTGGGAGGAGAGGCGGCAACAGGAAGATTGAGTCAGGAGAAGAACAGTGTGGACCACAGAATCGCAACAATGAAACTTTCAAGCTCTACTCTCTAAAGACTATTGTATCAGTCTGAGAAAAGGGGGAGTTTGCCTCTTCCCAGAAGTTCATTTAAATGTTATTGGCAGACTCTTGAGATGAAAGAAAATAATGTTGCAACATAGAATATTGTATTTTTATATTAGTAGGTGTTCCTAGAGTAGCAACTAGATTTCGGAATCCTTTCCCTGACTCTCTGACTGGAGACTCGCTTTTGAGTTTCTGATACCTTTCTTCATGAGAGGCTATCTTACTTGAATTTTACTTATTGTCCGCTGTATTCTAAGCTGAGAATCCTTCCCAACTGATTATGCAAAGGTTATATTCTTGCACATTGTCTCTTTCATCAGTACACATTATGGGTGTCTGAAATTACACCCTTTTCTGTCTTCATTCCAATTTAATTTAGATTTTTCTTTATGGAACACAATTGCTGTTTTGTTACAATAATAGCTGTTATTTTCAACAAATATTGTATTCTGTTTAATAATCAAATATCGATTGATGGATTATATTAGCTTTTAATGCTGAGATATAAACATTAATCGACTTTCCCTACTGGTACACAGACTGGAGGTGGAATAGTAAATCTTACCCCTCCTAAGTCCAATACTTTCCCTACTGTTGACTTGCTTGGAGTGGGAACAGTAAATGTAACCCATCTGAAAGCCTATGCTTTCACTACTGTTGCATAAACTGGAGTGGGAATAGTATATCTATTATTCCCAGACTTTTAATACTTTTCTTTATATTGTGTAAATGTATCTAATATTTGTATTTGTTTAGTTTTTCATTTTATATTATTGGTATATTGTTAGTCCCGGCAGTTTCTGGCTGCCTGGGACACATCGAAGCCAAGCAGAATCCACAGTCCAAGATGGGATGAGTATGATACACTTGTCTGATAACATTTGCTCACACTTGGGTGGCTTGGCACAGAGCTGTCAGGCTTATCCTCAGGGTCAAGTGCAAAGTATTGGCACAACACCACCCTCGTGACACACTACATAAAAAGACTCCACACCATATTGTGTAAAACACTGGTTGTTGTATTACACACAGATTGAAATCGAAACAACATACATTTTGGATATATGTTTTACAGTTATATGCAATTGTCAAACATTCCCATTAGCAGCAGAGCAGCACGAACATATATGTACTAGCCATAGGTATTTACTTGCCCCATTATTCCCTCAGCTTCGAAAGCAACATAAACCAATGTGCATACTTCCCCGAGGTGTTCACGATCCAAGCGGTCCCTTCCACATCAAAAGCAACAGAAATATATACGCAGGTTGTTCAGAGGTATTCCACTTTCTTGCGATCACATTAGCATAAAACACAACTTTCCCAATATTGCATAATCCGTACAGTTGTAAGGGTGAAGCAATCACAGGTTCATGACTCAGCCCCTCACCACTCAAACTACATCAGCCAACAATACACATTGCACCCTCTGGTGCAATTTTAATTAGATTGTCAGGACCCCCTAAAGCGGAAGAAAACAGTTACTTTGTTGCATCCCTCCAGATTGGGCCTTCTGGCACCCAGTGGCACCTTCACTGTACTCCATCCAAGATGGATGAGACCTATCTCAACTTCATTGTAAAATCCAGCACACCAGCTGCCATTTCACTAACCCAGATTATCACTTTCACGAGCCATGATAGTGACATGTTAAAGCTGAAGGATATAATTACACATCAGTCAAGGAACTAACACACTCAACTGCTCACCAGTGATGGTGAATATGACAAGTACAAAAATTTCAAGATGAACTGTCCATAACGCAAGAAAGAATTATATTAAAAGTGCCAAGAATCCTGATTCCAGAGAGAATGAGACAGAAAATAATTGAGGTAGCCCATGAAGGACATTGTGGAATTATTGTCACAAAACAAGTTCTCCTAGGCCAAATTTGGTTTCCTTACCTTGATGACAGGGTTGATAATGTTTTAAAAGCCTGTCATGTATGCAACTGCCTTTCTACCAAAACTATTCACTACACCTTCAACATGTCAGAACTCCGGCAGCATGCCTGGGAGAGAATAGCCATTGACTTTTTCGATTCACTTACCAAAGGGCATCATCTATTGGGAATTATGGATGAATATTCATGATTCCAACTAATTGAAGATCTTTCATCGATAACTCAAGAATGAGTCATTGAAAGACTAGTTAGCATATGTGCAGCATGGGGTGTACAATCCGTAGTGAAATCTGACAATGTCCCACCTTTCAAAAGTTGAGATTTCTTTGAGCATTTGAAAATAAAGCATCAAAAGAGCACACCTCTGTGGCCACAAGCCAACAGACTTGTTAAGTGTCTTATGAGTATGCTAAAGAGAGCAGTGTAACATGCGACTCTTCAGAAGCTTAATTAGAAAACTGTATTGAATTTTACCTTGAGAGCTTATCGTTCAAACCCCCCTCAACTACAGGTGAAAGTCCTGCAACTTTGATGTTTGGGAGAGCAATGTTACCTCAAGGACCAATCAGAGAAAGAAAGATGTGATGACAACTCTTGAGAAGGACTTGCTTAACAAACAAAAGATGAAAGTGTATGCTGACAAAAGAAGACATGCAAAATCACGCTTTAAGAGTGGTGATCCAGTGCTCATACAACAAATTCAGAAAAGAAAATCTGATACTCTTTTTGATGCAGAAACTTTTCAAGTGGTGTCTACAAAGGGCTATATGGTGACTGCCCACTTCCCTGAGAAGTGTATTACCGAAGACTCTTCTCATTTCAGAAGTGTATTACCGAAGACTCTTCTCATTTCAGGCACTTTACCAACTGTTCATTAGATCTAAAGATCCATAGAGGTGTGACATAAGTGTTAGAGTGAAATGCACTAAAGGCTGGTTTAGAATGTTGGATTCCCAGTTACACGCAGAAGAATAAAGACGTGTATTACTAAGCTCTGTGTGCGGTGAAGTCATTTGCAGGTACCCAGCCTATGGAGAACACTACAATATCTAGAATGTGGGGTAGGCAGATACATTGATTTGTGCACATACACAGCAAAATGGTAGGCACCTATGAATCCACCCTAAGAACTTTGGCAATAGATGTACAGTGTCATTTAGGCTCTGTACGTCTAAATGACACTGTACATCTGTGTAGTCTTCAAGGTCTGAGAGTCCTTGACCTTCTCCTTTTGGCGGGGAACACAGAGCATATTTAGAGAACCCCAAATGGCTGAGGGGATCTCTGTGTATTCAGTGAGCCGGATGGAATGCTGGCACAGATGAATGACCCACTCAGTGTTCTTTTTTCCTAAAACAAACTCCGAAAGCAAAGAGGTTTCTGCGTGAATATCAGGGCTATTGTTTGTTTTCCTTGTCCAGGTATGTCACGTTTCTCATTGTAGACATGAGCAGAGAATACCAGTGACAGTAGCCCTGCCCTTAGTAAGACCTCGGTGCCTGAACTGTGATCTTTTGGCCCGGTGGCAGATGGGCTGCCTGACCTAGGATTGCAGAGGCAGGTGACACTCTGCTGTAAAATCCCACCATTTCCCTCAAATCTAAATGAGTCAAGAAACCACAGGTTTTGCTAAGCAGGACCTCCACTAATTTCTGGCGGAGCTCTCACTACTTCAAGCTGTAAATGAGGCCCTTTGTGACTTAAGGACCAGGCCAGATTTCTCCAAGAGTTGACAGGCCATCGAAATGATGGATGTATGACAGGTAGATTAAATGTATACAGACTGACCAGGTATTTTTTTAGAATAAACTCGTCAATATAGACATAACACTGAAAGCCCTTTTCATGATATACTCCATACACAGTGTTGTGCCGGTTCCCATCACACATTCGCTCTCACTCTCTTCTTGGGTTTCTTTCTGCAAGTTGCATAAAAAGTAATTTTGGCATAATGTTGGCCCTGAAGGCATTAGAATCCTTGAGCAAATGCTTGGAAAATTAGTTCCATGTACATTTTAGGAAATCTTGCTAACAGCTGCATTTTCCACCAGCACAGTTTTCAAAGGCTGAAAAATAAACCCAAGCCAAATGAGGCAAAGTTTGAGCGAGAAAACATGTGCTGAGAACGCCGCCAAGTAAAGCAAACGATCCCCGCTTCTAGAAAAAAAAACACTGAATGCTGGCACAAAACTTAAAAAAAGACACAAAGCCTTTTTCTGAACTTTTTTGAACATGAGAAAAAGCTGCCAATACACAGTTCTACAGAAAGCAAACTAGCTCACCTTTCCGAGAAACACATTTATCATTTTCGTACCCAATAAAATTATCTGGTGCTCTGACTACCTAGCACCACAAGTAAGACATGGAATTAAGCAAAAACGATTCCACTTTCTGCCATCTTAAAAACACCGTATTACTATACCCAGCATTTCATGATAGAACTCTATTTAGTTTGATTACATTTTTCTGAATGCTTATTTAGGCGTAAAGCTGATTGCCTACGGAAATGTCCTATCAACCACGAGGCATTCATGTGGTGTGCATGTGATTTGGATGATTGTACCCTGCTGCTGGGCCTAGGATCTCCAGTGGTCGAGAAGGAGTACCACCCTTTAGGGTCAGGGCTTTTCTCCAGAACACATCACCATCGATCATGGCACACCTGATGCATGCAGCTCAGTATGAACTTTCCATTTTTCATCACTTAGAGGCAGAGGTCACACTGATCTCACAGAAGGCTACAGAAGACTGAATATAGAAACTGTTATTTCAGATCTCTCATAGGGTTCCATACTTTATGTTTTTACAAGCATTACATTTGCCTCACACAGCTGAGCAGCGTGTTCGTAGTCACTGGCCCTGGTGTGACCACTTTGCCTTAAAATGGAAAATATGTATATGGAATGGGTTTTCAATAAGGCAAAACAACGATGGCAAGACGTGATGTTTGGAGATTTTATCGCAGCATTATAGAGAGAACAAATGCAAACTTATGGAACGTAGTTTTAACATTATGTTCATTAAAACATCTATAGATTGCATATAATTCTTTTACCGTCATACACGTTTGTTTATTTATTTATCGGTAATTTATTACTCATTTATGCAGTTGAACATAGCCTCTTCAAAGTACAGTGGAGTGTAGAAGGGAAGAAAGTAGACTCAGATGCAGTAGTAACCAGGATCGGCAAAGTCAGTAGGTCTGATGTTGGCATGCTGATGCCTATTTCCTATGTTTTTTATTATAAGCATATGCCATAAAAATAAAATAAAAAAGCAAACAGCCTCCCATATAAATATGGCTATCATATGTTTCCAATAAAAATGATAAATTTAAAGCAAACATTCACTGATGCCACTTTTTACTAGTGTTTTTTAAGCACCCTTTCAGTGTGGCATGCATTTTTATATTACGTTTTGTGACCATGACAAGAAGAAATCATAACCCAAGCAAGCACTAGATTGCAGGCATCTGTAATGGCACTTATACAATTAATGACTGCACATTTCATACTGAAATAGGAATAGATCCCAATCTAACTGTGCACCTGAAGAGCAAGTTAAATAGAGACCCATTATTTAAATATAATATATGAAATGGCTGGGCCCAAAAGTCTAGGCCGTTCTAGAATCACACTCCGATTGTTCTTTTTAGCAGCATGAAAGTGTAGAGGGGAAGAAAGTCGTTAGAGAAACAATCAATTAGCCAATAATACTTTTGAATATACAATAACCCATAGACGCTTACTTAAGATTAATTGATTTATTACAAAGCCAAGAATAACTGAACATAGAGACAGCTCAAAACATCAGTATAGAAATGCATAGGAATTAGCATGGAGCCAAATCTGTGATTCCAGTTTAGGTGAGGCAGCGTGAACAACACAATTAATTCAAGCAGTAGAATACAGAAAATCAGGAAGCATGAGTCCAAATTCCCCTACATCGAGGGTTGGTGAGTAAAAAGCATAAATCGATCCCTACTCTAGCAGTAAAGTGAGATCCCTAAATAAGCATTTTTAAAAAGAAAGGTAAAAGGTGTCAGCACATGGAGAAGTCTCTCCACAATCAATGGGTCAAATAGTATGAAGCTACAAAAGACAGATCTCGCTGTAGGATGCGCTCCCTCTCAAGGCAAGAAAGGAGTGGTGCTCTATCCCTAACTCCATCCACCAGTTATTCATGGGTAGCCTTCCCATGGTGCAGTTTGGATCATGGCATCCATCCTGAGTACAGTCCTGAATGTATTCTTCCATGATGTCAACGGTGTACCTTTCTTGCTGCAATTTGTCCTTACTTTCCATGCTTTCTTCTGTGTGAAGCAAAACAACCTTTCGTTATTGACTCAAAACACACCATTGTAACTTCTTCACTCCTTGTCTAGCTTACTAAAACAAAGAAACTACTTTTCCTAAAGAATGTATTCTCCACCTGCAATGGATATCTGAGAAACAATGTATTTGGTACTTACGTGTAATTAAAATTGGCACTGACAACCTACCTGTAAGTCTCTAGTATATGGTAGGGCATGTAGGCTTAGAGACCCAGCGGATTTGAAGCACTTAGGTGGGTCCTGTTGTGTTGCCTGCTGTTATTTGAAAAAGTCAGCCCTGCTTTGCAAGCTGATTTTTAATTGAAATTACTTGCAAATTCAACTTTGGATTTAAAGGTACTTCAAAAGTAAGTATTAAACAACCGTATTTCTACATATTAATTAATCCTAAGGTCTACCTTAGGTGCTCCCAGGGTAGGGTGGCATGTTAAAATATGCAGGGACATTTTAAAAGAAAATCTACCAATTTTGCCCCCCCCCCCCATTGTAACCTTTTAGATCCCTAGGCTAACATAGGAATACTGTAATATAGTGTATCTGTTGACAAGAGTGAGCTAAAATAATAAGGACTTGGATGATTGGTAATGATAAATACACCAACGTGCCACTTTTGAAATTATCATAACTAAAACAGAAAATAAATTAGAGCCAAAATCCAGCCTTTTAGCAGCCGCTCCTGATTGGCCAACCCTTGACAAACTTAGCCAAACTGCTTTAATGTGATGATATGTGGCCTGCACAGAGACAGCGGTTATCTGATGGGGGGAGCTCTGCAACTGCAGAGACCAGGCAGGACAGAGTCTGGGTAAATCAAACTGAGATTCAAAGAGAGCAGGAACAGAAAGGAATGCCAGTCAGGCCTACCCCCTCTTCCTATACCCCCAGATGGCAACCTGGGGAATGGAATTTGCAGGAGGACTGGAAAGGGAGTGTTAAGGGAAATGAGCCACACCAGTGTGTTCGTTTTGCCAGCTCTTACTCCAGAGGAGATAAAATCTTCATCTTGAATTTTAAAGTGCAGTGCTTTCTGGGACAAGAAAATGCCACACTTTGGAGGAATCTGTCATGCTTTTGGGTGTCACCATGTACCCCATTTGTCAGGGGCACCCCCTGCTTGTAGCCCCAGAACTTTGGTTAAATATGTGAGAGCTGATTTTCAACTGATATCTGTTATCTAAAACTACAAGAAGAAGGACTGCCCTGGCAGAACCTGAGTCTGCACCACACAGGATTGCACTCTAAAGGTCTGCACCTGTTGCACACTTGGAACTATAGCCCTGAGGACTTTGCCTTGCTTCAAAAAGGATTAAGGAGTAGACTCCCCTGAAATCAGCAAGTTAATAGAGCTCACCTGCACCTTTTCGCCCAAGAAGTCCCCATCCTGGAGTGCATCAAGTGGACTTTTAAGTAATTGGCCAGGCGCCTTGAGAGAACGGTAGCACAAACTTCCAAGGACCATCTCAGAACTTCTAGACCATTGGTCTTGTGTTTTGGACACTTTGAACCCTCAAGAGGAAGTTCAGGAAAATGTTCCAGAAGTTTGGAGCAGCTTTTCCAAAAAACTCCATTTGGTGACGACTTGACGTAGAGGGTCAAACCAAGTACCTCACTCCACAACCCAGCCTGGATTTCAGGTTTGGACCGCTGGAAGCTCTGGAGCTCAAGACTTTCAGATGTTGACCGGGGGCTCCTGGTGAACCAAGCTGATGATGCTGCTCCGAAATGGGCCTGCTGGAGAGGCCCTCTCGACATAGAGAGAAAAACCTCCAGAAAAGTTTCTAAGTGTGAAGCCAACATTTTGACTCCGGCCTACCGCTTAGTGTCTACGATCAGGGGTCCATTGCGGTTAGCCTCAAAGTTTCACTTTGTTCCGGTCAAGCACAACAAGATGTTCCAAGTTAAGTGTTTAAACCTTAATAATTCATATCTCCAGTCCCAGTTATTGCGGTTTTGTCATTTTGGTGTCATTTAATCATAAAAACAATTTAGATTTTTATAAATTGTTTTGGGATTTTTATTGTCTGTTGTGACTTACTTGTTCGATACATTGGTGTTTTTAAATACATCACACACCTCTCATCATTGTCTTCAGGTTTAGACCTCTGTATGGTCTCGAAATTCCTTGGTGACTATGCTTATAATGCTATTACTTCGTCGCACACATATTCTCTCCTTCATACTCCCTTATTCTATTTTCTCACCCCTCTACTACTTCTAGAATTTGCATTTGTGACACAACCCAACACCAACGTTATTCCACATACATCCATCTCATCTACTTTGTACTTGGGTTTCTGATGCCAAAGTCATCAAATCACAAAAATCATGATGAAATCCCATTATACATCCTCTGATGTAGCTTTGCTCTGTCCTTGGTCAGTGCTTTCCTGAAGGCTAGGTCCACAGGGGCACTTCCAAAAAATGTATGAGAGGATGAAGGGAAGTTCGTTCCCATGTCCCTTTGGGGCCTCATTCCCACATTGCCACTGCACCCACTGCACCAATGAAATATATGCCCTGAGGCACTGGATATCCATGAAACCTGCCTCAAACTATGGCCCTCCATTACACAGTGACGGAATCTGAGATTGTGTCACTCTCTCCCACCTGCAGAGCAGAGTGACCACCTCACTCCATGTCATTAAAGATGCTTTCGCCGGTCCTTAAAATTTCAACTACAGATCATTGTTTTCAGATGTGTTTGTGTAATTTGTTCAATTGAAACAAAACAAGACTACACTATACAGAATGCATTGGATTGTGAAACAAAAATCCAAGCCTTGAATCAGCATTCCTAATTACCTTGAGGGATATGTTCACCCTACTACTTGCATATAATTCAGTCTAGTGATACATGAATCCACATCTTCTCTTATAGAGTGCCCATGTCAATAAAATACAGAATATCCAGGTCTGGTACTCCTGCTGGTCTATTCCAACATCATGAGAGGTTTGAAATCAGCTCTCCTCAGATACGTTTTAGATTTCAAAGCATGATGCCTGCCGCCTCTGACTTGAAGATCAGAACCCAACATACAAAAGTGGAAAAAATACATTTCTAAACATCCTTCTTTGATCTCCTTGAGAGGGGGTGAGACAATGCTCACAGTGACCAGAACACTGTTGAGAGCCCATGGCCAGGTTTCTACTTTGACGTGACTGAAGACTCAAACAGACCAAAAAGAAAATCCTCTGTGACAATGACAGGACCCTGGCTTTATTTTGGTGCACTGTGAACTCCCCAAAAAGGGCAATGAAAACAAATACATTAATGTAATCTTGATCAAATAGTAATTAAAATTATGTTGTCAAGAACAAAATGCAAAAGCATTGATATTAATGCTAATAGTATTTCAATGAGGACATATTTTAAGTTAGATATGGATCAGTATAACAAAGAAAGCAAAGAGAAAATGAAAGGACAATTAACTGGCGACAATCCCATGTCAGTAAAGCACAATTGATTTATATGGTCTAAACTGGATGTCAGTTCTTTTTCTGGTGATTTCCTTTTCTGTCATTAGGTTACTGATACATAGCCTCCTTTTATATACTCTCTATATCGATTGAGGTTTTATATATGTCATTTCAACTATTGTCCAATAAAATAAAACTATCTCCAGGCACATGTTTTACATTTGGAGCAGTGGTAATGTTTTCCCTGTCTGGTCACCAGAATCCCAGATACCTGCCAGCATTCTCTCTTCTGATCAGAACTGCTCCTAAAAAGACAAATACAAAACTGGAGTTTTCCTCTCAGGACTTCCAAAATGGGTGATGGAACATTTGTGAGAACAGTCTTACCTTCTTCAGCAAACTGATACACCCAATTATTGCTTGTTTAACTAAAAACGCCCAGCTATCCCTTCTATATGGCTACCTTACCTCAAGCAGGGAACTATTAAAAAAACTCATGTAGTAATGCAAACCTCCCACGCCTCTTTTCAAATAAATCATTCATCCTGACAGGGACATATTTACTAATTTTCCCATCAGGACTAACTGACTTTCCCTTCTTATTTGTTCATGTTCACTTGTGGTTGCTTCAAAGTGCCCAAAAACAATGCCCTAATTTCAAGGCTGAGGCCATGGGCTGATTTTCAAAAGATCATTTGGACATTTGGAGTTGGCAAGACTTGCCTGGCTTTGGGTCTAAATCAGAAATTTGAAAAGATTAACGGCCACATGTATCAAGGTAAATTGCATTCGCAAACGGTGCGAATCGCAAAATTCGTCCGTTTGCGAATGCAATTTCCTTTTTTGGGATGCATCATGTTTTTTTATTTTTTCGCAATTTAAGGAATCGCAATTATGTTGCGATTTCTTAAATTGCAATTGCATTTAAGAAATCGCAATTTGCGATTTCTTAAATGCAATGCATCACACTTTAGAAATTGCGAATTCGCAATTAGGGAGAGGTAAATTACCATGAAGTTCACCTTCATGGTAATTTGCGAAAACTTTAAAAAATGCACAAAAGTGCATTTTCAAAGTTTCATTTTACACACACACACATGAAAAATGTTCTTAAAGTTAAATTTCAGGGGTGCAGGGGGGTCCTTTGGACTCCCCCCACTGCACCCTTGAAATAGCATTCTCATTTTGCGATTCCTTAATTGCGAATCGCAAAATGAGAATGTCTTCCCATTCCTTCCTATGGGCCTCTAGGCCCATAGGAATCAATGGGAAGGGATTTCTTAATTGCGATTCGCAAATTGTGAATCGCAATTAAGGAAATGTAAGAAATCGCAAAAAAAAATTTCGCAATTAAGAAATCGCAAACGGCAACAATGATGCATGTGGCCGTATATTTTTTAAGGGATTTTTCGTAGATACTATATACTCACAACATTACTGGGAAATGCGTAATGGTGTAAATGCTCTGGGCAGAGGTGTTGATGCCAGTGTTTTTGTGGTGTACTGTCCTCTCTCTGCCAGATGTGTACCTCATGCTTTATTCTGCAAGTTTCTCAACCCGAGAGACACATTCAAAGTCTACTGGCAGTATGGTAGGTGTTGTTATGGGTATCACAGTTAGTATGACATATGTGATGAAATTGTCCTCATCAAATCTGTGAATGCGCTACATCATTGGCTTGCCATTTATTTGTTTCACATTTATGACATATACATATTAGTTTGACTTTAGAGGCCCATCGCAAATGCATCAATTGAAAGCCCTCAAACTTGCTGTACATACAGTCCACATAATTGGGCAGATTATACAGGTGATTATACGTGGCATAAATATTGTTACGCTTACTTCTAAATTTACTACTTAATCATTCATCTTTTTAACCGTACTGGGCCCTCTACAGCATTCCCTTACCACAGAGGTGAAGGGTCTTCTTATGGATCTTTTTCCGCCAATAGGAGGGGTGAAAATTAGGGTAGCCACCCAATGAGGACTATTAATTGGAGACTAACTTACAAATTCAAGTTCAAATATACCACTCTCAGCACCATGCTGTAAAAATAGTGTTGCAATGAGGAGACCCAATCTCCTAAAGATATTAAGTCTAACTAGAAGGTTACACACTAAACGCTCTGCTACTACAACACCGAATAAAAGAAGCATAACTTGATATTCTGAAAAGATTCACTGATTCTCTCTACAACGCATTTAGACCAAAAAGTCAAAAGTAGCACAGTTTCGATAAAAGAACATCAGTACACATTAATAAACTCAGGCAGTTTAGATAATTTGGTTACTGTATTAACTACAACTGGCAGAGTACTTAGAGACCCACTCTCTGCTACATGACTCCCAGTCCGGTTTTCGTGCTGGTTTCAGTACGGAGACCGCACTACTAGAGGTTTCGGAGACTGTGCGAGAGTGTGTGGATAAGGGCGAGGAGGCCATGTTGGTTCTCCTCGACCTATCCGCCGCTTTCGATACTGTGTCCCATCAAATTCTCCTAGGCCGACTAGAGCAGATTGGACTGAGCGGCACTGCCTTAGCATGGGTCAGCTCTTTTCTTCTGGAACGCTCACAGAGGGTTCTTCTCAGACCTTTCAAATCCGGATGCAAACCACTCGAACGCGGAGTCCCACAGGGCTCAGCGCTAAGTCCTCTGTTTTTTAATGTTTACCTAGCCCCGCTAGCCAGAGTGGTTGAGGCATGTGGAGTCAGAGTGATCTCATATGCTGATGATACTCAGCTGATATTCTCATTTAGAGATCACTCTGACTCCAGCCTCTCCAGCTTCCGCCATTGTCTGGGTGAAATCTGTGCGTGGATGTCCTCGAATCACCTACGGCTTAACACTGACAAGACGGAGGTCCTGTTTTTTAATCAAAAAATGACCATTCCACCCCCACTTTGGTGGCCTACGGTACTTAACCCCCCCCCAGTCCCGGTCCATTCCGCCCGCAATCTGGGGTTCACATTTGATGACACCCTCTCCTGTAGCCCTCAAATCAATAAGGTTACTGCGACCTGCTTTGGCAAATTAAAAATGATGAGAAAGATCTTTCCTTTTCTGCCAATGGAGGCTCGCAGAACCGTCACTCAGGCTTTAATCACTGCCCATCTGGATTACGCCAACAGTCTATATGCTGGGGCCCCTCTATATCAAATTGAACGCCTGCAGGTGGTACAGAATGCTGCGGCAAGACTGATTGGTAACATCCCATATAGACACTCTATCTCTGCGTTCCGCAAAGAACTCCACTGGCTTCCTATAGCCAGCCGTATCAAATTTAAAACGCTTGTTCTGGCCTATCGTGCTCTGAACGGCTCCGGCCCAGAATACTTAAGAAAGAGATTGAGATTGTCTCACTCAGTCAGAAACCTTCGCTCTAACAATCTGCGTCTCATGCTTGTGCCTAGATTTCGGCGCTCAAGAATGGGTGGCAGAGCTTTCGCTGTCTTAGCGGCCAAACACTGGAACAGCTTACCGATCGACCTGAGATTCGCTCCATCTGAAGCTCTGTTCCGAAGAAGCCTGAAAACTTGGCTATTCGCTTCTATCTAGATTGCTCTTCTTTTCTAGCAGATAATTTTAGCGCCGGGACACCCCCGTGGGGGGTAGCCGTGCGCTTTATAAAACCCATAAATAAATAAATAAATGTTTTGAAATCCATACAGATAAGACATTTCTTAAGCATCTAAGCATTTAAGAATATTAAAGCATGTAGTGCAAGACTACACATTTAGGCAAAGTTCGATATCAAAAGGATGGTTGTCAGATAGTCACGTCTGTGCTGCATCAAAGGAAAAAAAATATATGGCAATGCATGGATGTGTGTCCATAGAAAGAAAAATAATAGCATTGTGTGGCGCCTCCTTTGGGGTTTCTTCTTTTATAGACCTTATGGCACCTTAGTGATGTAGTACCACTCCACTAGTCAGTCCATCACATGATTAGTTTACATATATAGTCACCAAATACATTTAGTTACTCATGCATTCTTTTCCAAGCGCGGCATTTAAACAACTTGGCTTTCTGGCCTCAGAGGTTTGTCAGCGGTAAAAATATACAATGTAGCTGTCTATGGCATCAGGTTAGAGTTGACTTTACCACCAAGCTATTTCTATATGAACTTTGAAAGAATTTACTGTAAACGTTAGGATGAAACCTATGCAAAACAAGCACAATTTGCTAAAATGCCAAAGAACCATTGTCCTAGGCTAAGAGAAAAATGCAGTTTAGGAAAGAGCACATTTGAAAGACCTTTAATGCATATGTCAGTTTTCAAAGAATTAAACTCAATTAGAATCAAATATAATGCAGTTGGATCAAATATTTCATAGTAAAAGAAAAATAGTAATACTTCACCAATGTATTATTACATGAAATTGATTAATGCTAGCTATGACCTATTGCCACAAATGTTCAATGTTCATACATGTCATTTATACTTAAAAATATTTTATTAAAATTGTTTCTAAACTTTTATGTTCGTTATGGTCTCTACCATCACAGTTATGAATTTCTACTTCCTAACTACTTTTATTGAATTTTTACACCATATGTTGTTCAACGAAAGGTAATAAAAAGGCGAAGCCACACCATTAGATCATTAGTCTCTTTAATAAATGAGTAATTAATACATCATGTTATACGTAATTCATTAAAGAGAACCTATCAATAAGCATTATAACTATTTAGCAATGATTGGTTCTTGTTCTAAGATTTTTAAGCATGCTTTTACTGTGCTGTGACTTCACTTGTCTTTATTGCTGTCTTTTCTTTTTTAATGTGCAATGTGCACATTCAGGTTCTTGTGTCTAAATCGGTAAATGTGTCATGTAAGATGTTTTGAAATATTTAGCACTATCACAGTGTCAGTGTATTACCCCCAGGTCCCTTCTGTCCTCGTCCCATTCCTTAATTAACTGGAGATGACCATATCTGCGACAGAAAAAAAGAACAGGAGCATGCTCGGATACCCAACCCACTCCCTCCCATTGGAGTACATAAGCTGTACCAGCCCAGCATACAGCCTGCTCTTTTTTTCTGTCTTCTGACAGAATGGGACGTTTTCGGACTTACTTGATGGATTCTTTGCTGGACGTCTCGTCGGGGCTGCTGGGCTGTCCTCGCCGTCGTCTTTCTGCGTTCTCCTGGCCTGCCGGGCTTGCCAGGAAACACGTTGTTGCAGCCCTGCCCTTTGCGGCTGAGGCGCACTTCCACCGGGTCTCTTCCAGGTTGCAGTGCACGTCTCCCTGTGGCTTGGCCGGTCTGGGGACGCTCTGCTTCCGCTGTTTGGCGGGTCCTGGGGCTTTGCTGGGCAATGCTCCTGGCCCCCTGCCTGGAGTTTGGTTCCTGTTCGGCGGTCTGCCTAGTGGACGTGGTCTGGCTTTCTTCTGCATGTGTAATGACTCCATGTATGCATTGAAGGACAGGGTTTCTCCCTGCTAGCCTCCTCTTCTTCCTGGCACCCCTGATGCTCGGTTGGGTCGGTCCATGGCCTGGCCTTCCTGTGCCCTCGGAGGCTGTTTCTGGCAGAGTTCTCCACCTGGGACTGGTCTCCTGGTGCATGCCTGGGATGGCTGAGGGGGGGCAGTGGGCTTATGGTGCGCCCTTCCTGCCCCCTTGGTGGTGACATGTGCTGGGTCTGGTGGCTTGGTGGACTTCAGCATCCACTGCGGGCGCCTGTGTATGTACTCATGGTCACAGGTTCCTGTCCCGGCTGAGCCTCTTCTCCTTTCTGGGGTTGTTAAGATGGGTGCCATTGAGTTGGGGTTAAATGTACATCTGTTATTCAACACCTGGCTACCCTGTTCGGTGTCCCCCTGATTTTGTCTGCTTTTGTTGGTTGGCAGGGTCGGGTCTGGTTCTGACTGGATGGGAGTTTACCTGGATGTTCATGGTTCGGTGGGCCTTTGAGCTTTCCGTAGGGTTTGCTTGCGGCCGTGGTAGGTGTGTCTTCCCCTTGCCCTCTTCGGGGGTTTGGGTTGCTGCCTGGGACCTTGCTGTGTGGGTTCCTTGCTTCTGTCCAGTGCTTTTGGGTCCCGTCATCCTCAGGTCTCGCCTGGTGCTGCTGGATTCCTGTGGGGCTTCTCTTTGCTGGCTCCTGTTCCTGCGTTCTGGCCCTCTGTGTTGCGTGTGGCATGGGTCCATTTGCTGTCTCGGTTCGGGGTCTTTGGTGTCTCTGGCCTTGTTCTCTGCCTCCGCTGCCCCTGCTTCTGGGTTTCTTGCGATCCTTGACCTCTTCGGTTGCCTGCGACGTTGGCTCCCCTGCCTTCGCTGGCCTGTCTTGGACCGTGGTTTCCCCTGGTTCGTTGCCCTTTTTTTGGGGCTTCTGTCAGAGGGGTGGAGGGGTCTTTCGGGGCTTCCTCTATGGGTTGTGTGTTCCCTGACCTTATGGATTTTTGCTTGCTCTGCATTTGTTGCTGGTTGGCGTCTGGGCTGGGGTCGGTCCCTGTGGGTCTGCTGTTGGCCCATACCCTTGGTGCTTGCCACTTGGCGGTTTCTTGCTTGCTGTGCTCTCCTACTATGCTGGCCTGTGGCCTTGGCTTCTGTTGCACCTGCTGCCCTCCCTGTGGTTTGGCCGGGTTGGCCCTGGTTCCTCCCTGGGGTGGTATCTGCTTGCTGGGATGTGGCTGGCTTTGGGTGGTCTCTTCCCGGGCTTGTTGGCTTCTTCTTGTGGGCCCTTTGCTCTGTCCTGTGGGTCTCCGGCTGTCCTGCCCTGCAGGCTTCTGTTGTCCCCGGTCGGCCCTGGCTGATGCTTGTTTTGTGGTACTCCTGGGTTTGCCTGTTGCTGTGGCCTGTTCTGTTCGACCCTGGCTGCTTGTCTGGCGTTTTGCCCTTTTTCGAGTCCTGGTGCCTTCTGTTCTGGGGCTTCCTTCGGCTGCCTGCTGCCCTTCTGCCTGTTGGTTCCTGCCCTTCTGTGGGTTCGGGCCTGGTGTGTGCCTGTCTGGGTGCCTGCCTGCGGTTTTCGCTGTTGGGCGCTTCTTGAATCCATCCAGGTGCTTTTCCTTGCTCCAAGCTCAGGCGTCTGCTTCCGCTGGTTTGCTGGGTACTCCCCCTTGTTTTTTGTAGGGGGGCTGTTGTGCCTTCCCTCTGTCCCAGTGGCCCTTGGCCTTGCTGGGCTGTTGGCTCCCGTGCGGTGCTAGTTGTGGCCCTGGCGGGTTCTGGCTGGAGTTGGGTTTGCTTCTCGCCTGCTGCTGGGTTGCTGGGGTTTGGTTTCTGGTTGTGGTTTCCTTCACCCCGCTTGTGTTTCCCTTGTTGGCTTGCTGTGATTTGGGCTTGCCTTCTCACCTTTGCCTCCTATGGTGACTGGGTGTCGTTGGTCTTCCTTGGCCTCTGCCTTGGGTGTCCCCTTGTTGTTCGGGTGCCCGGCACCTGTGCCCTGCCCTGTTTGCTGTGCTCTTTCCCTGCTAGTGGGTGTTGGGTGTCGGCCACCCCTGGTGTGTGAGCCTCTTTACTGCTTCCCACTACTCTTGCTCCGCTTGGGCTGCGGTTGGCTTTGCTTCGGGTCTGGGGCTCTGGCCTTTTCCGTCACGGGCTGTTTTCAGACTGTGGTGTCTCTGTCCCTTGCTCTCTTGTTGGCTCTGGGGTGTTCTTCTCCCCTGGTTTGGGCCTGTTCCCACTCCCCTGATGGGTGGTGTGCCTTTGACTTCTCTGGGCTCCCCTCCTTTGGTTTCTGGTGCCTGGGTTGTTCCGCTGTGCTCTTGCGGTCCCTGTGTTTTGGCTCCCGTTCGCTTATGCGTGTGGGTCGCTGGTGCGCTTTTCAGCTTGGTGGTGTCGGGCTTTGTGCTGTTGGGCCCTTGTTTACTTGGGGTCCTCTTTTTGTCCCTGCTTGGGTCCTTTCCTGGCCGCTTGTTCTCTTGCGCTTTGGCGCAGTCCAGGATTGGTCTTCTGTCCTTTTCCTGTGCCGCTGGGTCAGTTGTGTGGGCGGCTGGGCTCCGTCCCTCTGCTTCTCCACTCTCTGTGTGGCCTGGCTGTGGTTGGCTGCGGTGCCTTTCCCTGTGCCCCTTCTTGGTTCTTCTTCCGGGTCCTGGTGGCACCGTGATGGGTGCCTCCTGGCTAGCTGGCCTGTTGGTTTCTCCGGCTGGCTTCTTGGACGTTTGTAGGTTCTGCAGGGTTGGGGTGTTGGCCTCCTTGTTGGTCTTTCCTGTTTTGCCCTTCTGCTGCTCTTTTTGGGGTTTACCTTCGGTGGTTCCTTGTTGTCCTCCTTTTGTCCTTTTGACAGGTGGTCGGCTCTTTTTTGGAGGTGTTTCCAACTTTCCGGTTCTGGGGTTTGGTTTCATCCGGTTCCGTGTTCGGCCTCTGTTGTTGTCTTTCTTGGTTGGGCCCTGTTCTTTTTGCCAGATCTCCTTCGGGTTGCGCTCCATAGCCTCCGTTGGGCCGGTTTCTGGGCTTAGTCTTCCGGTGTCTCTTGCTTTAAGGGTGTGCCTCAGGCTTGGCCACTTGGCTGTTTCTTGTGACCTGGATTCTTCTCCCAGTTGGGCGGCCTTTTCGTTTCTGCCTTGTGACCTGGTCCTTCTGTGGGTTTCTGGCCTCTGGGTTCTCTGTTGCTGCTGTTGTTGGCTGCGGGGGGGCCTTACGCGGGTTCCCTGACCCCTTTTCTTCCTGGCTGTTCCTCTGGGTCTGTGCCAGTTTTTTTGTCCGGTTCTGCCTTCTTTGGTCTTTGCGGCTCTGCTGGTGGCTTCCATGGTGTGTTGGGGTGGTCCTAAGGTTGGTCGTGTCTTTCCTTGCTCTCTTGCTTTGGCGTGCCTCTTCAGTTTTATCTTTCCCCCCCTCGCTTTTGGTGTGGTGTCTGTGGTTACCCGCGCCTGTGGTTCTCCTTCTTCCCTGTTTTGGTTGAGGTTCGCTCTCTGGCTTGCCTCTGTGGTGTGCCTTCGACCCTGCCGCTCTGTGCGGCCTGGTCTCCTCTGCTCCTGGCTGTTGGGCTGGGTTGGCCTATTGGGTTCCTGGTTGGATGACTGCCTTCTGCCTGGGGCCGTAGGATTCGTCCTTGGGGGTTTCTCCCTGGTCAGTTGCCCGTTCTGGCTCCGTTTCTCTGTTGGGACCCGTCTGCTTCTCCTGGACTTCTTTTGGTGGTTCGGGGGAGGTGGGTCTTTGTTTTGGCCCCTCTGGTTGTTCCCTTGGGGCTTGGCTCTGTGCGTGGGGACCCTTTCTGTCTTTCCTGGGGGTTCTGGTGTTTTTTTCTCTTGTTGTCCCCTACTGTTTTTGGGGGTCTCAGTTGTGTCTGCTTGTTTGGGGGCGTTGTTGGTTGTGTGCTCCTTCCTGCATTTTTCCCCCTTTCGTGGGGGCTCCCTCGGTTCCCGTGGGTGTGCCGTTTTTTGGTCTGATGCCCCTGGCCCCTGACGTTGGTGGGATTCCGAAATGCAGGGTTCTCTGCTTTGGTAATCTCCAATTAGTTAAGGAATGGGTCAAGGACAGGAGGGACCTGGTGGTAATGTCCTATTGCTTACCGGTAATCTTCATTACTCCAGGTCCCGTTGTCCTCGTCCCATTTCTTACGCCCCTCCCTCCCTCCCTGGCGGCCGGCCTTCCGGCTGTTGGCTTGGTATTTTCAGGCTGCATGCTGGGCTGGTACAGCTTATGTACTCCCAGTGGGAGGGAGTGGGTTGGGTATCCCAGCATGCTCCTGTTCTTTTTTTCTGTTGCGGAGATGGTCATCTCCAATTAGTTAAGGAATGGGATGAGGACAACGGGACCAGGAGTAATGAAGATTACCGGTCAGTAATAGGACATTGCTAAAAGCAGTCACTGTGGGAAAAGAATCCTGTGTGAAATGTTTGCAATGTTCATGTCATTAGATCTGAATATTTACCCCTCTAATGTTGCTTCTGCAATATGTACAGGGTCAATACATATATTCGCGCATGCATAACCTATGTTTGTCAAAATCTTATTTCATTTGCTATAAAGAGAACAGTTTGCCCAACTAACATCAGAGCTTCGCACATTTGAAGGTGTAGTGTATTCTTTGTGTTTATTTTTATGTGGTTCTAGATGCCCTAATATAGAGCGAAAAGATTAACAGTCAATAGAGGATGACCAATTTCTTTGCATAAAATTAAATTGTTTTAGATGCTGAACTGAAGCACAGAGATGCATGCAATATGTAGAGTTTTATAGACAGGACTACATAACGGTGACAGATACAGACAAACTTGTAAGTTTCATAAAATAGCTTTTAACTGTGATGGAATGCAGTGAAATAGTAATTTAAATGTTTTATTAAAAAGTGGAGATGCAGTAATGTATCAATTATTGTGTTTATTATTTGAAAACTACTTTCTCGTTTCATTTCTCAAAACAAAAACGTTGTTATTTTTTTTTATAAGAGTGTAGACAGCTCTTTCAACTGGAACATAGTTATATCAAAATAAAGTGTATAACGAAACAGGCAGTTCTCAATTACAACCAGTATTTTAATTTCAGGAGGAGAGAATATCTAATATCTACATCATGAATATACTAGTGGGTTCTAGGAGTTTTTCAGTAAGGAAGGAACAGTATTCATTTGGGGGTTCTATATCCTCAGGGCATTACTAGAACAGGATCCATTGAGACAGCTTGTGAGTTGTAAACTTTTTTAGTTACACATGTGTTCTCTTTAGTTGTCCTTTAAGAGAACAGAGGGCTCAGTGTTCTTAGTTTTTGACTGGAATCGAGCCACCTTAAAACAAATAACTTTTAAACAGCCAGATAATTTTAAGGAGCCCTTTACATAGAATAAAGCAATATTCAAACTGAGAGTAACCATTTCAAAATCACAATTAAGTAGTAGGTGATCATGGCTTCTAATTTTCAGTAGGTGGAATCTTGCTGATTTGATCGATTACCTGTTGAAGGATTTCAGCAACTATAAAAGTGAGGGGAGCTATTGATATTTATTTTGTGGTAGCAGTAGATATCCTTTAATTTAACTAATTTTGTTCCATCCAGAGTTTAATGAAAAATGGGAACTCAGGAAAATAAATCTTTCTGAGCATCATCCTCTTAATGATAAAGTTATACTGAAGTTCTGTGAGTGTTTCTCCAAGTGGGTCTACCTATCAATTGATTAGGATTGTGCTTGGAAAGGAGACCTGCTGGACACCAAAGTGTGAAATGGGTTTGGATAAAGACTTTTTATTTTTACCAAATTTAGCATGAGCAAGGTATGACTTATGAGTGTTGAGCCAAACCCTTCTCAGGCATCAACCACAGTTCTTCTCATGGTGAAATCACAACCAAACCCTAAGCTTACCTTTGCTCAAACCTCGGATAGCTTGGCACAGGGCAGTCAGGCTTAACTTCGAGGCAATGTGTAAAGTATTTGTGCACCACTACAAACAATAACACAGTGAAAACATATTACAAAAGGAGCCCACATTGGAGTTTATTTAATTTCATTTATTTATTTATAAAGAATAAACACACATCCCTGAAGGGAAACCATGGTGCTAGAAAGCTCCCTATCTTTCCAAATCTGAGAACATAAAATTTGTTTTTTGATTAAGTGCTGAAATACCTTAATCTTTAAACAACCAACGCTTTAATTTTTTCCTAAACCACAGATGGTTATCAGTCAGACAAAGGTCCAAGGGTAAGATGTTCCACTGTGCTGCTGCCAGATGTGAAAACTATTGGCCACTAGTTCTAGCTTTTTTTTTTCATTGGAGTTAGAAAAGTAGGTTCATTTTTAATAAATAAAATCATACCAAAATGACCAAATTCCAATAAGTAGAACAAGGGATATTCTTCATTTAAAACTTTTTTGTAAAAATAGCGCCAAAAAGCATAAAGCGCCAACTGTGTATATCTGGTCCCACCTGACCGGGACAAAGTCATAAGTTTAGGCCAACCGCAATTGAGCATGGCCCATCTACAGGAGCCCAGGTAGGCCCACTAACTATATCTTAAATTCTAGTTTGCAGAGCAGTGCGAAGATCCGTGTCAAAGATGCGTCTCACAGTCAAAGCAATGTGTCTGTTCTGAGATGAATCGAGGTGGCAGTGTGAGGTTCTTGTGGTGTCATTGAGGATCTCGTCAACGAGGACTTATGATGAGAAGTCTGTTATCAAGGATGCGTCACTCAGTAGGGCCATGCTTAGATTCCTGGTGAGTTGTGAGGCTGGGATGCAGAGTCCGGTGACATCACCGAAGCTGCCATTGGCCAGGGATGGGAGGGCCTGTGCCAAGGATGCATTGCATAGTGGCAGTTCGGATGCAGCTGCGGGCTGCAATGTGATGTGGGTCTTTGCGGCATTTCCAATCCATGCAGTGTGATGATGCGTTGGTCCGGTTCGGTTTTGTGCCCGTCCAACAGAGGAGATGAATCAGTTCTGTTGGGTCCACAGAGGCTTGTTGAAAACTTTAGGCTTACTTCCAAGGGTCCAGGTCTAGGTTGGCACCACTGTACAGGGTAGACTCCCCAATGGCAGAGTCCAGGTGCAGTACCAAGGGTGTTGGAGCCTTCTGTCCTTGAGGCTCAAGTCAGGAGGCCAGCCAATTAGCCCTTTTGGATCGCTTCTCAGAACCATTCAGAACACTTTCCCCTGGTAGTGGTAGTTTTCACTCAATGGAGAGTATGAGGGAAAATCACCCTATTGTTCTCCCTCCTCTGGGAGCTCCTGATCATTGCACAAGCCAAGTCCTCCTCCATTCCCAATTCAAAATCCCACTCACTCAGTTCCGCCACATTGGAATCCTCATCCGCTGAGTCCTCAGGCTGCTATTGCATCCTAGTGACTTCCTCATAGATGTGAAGTGCTATCTGAAGGTCCAGCGTTGTGGCCTTTCATTAGGTCAACCCTTCTGAGGTTATCCACACTGAGTCTCTCCACTTTCATGGTACGACAAAGAGGTAGATAACATAAATTTAGAGAAAAAGAAAAAAATCAATCAGAAGACTTGGGAGAATTTAAAAAGGCTCAAATTGGTCTCAAATAATTTATATAGAATGGTAGTGTAACGCAAAATTACTCTACGGCACTGCAGAAACACAAGTCCAAAGTGTCCAGTGAAAGAAATTGGGTTACTGGTTGAGGGGATTTAAACCCTACTACTCAATCAGCAACAACAATTCTTGTTAGGGTTAAGTCACAAGCAAACCTTAAATTAGCCTGTGCTCAACACCCTGGGAGCGTGGCGCAGAGCAGTCGGGCTTAACTTACGGCAATGTGTAAAGTCATTTTGCAACACTTCAAAAAGATCCTACTTCAGATGTAGACAAATGTGATTATTTTTGAATACATTAAACAAGACCAAAATGACAAAAATCCAATCTGTAGAACCAGTGATATGCAGGTTTGAAGATTTCAGTGAAAATAACAACAAAAGGCACAAAGCACCAACTGTGGAATTCTGGTCCTGCTGGACTGGGTCAAAGTTGCAAGTTCAGGACGACCACGATGGATTGTGGGTCGGTTACATGGTGACCCATTTAGGCCTTCTGAACAAAGTACATTAAATACTGGTTTGCGGAGAGTTGCAAGGGTCGGCACTGAAGATGTGTCGCACAGCCGAAGCTATGTGTCGCTTCCAAGATGCGGAGCTGCCATGCTTGGTCCTGGTTTGTCAGCAAGGATCCTGTTTACGGGGGTGTGATGTGAAGTTCAATGTCAAGGATGCGTTTCGGAGTTGAGGTGATCTGTTGGTTCCGAGGAGCTGTGTGGCTGTTATGTGAGAAAATGAATTATCATCAAGGTTACCATCAATGAGGGATGCACAGATCTGAGTTGAGAAAGATTTGCACAGGCAAAAGTGGCATTTTAAAAATTTTAATTTAAATTTGACTTTACCATGAGAGTCTGCATTACAATTCCAAAGACACCAAACATGAACTTGGTACCTGTCCCCATTTAGAAATTACATCTAGGGGTGACTTATATGTATTAAAATGGAAGGTGTGGGCCTGGATAAAGGCTTGCATTGCAAGGTCAACATTTAAAACTGCACACACACAGCCTGCAGTGGCAAAACTGAGATATGTATAAAGGGCTCCTCAAGTGGGTGGTACAATCAGTGTTGCAGGTCCACTAGTACAATTTAATTTACAGGCCCTAGGTGCATGTAGTACCACTTTACTAGAGACTTACAAGTACATTCAGTTTGCCAATTGGGGATAAGGTTTTAAGGAGTTGGCACACACACTTTAGCACTGGTTAGCAGTGGTCCAGTGCACAATGTCCTAAGACCAACATAACCATGATCCAAAAATATGGAGGAGGAAGGTTAAAGGTTTGGGGGAGACCACCCTAAGGCTGACTGGTCTACCAAAGACTACTACACAATGTGCCTCTGTACTCCACTCTATGTCCCTACTCTACACTGTATAACCCTCTACTCTGCTCTACAACATTGTTCAACACTCTACGGCACACCACTCCACTTTACTGTACAAGACGCATCTCCAATTTATACACCTTTACACGGCTTCAACCCTATTCCTGCCCACTCTAGAGCACATCACACCACTGTACTATACAGCATGCAATTGCACTCTATAAACATTTACACCGCTGTACGCTACCCCACTCCACTCAACTTCACTCTAGTCTACTCTATGATACTTCACTCCACACTATACCACTCTACTCTACCTCACTCCACTTTACAACATTCAATTCTATTCTACACCACCGCACTGTACGCCATTTAATGGTATGCCACTCCACTGTAATACACTCCATTATACTCCACTCAATGACAGGGCACTGTACGACACTCTATTCCACTCTTCTGTACCACACTCGACTTATTACACTCCACTCAATGACGGTAAACTCTATGATTGTTGGAACAAATTTGTATTTTAAAAAACAAATCCTTGAAACTCAAAGGAAAAAAACAAAGGTTAAACCGACGCTATAATTAGGAAAACGTTTCTTAATTTTTCTTTCTATACAAACCAAACTTAAAATACGCAAACATTACAAATTCTAAAGTTATTGTCATACCTTCTATTTATTTCTTGTTGCACCACCTTTAATATAAATGTATTCAGTCTTTAACTAGAAACCAAAATTAAACTACACAAAAAGAAATTTGTTATAGATTTGCATCACCCGTGCACCACACAAAGGGTGCAAGAGCGACACAATTCTTAAGTTTGATTGATCAAGCCATGCAAACCCACCTTGCATGGTCTTGTGGGGCATGATAAATCTACAGGAACGCAAATTGCTGGGTTGCTTTACTCTGCCAAAGGGGACATTCCATAGTTTTCCTACACATACAACCATGGATTTTGGCACATTCTCAATTTTACCATTAGTAGTAGACCCAGGACTGCATCAAAATGCTACACCTCCCCAGGTGAGGTGCAAACTAAAGAGGAGAAATATCTTAATTTATTGTTCTTTACTTCCTCATTCTATGTGTGCCATGGACGCACTAACAAAGGGATATTACGTACCCTGGAGATAGCTTTACTTTCACATATCTTTCTTTTGTGCTGTTGACCCCACTTATCTTGAGCTCATCATTGTGGTATTTACTATACCTTCTGCCACACAAAACATCCATGAGCTCCTCCCTCTCAGTGAGGGGGTTGTAGCCAATGAAGTGACAAGGCATCACCGCACGAGGAGAATCCCAATGATGGAGCATACCACCTTTGGTGGGTGAGGGAGTTCATCCTTTAAAAGGGACACCCCTATTCAGCTAGGTTGCTCCTTGTGACAGCTCCTATTGTTTCTTAGACCCAAGGGCTTCTTGTTTGTGATATATATCTGAGATGGGGAGCTAAGCCTTGCAGGTCTGTAAATCCCCCATGACCCCAAACACTCTGTCTGTGAGCAGCCATGGCTGTGGGTCCAGATCTCTTTTTCTCTTCTTTTCTCCTTAAGAGAGAACCTGTCTCTGAATGAATGAATGAAAATGTTTTTATTCTGCGCATACTTTGCCCCATGGGCGTCAAGGCGCCTAACATCAAAACACAGCTTATCACTCCAGGGAACGTTCAGTTAGAGATAAGACTTCCTAAAGAACCATGTCTTTAGCTCCTTTTTGAACAACTCAATAGATGGCAACCTCTTAAGCTCAATGGGAATCGAATTCCAGAGCTGAGGGGCCACCACTGAGAAGGCCCTAGCTCCCCATCTTGCCAGCCTGACCCTTGGCACGACAAGTTGGAGCAATTCAGCGGATCGAAGGCCTCTAACTGGGACATAGCGAGCGAGCAAGGAACTAATCCCACTCATTGATCCCTCCGCCAATGCTCTGTAGGTCATGCAAAGAATTTTAAAAGAAATTCTGTGCTGCACTGGAAGCCAGTGAAGATCTTTCCTGGCTTTAGTCGCCGAAGCCACCTTAGGAAGGGCCAATACAAAACGTGCAGCCGCGTTCTGCACAATTTGCAGTCGATGCACAAGGCTCTTGTTGGACTCCATATACAGGGAATTGCAATAATCCAACCTGGAGCCAACAAGAGCGACTGCAATTTGTTTCCGAGCTTGGGGAGAAAGATATTCACGGATTCTATTTAGAGTCCTAATCACACCCCAGCAAGTGGCCACGGTCCTGTTTACTTGAAGGGACATAGAGAGTGAGGTGTCAAATATCACACCTAGATTTCTGGCTGATTGGGAGGGAGAGGGGCAGATGCCAAGAGACGAAGGCCACCACTCGCTCGACCAGACATCCTGGTTCTTTCCAAAAACCAGTACCTCTGTTTTTTCGCCATTGAGCCTCAGGGAATTAACAGTCATCCAGTCTGCCACCAACTGCATGCATACCCTGAAGCTCAAGGCAGATGTCACCACAGAGGAATGAGCCAGAGACACCATGATTTGAGTGTCATCAGCGTAGGACACTACCTCCATCCCCTGCGATCTTATAAGTCTAGCAAGGGGGGCCACGTAGATGTTAAACAGGGTCGGGCTTAAGGCCGACCCTTGTGGCACCCCACATTGCAAAGACTTGGCAGGGGAGAGGTAGTTCCCAAGCATCACTCTCTGCTCTCTTTCTAAAAGAAAGGAGTTTAGAAGACTCAAAGCCGATCCCTCGACCCCTGCCTCCCTAAGCCGAGATGTTAAAATGGCGGGAGACAGGGTATCGAATGCGGCCGAGAGATCAAGTAAAACCAAGACAGTGGATTGGCCAGAGTCCACTTGCCGACGGATCTTGTCGGCCACAAGAGTCAGAGCGGACTCTGTGCTGTGGTGTTTCCTGAAGCCATGCTGTGTGTTATCCAAATATCCGGATTGATCATACTCTATATGATTGATCTATACTCCTCTGGGCAATTCTCTATCTTTCCTTGTTTTTCAACTCAATCTAAGTTCACCATGTCGGACTTTCAAGTACTCGCTTTTGACAAGGCCTTGGTCCAGACGATTTTGACTACACCTAGCATTTTGGATACCACACAGACTGGGTCTATGCTACAATCTGATGACTGGGCCAAACTTCTTAATTTAAAGTGGTGTTATACATGTACCAGCACATATGGCGCTATCATGACGGAATACCTGCAGGGTAACTGTGCACCTAACGGCTTGATTGTGACCAATGCCTAACCTTTTCTATGAGGATGTAGACTTTAAAAAGACTAGTCCCTAATTGCATGGTAATGCACCAGGGACTGGCTGATCCCCATTATTAGTACAGTCACACGGATCACTGAAGTGACCCTGATTGAGAACCAGGTTTAGGAAAACCACGTGAAAACTGTAGTCTTAGCTACTCTAGATAAAAAACAAATGGATGAGGCTAACAAAAACAACAAAGACTACAAAGAGTCCCTGCTAACCAGTAAAATGAATACATTAAAGAAAGACCTAGCATGTTTTTCCCTAGAGAGGGTGCATCCCAATACCAGTGGCAACTATGCACACCCTGAGTTCAATCAGAAGGGAAGGTAATAACTACTCATCTTCTGGCACAGATGAATGGTCTAGTGACTCAGACTCCAGCAATAGTGGCCCACAAAAGAGAGACCTGCACAAGAAGTGTAGAGGGACGTGGTGAGGACAGTACTCAGGATCACCTCAACAACAATGGTGGCCCCCTACACCATAGGGATATCCAACACCCACATTTGAACCACTGAAGGCACCATTCTAACCTCCTCCTCTGCGTTTTTAAACTCAGGCTTTTTTGGGGCAGGGCAGAGGATGGTCACCACGTCACACCCGGAGCATGACATAGACAAACACCCAACCAGGGATGAGCAGCGACACAGCCTGGTCATAAACTTGAGCAATCAAGTGTTATCCACTAATGAATTGAAACTACTCACACTGCCCTTCTTCTCTCTACCTCTTCGTTGTTCCAGGCTCTCTCCCATGGATCTTGGTTCTTGTTCCTGCCATGAGGTGTAAGGTAATAGCGTGATTAAATCACAGTCGCAGTCTCTATCACTCCCAAACAGGTGCTCAGTTCTCACAGCCTCAGTTCACAGCTTTATCACTCAGCACAAGTATAGTCCCATTGTAACAGTGAAATTACCAGGCTTTCAGGCACTCTCACACCCTCTCACAGGAGAGGTTGTGTGCCATCCGGCAGCTCTTCAGGGTTTCCTGCTTTTTCTGTAGGGCCAGCACTGGATAATGACCCTGGCAAAGGAGAATTGGAGTTCCACTTGTATACAATAAAATCAGATAGTGGATGTGTGTCCACTGTCTTCAACCTCAGAACTAGTTTGAGGTGATTCTTCTTTCAAGTGTACTTTACAGGCTGCTCTTCAGACAATGCCTTTATGTAGTGTGAAACGTCTTGCAGCATGGTTGTCTCTAGCCTGGAGCACCCGTAACAGCTGTGCAAAGAGGTGTGAGGTTTCTGCATCAGGCTGTCATCAGTCAATTGATGGAGTACTTAAGGAAAGTCAAAAGCCCTGGTCATTTCCTCACATCTGCTCAACAGAGTCTTCAGTCCCACTCTCACCCCTACCATCTTCTAGATGATTATTCAGGAAAACTATTCAGCAACTCCTTGCAAACTAAAAGGCCTAAATCGAATTTCTAGAGTAGACCTGTTTCCACTCCTCTCCTTTCAGCCTCTAGGTCTCCTCCCTTAAGTTTCATTAACATGAGCAGTACATTTCCATTGTGTCGGAAAACAACTCTCCCCTCCATCTTGTGGAAAGGCAGACTAGGGTATCCAGAATGAGTCATACATGCCGCCTTTATGCTGGTTTACTTACACACTGTGCTATCATGCTACACACCAAAACATGCACAATATGCGTGTGGGATGTTAGCACTAGGAACTGGGTAAATTCATAAATGCCGAATTTTACATGAGTTGACTAGTAGGGCTGCACAGATAAAACAATTACTTGTCACAACTATGTACTCATAAGCCATGGTACGCTGCCCCACTGCTCTATGTTATAAACTTTGACAGAGACAATAGTTCAATGGCAGTCAATGAGGCACGCCCCTAAGGCCACAGGTCAAGTCCAGGGCTTTAGTCATATTAAGGGACAGGACTCAGTCTCTGCTTCCATGCTAAATTAACACGAGTCCAGGGCCATAATCAACCATCAGAATACCAGATACATGAAGTTGGGCACTCAGAGCATGGGAATATGCCTCTACACAAGCCGAAGACATTCCCTTCCCAATTCCAGGTGAGACAGACGTGATCCAGCCTTCACTTTCTCAGAAGTTCCTATTTTGTCTAAGGTGCATTATGTCAGGACAGGGTATGTGTCAAGGATTTAAGTGAGAACCTTCATCCTATCACCTAGGACACTTTAATGGGTTTAAAGAGTATCCAAGATGAATATAATTGTCTTGAAACAGGACGAATGTTGACTATGTTTATAAATGTAAATTGAGTGAACAAAGCTTAAGAACAGGGAAAAAAAGGCAGAGTTCACCAAGACTTGTCAAATTGTATAAAACATGGGCTAACTGAAGAAAAATGCTTCCCATGCCAGGAAGGAACGAATAATAGTCGATTCCCCTGTATTTACATCATGGCACAATCTTGAATCTGATGATAGGCAGATATATAGTGAGGAGATCTAAGTCTTTCGGAACATGTCCTGTACCGCATTGTGTGCTGTAGAACACTCTTAGAAAGGTTTCGGGGGACAATCAGTGTAGTTACATCACTGCCCGAGCCATTTCTTAAACAGCCTTCCCTCTGGAGTATGGCGTTAGTGGTGGCGAAATTACTGTTTTACTGACTCCTGTTTACAGTTTACAGCATGTTGAATCTGTTAATAAGCACTACACATGCAGTCAATGAATGACTCAGGCTTTTCACGTCTACTCAGCTACCTGAGATGGTTTGAAGAGGACGAACAGAGAGATAAGGAAGGGCTCTGGAGACATTTCAGTTGTTAGAGTCACCTTTTCCTTGTGTGCACTCTGCAGCAGCCGTGATATTTCCACCTGAAAAAAAGTTTTCAGTGGTGGGAAAAAGTGTAAGCACTACCACAGGCATCATTAGCCACCTGAAGTAATTAAGAAAAAGATGTGGCTTCTCAAATGTAATGCCTAGTTGCAGATTAGTTGTTATGCCACAGAGTATAATTAAAATTGTTGTTTGAACAATGAGAACGTGTACTAGTTTTTCAGCTTCTTGGAGCAAGTTCCCTGAAATGCACTGTTAGTGTAGAGGAGTAATTTAAGACAATTTATTTTTTGAATAGCTGTAGATTATTACACGTTTGCAGGAATCTTTCTGCAGTTATCTACCGCACCTATTGACATACAGGAATATTCTTTTATTTTTATTTTTTTTTTATTAAGCAACTCCAGTTAATACAGAAATGCAACACAGAAAGCTGACACTACTATACAGTATGAAAAGAAAGCACAAAATATATTAGGTATATATGGCTAAAACTTTGAAAGAGGAGAAAACAAAAACAGAGCTCATAAGAAAGGAAAAGAGAAAAAAATAAATAAATAAAATAAAACAATAGAACAACACTTTTTAGAACTCTTAAATTGGCCTTAGCGCCGTGCTCCATGTTGTAATGGGAGACTAAATCTTGTCGCCCCGCCGTTTAGCTTTTCTGCCCCTAGTGGCATAGATTGCCTTCTCATGATTGTATACACCCAAAAAGTGGGTTAACCACATTTGGAAGTTGGGCGGTTCGGGGTCTTTCCATTGCGCCGCAAGTATGATTCTATGTACTGCTGTTCCGATAAAGAGAATAGCCTCCTTATCAGAGCTTAGTTCTAGCATAGTATCATAGCCCAGCATATAGATAGTGGGGGAGTGTGGCAGTTGCCGCCCAAAGACTTCCTCCCAGAATTCCCAAATCATTTTCCTAAATAGCAGCAGCTTCATAGAACATATGCAATAACGTGGCTGGGCCTGTGCCACATCTTGGGCACTCGTCATTTAATCTTTTCCCCCATGCATGTTATTTGGCAGGAGTGTAGTAAAGATTGTAAATTGTTTTATATAGTTGTGCATTCAGGTTGGATGATAGAAGCAGTCTTGAGCTCAATATCAGAGTCATATCAATGTCTATGTTTGGATTATCTAGTTTACCTGCCCACTGTGTTTCGGTGCTCTCTACGTCATCCTGTAATTTTCAAGAAGGATTGTATAGATCGATCCAATTTTGGTGGTGGATTTACAGATAATTTCTATAAGTGGCACCCTATCCCACCGAATACTGGAAATTTTGGAGTTTACGTTAGTGTTAACTTGGACAAATTTGAAATAGTCAGTATTAGAGATATTAAACTTATTTTGAAGGTTAGGGAAAGTTGTATGCATGCCATCGCCTAGAAAATCCCAAAGTGTGGTAATCCCCAATTTTTCCCATTTTGTTGAAATGGCACCGTTAGCTTGTTGAGGAAGAAGCGATGAGCGCCATAAAGGAGTGTGACGGTTAAATTTAGGTACATGCATATATTTTGCAGCTTTCGACCAGATTTTCCATGCGCTAATTATAATTTTAAATTTAACCTTCTTAACATAGCTGGGCTCTAGTTGTCTCAGGAGAAGGCCTTTGGCCCTGTTGCCCAGAGCTAGTTCAAATATAGAAGGTATTTCTGGCTCCTCTACATTCTGGGCGTTAGGGGCAGTATTAATCAGTGGTGTCATCTGCTGAAGAAAGGCCGCCCAAAAGTAGAACAGCATATTTGGAATAGCTAGGCCACCTCTGTTCTGTGGTAGTGATAAATATTTCAATGATCGCCTAGTTTTGCGATATTGCCAAATAAATTTGGAGATCTGAGAGTCAAGAATTTTGATAAGGTTCTCTTCAATCATCAATGGGATGGAATAGGTATAGTACCTTGGGTAAAACATTCATTTTGACATAGTTCCCCCTACCGATGATTGATAGGTGTAAGCTATTAACTCTGGATAGATCTTTTTTGATTGAGTTAATAGAAGTTCATAATTAAGTTTTGAGATGCTTTGGACATCCGGGCTAATACATACCCCTAGATATGTAGCTTTATCCGTTCTCCTCGAGTCTATAAAGTTGGTGTTGTCGGTGCAGAGTATCACAGTTTTTCCCTTGTTGAGGGAATATCTGGAGTGGGATCCAAATAGTTGCGTAATAGCCTCAATCTCTATAATAGCTTCTGCCGGGTCGAGTGTTAGAATTGCGACATCGTCGGCATATGCTAATACCTCAGTTTCATATAATCCCACCACCACAGGTTTAATTCTTGCATTTTCTAGAAACTATAATAACAAGGGATTGATGTAGAGAACAAACAAAATTGGGGAGCTGGGGCAGCCCTGTCTGGTACCCCTTGATATTCTGATTAAGCCTGATTCGTGCCCCGTAATTTGCAGTTTGGCCTTTGGGTCTTTATACATCACTTTTATAGATTTAATAAACTTGGGCCCAACATTGTAGAGTTCCAAAATAACCCACATGAACTCCCATGACACCCAGTCAAAGGCCTTCTCAGCGTCTAGGAGGATCATTGACAACTGGCTCCCTGTCGCGGCTGTAATGTCAAATAAAGAGATGGCTCTGCGTGTGTGGTCCGTGGTACCTTTCCCAGGGATAAAGCCGTGCTGCCATGGGGACACCAGATGCTCAACAACCCTCCCGAGCCGATTAACCATAATTTTAGCATACAGTTTTGAGTCTGAATTGATGAGTGAAATTGGGCGGTATGATGAGGGTGAGTCAGTGGGTTTGCCTTTCTTGGGAAAAATAATAATATTTGTATCTTTCCAGGATTCTGGTGAGATCAATCAATCAATCAATCAATACACTTATAGAGCGCGCTACTCACCCGTGAGGGTCTCAAAGCACTGGGGGGAGAGGGGGTGTCACTACTGCTCGAATAGCCAGGTCTTGAGGTGTTTTCTGAAGGTGAGATGGTCCTGGGTCAGTTGTAGGTGTGCGGGGAGGGAGTTCCATGTTTTGGCTGCCAGGTAAGAGAAGGATCTTCCTCCGGTGGTGGTTCTGCGAATTCGTGGGACGGTGGTGAGGGCAGAACTGGCGGAGTGGAGCTAGCAGATGGGAATATAGAACATGAGGCGGTTTTTGAGGTATTCCTGGCCCTTGTTGTGTAGCTCTTTGTGTGCGTGGGTGAGGAGCCTGAATGTGATCCTCTTGCGGACGGGGAGCCAGTGCAGGTTTCTCAGGTGGGCGGATATGTGGCTGTGGCGAGGGATGACGAGGATGAGTCGTGCTGAGGCGTTCTGTATGCGTTGGAGTCGTGCCTGAAGTTTGGCTGTGGTTCTGGCGTATAGGGCGTTTCAATATTCCAGTCGGCTGGTGACCAGGGCCTGGGTGATGTTTTTTCTGGTTTCGGTGGGGATCCATCGGAAGATTTTTCAGAGTATGCGCAGGGTGTTGAAGCAAGATGACGAGACGGTGTTGACTTGCTTGGTCATCGTGAGGGAGGAGTCCAGGATGAAACCCAGGTTGCTTGCGTGGTCCGTGGGTGTTGGCGCGGAGCCCAGTGCTGTGGGCCACCAGGAGTCGTCCCAGGCGGATGTGGATTGTCCGAGGATGAGGACCTCCATTTTGTCTGAATTCAGCTTCAGGCGACTAAGCTTCATCCATTCTGCGACGTCTTTCATTCCTTCGTGGAGGTTGGTTTTGGCGTTGTCTGGGTCTTTGGTGAGGGAGAGTATCAGTTGGGTGTCGTCGGCGTAGGAGATGATTTTGATGTCATGTTTGCGTGCGATGGCGGCGAGGGGGCTCATGTAGATATTGAAGAGGGTAGGGCTGAGCGAGGAGCCTTGGGTTAAGCCGCAGATGATCTTGGTGGCCTCGGACTGGAAGGGAGGGAGGCGGACTCTCTGGGTTCTGTCCGCCTCCACTGAATCCCGAGAAATAGGTCAAGTAGAAGAGGCAGTATAGCTTCCCCATGGATCTTATACAGCTCGAGCAGAATTTTGTCTGGGCCTGCAGCTTTATCAGAGGATAATTCAGAGAGAGCCAGTTGTAGCTCCGTAAGGGTAATTTCTCTCTCCAGGTCGTCTTTAGTGATTGTATCTAGGCCCCTGTCCATATTTGTAGCAAAATCTTTAAAAAACTTTTTAGTTTCATATCCATTGGCAGAGATTTCATTCTGGTAGAGATTCTGATAGTAGTGCTGAAAAATCTCCACTATATCTTCTTTTTGCGTATATACATGATCGTTTAGTTTAATGGATGGAATTGTATTATAAGAGATTTTCTGTCTAGTGTGTAGGGCCAGCTGTTTGCCTACTCTCTCTCCATTTTCGTATACATTTTTCTGGTAAGCTCTAAAAATCTCAGCAGATTTCTGGGTCAGCCCTTTGTTCAGGTCAGTTTTTAGAATTAACATTCAACATATTGACTCTTTCCCGTCAAGCCCTTGTGCTATTAGTGCTGTGTGTTCCGCTTCCAGCCTAGCAAGCTCCCAAATCTTTTGGTTATGTTCAGAGGCGCGTTGTTTTTTAAATTCTGGCAACATAACTAATCGTTTCACCTCTAAGGGCAGCCTTAAAACAGTCCCATACAACATTTCTGAGGGCGCTATAGCGATTAATGTCGAAAAAACCCTGGGCCCACTTTTGGATATGTTCAATATAGTCCCTGTTAACTAAAAGCTTCTTATCAAATGTCCAGGTGGAGCGTTGTCTGCCAGAGATGGGTAAATCAATTATAAGAACCAGGGCATAATGATCGGAAACTAGTTTGGGGTGTTTAACTATTGTTGCTTGATTTGATATCTCCCGTGCCGTGAATATATAGTCAATCCTGACATATTTGTTATGGGGGTACGAAAAATATGTGTAACCTGGGTCAGTCTAATTTTTAAGAGTCCAAATATCAACTAGGTCATAGCTATCTCTAAGTAGTCTAGTTGCATTGGATACTTTGTGTTTCCGACCTACATATTTATATTCGGTTGAGTTATTGAATGTAGGGCCAAGTGAGATATTAAAATCCCCACAAATTATAAATGGTCCTGTCCAGGAGGCCAGCTCAAGTTCTAGAGACTCAAAAACAGAGGGATCGTCAAGGTTTGACCCATAGACTGAACAGAGGGTTAGCCCAAGAGCAAGCTCAATGATAACCCACCTGCCCTGTTGGTCTGCGGCTTGACGTATAGGCCGCCCTATAAAGTTTTTAGCAAGTACAGCTACACCGCTGGTGTTTGAGGTTTGAGTGGTAGTTATTAAAACGTTGTACCCTCGAATTTTTAAGAGGTCTCTCTTCTCCCAGGGCAGGTGGGTTTCATGCAGGCATATTATATTAAACGAGTTTTGATTAATTATTTCGCTCAACCGCCCACGCTTGTCTCTATCGTGAAGCCCTGCAATGTTCCAGCTACATATAGTTATTCTCCCCATGATAGTAAATTTTTTGTTCCACGCTTAATTGCATTGTATGAATACATTTTATTATTTGAGATGTTGTGTTCTCTTCTGTTGTCCATGCTGCTAAGGATGTAGTGTTGTTTCTGCTAATTGTAATTTCTTTTCTTATTTCCAAAACTGGAGTTGCTTGTGTTTTCAAATATTCGCTCCCTGCCCCCCCTCCTCCCGACCTCTCCCGCCCTCCCCCTCCCCCCTCGCTCCCAAAATAAGGCAAAAAGACTCCATAAGAGTCTTAGGCCCAGATCTAGGTAAATCTGATTTACCGACTCTAGAATACCGAATTTTACCGATTCGGTATTCTAGATTCGGTAAATCAGATGTAGGTAAAGATTCGGTAAATTTACAGATTCTGTATTTTACAGAATCTGTAAATTTACCGAATCAGTAAATATACCGATTCTGTAAATAAAATGCCCCCTACATGTCAAACACCAAATACCGGTTGGTAACGGCCGAAATCGGCCATTACCAACCGGTATTTGGTGTCCTACATCTGGCCCTAAGAGTGATGAAGGTGCAACACGCTATGTCTGAGCCCAACCAATACCTAACTCAAAAAGAAAAACACTAAAAAAGTAGAAGAGAGCACACCGATTAATTTAGTAAAAACTATATAAGAGCATCCGCTCTACATGCCTACCCAGCCACATTTGTGCAACAAACAAGAGAGAGAAAAAAAACAAAAAGAAAAAAGGGAAGAGATTCAGCCCCCCATTACTCTGTCTTTGCTGCAATCATGTCATAATTTTTTTTTTTTTAGAATCGTTACGTTCAATATCAATTAACATGTATATCTTAAAGTCAATGCTTTCAGGAATGGTTCAGGGTCTCTTTAGGATGTACGTATATCTTGATAGCAATGTATATGGGTATTATATTACTTTAATCCATCCAGATATTCCTTTGCTTTAATTTCAGAAAGGAAGAATTTTGTTTGGCCACCATAGATAACCTTGAGCCGTGCTGGATTATTGAGATAGGCCAGTGCCTTTTTATCCTGGAAGGTTTTATTAGCTGCTGTAGCCTCCATCTCCTTTCCACGGTTGTGTGGCAAATGTCTGGCCGTGCAAAATATGAAACTCCGTTGGAGGTGCGTTTGGCTTCAGGTCTGGCTTTTTCGAAAATTGCCTGTCGAAGTAAGAAGTTACCAAAGAAAACAAGAATGGCTCTGGGGTAGGCTCCAGGTTTCACTGGGGTTTTCAGAGTAAACGGCATGCGATGGGCCCGTTGAATTTTAACCTCCCAATTCCAACTAGAGAGTTCAGGGAAAGAGTCTCAAAAAAGTTTAATCATGAAGGAGCGGATGTCATCCCCTTCAGCCGCTTCAGGGACGATTGTTTCTACGCTGGCGGTTTTCAAACTCCTCCAGTTTCCATTTAACATCCGCCAGTTCTGATTTGTGAGCCTCTACCCTCTCTTGATTTATGGCAATTTCTGACTCATTCGAGAGCATCCTGGATTCCATCTCCGTCAGACGGTCGCCAAAAGAGCTGCAGGTCTTTGTTAATTTCCGGACTACCCCTTGTACTTTGCGTAGGGCAGCTTGCGCTCTCCGCCCGTTTCATCCCGAAGTGCTGCTATAGCTTGCAGCACTGTGCCCAGGGAGGCGGGCGCTAGAGCTGTGGGAATAGGCTGATTAGGGTGTAGGGTGAGGTCTGCGGTAGGAGAGTGGTGGGCTAATCGGTCAGCGGGGGTATAGTCCCAGGCAAGTCCTGCGCTGTGTCTTTTTTCCCAGCTTATTAGCTGTCTTTGATTTAGATTTGACTGTCAGGGGTTCCACCATGCCCTCACTCATACTACCTGACTCGTCAGTTAAATATGAAGTAGAGGTATCAGCCCACCCTGCTTCCAATTCCGCTTCATCGGAAAAGGAAAAGAAATCGCTGGATTCTTTCTCTATATCAGTCTGTAAATTAGATGCATTATTAGCTTTCTCAGCATTTACAGCATTTACAGTATTTACAGCATTTTCAGCTCTAGGCGCATTGTCTGTGTCTTTAGAGCTATGGTTATCGGGATTGCTAGTGCCAGACTTATCAATACCATGCTGCACTGTTTGGTTAGATGCCCTGGCCTCCCCGCATTCAGTAACCTCCAAACCTGCTTCCCCACCCACAGCTGCAGTGTCAATGTCACTGACAGAATCAATAATCCTAGCCAGGGTATTCTTATCGCTCACATCCAGGATTGTAGGGGTATGCTCTTGTGGTTTGTCTGTATTCCTCCTTGTGGCACTTTTCAGGATCTTACCACTGGGTTCCTCTGTCAGCGCGAGACCGGCTGTGCCAGCAATGATCTCCGGCATTGCAGGTGCACTCGCGCTCACATCGACCGCGGGCTCGATCTGACGCTTCCTCACTTGCCCCGGAAGCAGACCAGAGCGTCTACGCAATAGGTCCCCCACTGTCGGCCCCAAGGTGTCCTTTCTTGGGTCGATCTTCCGGGTGGTGGCTGTCTGCTTGGGTGAATCCGACATGTAAGGAGCTGTGGCAGTCCTCTCCACGCTCCCCGGCCCGTTCACAGCTTTCTCCGCATTCCCAACTTTATCGGTCGAGGTCAGTGAGCCGTCGAGACCACGCCGCTTGGCCGCATTGCGCTTGGCCAGTCTCGGGGACCTCGCCCGTGTGGCAGCAGACAATGGGGCAGTAGCAATTTTGGGAGACATGTCGGCGCTGTCTCCAGAGTCCGTCGTGCTGATCTCAGCGGGCTTTGAATGGTAAGTGTGGCAATAGGGCTTGAGAAATAACACTGTTGGGTTTTTTAGAGCGATTCTCAGTACTGCCCATCCAATAATAGAATAAAGAGTGTTAGTGGTAATATCTGCGGGGGAATGTAGATCCATCCGGCCCGCCCGTGTTCCGCCAGGGATCGCTCATCTGCTCATCCGATGGCCCAGTTTCATTCAGTCACTACGGTGGTGAGATCCGTGCTCTCAGGGCATGACTGGTCGGGAGCTCTGTAGCGTGCACACTGCGATCAGTGACAGATCGCCATCTTGCCTTCAACATACAGGAATATTCTAAAGCGACTTACATGAAATTGTTTCTAGTATTGTCTTGCAATAAAGTACTAGATACATATTTACTGTTTGTAAATTAACGCTACTGTTCCTACTTCTATTTTATTATGTATGTGCAGCCATGCTATTTCTTTAATGTAAAGGATATACACTAATGATTTAAGATATTTGCTGGAAAGATGATAATGCTTTCATGTAATATAAGAAAAATAATACCCTCTGAAATGTGTTAAAAGGATATTGCAAGTCACCTTAGTGTTCAATGAGCTTATAACGGAACTCAAACTTTGTTAGTGTTCCCGGACATGGTCATGAAACTCCAATATCCTTGTAATGTCCAGCAGGGGATGGTTTATCCCATATACATCATGGAAGAATTGGTCAGACACTTGGAGAGTGAGCACATGCAAAATCTAATTCCCTATGGTCACAATTATAATATTTACACAGCACTATTAAGTGATTATCTCTATTTGTGCTACGTAGGGGTGAGAATAAGAAAGAATACATTGTATATGGTAACATCAAGAGGAGCAATGATGCCAAACAGCACATACCATAAGGTGAATTGATGATGTAGAATTGTTACTCCACTGATTTTCATACCTCAATTGATTTATAAATCTGCACTGCCGGAGATCATTGCTGGCACAGCCGTCTCGCCCCTGGGCTGGACTGACCACTCTTTGGGTGCCATTAGTACCCCTTTACCAGGTAGGATTGTCATTCCTCCTGCCAAGCTGGTCGTAAGGCGGCATTGGGGTAAATTACGGTTGGAAGATCTGCACCGTGTCCTCGCTGCAGAGCCATTAGACCCGTTTGTAACTGTTGATTCAGGTTACAATGGGTTCTGCGCGTGGATTTCCAAGGCGCTAGATGCGCTTATTCCACTCACCGCCTGTAAGACCAGTGCTAGAGAATCTAGCCCGTGGTACGACGGCGCCCTACGTGCGCTCAAGGGTAGCTGTAGGCGTGCAGAGAGGGCTTGGCGGAAGGCGTACGATTCGGGGAAAAAAGCTATCTATCTCGCCTCCGTCAAAGTGTACCATCGGACTGTGTGCCGTGCTCGGGCAGCCTACTATACTGCCGAAGTTGGCAACAGCTCTAATCCCTCGAAAACTATTTTCAAATTGATGAAGGACCTTCTAGCTAAGCGCCCTGGTGCCACGACGATTGGCTCCACTGCACATTGTGAGGCCCTTGCGGTGTTCTTTCAGGAAAAGGTCCAAAACATCTATAAGACCTTTCCATCTACAGGACCCCCAATTGAGTCTCCGATCTCCATCTGTGGAGACACGGCCCTGCACGCGCTGCCCCTGTTGACATCTGAAGGGTTTGACATCTTGGCAAAGCAGGTGAAATCTGGGTCCCCCGCTGACCCTCTTAGTTCGGCTCTCTTTAGAGATGAGTCGTTCTTGGGCAGGACCGTGGTACACTCCTTGATTAACATCTCGTTGGAGTCGGGCACGGTCCCCCTTAGTTGGAAGCGGGCGGTGGTTTCTCCCATTCTAAAGAAACCCTCATTGGACCCAGACAAGCCTGAAAACTATCGGGCTATCTCTTTGCTTCCCTGGCCTACCAAAGTAATGGAGGCCCATGTCAACAAAGTTCTCTCGGCCCACCTTATCCAGGTTAACATCTTGGATCCCACCCAAAATGGCTTCCGTGCTGGTCACAGCACGGAGTCCGCCCTTCTCTCCATGGCTGAACACCTGCGCACAGTGATGGATGCGGGGCAGACAGCGGCGCTCGTTTTATTAGATCTGAGCGCCGCGTTCGACACCGTGTCCCATCCTATCCTGCTGCATCGCCTAGAGGAGATTGGGCTGGGTGGCTCTGCCCTCCAGTGGTTTCGCTCCTTCCTGAACGATCGTTTCTTTAGCGTTGCTCTGCCACCGTTCCAGTCCCAATTCCTTCCTCTGAGTTAGGGGGTCCCGCAAGGCTCCTCGCTGAGTCCCACGTTGTTCAATCTGTACGTGAGACCGCTGGCTGAGATCGTCAAGCAATGTGACATGACTATGGTCTCGTATGCTGACGATACTCAGCTAGCGGTTACTATCAGCGGGGATGCGGACCGGGATGCCCCCAGGTTTCAGAGTGGACTTAGGGCGGTGGCAAGCTGGATGAAGAACAACTGTCTCCAGCTCAACGCGAAGAAAACCGAGATCATGATCGTCGGCAGGAGGGCGGAACTGTGGGGGGACAAGTGGTGGCCCGTTGAACTGGGGCCGGCCCCTATCCCGGTCACTGAACTTAGGAATCTGGGAGTTTGGATGGATCCTGCTCTTAGTTATGAGGGCCATTCGAAGAAAATCGCGGCCTGCTGTTTTGGTATCTTGCGGTCGCTGAGGCCCATTCTTAAGTTCTTTGACCGTGGTACCAGGCAGCTGATAGTCCAGGCCACGGTATTATCTCGCCTGGACTATGCCAGCTCGCTTTTGGTAGGGACCAATGTGGCTGAGACCACCCGCCTCCAACGCGTGCAGAATGCCGCGGCGAGAGCCATTGTTGGCTTACCTCGAAGGAGTTCTGTCTCGGGAGTCTTGAGATCTTTGCATTGGCTCCCCATCAAATCACGCATCCAGTTTAAGGTGTTGTGCTGGGCGTTCAAGATCTTGAGGGGAGTAGGTCCGCCAATTCTGCGCAATACAAAAGTGCATAACATAACATAACATAACATAACTTGCACTATCCCACTAGTAACAGATCTAGTTGCGACCCGTGATAAAGAAATGGCACAGAAAAAGCATTGTCAACGAGGTGGTGGTGGAAATAGCAATACCCAAGGAGCTTGGTGGTGGCATGTGGTAGAAGAGATTAATGAACCTATTTATAACAAGGTAAAGCATCAAGTAAAGCCGCAAAAAGGTAGAGGAGATGTCCACAAATTGTTATCAGGTTAGTGGTGACCCTAGCAAAAGTCAACATATACAAAGATAAAGTGCTGTTTGAGCGAAGAAATCTCCAGCAGCAGAAATAAAAAATGAATCAACAAGGGGACATTATGACCAAAGCAGTAGTGTAGATTGTGCCAGCTATGGAAAGTCTGTCACTGATACAGACTTTAAACAGTTAGTTTTACACGGTGAAGGCATACTTGCCCAATGTCTTCTTGAAAATCTTGGTTTATGCTCACTTCTATGCTGGCAAAAGAAAGCCGCATTGACAATTATATTGCTTGCCATTTTTGAAGTTCTCAGATTCCTGCCAGCCCATAATTTACCAAGAGGGTCTCCAGGTAATGTGTCTCCATCATCAGTAAGATATTGATAAGTATACACTGCATAACATATGGCAGAAAGACATAAAACAATCTAATTGTATACACATTGTACTCTTACAGCATATTTACAGCCATGCATAAAAATGATCAGACATAAGATTAGACAGACTTTGATTGACATACTGTCCCTGATCTCAATTCTTGGTCATCACCAATTTAAGTTCCTTGTACGCTTGGAGGGGTGTTTGCAACTCAATCCAAGTTGTAACTTTAACTTCATTTATTTAATTTTGTTCCTTCTACCCATTAATTGGTGCCTACTCTCTGTTGTTTTACTTTCTTTATTTTAATTATTTACATTGCCAGTACTTTTTATTTCAATTTCCTGCCTGGGTTGGTGTCCTTGGGTGGTCGAGGAATGTCACTTTCTCCTACATCTACGCTCACTGAAGGCCTTAAAATGTAGGCTGTGGGCAGACATACTAGATTGGTTCACTTTCGTTACCAAATCGCAACTCTGTTCCTTGTACACTTAGAGGGATGTTTGGTCCTCATCCCAGCTTTCTGTTATAACTTCATTCATTTTAACTATTATTTTGCTCCTTGAACCCATTAGTGGGTGCCTGGCATTAATTATTTATATTTCCGGAATCTTTTATTTAACCTAGTTTCCTGCATAGACTGCTTCACCGGGAGCAGGTCTAGGAACGTCTCTTCCTCCCACATGGACACTCACTGAAGACATTAAAATGGACACACACACCAGGTGAATAGTAGGTGCACCTAAGGCATGCTAATGATAAGCCCATTTGAGACCTTCTATAACCGGGTGTGACCAGCAGCCAGTAATAATATCAGTCAGGTTAGAAACCTGTATAAATAATTCTACTCTCTCATAATTTTCAGCTTATCGACAATTAGGCTTAATAAAAAACACCTACAACTAAAAAACCCTTTACAACAAGTCAGCATGGGCTTCAGTTGCACTATGAAGTTAATTATAACTGCTAGTAGCTCACAAAATATTGCTGTGCAATGATGAATCGAATCCTGACATTGTCAGTACCATCTATTTTAAGAGTACCAGATACTAAGTACTCTAGGCAAGTAAGTAGTAAATGTATTGTGTAAAAGTTTAAATTCCTTGCAACTAAAGCGAGCAAAAAGTGTAACTAATTACAGAATAAAAGTGGGCTGTCTGGGGCAGTCTAAATGGACAAATACAAGTATGATCAAAAACGTACACAAACCTCATAGATGGAAATATACTTAGATGTTTAGGAATTTATATAGCGCAAATCACCGAGCAGTTTCTAAGCGCTTGCTTAGGGAACCCGTCCTGGTATTCCCTTGTGAGATAACCCCAGCAGGGTATCCACAAGGTGAAAGCCAGGCATCCCGCCGCGAGGCGCCGTTGTGGAGATTAAGCAAGCTATTGCCCAGAGTCGCAGAGTGTGAACCCGTGAATTAAGTAGGCACCGGAGCGAGAATTGTCGAGTCCATGGACATTTTAGGACTCAAGACCCCGCCGAGCCGGGAATTGAACCCTGGTCCCGAGCTGACCTCTGTTTCCAGGTCTGCCTCCTCTAACCAGTGAGCCACACTTCTCCACTTATAAAAACAGAATATTTTGAAGCCTGATGGTGCACTGCAATAACCTTCTAGGTTAGACCAACTACAGTTTTAAGTCTGTGGTAGGCTATATCCAGGAATGTCACCAGTTTCCCAGTTGGACCATTGGATCATAGCATGAAGCACACCCGTATTACTTCTCTTATTGTTCGTAGCAAAAACTCTCCTAAAGTTGATCATAAATACCAGCTTTGAATGTTGCTGAAACGAGGACAGAGACATAAAATGTATTCTAAAGTTTCATCTAAAATTATTGCCCATCTGCAGAATACTCTACAGCCAACTATAGAAAAAGAACTACCTCCCTAAAAAACACTGTCCAACACTGGTTTTCTCCAGCCCGGAAAGAAGACAAATGAAACCTGAGAAATCTAGAAACATTCAGGCTCAGGAAACTTAACCAGAATGATAAGCAGATCTACATGAAAAATTATATTTTTTAAATAGGAAGGCAAAAAGAGAATCCTATTTTAAAACCCTGCTAAAGACTGAAAATATCCCAAGAAAATTACTCACTGTGGTGAATTTCTCTAAAAACTTGAAGGGGTCAAGCAAGCAAAATTCCCCCTTGCAAACCTTAGTGGATAAACTTGCAAATTATTTCACAGATAAAATCAAGAATATCAGGGATCAACTCTTAGGTGACTCTCTTTCAACCACCAGGAACATGTGCCCTCCACCGATTTACAGATTTCAATCATTTAACATCCTCCATCTGCGCCAATTTGACTAGCTCTGCCCACCCCCTGGAGCCCTTACCCTGTGTCCCGGAAGCAGATTAAAGAAGCAGAAAGCCCTTGCCTCAAAGATATCTTTAACTCTTCCTTATCAAGTGGAATAGTGCCCAACGAAGGCTATCATAAAGCCGAATTTGAAAATAACATCCCTGGTCCCAGCCAACCCCACAAACTACAGACCTATCTCATTCCTACAACTCATAGCCAAACTGCTTGAAAATGTAAATAATACCCAACACCAGAATATCATGGAGTCTCAGGATATGCAAGGCATCTGAAGAGTTACGGTGAATGGTAAACAATGGCAAGGAGGACATCTTGATTCTTTCAGATCTCTAGGCTGCCTTCAATGCTGCTAACCATTTCACACAGGGCCTGGAGAGCTTGGTGGTTGATGGCACTGTACTTGAGTGAATTGCATCATGTTTTGTCAAGAAAATCGCTATCAGTGCCTGCAGTAATTTGATTCCCAATCAACGCCCTTTTTATGGAGAGTCCCTCAAGGATCTGTACTATCCCCCCTTCTCTTTAACTTTTATTTATAAGCTCTAGCATTTACTACAAAAGTTTTCAATCCAGGGGTCTATCTACACACATAGCACACAATTCATTTTCAAACTTCTTGTTAACATCTGAGAATTCATCATCATCAAAAATCTTTATTTCGGCTAGTTTGCCATAAAAGATAACACACAAAGGTGAAACAAATAAAACAAGCAAATACATCCTGAACAATCAGTCAACAGAGCTAAAAATAGATTCATTAAAACTTTAAAAAGTACTAGGAAATAGTTAGAAATTGATGATATTTAAAAATTATACAGCTAATCAACAATCAAAAGGGCATAAACTGTAGTCAGTCCAGTGAGGAATAAAAGTGGAAAGAGATTAATTACACAATAATAAGAATAAAATTGTACAGTTAGTCTACAACCCTGGGTAGCAAGCGTCTTCTCTTATGCCAGAAGGTTTCCAGGTATTTTGCTACCGCAAAGACTATCATACTGGAAAGGTCAGTTTTGAGGACCCTGTATGCCTGCAGGCAGTGAGTAAAACCTAGATTTCTGCAGGCAGGGACTATCCACTTCCTTCTCGCCTGCCCATAAGTTTGACAAAAGAACAGTATGTGCAACTCGGTTTCTTGGTCATGGTTGCACCCGGGGCAGTGACTCACGGAGGGGTCAGTCCACTTGCTGGTGAAGGCACGGATTGGCAGACTTCCGTACCTCCACTGTAAGTACAGTTTCCTAGTATTAGATGGGAATACAACATCTAAGATACCCTCCAGCTTATAAATATCCTTGATCCTTAAAAAGGAGTCAGTCAGGGTACACAATTTTACTTTCTCGGTAAAGTGAGAGTAACTGTTTCCTTGAAACCGTGGAACAGGCGGTCGCGGGGGTTGTCCACAGGTCGGGTAATCCGAGGCACACAAACTGCTTTTTTATATGTTGGAACCAGGGAATGTTCCCTACAATCGGGTAATTTAGAATTTCCTGAAGCTCAGACCTATAACTTGCCAACTCTGGGGTGGTCCAGACTCTGCTCCAAAAGGTTAGAGGCCTAACTCCCATATCTTCATCCAGAGGCCTTAGTCCCAAATCTAGCCTCATTGGCAAAAGGGGGTGTACTAGGGGGGAGAAGTAAAAGCTGCCTGATGAATTTATTCTCCGTTACCACTAACTCGCGGTTACACGTATGGCCCCAGAGTTCACTACCATACATGACCGCTCCCCTAGTCTGGACTCTATATATTTCTAGCGGGGGACCGATAGCCTTGATGTTAGATTTATTTTTATTTACAAGGGCAATTACGCCTCCCGCCATTTGGGCCAATTTGAGTTGAATTTTAGTTTGGTGATGGCGCCAGGACATGTGCTCATTTAAAGTCACCCCTAGATATTCAAAAGTGCGGACTCTCTCCAGCCTGTTTCCACCAATAGAAGGGTTGGGGCGAGTTTTAGAGGGAGGATTAAAAATCATGTATTTGGTCTTGAGAGCATTGATCTCAAGACCATGGGTTCCACAAAAATCCTCAAACCCCTTCAGGATTCGTTGAATCCCCATAGGTGTCTTAGACAGAAGCAGAGTGTCGTCGGGGAACATAATCGCCGGCACCCTGCTTCCAGCCAGTCTGGGGACGTCACTGTCCACTACCCTATTTAGATGAGAGATTACCCAAGAGTTAGAAAACAGATTAAATGAAGTGCCCTTTGACTACACGAGACTGGATAACTACAACATTCTTAACATTTAGTCCATCAAAAACTGAAATTTTCCTAGTCTTCCACAAAACATCCAGATGGTCTAATTACCTTTGGCCAGAACCAATGGACAGCTATCTTTCCTCAGCCTCTAGTGTGGCCAATATCGACATTACTCTTGTTAGCTTTAGATGCCCACATAACGATTGTAACTAAGTTGTGCTTCAACTGCCTGAAAAAAACTAAGAGAAATACTTCATTTTATAACCTTCCTACATAAAGTCATTGTAAGTAACAAACATGACAAATGAGGAAGAAGAGACTTCGCTGTGATAGGCCCTACATTCTGGATTCCTATCTCTACCTAAGAGCTGATAAGAATCTTCTGAAATTTAGAAAAGAGTTAAACATTTAGCTGTTTGTCCAACAGCGGCCACAAACAATAAGCTATCATTTATTTAAAAACATAGAACCTCTATTAGTGATGATTGCACTTTACAAATAAAAATAAATAGATAAATAGTATATATCAATGGGGATAACCAATCGACTACCAGACCTGGGTTACAGATGCGGTACAGTACAAAATGCGGTGAGTAGCACAATTAGCATAAAACATAAACAATTTTACTTGCATTCACCATTAAGAATTGTAGAAATCACTTCAACCTGGGCACCTTTCGCTTTTTTGCAAATGTTTATAATAACTTCGAAATGGAAGAGCAACTGTGTTGCCACTACTGATAAATATAATCTAATGCAAATAAACTACCTAGAATTGCAACAGTGATTTCTAGAATTCTTAATGGTGAATGCAAGTAAAATTGTTTATGTTTTATGCTGATTGTAAATATATAAATAGGTTGAGCAGGCCCTCTCTTGGAAGACAACACAAAATGTTCTTTTGCTAAAAATATTAGTTTTCCTTTTGATTAGAAGTTTCTCTTTTTATGACCTCAGTGGACTTTGGTTAGCGTACAATATGTTGAGAGGTTCCATTTCATAGCCCAAAAAACTGGACTAGACAGTGGAACCGAAAACAGAGGATCACACGCACCTATCTCGTAGTCTCCCAAAATTCTTCACCCATCACAAGATGAGTGCTGTATATCTGGCCGTGTGCACACACTCCAAGCACCCTCTGCCACGATGCGGTGCAAAATGGACTATACAAATTCTAACATAATAGGGAGGTGCAACAATTAATATTTAGATATAAGATGTCACAGAGTCAAAATGACCAATCAATTTACGATAATTTCAATACTTAAATGTAAAACAGTGCTTTCCCATCTATTAAATGCGTGAAAATTTCCTTTTGGAGCCCTAACACCCGCCCCACAAAATACTCGACAAACACCTGCCACATACCTTATTATCATTGGGCGGCTATTACAGCATCAGTTTTCCAACAGCCAGGGCATCCATTGGCTGGACATTTCCCACTGACCAAGCCCAGTAACTTATCCTTAATTTCTTGGATCTTTGCAGGACTTAAAAGTAAGAGCATGCAAACAGATTGGGGAGCACATATCAATTTTGGGGATGTCATCCTATTTGAAAAGACTTGGAAAATAGAGCCATCACATAGGCATGGGTCTAAAACATTTTTTGTACAAACCTGTAGGTCCCCAGCAGGTAGGCCATCAGGTAGACTCACTAAATGGCTTAGCACTTCATTGAATCGTTCTGTGATACAATTGATCATAAACTTGCCTGATATACTTGGGCATGAAATGTCATATTGGCAAGGGAAAACAGTGCTTCTATTTAACGTTTAGAATAGAAGCACCTCAAAAACATAGGAATCCCCAGTGCTGACTTTTTTGAGAGATTGTTTAACAAAGCCTGACAAAGAAATGGCCATTATTGTGGGTGGTGATTTTCTCACCTTTGAACCCTCAGCCCTTCTTAGGGATGTGGCTGGTGATGTCGACCAATCGATGGGCATCCCCCAATCACTAGGTCTGCATATATTATCCTTGACCAAGGTGGCTTTGCAAATGATAGACCTCTACCTAAGATGTCACATGAGAGCCTGCAATGGCCAATCACTCTGCCTTTAGAAGGCACAATTATCAGAGTCATTTAGACTACCTACTCTTAGATTTATACTCCTGGGACAATCTTGTTAACATGATGGCCTTCCAACGATTTGAGAGTGACCTTACCCCTTGAACCTTACCTTGCGGGCCAAACCCAGACATGCAAGCCTGTGCCCACGATGCCCGGCAGGGGTCTATCTATCACTAATAATAGAAGGAACATAAAACTGAAACATGTTGCAGAGGATGAGGGTAGCATTGACCAGTTGTATCATTGTTTGGATCCAATTGTGTGTGCCTTTGCTGATCCTGCTTTCACACCCCATGTTGTCATGGATCTCCATGTTAAGTGCTTTGAAGCCCTGAAAACGTCCTTTTTCACCAAGCCTTCCATTGCTAGAAATACGTTTCCTCTATCTAATCCTAGATGGTATAATAAGATGTGTCAAAATGCAAAGCGCTTCCTCAATAGTTCCATTTTAGAAAATGAAAGAGCTCCCTCATCAGAGCCATCAAAGTGGCGTTTTACACAAAATCTAGGATGCTAGGGAAAGCTTTAAGGAAGCCCAAAGGAAGGCTAGAATGACCTGGGACAACACTGTCTGGAAGGACATTCTGTGCACTGTCTGATCTGTAAACCAGGCAATTTTTTGTCATACGATTAATCATGGAGCGAAAGAATGTATTATGAGACCGGAAAGTAACATTCTTTCTTAAGATTAGACCACTCATTTCTAAACCTTATATAGTGGTGAAATCTCTAGTCCTGCCTCTGCTCCAGCTTTGCTCCATGAGCAAGCTGATCCTTGTTTTCTAGTGCAAATTTCTCCACCTGAGCATGAGCGGTAACCAAACTTAGCAGAGAAGATCCCTTCAGACCTCTTTTAGACAGAGCCCAGTGTTTGGGCCCCTCATTTAAACCGTTTAGCTGAAGCTTTCGTGGCGGGTGTCCAAATCCCTGCTAACTGGAAAGGAAGCAGAGATACTACCTATTATGCAAACATCACTCATGTCGTCTAAGTTTAGGGAAGCCTTGTTAAAGTTTATGGATATATATTTTCATAGGCTGACTTTCAGGAAACACACATGGGACAAAATGCTTGAAGCTCTCCATAGAGATACAGAAACAGCAAAGGTAAGTGACTCCCTCTCAAGTAAACCGTTTCTTCTTGTGTATGTATTCAGGAACATTCAAGCCATGGCCAATACAACCAAATCTGAATAAGTGCTGTTACAATCTTATATGCAGTTGTGCTCTGTATCTCCCAGTGCTAAGCTAGACAGTCAGTTTAACATCCACCAACCAACGTAAGCCTGACTTTGCCAGCTTCTCTAAAAAAAATCACATTTGTACGCTGTTGGAACTGGCCCTTCTTGCAGGGTCATCCTCAAACTTTTTGCTTCTTCCTCCCTTATTTTTCCTGACCGGTGGCTGTTGGCAATAGGACTCTGCGCACTTTACCACTGCTGATCAGTGCTAAAGTGCATATGCTCTCTGTGTAAATTGTTATTCTGATTGGATATACATGTTTGGCATATTTGTATCACCATGAAGTCCCTAGTAAAGTGCACTGGGTGTGCCAGGGCTGGTGATGACAAATGCTACTAGTGGGCCTGCAGCACTGATTGTGCCACCCACAGGAGTAGCCCTAAAATGATGCCTCAGGCCTGCCACTGCAGTGCCTATGGGCAGTTTATAACTGCCATGTCCTCCTGGTCAGTGTCCCCGCTGACCAGGCCTAACCCTTCCCTTTTTGTGCACATCAGTCACCCCTATGGAAGGCCCAAGGTACCCCCCTGGGCAGGGTGCAGTGAATGTAAAAGGTAGAGCATGTACTAGTGCAGGTAACATGTTCTGGTAGTGAATTACAGCCATTTTCGTTTTTCACTATTGTAAGGCTATCTTGCTCCATAGATTAACATGGGGGATGCTGGCTACAGTGGTTAACAGCATTTCTTCTCATAGGAACAAGATAGGACATAAGTATCTAGTATCCCTGAACTCAGAATTTAATAACACATCTTTTAGGAAAGGTTGTTTTTAAATCCTGGGTTTGAGAACAGCACTTTTAGAAAGTTGCTGTTCTCTTGTCTAACCCTTCTGTGTGCCTGGGCCTGTTTGTGTATTGACTGTCTGGTTTGTGAGTGACAGGGGCTGGGGAATTCCCCAGCAGGATGGATGAGTCAGCACTAGGCTGAATGACTGCAGTTGCAACTGGAGTGGTGGGAGGAGTTAGCACCTGGGCTGAATAGGGCTGTGCCTGCCTTCCACAATGCTGGCTCCACCCCCCTGCTGAGCGGCTGAGGACCCTGCCCCTCACTCTGAAAGGAAAGATGCAGCCAGCAAAACAAGGTGCTCAGGATCCACCCAGAACTGGTTCAGACCAGGCTCAGGGCCCACATGCACCAAGAGAACAAAGACTTTAGGGGTATAAGTACAGGACCCCTGACAACAGAAAATTAGATCATCCTGGAAATCAAGAAGGAACCTCTGCCAAGGAGAAAGCTGAAACTGAAGAAGGAAGATTGTCCTGCTGTTGCTCTGCTGGACTGACCTGTTGCTTTGCTGCCAAGGAGAGGGGAAGGACTTTGCTGCTGAGCTGTGTCCCCTGTCTTGAAGGAATCTCCAAGGGCCTGAGAAGAGCTGGCTCCCTGTTTTGAAGTCTCAGGAACAAAAGGACTTCACCCCCAGCTTCCCTGAACTCTGCTGAGAGAGTTCTGTCCTTCCTAGAGTGCTTGATCCAGTTGTGGGGCCTCTGGAAGTTGTACCTGAGCTGGGAAGCTCGAAACTGAGCTTGAGTGACTTTTGAACTTGAAAAGTGTCGCATCGCTAGCTTGCGGAGCGCCTCCCCGAAAGTGCGAGAAGGTTCCCGCCACTACGGAGGTCGAGATCATCGCAGCGCCTGATGCCGCTGCCAGAGACGTCGCATCCTTCGTTTGTGGGACGCACCAGGCCGGTGCGGGAGAATTGAACATCGCTGCGAGTATCGTCGCAGAGCCTGTCGTCGCTGGGTGAGAACGCCGCACCGCTTGCTTGTGGACCGCATCACGTCGCTGCGAGCATCGTCGCAGAATCAACGCATTGAGGAGCTGCGAGAGAGAGGATCCCCGCTGGACCGCGCATCGTCGCCCCGGAGATCGTCGCAGCCCCTACGAGATCGTCGCATCGTGCCTTTGCGAGAATAGACTTCCTACGGAACCTACGCACCGGAATCCATACAAGTGGCCTTCCTCCCCATACAGACCGTATTCGTCGCAACACGCCCGCTGCTGCAGCGGGGCTGTCGCATCACCTCCCCAGGGTCTCAGGAGCAACGCATCGCTTGTTTTCCACCGCACCAGCTTCTGCTTTTGGAACTTTGTTGCAACTAAAAGGTACTGTGAGTAAACGTGACGCAACTGTGAACTTTTCACGCATCAGTAGAGAATTCTATCGCAACGTAGAGAGTTCTAAAGCAACCTTAAGAACTCTTTTTGAAACCATATTCTTGAACTGTGTATGTTGGATTTTTGTCGTTTTGGTCTTGTGTAGTTTAGATTAAAAATACCTTTATTTTTCTAAACTGTTGTGGAGTCAGTTTGTGGTGTTTTCACTGTGTTATTGTGAGTGTTGGTACAAATACTTTACGCATTGCCTCTGGTTAGCCTAGACTGCTCGTGCCAAGCTACCTAGAGGGTGAGCAGGGGTTATCTCAGAGGGTTATCTCCTTGCCCTGACTAGAAGCAAGGGTCCCTATTTGGACAGTGGTACCTACCTCTGCCAACTAAAGACCCCCAGATCTAACATTGGTGGTCAGGCGGTGGGATTTGAACTTGTATTTGTACTTGACCCACAGTAATTGGTGTACATCACTAGTGAGTGCAGACCACTACGCCACCACATACTGTTTGTTTTTTCCGGTGTCCTCCTGGAAGTATTTTTGGATATTGTGACTCTGGCTAGTGTTGCACCTGTAAAATCCTGCCAAAATGGAAGTCAACTTTTTCTACCTGTGCATCTACACAGAAGAGGAGATAAAAGCCTTTTGCAAGAAGAGGGGGCTGCCCGTGGAGAAAGGTTCCACAAGGAGGGATCTTGAGGCATGCCTGTATTCCCATGAGGCCAGAATTTGGCAAGCAACATTAGCAGATGATTCTGAGGAGGAGGACTTCTCTGACAGTGAGGAAGAGAAAAATGAGTGGCTCCTTGCTGCTGAGCAAAGGTGCAGAGAATTAGACCGGCTAAGCAAGGAAGGTATGATCCGGTGGGCCTTAGCCCAGAAAGAAAAATGGGATGCTCAAGGAAGGAGCTTTGCTGAGTTGGAGGTGGAGTCCAGCTCAGATGGTGGCAGCATGATTATGATATCTAGTGCGGAGAGAGAGGTACAAACACCCAGAGATGTGGCGCCTGACTTGAGGGAGGGGGTCGACATACACCAGGGGGTTCAGGGTTATGATGTAATTCCAGTGGAGTGCAGTGTCCCTGAAGTAGATTGGGGGACTGGCACAGGGGACCATATTCCTAGTGGTGGGAGGGACACTCTACTGACTCTAGAAGAGAGGTACAGGGAGAAGGGTTCCCCCATGGTAGAAACCTTGGTGTGTGTGTGTGAAGACCAGCCAGAAGAGTGTGGGTTGTGTGACAGAGACAGTCAGATACTGTCTTGCCAGTCTCAGGAGAGTGGTGTGGGGTACTTGTGTGAGGCACTGGAGGGTGAGGCAAAGGGTAGCTTGGTTAACAACTGTGGGGGGCTGTGTGATTCATTTGTTGGAGAGCATATTTTAAGTCCCTGTTTTCCAGAGCTATGCCAGCACCCGGTGGAGTGTGAGTTCTCTGATCCCAGAGAGCTTGCGTTGGAGGCAGACCTCTTGGTGGATTCCAGAGAGTCTGAGGAGGCATTGGGGAGTGATCCCAAAAGGAGTGGCTTAGATATCTTCCAGACCTGTGAGGTAGAAGAGGTTCTGTGTAGCCCAGTTAGGTCCCAGTGTAGTGGGAGGGGTGTAGGGGCTCATGTCCGATCTCAGTGGAGAAGGAATGAGTGTGGGACGGTGTGTCTCATGGTGCCCGAAACCCAGTCTCAGGGCCTGGAGGGTTTCTTAAGGGAACACCAGGTTGGGGACCTAGACTGTGCTTGTAGGCCATTTGAGGAGGATCTCCTAGTGTCTGGTGAACGGGGAGTGCCTGTAACCAGGCCTCCATCAGTTCTGGTGTGTGGCAGTGCCGCTCCATTTGGGAGGGTACAGAAGTCCAAACTGAGGGGTGAGAGGGGAAAGGAGTCCCCAGTGGGAGAACCAGTGGGTCAGGGACCAGTCGGAAGGGCTGAGTCCCCAGTGAGTGACCATGGCGACCTCACTTCTGTCCTGGGGGTTCTTCCCGCACTGTCAGGTGGACAGGGGTCGGGAGATCTGCGCCAGGCAGACTGTCACAGGACACATGAGTTGTGTGTCACCCTCAAGGGGGTACTATGTGAGTCCCCAGAAGTCCTGGCATGCCAGGCAAATGCACAACCGCAGGTTTTGGTCCCTGGGTTGGGAGACCAGGTTCAGGATTTGCCTGACCTGGAAGGAAGGACATCTGTAACCAGTGTCCTGACCAATGTGGTTCCCAGGGGTACCCCTCCAGTAGGGAGGGTGCAGCGCTCTGGAAGGGGGTGCAGAGGGAGGGAGTCCTCGCCCCTGACCCCGGTACAACCTGAGGGGTTAAACCCCAGGTTGGGAGACCAGTTGCTGGAGGGAGGTCCTGAACTGGTAGGAAAGTTGTGTTCTTGGTTGTCTTGGTGGACAGGGTTGCCCCTGGAAGGAGGGCAGGAGTCTCACCCTGGGGGTGGACTGGGCCACACCCTTGTGTTGGCCAGGTGGGTACTGTCTACTAGTGTGGGCACATCAGTAAGTGATGTCCTGGGGCGCCAGGCAAGTGTTCCACCGCAGGGGTTGGTCCCTGGGTGGGAAAGCCGGGTTCAGGTATTGTCGGACCTGGAGGCTTTGGAGCCTAGGTTTGAGGGCCAGGTCTGGGGTGTCCCCCTGACCTGGAATACCAGTTGCAGGATAGCACCCCTAAACTGGTGGGTGAATGGTGCGGGACACCTGCCACAGGGTCCCTGGCTATTCTAGAAGGGGGTACCGCTCCAGGTGGAAGGATGCAGAGCCCCAAGGAAGAGGAGGACCTGGTGTGGGGAAGCCCACCCCAGCCTCCTGTCCAGCCGCCGGATACAGGTCCGGGACTGGTGGGTCAGTGCCAGAGTGTCAGACCTGACCTGACAAGAGAGGGAGTGGACAAAGGGTGCCAAGCACCTGGGGCTACTGCCCCCCACCCTCTGATGCCACAGAGGTTTGAGAGCCCTGAGAGGCATGAGGCCTGGGTCTCACCCCTGATCACTGTTGGTGGTCACTGTGGCTTGCTGGCGGTCTGTTGGGACACACCTGTGAGGAAATTAAGGTTAGGTGCTGCACAGGTGGTGTCCACAGGTGAGGAGGAGGGTTCCACATGGATTGGCATGGCGGACCCTGAGAGTGTGGATAGAGTGATCCAACTGGGTTTAGGACGGCGTAGAACAGGACTGCCCTGCTGGGTGGGCCAGTTTCCGTGTTCTATCGCCTTAAGCAGGGAATACCATCGAGGTATCGTTTGGTCTACCCTGGCTTTAGGCTGGAAGGGGGTTGTGTTGGAACTGGCCCTTCTTGCAGGGTCATCCTCAAACTTTTTGCTTCTTCCTCCCTTATTTTTCCTGACCGGTGGCTGTTGGCAATAGGACTCTGCGCACTTTACCACTGCTGATCAGTGCTAAAGTGCATATGCTCTCTGTGTAAATTGTTATTCTGATTGGATATACATGTTTGGCATATTTGTATCACCATGAAGTCCCTAGTAAAGTGCACTGGGTGTGCCAGGGCTGGTGATGACAAATGCTACTAGTGGGCCTGCAGCACTGATTGTGCCACCCACAGGAGTAGCCCTAAAATGATGTCTCAGGCCTGCCACTGCAGTGCCTATGGGCAGTTTAGAACTGCCATGTCCTCCTGGTCAGTGTCCCCACTGACCAGGCCTAACCCTTCCCTTTTTGTGCACATCAGTCACCCCTATGGAAGGCCCAAGGTACCCCCCTGGGCAGGGTGCAGTGTATGTAAAAGGTAGAGCATGTACTAGGGCAGGTAACATGTTCTGGTAGTGAATTACAGCCATTTTCGTTTTTCACTATTGTAAGGCTATCTTGCTCCATAGATTAACATGGGGGATGCTGGCTACAGTGGTTAACAGCATTTCTTCTCATAGGAACAAGATAGGACATAAGTATCTAGTATCCCTGAACTCAGAATTTAATAACACATCTTTTAGGAAAGGTTGTTTTTAAATCCTGGGTTTGAGAACAGCACTTTTAGAAAGTTGCTGTTCTCTTGTCTAACCCTTCTGTGTGCCTGGGCCTGTTTGTGTATTGACTGTCTGGTTTGTGAGTGACAGGGGCTGGGGAATTCCCCAGCAGGATGGATGAGTCAGCACTAGGCTGAATGACTGCAGTTGCAACTGGAGTGGTGGGAGGAGTTAGCACCTGGGCTGAATAGGGCTGTGCCTGCCTTCCACAATGCTGGCTCCACCCCCCTGCTGGGCGGCTGAGGACCCTGCCCCTCACTCTGAAAGGAAAGATGCAGCCAGCAAAACAAGGTGCTCAGGATCCACCCAGAACTGGTTCAGACCGGGCTCAGGGCCCACATGCACCAAGAGAACAAAGACTTTAGGGGTATAAGTACAGGACCCCTGACAACAGAAAATTAGATCATCCTGGAAATCAAGAAGGAACCTCTGCCAAGGAGAAAGCTGAAACTGAAGAAGGAAGATTGTCTTGCTGTTGCTCTGCTGGACTGACCTGTTGCTTTGCTGCCAAGGAGAGGGGAAGGACTTTTGCTGCTGAGCTGTGTCCCCTGTCTTGAAGGAATCTCCAAGGGCCTGAGAAGAGCTGGCTCCCTGTTTTGAAGTCCCAGGAACAAAAGGACTTCACCCCCAGCTTCCCTGAACTCTGCTGAGAGAGTTCTGTCCTTCCTAGAGTGCTTGATCCAGTTGTGGGGCCTCTGGAAGTTGTACCTGAGCTGGGAAGCTCGAAACTGAGCTTGAGTGACTTTTGAACTTGAAAAGTGTTGCATCGCTAGCTTGCGGAGCGCATCCCCGACAGTGCGAGAAGGTTCCCGCCGCTACGGAGGTCGAGATCGTCGCAGCGCCTGGCGCCGCTACCAGAGACGTCGCATCCTTCGTTTGCGGGACGCACCAGACCGGTGCGGGAGAATTGAACATCGCTGCGAGTATCGTCGCAGAGCCTGTCGTCGCTGGGTGAGAACGCCGCACCGCTTGCTTGCGGACCGCATCACGTCGCTGCGAGCATCGTCGCAGAATCAACGCATCGAGGAGCTGCGAGAGAGAGGATCCCCGCTGGACCGCGCATCGTCGCCCCGGAGATCGTCGCAGCCCCTACGAGATCGTCGCATCGTGCCTTTGCGAGAATAGACTTCCTACGAAACCTACGCACCGGAATCCATACAAGTGGCCTTCCTCCCCATACAGACCGGATTCGTCGCAACACGCCCGCTGCTGCAGCGGGGCTGTCGCATCGCCTCCCCAGGGTCTCAGGAGCAACGCATCGCTTGTTTTCCACCGCACCAGCTTCTGCTTTTGGAACTTTGTTGCAACTAAAAGGTACTGTGAGTAAACGTGACGCAACTGTGAACTTTTCACGCATCAGTAGAGAATTCTATCGCAACGTAGAGAATTCTAAAGCAACCTTAAGAACTCTTTTTGAAACCATATTCTTGAACTGTGTATGTTGGATTTTTGTCATTTTGGTCTTGTGTAGTTTAGATTAAAAATACCTTTATTTTTCTAAACTGTTGTGGAGTCAGTTTGTGGTGTTTTCACTGTGTTACTGTGAGTGTTGGTACAAATACTTTACGCATTGCCTCTGGTTAGCCTAGACTGCTCGTGCCAAGCTACCTAGAGGGTGAGCAGGGGTTATCTCAGAGGGTTATCTCCTTGCCCTGACTAGAAGCAAGGGTCCCTATTTGGACAGTGGTACCTACCTCTGCCAACTAGAGACCCCTAGATCTAACATACGCAATGAGGAGAAGTAGAGAAAATTAGGATCTTGTACATTCCAGGATAGAAATAGACCCTGGCAATTCTGAATTGTGACTATGGGGTAGATGTATCAACATACCCTTTTGAGATTTTTAAATTGCGATTTTTAAGGAATCGCTATTTAGAAATTGCATGTATGTTGAAATTCGCAATTTTTTAGCGACTTCTTATTCTTCCTTATTTGCGAATTCGCAATTTGCGAATTCGCAATTAAGGAATCATTTCCCATTCATTCCTATTGGCCAGGAGGGCCATAGGAATGATTGTGAAATAATTCTCAATTTGCGAATCGCAATTTGCTAATCGCAAATTGAGAATAATTTCAAGAGTGCAGGGGTGTCTCAAGAACACCCTGCTGCACCCCTGAAATTTACATGTGTGTGCATATGGCGCACATACATGCCCTGTGGGCATGTATGTGCGTCACATGCCACCTTCACAAACGCCAAATTGTGCATTTTTAAAAGAATTTGCAAATTACCGCCAACTACAAGTTGGTGGTAATTTGCGATTTCTTAACCTAAATTCGCAATTCCAAAATGCTACATACATAGGATTTAAGGAATCGCAAAATTGCTATTCCTTAAATGCTTAAGCAAAATAAGGAATCGCACATTTTTGCAATTCCTTATTTTGCGATTCTTTGTTACATGTCAAAACATGCAAAAAGACCATTTGCGATTCGCAAACGCCAGAATTCTGCAAATTCCGGCCTTTGCGAATCGCAAACGGCTTGATACATCTACCCCTATATTCCTAAATTCAACCCTAGGCTTTCTTACATACCAACCCCCAAAAAAATCAAAGCAAGCACATCCTAATGACTAGGTTTGCAAATGTACACCCAACAATCAGGACAATTTTGGATGAATTAGGGTAAAAGTTTGATAGGATTAGGAGTTGCACACTAGCTCCCCGAAAAAAGCACCTCTAAATTTGGTGGCAGATCCTTTCCACATTTGGCCTTTTCCATTGGAACAAACTTCCTTTTAATATCTGTACCTGCTCTGATTTTACAAAATTCAAGAAGTTGTTAAAAACATGAATGTTTTAAAGTGCACTAGTTTCTGAACAGTCAATGCGCTGGGATACTCCTTTTGGAGAGAGTTGTGCTTTATACCCAAGTATAAATAACATAACATATATAAAAAGGGCCTTTAATCCGACCTGGCTAATTATTGACCAATAAGCCAAATTGATGCTGGCCCAAAAAAACTCTGCAAACAAATTTTAGACCATCTGCAGCTGTGGATTGAATATAACAATATCCTATCACAATTACAAGCATGATTCTGCTCTAAGACAAGTACAGTGGATCAATTTTTTAAAATCCAACTTATGAGATGAAGGTGCTAGATATTGGAATGGGTCGTTTATATGCCGCATTGGTCGTCCTAAGATCAGCCTTTGATACGGTCCCCAGAGCAATGCTCTGGCATATCTTAGGTGAACTAGGGTTCCCACCCCCTTCTAGACATTATTGTGTGCCTTCACACAGATAACTACACCCAAATTAGACGAGGAACAAATGAAGAATTAACTGACAGAATAAAGGTCACCAAGGGAGTGCACCAGGGGTGCGTTCCGGCTCCGACACTTTTCCTTCTTTTTATAAATGGTTCTGTAAACTTTAGTGGTAACTGCAAAAATGATTCCCGAGTTTAAGGTGGGATGAGAACACTAACCCTATTATTTGCAGATGGCACTTTGTTACTTCCAAAAACACCAAGAAGAAGAGAAACTCTGCTAGCCAGATTCGGCGGGAACTATACATTTCTAATGATTCGTACAGTGTATTTATGTATACATTGAATATACATGTGTATTATCTGTTGAAACTGTCAATTGTTTTTATTTTCCGAAATGAAGTGTTTTGAATTGAATTGAAATTGAAAACAATCCTGGTTTGGCCAATATCTGATAACTGAGAGTGAATTATTACTTTATTGAAGTATTGTTTGAATCACTGATTGACTATGACCATAAATCTGAGTTACAGTTAGTTGTTATTATTTCTGTCGGCAGTGCTGAACCTGAAGGATAATCTACATGTATTTTTTGTCTACCACAGGGATTGTATTGTGGAGGTATCTCCACCACTATGCTTTCCTTTAGATTCAGCACTGTCTTCAGAAATCTCTTATTACCACCCAAATCTAAATCAAACCTTAAATAACAGCCGGTTGTGTACTTGCAGTGGGGTTTTCTGTTAAGGTGCTGGGGCAGACAAAGGTTTTATTGTTCTTCAAATAGAAAAGTAGTGTGGGTAGGGTGAGCTCTTTACTTCTATACTCATCTCCTGATGTTGGAAAAGTTATGAATGGCCCTGCTATTATTGCTGATCGATTTCTACAATATTGTTTTACCTTCTGAGCCTCCTGAAATTGGAATAGATTTAGTTTGATTGCGGCTCTTTTTTTAGTGTTATCATTTCTAAACCATGAGCTCCCTGAATTGAGAGTCTTGACTTGCCTTGGTTTTATCATTCTTCAGGTGAGATTCATGTGTTGTGAACAAAGTGCCCAACGTTTATTCGTTAAGGCCCATTTCGTACTAATGTTACTGGAATAGATTTGATTTTGTTGTACATTATGTTTTGTGTCCCAATTGGGTACATCTCGTGCTGAAACTGTAGGGTGTTTATTTAGTTTCAAAGTACATATTGCTGCAAGGAGGAGGGATTAGCATCAGCCTGAGTGCTGCCTAGTAGTTTACCTGTCAGTCCCTAATGGTGTAACAATTAATGCGAACTAATAGGAGAATAGTGTTGCAGCAGAGAGATACTTTGTAAGTAGATGGCTTTGTGTGCTTTGTTTACTTCATATGGAGACGGCAATAGTGTCATTCCATCAGCTGGGACTTGGACATGTATCCTCCAGTAGGAAACCTGTTGTGTTCCTAGAACTACAAATTAAGGGTCACGGATAGCTCAGGTTGGGCACCATCGTTTTGCTGACATTCCTTCTGATATCAAGCTGCCATTCATCCTCTTCATAATTCTCATGTCCTTCATTAGAAACGTGAACTACACGTTCTAATCAAACATGGACGGTTAGTTTGCTTAGCCACTAATGATAAAAAACGACAGGAGAAGGCTGGCCCCTTCTGGACCTTTGATGCCACTGGCAATTACTAATGGGGTTGCTCTCAGCCAATCTTTGGAGTAGTGGCTGCCTTGGGTATAACATCTTATGAATAACACTCCTCCTGGAATTAAAAATCGAGCAAGGAAGAAATTAGGCCTTCCTACCTAGTACATCAGTCTGGACCCAATGTTCTTTAGTTAAATCCTTTTGAAACATTTTAAGGTTATTAAATGACAAGAAAGCCAGGAATTCAAAGATTTCCTAAGATAACTATCGATGCCAATGAATTCCTGTATTATGTCCTGTATAACTTTGTATTGCACATCAGTTGATTGTCTGAAAGCCAAGTTAAAAATAAGGAACAATCTACTAAACCCCAAAGAAAGAAAAATAAACAAAAACAATGTCAAATAGGCCCAAAAAGTTAAAAACAGCTTAGTAAACTGTCTAAAACAATTTTTTTTAAACTTGACCCATGGACATTTTTATTTAAGCTTGTGATATTTGTGAATTTCCCTTTACGTGAAAATGTGCATGCTATACTAAATGTATGAACATTCACAATTATGTGTCTGTTTTGCATGGAAAAGACTGGTTCGTGCAGAAAATGTCATATCAAGAGACATTTACTGCACTAACTCTCCTGTCAGATCTCGTGTGAATTTTGTTTGCTATTTTACACATTCCTACTTGAAACTCACCCCAAATATATGCAAAAGCCGTTCTACCTACAGGGTTGCACCGGAGTCTTTTTAACGGAAATGGAAGGAAGACTGCATTATTGACAAGGATTGTCTGAGCCCAATCGGGCTGTTACGTGGCAGTAATTGTAACACGATAATACCATATCCAAAACGGGATATTATCTATGCGGTGCTGCTTAAACTTGGTCACGGTGATGGGGTTGATTATCAGTGCGGGATAATTAAAGGTTACAACATGGGGATACATCGAAAATAGTAATAATGCCGCTTTTGACACAACATTAAAGGTTGCATCACGAGGATACATTAAAATTGGTATATATGGCAACAATTGCGTGTATTAACAATGTATATAGCAAAGGATTGGCATTAGTAATACAGGCAAAATTACCGATACAGGCAAAGAACAACAGTTTGTAACCCTACATAGTGTCTAGTATGTAAAAGAGAAGAAAATAATCATTTTAGACTGGTTTATAATAATAGGCAGAACATGAAAAACTGCCACCATCGAACTCAATGCTATTAGTAGTGTATCGTCTAAGTTGTTACATAACAGGCAACCATGTCGCGTATGCTGAGGGAGAGGGGGACCTTCATCTCAAGCTGGCGTTCACCAATCACCAATCGGAGAGACACAGGTTGGTTTGTTATACTTCTTTTATTAGTCGGTATCGTAGCTGGTTACAGGCATGTCCGCTCTGCTTGCTGTCCTGGTCAGTCTGCTGTCCTTCCTGTCCCTAACTGGATGTGGTGTCCGGTGACCTGGTCACCTCCCTCATGACCCACAGGGTCCTAGTGTCCTCCTGTCCTGTCGCCCTATCTGTCGGGTCACGACATCTCCCCCTTTGTTGCAAACAAATGTTCATGGTACAGTTCTACTGATGATTATGGTGAGAGAGAGAGAGAGAGAGAGAGAGAGATATATATATATATATATATATATATATATAGAGAGAGAGAGAGAGAGAGAGAGAGAGAGAGAGCGAGAGAGAGAGAGAGAGAGAGTGCATAGGTCTGGTCGACCCGTCTCCCCAGTCTCTGACTCCTACGTTTCATCACTTAGTCTCTTTGTCCCCTTGCATTCATCTCTTGGTCGCTGTTCTCTGCCATCAGCTTTTGCTTCTGTTTGTCGGTTGTCCTCCTTCTGCTCTCCTCTTGCCTGCCTCTCTTCGTCTGCTTCTAGCTCCTTGCCATGTGCCCAGTGGTGCGGAACCAGCTGGCGCCATCTCCGTAAGTTCCTCTCTTTCTACGGCCACCCTTCGTGGTGTTTGTTCCCTCCGTGATTCTTTTTCGTTCTCTCCCTCTTTCTCTGGCCCCTGCATCTTCTCTTTGCTTGCGCTCAGTGTGTCTTTCGTTTTTTCCGTGTCATATGTCATGGTTATGAGACCCATGGCTTGGGCGGTGCTGTTGCTCAGCAGGCAAGGTCCTGGGACATCGCCCTTCAGCACATGGATGTCCTCTTTGTTCTTTTTGTCTTTGTACTTCCGTTCCTCTGTGAACTTTCCCAGGTTTGTTACCTGTTTCTTTGACCCCCAGGTGAAAACCTCAACCCTGGACGCTCTCAGTGTTGGCTTGGCTTCCATCTTCTCGTACTCTGATGCAAACATGACATTGCATGTTGCACCACTGTCCAGTACAAATTCCGCTTCATGTGCTCCTACTCCTATCGTTGCCGAGTCCATCTTTTCCCGTGTGCTTCTGTCTGTTGGGTGTGTTGTTTCTCCTTTTTCGTCTCCCCCACTCAGTTCTGTGTGTGCTTCCGACATGTAATATAGCCTTTCCACTTTCTCTTCTTCCTCTTCTTCGCCTGACTCTCGTGAGGAACTTCTCCTTTCTTTGTCGACATATCTGACGTGTCTTGTTGTCGACTCTTGTGGTCTTCCTGTTCTTCCTCTGTCATCTCTGAATTGTACGCCTTGGCACACACTGGCATAGTGGTTTCTTCCATTACATCTTTTGCACGTCTGGCCAAACTCTGGGCACGGACCTCTGTGTGGAAATTCCATTCTGCACCTGTAGCATGTTCCTTCAGGTTGTCTCCTCTCTGTTTGTTCCCTCCGGTCATTCCTCCACCGGCCTGTGCGATATTTGTTTGTCACGTGGTGGGCGTTTTCGATTTCGACATTCTTCCCTCTTTCCATTTCCTTGACATGTGCCGTTGCTCTCGCCTCTGCTATTGCCAGTGACAGGATGTTCTCAAATGAGGTCGGTTCTTTTAGGATCCTTGCCCTGAATCCTGTGTCACGACAGCCCTCAATGATCCGTAGCCTTATTGCTTGTTCGTTGTCGAATTTGTCGAACTCACAATGTGTCACCAATTTTCTCAACCTTGTCGCGAAGTCATCCAGCGTCTTGTCCACTTGTTGACACGCAATAGTAAATGTATATCGTTCAAAGTCAACATTCCGTTGTGGGTCAAATTTGGCCGTTAGGCATTTCTTTAGTTTCTCATATGTCTTTGTTTCTTTGGTTGGCAGTGTCACCAGAAGTTCTTCGACGTCATCCCCTGCTAAGTTCAGCAGTAACCCTAATCTCTTTCCGTCTGTTACATCTGTTGCTTCCATATATCTTTCAAACCGTCTGATCCACTTCTCCCACCTTATTCCTGTTTGTGGCTCCGATAAGTTGAACGGCAGTGGCCTCCTGTATTGTGCACTGGGCTTTGGGTCTGCCATCCTTGCCTTCTTGCCTTTATATGCTCTTTTCTCTTTTTGTTCTGTCGCCTCTTTGTGTGTTGTTCTATGTTTCCTCTTGTTTTCTTTCCTTTTATATTCTTCTTTTCTTTCACTTTTGCCTTTGTGAGGTCTTTGTCCCTCCTTTCCTTGTTGTTTTGCTTGTCTTTGTCTTTTGCTTCTTTTTTTTCTTTTACTTGAATTTATTTAGCCTCTTCTGGGCTTTCTTAGTGCTTTTTCCTTTTATTCTCTTCTTTTCCTTGTATTTTGCTTGTTCCCTTATATTCTCTTTTTTGTTTATTCCTTTGTTTGACTTTATTTAGCCTCTTCTGGGCTTTCTTAGTCCTTTTTCCTTTTATTCTCTTCTTTTCCCTTGTATTTTGCTTGTTTTCTGTCTTGCCTGGCCTTAATATGGCCACCCTGTTGGTTTCTATGTTGTTTCTTTGTTATGTCCTTTTTTTAAAATGGTCGCCGCTCTTCTCGCGAGATTTCGTGATCGAAATCTCACTTGCCTGACTTAAAAATGGCCGCTTCCCAGATTTCGCCTCTAATTGGCCTAGCCGCCTGAGCTCAAAATGGCCGCCGAGACTCTCGCGAGAGCTCGCGCCTCTATTTCGAGACCCCGCTTTCCTTCGCGCTTACCGCAGTTTGTTGATTCTTCTTCAGAAGCGGTCGGGTGGGCTCCTATGTCGCTCGTTTCCTTTCCTCTTTCCTGCACCTCCAGGATGGGCACTTGGTTATTCCTGATGTCGCCGTCGACCACTACTCGTCGATCTACGCGTCGGCTCGTTTCCCCTTCGTCGCCAGTTGTCGTGTTTACACTGCAGCTCGGAGATACACCAATCGGAGAGACACAGGTTGGTTTGTTATACTTCTTTTATTATTCGGTATCGTAGCTGGTTACAGGCATGTCCGCTCTACTTGCTGTCCTGGTCAGTCTGCTGTCCTTCCTGTCCCAAACCGGATGTGGTGTCCGGTGACCTGGTCACCTCCCTCATGACCCACAGGGTCCTAGTGTCCTTCTGTCCTGTCGCCCTATCTGTCGTGTCACGACATCCATGTTGTACAATCCTTGCAATGCCTTGTGAGCCTGTATAATTGTGGTAACTAGCCATTGTTCAAGGTGGCAACCTGTTTATTAAGCTCCTCATATTCTTTGAGGCCATGTGCAATGTTGTCAAACAGATGTATGAAACGGCATTCGCGGATATTCAAAACATTCGCAAAGTCCCCACCCCTGGGGTTGGGTTTGACCTTCTCCACCACCCACCTTTTGATACTTTCGGGTTTATGTCCAAACCTAGTGAAATGGTCAACTAAAGGAGCCCCTGGTGTCTGGCATCTGATGCGACTGCAGTGCTGGAGGATGCGGCATTTGGCTTTTTGGATGGTTTGGCCAATATACATAAAGTTGCATGGGCAAACTATAGCATATATTACCCCTGTACTTTTACAGTTGGTGTGTCCCTGTAGTTCATGTGTGTGATTGTTGTGTGTAATACGTATGGTATCTTGAACCAGAGGGCATGCTTTACATTGCCCGCATTTTGTGTGTCCTTTGAAAGTGGGGCTCCCCATAAGGTAGTCTGGGTCGTCTTGGGGTTGGATGGTAGTAACGATTTAACTACGTGATCTCTGACATTTTTGGCTTTTTTGAAAGCATGTAAAGGTGGAGGTGCCTTGTCAAGTACGTCTGACACCAAATGCCAGTGTTCGTTGATGATTTTCTTCACTGCATTGCTTTTTGTAGAGAAGGTAGTGACACAAACCAGCTTATCCTCACTACCATTCTCCTTTGTTTTTGGCTCCAAGAGATGTTCCCTATGATTATACCAAGCCCTTTTACGTGCCTGTTTCAGTAGTCGAATGGGGTATCCCCTTTCGACTAGGCGAGACAGCAAGCCTGCTGACTCAGAGAAGTAATCCTCTTTTCTAGAACAATTTCTGCGCAACCTTAGGAATTGGCCAAAGAGCAGGTTGTCCCTGAGGTTGCGTGGGTGGTGACTAGAGTACCGCAGAAGCGTATTCCGCTCACTGGAATTCCTGAATAGACTAGTATATAGATTGCCTTCCTCTACGTTTATTGTAATATCCAAGACATTTATTCTAGACCTGTTGTACTCTAACGTAAATTAAATATCCAGCGAGCAAGTGTTCAGCCAAACATGGAATTTGTTTAATGTTTCGTCACCATTCCATATGATGAGAACATCGTCGATGTAGCGACGTCATAGTACTACGTGTTCAGTGTATGGATTAGAGTTGCTCAACACATGTGTCTGCTCAAAAGAGTCCATGAACAGGATAGCCAGATTAGGTGCAAAGCTAGCCCCCATTGCTACGCCCTTAGTCTGGACGTAGTGTTAACCCTGAAAATAGAAGTAGTTCTCTGTCATGGCGATGGTTAACAGCTCGATGATAAATCCTGTAGGTACAGTATGTGGGGCCGGGCGTTGATTCAGTACTGTTTCCATACATCTCAAGGCCTCAGCCTGAGGAATGTTGGTGTAAAGGGACGTGATGTCCATGGTGGCCAGTAGGTGATCGGTAGAGTCATGTGGGTGCTGGTCCACCAATTGTATGGTCTGCATGGTATCCCTAATGTATGTCGTGGTGTTCTCTGCTAGGGGTCTAAAAAAGGTATCTATATATTTGCTGATCGGTTTGAACAGTGAACCACAGCCCGTAATTATGGGCCTGCCTAGCGGATCCCTCATACTCTTATGTACTTTGGGGAGGGTATAAATAGTAGGCATTCTAGGGTACTTATTGTTCAGGTATTCGAATTCTTTTTTTACTAAGGAATCCGTTCTTTAGTCCTTTACGTGTTGTGTTCTCAATTAGTTTATTAAGTCTCTTAGTGGGATCTGAGCTCAATCTTGCATACTGGTCATCCACTCCTAATCTTTATAATCCTCGCGGTTTTGTACCACGATGGCACCCCCTTTGTCCGCTGGTTTTATCACTATTGACGTGTTCTCCCTAAGGGATGTCAGGGCTTGTCGTTCGGCTCTCGTGGTGTTATATTTCACATAATATCTTTCCGCTAAGGTTATTTCCACATTCCGCATTACAACTTGTTCATAGGCCAGAATTCGGGCTGGCATGAGGTGTGATGGGGGATTAAATTTGGATGGTGGTCTTAAGCCGCTCCCATTGAATGTCGGTTTATGAGGAATCTTTTGGAAGGAATGTTTCAATCTCACCTTTGGAAAAATTGGTGCAATTCCACCTTTAGGTTGAATTTGTTGGGCATCGAGGTAGGGACAAATGAGAGGCCTTTACTTAGGATCCTCTGTTCATCCGCAGTAAGGATGTATTCGGACAAATTGATCACAGGGTTTTGTGCTGTGTATTTTACCATCTGTAGTGTTGTCTCCTGGTTCGTATGTCCCCGTGTACCTCCTGTTGAAACTGGGCTTGTCTCCAGGCCCGTCCCCTGCCCCTGTTCCATGTCTGTGTTCTTACTCCCCTGGGTCGACCCCAGGGTCGTCCCCTGCCTCTCTGTTGCCACCATGGGTCTTCTTCTAAAAAAGGTTGTTGGATGGTGTATGAATACTCAGTATCAGTGGTGCCTGTATTTGCAACAGTGCTAGGGCCGGGGCGTTCTAACTCACTACTTGAATTACTGTCTAAAGAGGACCCTGAGAAAGTAGTGTATCTTCTGTATCCCCCCCTCCTCTGCTCGAGTATGTGCCTGGTTGTTCCCTTTGGTAATACCCTTCTTGTAGGCAGGGGTAGGTCAAATTCTTATCATAGGTGTTTATGTCCCTTGCTACTTTATCAAGTGTTGTGGTTTGCGTGTAGATGTCCAACTCACGTATTGTCCTTTCTAGCCTCTCCAGGGCCTCTTTTGCATTAATCAGGGCTTTGACCTCAATAATTTCTTTTCTGAGGTCCCCTATTTCTTGGGTCAATCGCTGGACCTCCTCTACAGCTGTCTCAATCCCAAGCACCATCCAGTGCCTGGAACAATTGTTGGATATGAAGCTGAATCCTTCTTTGAACTTCAGATTCTCTACAAATATTGCAGGTTCGTTTCTTACTCTCAATCCAATTGGTATTACGTTTGACTGCAAATATTTGGCTAGGGTGTGTCCGGGTAATCTTGTTCTGATCAACTTCTTTTCAAGCCGTTCTAGCTTTGAGATTTTTTCAATAAGTGTGATGTCAGTGCTCACAGTTACCCCTCCTAGGAGGCTAGTCCCACCCTGAGCTCTAAGGAGTTGATCTATATATTCTTCACTGTATGACAGTGTTTCCTTGTTGGATATATTCAAGGATGCATGGAGGCTAACTATGTTGACTTCAGTGTACCCTGTGCTAATCAAACAGTACAAAAACAAACAAACATTTCACATTAAACACCCTTGCAGGAATCCCTGCACAAGGTAGCCATTATCAAAAAATGGGGTGACCCAAAGTAGTCTCGGACCCGGGTATAATACTGTATCAAACAATGGTCCTCAACCAGAAATGATATGTGGATTCAATCCAATTTATAATTATCAGTTCATAAATGTGAGCTAACCTTATTAGCTCAAAGAATTCAATGCAGACATTTAAACTAAAAAATGCAACAACCCAAGTTACCATAGTGGAGAATGCATCATTTTATTACACCAACTTATAGTAGTCTTTTCTTTTTCAAATTCAAAAATGGTTATAATCACTTTAGGTACAAAAAGAGGATGCTCAAGAGAATGTGCAAAGGGAAAGGTGCTCAAGAGTTAGAGGGGTGAATAAAAAGGAGAAAAAGTGCGTGACATCTTAAAAACATAGAAGAACATGGACTGGCTTGCTAGTTCCAGTCAGAGGAAACTTGGCCACAATGATATTACCACATAGTACATTTATATCAAGAGATTCACTTTTTGGCACGTTTATACAGATTGAGATTGTGCGTGGTCCAAGAGAGTATAGAAGGGCGTCGATGTTTCGACCAGACTTAATGCTTGGGGGATAATTTGGGGTCTCAGCTGGCGGGTCTTCTTCAGGACGGTAGGGCAACCTCTGTACCAGAAGGATGTCAAGATCCTAAGTATAAATTATAAGGTGTAAGGGTTGTGCATAAGGGTATAACATTGCATTAAACAGACTCAGTTAGTTTGCCGCTGTTGGTGACTCACCCAAGTGGAGATCAGGGTAGTCAGGTTAATTAATAATCCAAGCAGGACATCTTAGGGTGTCCCACAGGTGTATCATATGTCACAGTCCACATGTACCTCTGCGGTTAGATCGTTAATCTGTATGTGGAGAGGCTCTAGTTAGAATCTGATAACTAACAATGATGAACTATTAATACAAAGGGGGCAGTGTCACTTACCCTATTTACGCGTAGTACAACCCTCTCTTATTGGGGATCTGGGGCCAGATGTAGGAGGCCATTTACCGACCGGTAACGGTCGATTTCGGCCGTTACCGACCGGTAAATGGGTATTTGGGATGTAGGGGCATCATTTGGAGAAGTGTGGCTCAGTGGTTAGAGGCGGCAGACCCGGAAGCTGAGATCGGCCGTGGACCAGGGTTCGATTCCCCGCCTCGGCGGGTCTCGGGCTCTAAAATTCCACGGACTCGATAATTCTCGCTCCGGTGCCTACTCGACTCACGGGGTCACACTCTGCGACTCTGGGCAATAGCTTGCTTAATCTCCACTACGGCCCCTCGCGGCGGGATGCCTGGCTTTCACCTTGTGGATACCCTGCCGGGGTATCTCACAGGGGAATACCAGGACGGGTTCCCTAAGCAAGCGCTTAGATACCGTGTCGGTGATTTGCGCTATATAAATACATGTACATTTACATTTACATTTTACAGATTCGGTAAATTTACCGAATCAGTAAATTTACAGAATCTGTAAAATACCGAATCGGTATTTTTACCGATTCGGTAAATCCCAGATGTAGGTGGGACTCTTCTGAGTACCAAAGGCCTTACAGATTCGGTATTTTACCACCCAATCCAATTGGGTGGTAAAATACCGAATCCAGGTGTGCATGCACATGTGTACATGCACACCTAGCCATGTGACAGACAGACATGCCCTTAGGGCATGTCTGTGTGCCACATGGCACACATGCCCGTCTTTGGGGTGCTAGAGGGTGTCAAAGTGACACCCCCTGCACCCTTGCTGGAATCGTTATTTACCGAATCGGTAAATACCGATTCGGTAATGCCCATTGATTCCTATGGGCTTCAATGCCCATAGGAATCAATGGGCATTACCGAATCGGTATTTACAGAACCGGTAAATACAGAATCTTAACGATTCGGTATTTACCGAAACAGAAATACCTACATCCCCCCCCCCCTCTATTTGACCACTTCTTAAATACCGAATCGGTAAAATTCGGTATTTAAGAAGTGGTAAAATAGAATTACCTACATCTAGCCCCATGTGGTATTCACAATGAAACCGCCTTATAGGTTGGTGCTGGGGGAATATGGCCTCACCTGTAGCGAGAGGAACTGCTGTCAGTAAAAGGCCCAGGTGTATACTGGTAAAGGCCAACTTAAAACCGTCAAGGTGCATAGTATGCACTTACCCCAGTGAGAAGAGGTAATCGCTTCCTCTTCGTATCCAGTGCCAGGTAGGGTCACTGTTGAAGAAGGATAAGTATTAGATGGCCATAAGGTTACTGAAGTGATGAGAAATTAATGGGAGGAAAGCGTGGGTCGTGCCATCAAGGGGAGGGCTCACCTGCACAGGTCTGCGTCTATGCTCGGTTTACCAAGGAATGGAGAAAGACGAAAGCAAGGCAGCGAGGACGTATTTGAACGTCTCTCGAGCGTGTACGTGCGCCGAGGATGTCTCTTGCGCGCATGTCGGTACCGGGGTCTTTTTAACGGAAATGGAAGGAAGACTGCATTATTGACAAGGATTGTCTGAGCCCAATTGTGCTGTTACGTGGCAGTAATTGTAACACGATATTACAATATCCAAAACGGGATATTATCTATGCGGTGCTGCTTAAACTTGGTCACGGTGATGGGTGTAATTATCAATGCGGGATAATTAAAGGTTACAACATGGGGATACATCAAAAATAGTGATAATGCAGCTTTTGACCCAACATTAAAGGTTACATCACGAGGATACATTAAAATTGGACCTAAAGTGATTAGAACCGTTTTTGAATTTGAAAAAGAATGAAGACTATTATAAGTTGGTGGAATAAAATTATGTATTCTCCACTATGGTAATTTGGGTTGTTGTATTTTTTTGTTTAAATGTCTGCATTGAATGCTTTGAGCTAATAAGGTTAGCTCACATTTAGGAACTGATAATTATAAATTGGATTGAATCCACATATCATTTCTCTCTGCGCTTAGTAACTGTGTCACGCAGCGACTTGGTAATAAAGTTTTTTCAAATAATCTTTTTTATTTTTGAGACAATCGAGGCATGCGCGCATCCGCGCTGCTTTCAGCTTGCCTCTCTACGGTCTAGTCTCCTCTACCAACGCTGGCCGTGTTGGTATCACATGATAGGCTCTTTGATACCACCTGACCTCCTCCGGTCGAGTCCTGGGCGCTGCATACTTGCAGCCTGGACTCCAATTGGCCAACTCTTGTCACCACGCCCACCCCAACCCCCCGACCACGCCCATCCCAGAAGGAAGGCGCGAAGTCACCCGCACTCTTAACCAGCGTTCCGGTTTTGAGGGCAGAGGCAGGTTTCAAGTGGGTGCCTGGCGTCGAGGGCATAAGTCTACCACCCGCCTCCACCACGCTACGCAGATCGACTTCATTAAGCTATTTTTTTTATTATTTCTTTCTTTATTCGGTTTTTTATCATTATAAAACCATAAAAGCAACAGTATAAAATTACAGCATAGTACATTTTTACTCTCTTAAGAAAAATATCTAAAAGAAGAATAAAGTGTGCTCAAAATTTTTAAAGATTCCTCCGGTGCCTAATAATACATTTAAAAAAATTCAATATATGATAGCAGGTGCGCTCAGAGTCTAACATCTGTAAGGAAATCATAACGGGACGGCATTGTCTGAACCCCCCTAATTTCAGTAATGGAAATAACCAAATTTTCCTGTGAGAATGGAAATATTTACAAAACAGTATCGTGTGCAGGCACGTTTGTGCGGAGATTTCATCACATGGGCATAAAGTCAGTTTTGATTCCCAGGTGTTCACTTGCGGAAAGGCCACTAGTCTGTGAAAAAGATTGAGTCTAAATCTGGTCAGGAGCATCTTGTCATATGAACTAGTTTCCAGTGCGAGATAAGGCTGTATTTGTGGCGTTAACTGTACCATATTTGCGTGTTGTACAGATTGTTTATTTGAAAGCAGAGTAATTCTAAGTGTCTCTAAGTGGATCATTGCTTTCTGTTTCAGATCTTTCTTGCTTATCTCAGCCAGAGATAGTGGAGTGAGATAAAATCTTTCTAGGCCCATGTCGGTGAAGAACCGTTTGACGTAGGTAAGCCAGGCTATTCTGTGCGCATAGTCCAGTGCCATTGAGTCCTCTAATATGGCCTTGGTCAGCATGTTTTTGTCAGATAGCCAGATACGTCTCCAGAGTAGGAGTGGCTGAACTTTTATTATGTCCTCTATGTAAGGGATTCCTAGTTCCATATGACATGCATATGTAGATGAACACTTAGGGGCAGATAAAAGGAATCTCGTGAATGAGTTCTCGGCTGTCTGGAGGGATCCAACATCAGCGTGTCCCCAGACACCGGCTCCGTATAAGGCGATGGCTAGGCATTTTGCGGAGTAGATTTGTAACATCTCGACTGGTGGTCTCTTTCCAAGTCTTTGTGAGAAGTTAATCAAAGCAGTTATAGCTCTCCTAAAAAGATGTCTCCTGGACTCAAAAGCTGCTTTCCAGTTTAGTGTCTCGTCAATCATTATGCCCAGGTAAGGATACTGTGGGGTTCTCTCAAGTTTTTGGTTATTCAAAATGATATTCTTAATTCTTTTTCTCCCTCCACCAGCCACCATTACGAAAGTTTTTTTAACATTTATGTGCAAATCTAGTGCGCCCATAAATTCGGCGTATTTATTTAGGGATTTCTGGAGTTCTATAGGTGTACGAGCCAAAATAACTGCGTCATCCGCGTAGAGCAGTGCCGGAATCATGCGTTGTTTTAGTCTTGGCAGATCCTGCCCCCCCTCAGCATCTTCTCTTCCAACCCGTTTGTGTACAGGGAGAAGAGGAAGGGGGCTAGGACACACCCCTGCCGGACTCCTCGCTCTACCTTGAATGACGCAGTAAGCTCTCCCTTTGTCCCATAGCGCACTCTCGCAGAAGCGTCCGTATATAATTCCCTTAAGAAGTCTAATAGGTGGGAATCCACCCCCATATTTCGCAAAAGAGACCATAGCTTCGAGTGGGAGACGCAATCAAAAGCAGAGGACAGGTCCACGTACACCATGTACATTGTCCCCTGCTTTGCGTGGATGTACTTGGACGTGATTAGACTTAAATTGAGGGCCTGTTCAACGGTTCCAAACCCTTCTCTGAAACCGAATTGTAGGTCCGATAAGATCTTTCTGTCATCTGCCCATTGTTGGAGTTGTTCCAGGATTACTCTGCCAACTACTTTTCCTACGGAATCTAATAAGGAAATCGGTCGATAGCATTTGACATCTTGGCGGTCCCCTTTTTTGAAAATTGGTACCATAATGGAGTTGGACCAAGACTCCATTAGGCCCAATTTCGCTGTTGCAGTGCATACTCTGGTCAATATAGGGGCCCAGAGATCCGGATGATGTTTAAAGAGATCCACCGGGACCCCGTCTGGTCCTGGCGCTTTACCCCCTTTACTTAAATTCAGAGCTTGCAGTACCTCGAGTATATCAAACTGTATATTGATTGGAAAATCGACGAGAGGGTGATGGTGGGTCGTTTCTTCAGTTGAAGATGTTGATTTAAATATATGGGAGAAATGATTTACCCAAGATTCCTCTTCTATTGCTACGTCGATCTGAGGTCTATTAGGATCTGAAAGGAAAGGGGTTCTTACTATCCGCCAAAAGGACTCACTATTTCTTGTCAGTGTGCTTTTGTGTAGATCGTTCCATAAGATCTGTTTCAGCTCCTGTTTCCTTTGTTTCCTGACCTTTTTATACTGGAGTCTTAGGTGTTTAATCAGTTCTTGGTCTCTTTTTGGTTGTCTGAGGGCCTCTTTTAGCTTCGTTAATGACATAGTGCAGTCGTGGTTGAACCAACCTGGAGTAGTTGCATTATTTAGTTTATTTTTCCTGGTCAGCATTACTTTTATTTTGTCTAGAATAATCTTAAAATCTTCGAGGATGGTTTTATCGTCTGACTCCAAATCTAGGCATTTTATTATGTTGGAATATAGAGCCTTTATTATGTTATTGCTTAATTGGGTTGGATCTATCTTCCCCCATTTCACCGTAAATCCATTTACTCTACCCAATTCCAGCCGGTTTTGGGATAGAGTATGTGCGATCACGGTTGTCTGAGTTGGTTGATTTAGAAGATCCATATCCACTTTAAGTGCTGAATGATCGCTTAAGCTGTTTTCGAGTAGAGTGAAGTCCGTGATTAGGTTTCTCAGCCCATCCGTTAAAAGGACATAATCAACGGTGGTCTTGTGTCCCCTCCCTAAATATGTGGGGTAGAGAGTGTTATTCGCCGGGTTTTTCTTGTTAATTATTGACAATTCTAGATCTGTAAGGAGGTTGTTCATTACTTCCCCTGATTCGTCGTGAAGAAAATGGGCGAGGGGATTATCTTGTTCATCCACTATCCCACAGTTATGATTGTTGGAACGTGGGCAGGGATGTAGATTAAAGTCCCCTCCCCATAATAGATGAACAGTTGACTTTTTTCTGTGTGGTTTGCTATATTTAGCAATTTTTTCCTGAATTGTCAAAAGAGTTTGGATAAAGTAGTCCTCTTCTAGATTATTATAAAGATTTACTAGGATGACAATAGTTTCTTTACCGACTGAAAGGGTGAGCAATTGAAAATTTGGGGTATTTTCTGTTTTAAGTATTTTCAGACTGGGGATTGTATTCGCGATATATGTAATCAAACCCCCCTTGGGCCTGCCCGCAGTACTAGCGAGAGTTGGGGAAAAAAAGGTTTTATAGCCAGCAATGTGTAGCTCTTTCATAACCCATGTTTCCTGGAGGCAAATTATTTTGCCATCTTCGAGGAATTGGGCTGCTGAACCATCCTCTATTTTAGGGCGAAGACCCGCTATGTTCCAAAAAATAACGGACAGAGATTGTGTCCCGTTATCTTGGCCTATAGTGAGTTTCCTTTCTGGGACCAGAAATAAAATAATTTGTTCGTTGTTGATGGGGTCCGGTGATGGTCAATCGACCATTTCCAGGCTACTAAACCGGTTCATAGTTGGTATACCCTGCCAGTTTTCCCAGTATGGTGGTTCTCTAAAGCTGGGTCTAAATGGCCGCTGCGGTGGTACACCCCATTGTTCCCAGTCTCTTCTTCTGTTACGGGGTCCCATTATCTGCCATGGGCCGTCCTGTTGGTGGTAATTGGAATCAACCGACCACCAGGGGGCCTCATGGGCGTTCTGCTGTGGGGGCATTTTTGGTCTAACGGTAGTAAAATCCCAGGGCTGTGGGACTGCTTTACGCCACATATTGTCCTGTTCGTTAAAGCGGTTATTATAATGTTTTTTGGGATAGAAAAAATAAAGACTCTTTGTGTCTATTCCCCCACTTGTGTTATGTTGTTCCCAGGAACATATGTATTCAGCAACTCTGGGATCTTCAAAGGTTATCACGATGCAATCTCCCTGTATTGCTTTTTTTTGTGTGTCCCACCCATGGGGTCCTACTTACTGTAGCTATCCTACTGGTCCAGTTAGGAGGAGAAGGACGATTTGTATTTAGCCAATATTGGACCTTATTTTTTAAGGACCAAATGGGCTCTGTTGTCTCCCCCGTTAGTTCCGGTACCCCCGTCATTACCACCACGAATGGTGATGCTTCAGGTGGGAGGTTCATATAGGGTCTTTCCTCAAAGGTCCCTCTCATAGTTCCTTTATTCAGTGTTGGATTTAATTTATTCTGGGCCATATTTGTGGTAGCTGGAGTTTTAGGGGCTGGCGTGTTTATGGTTGTTGTTTTTGTGACGGAGGCTTTTGGAAGTGTGTTAATGCTTGAAGTTGTTGTTGTTGTTTTCGGGAGCGATTTTCCCGCTACAGGATCTTTTACTACTAATTGTTGGTTAATTGCAGGGCAAGTTTGGGTGATTTTTTTGTTTTCTGGGACAAGTACGGGTTGGTTATTTGTTCCCTTTTTATTGGTTTCACAGGTTGGGTTGAATTGCGGAGATTTAGTTATTTTTAATAATTGACTCTCGATATTGGTTAGTCTAATTTCAAGAGATTGAAAAAGGGATTTTAATACAAGAGTGATTTTATTTACCAGGTCCGAGGGAATTGGTTCACTGTTATGAGGAGTAATGACTGGTAAAACTGTAACAATGTTGTTTGGGTTACTATTAGGTGAAGAATGATGTACTAGAACCTGATAATTTGTTATATCGGCCGTTTTTGAAGTAGGACCGACCAGTTTTGGGGACATAGTTGGATCAGTTGTCTCAGCCGTTTCGATACCATTGACTTTATCTTCTTTTCCCTTATCCTTCCTTTTCTTAACAGCCCCCTCCCTCCTCCCTCTTGCCTGTCTTACTTCTTCTGGGGTATGGTTGCGTAAGATTTCGTTTTTTTTTTCTAAATCAGAATTAGTGGTTGATAGGGAAAGTTGGGAGGCTGAGAGGTCTACAATATTCGGGAGGCTAAGCCTTTTGTTACCTCGTAATGATTGTGCTTGGAGACCCTCTACCTCTGGAGTTCTTGCTGTGGCCAAAGGTCCCAAGGAGGATCGTCTCGCAATCGCAAGGTCTGTGGATACTCTTCCCTCTATCAGGCTGATACTTTGATCGATGAAGGTATTTGCCTTGGTAATGAAGTCGTCCATTGGGCCTAACAATTGCTCTCCAATCCCTCCCTTTTTTGCTTTCTTCAGCTTGTTACTCCTAGTGTTCATTTTCACGTGGAAAGGTCGCAGAAGACTATTACGTAAGTGGGCAGAAAATAATGTAGGAGTACGTTTGCTGTGAGACTTAGAGGGAGGGCCCAGCCCAGTCTCTTCACGTTCTCGAACGGCCTCAGACGGCCCGCTCTTTGCCCGGTCTTCGCCCCGGGCTGCGACCCGCGCGCGTCCCGCGGTGCGCGTCACTGGGCTTGCTGATATTGTCTTGGGTGGAGAGGGGGCGTGGCACTGGGAGGGGGCGCGGCTCACCCGGGAAGAGGACACAGCTGTTGCTGTTGTCTGCTGGTCCTCGCAGTCCCGGGGCCGCGCCTCTCGCCTCCTCTGCGATCTCGCTGATGGACACCTCCTCACACCGGTCAGGGGAAAAGCAGGAACACTTGTAGGCTACTCCTGTAGCGACGAGCAGAGTTTAGGCAATGGGCTCCTCAGAACGAGCGGCTCCCGCGAAGCGGGGGCCGCGAGGAGTAAAGAGCAGTTTGGTGGGGGCGGGCACTGGGAGGGGGCGCGGCTCACCCGGGAAGAGGACACAGCTGTTGCTGTTGTCTGCTGGTCCTCGCCGTCCCGGGGCCGCGCCTCTCGCCTCCTCTGCGGCCTCGCTGATGGACACCTCCTCACACCGGTCAGGGGAAAAGCAGGAACACTTGTAGGCTACTCCTGTAGCGACGAGCAGAGTTTAGGCAATGGGCTCCTCAGAACGAGCGGCTCCCGCGAAGCGGGGGCCGCGAGGAGTAAAGAGCAGTTTGGTGGGGGCGGGCACTGGGAGGGGGCGCGGCTCACCCGGGAAGAGGACACAGCTGTTGCTGTTGTCTGCTGGTCCTCGCAGTCCCGGGGCCGCGCCTCTCGCCTCCTCTGCGGCCTCGCTGATGGACACCTCCTCACACCGGTCAGGGGAAAAGCAGGAACACTTGTAGGCTACTCCTGTAGCGACGAGCAGAGTTTAGGCAATGGGCTCCTCAGAACGAGTGGCTCATTAAGCTAAGTACAGTGTACTAACTGTGTTGGAATATGTTTTTCTTTCCCAAGGGTGTGCCAATCACGCCACCACCCCCTCCCGATATCCATGGTGTGCTTTCTTCTCACCATACAAGTGAGATGTTTTATTCCTGATTTTTGTGTTGTCTTCAGGTGGGGTCACTGGCCATTTTGGTCTATTGATCCTCCTAACCACATGCGCCGATATTTGTGTAGGGGCTATTTAGCACGTGATTATCACTGCATTTGCCATCAATAGCCCACCTCACTTTTTGGCGCAGCTGTACATTTCCCTGGACTTAGGGGTCGATCAGGATGGCGGACGGAAGAGCCACCGCGGCCCTGGAGTAGGCGGAAAAAGCCTTTTCCGTGTCCGCCTGCCGCGGATACTCCGTCCGCCATATCAGGATAGGAAAACGTGTCAAATTTCCGTCCGCGACGGAAAAACACGCTCCGCCGGCCAACTACACACGACCACGCGGCGGACGGAACACATCCAAACGCTCCGCCGTACGCACTGACGTCGAAGACCGTCCCCCAAATCAAGATGGCGGAAAACACACATAAAACCGCTGCGGAAAAACAACCTGTCTTAACACGGCGGAATCCCCACAGCGAACATAGGTGACACAGCCGAGATACCCACCGCAAGCTGACCACCACCATGGACCCGGCGCTACACGCTTTCCCGATGCTCTTCGCGATCCACCACGTCCTAGTCATGGCCTACTATGTTCGACGACGCAGGTAAGGTACAAACCATTGGCTGTCTGGAGGGGAATACCAGCAAGGGACGTGACGTAGGGAGGGGGAGTGTCATGTTACCGAAACCACTGATGAGAAGCATATACGAATACACATTAGCAGGACGCAAGCAGGAATGACAACGACAGACCACGAGACTTGATAGACTACCTTTATTGTCAAATAATAGGGGTCAAATCACAGTGTATGCGTGAACATGGGCAAAGTGGGCACCAGAGCAGGTACAACATAGCAGGTAACGAGAGGGCAGCATGCAGTATCAGAGCATCAACAGGGCATTGTGCATTACAGAGCAGGTACATCAGAGGCAGGTAACGAGAGGGCAGCATGCAGTATCAGAGCATCAACAGGGCATTGTGCATTACAGAGCAGGTACATCAGAGGCAGGTAACGAGAGGCCAGTATGCAGTATCAGAGCATCAACAGGGCAATGTAGAGTACAGAGCAGGTACATCATAGGCAGGTAACGAGAGGGCAGAATGCAGTATCAGAGCATCAACAGGGCATTGTGCATTACAGAGCAGGTACATCAGAGGCAGGTAACGAGAGGGCAGCATGCAGTATCAGAGCATCAACAGGGCATTGTGCATTACAGAGCAGGTACATCAGAGGCAGGTAACGAGAGGCCAGTATGCAGTATCAGAGCATCAACAGGGCAATGTAGAGTACAGAGCAGGTACATCATAGGCAGGTAACGAGAGGGCAGAATGCAGTATCAGAGCATCAACAGGGCATTGTGCATTACAGAGCAGGTACATCAGAGGCAGGTAACGAGAGGGCAGCATGCAGTATCAGAGCATCAACAGGGCAATGCGCAGTACAGAGCAGGTACATCATAGGCAGGTAACGAGAGGGCAGAATGCAGTATCAGAGCACCAACAGGGCATTGTAGAGTACAGAGCAGGTACAACATAGCAGGTAACGAGAGGCCAGTATGCAGTATCAGAGCATCAACAGGGCATTGTAGAGTACAGAGCAGGTACATCATAGGCAGGTAACGAGAGGGCAGAATGCAGTATCAGAGCATCAACAGGGCATTGTAGAGTACAGAGCAGGTACATCAGAGGCAGCACCTGAGAGGGGCTAAGTGCATCAACAGTCCATTGCACAGAACAGCTCCATCAGAGGCAGCACGTGAGAGGGGCCAAGTGCATCAACAGTCCATTGCACAGAACAGCTCCATCAGAGGCAGCACGTGAGAGGGGCCAAGTGCATCAACAGTCCATTGCACAGAACAGTCACATCACTGGCAGCACATGAGAGGGCAGAATGCAGTATCAGAACAGCAACAGGGCAGTGTGGCCAACAGAGCAGGTACATCAGAGGCAACATATGAGAGGGGCAAAGTGCATCAACAGTCCATTGCACAGAACAGCTCCATCAGAGGCAGCACGTGAGAGGGGCCAAGTGCATCAACAGTCCATTGCACAGAACAGCTCCATCAGAGGCAGCACGTGAGAGGGGCCAAGTGCATCAACAGTCCATTGCACAGAACAGCTCCATCAGAGGCAGCACGTGAGAGGGGCCAAGTGCATCAACAGTCCATTGCACAGAACAGCTCCATCAGAGGCAGCACGTGAGAGGGGCAGAATGCAGTATCAGAGCATCAACAGGGCATTGTGCATTACAGAGCAGGTACATCAGAGGCAGGTAACGAGAGGGCAGCATGCAGTATCAGAGCATCAACAGGGCATTGTGCATTACAGAGCAGGTACATCAGAGGCAGGTAACGAGAGGGCAGCATGCAGTATCAGAGCATCAACAGGGCATTGTAGAGTACAGAGCAGGTACATCAGAGGCAGCACAACTACGTGTCCCTACCAACCCGTCACAGGGACCACAAGAGTGCCACGCAGTTCTCAATGGACACACCATGTGAAGTAACATTTGAGTGAAGTGTACAGCACGTCACATCACAGAATCAGGGGGGACTGCGTGAACTACCTGCCTCGGACACACTGGCAGCACCAGCAACAGGAGTGTGAGACACAGCCACAGCCCGAGTGACACACACATGGGCCACGGACCCAGACACACTGGCAGCACCAGCAACAGGAGTGTGAGACACAGCCACAGCCCGAGTGACACACACATGGGCCACGGACCCAGACACACTGGCAGCACCAGCAACAGGAGTGTGAGACACAGCCACAGCCCGAGTGACACACACATGTGCCACGGACCCAGACACACTGGCAGCACCAGCAACAGGAGTGTGAGACACAGCCACAGCCCGAGTGACACACACATGGGCCACGGACCCAGACACACTGGCAGCACCAGCAACAGGAGTGTGAGACACAGCCACAGATGTAGTCACTGACACGTGAGCCACTGACCCAGACAGACTGCCAGCACCAGAAACAGGAGTGTGCAACACAGCCACAGATCTTCTAACTGACACGTGAGCCATAGACCCAGATACACTGCCAGGACCTGCAACAGGAGAGGGCACAACTGACACTGTGCCACCATCTGATACATGAGAGTCAACTGCACCGGCGCCACTGGGACAACTGAAATGATGAGCCACAGGGCTGTATGGGCCAGGAGGCAGGGTGGGCCTGGGAGCTGGGGATAGCTCACCTAGAGCCAAATCGGGGTTTGCAGGTGTCAATGGTGTGTGTCTGCGTTTCTTAGGGAGGTGTGAGTGCACCCTGGACAGGACAGGACTGCCAAGTGGTGGGGACTCCAAAGAATCACCACCCAGTATAGGTGGAGCAACTGCTGCCGGGGATCTGGTTTCGGGGGACGTGCTGGAGCCTGCTTGTCGTTTGCTCTGTGCCTGCCGCCTGGACTCGGAATGATGTGTAATGGGGGATGCAACAACAGGGGACACCCTCCTCTGCTTCTGACTGGCCTGGATGGGAGTGGAGGTATGGGGGGACTCCGCCGCGGAGACATCAGTTTGGCGTTTAGTAGAAAACATCAGCCTCAGTGCAGCCAGGGGTGAAGTATGCCTGTCCTTGATTGCGCCATTGTCCATGCTAGATGCCTTGTCCGTAGGATGTGCCTTATCCTTAGGTGGAGTGTTGTCTCTGGATGTAGCCTGTGCCCTGCTCGCCGCCCTGTTCCTGCCAGCAGACTTGTCGTCTGTGGTGCACCTGCCTCCAGCAGACACCTGCTCCCTGTGTGTGTCGCTGCCCTTGGGAGTGTTCCTATCCACTGCTGTGGGCCTGCTCTTGGGAGTCTCCCTGCTCTTAGTAGGTGCCTTAGTCTTCTCACTGTCCTTGGGAGTGTTCCTATCCACTGCTGTGGGCCTGCTCTTGGGAGTCTCCCTGCTCTTAGTAGGTGCCTTAGTCTTCTCACTGTCCTTGGGAGTGTCCCTTACCTCTGCTGTGGGCCTGCTCTTGGGAGTCTCCCTGCTCTTAGTAGGTGCCTTAGTCTTCTCACTGTCCTTGGGAGTGTCCCTTACCTCTGCTGTGGGCCTGCTCTTGGGAGTCTCCCTGCTCTTAGTAGGTGCCTTAGTCTTCTCACTGTCCTTGGGAGTGTCCCTTACCTCTGCTGTGGGCCTGCTCTTGGGAGTCTCCCTGCTCTTAGTAGGTGCCTTAGTCTTCTCACTGTCCTTGGGAGTGTCCCTTACCTCTGCTGTGGGCCTGCTCTTGGGAGTCTCCCTGCTCTCAGTAGGTGCCTTTGTCTTCTGACTGGCCTTGTCCAAGGAACAGTCCATGGACATGTGAGTATCCCTTGCCTTCGGAGTACCTTTCGTGTTGAATGCCTGTGTAGCTCCGGAAGGCATGTCCCCCAACAACACTTGTGGATCCTGTGTGTGTACTCCAGTGCATCTGACGTCGTCTACGTGAACAGATTTAGCTGATCTAGGGGATGGGGTCTGTGCCCTGCGTGCCCTGACGTGCTGTCTGACGCTGCTTCTAGTGCAATAACCTGTATTTGAGTCCTGCTCTGAATAATCACTACCCCCTGAGACATCCAGCGGTGTAGATGGGGAAACAGAAGTAGCACCCTGTTCATTCGACTGTACTATTGCAGACGACACACTGCTTGCCAATGACTGCACTGTCCTGTGTAGACCTGCAAGATCGCCATGCATCCCTTCCATGAATGCCACCACCTGCCCCAACTTCCTATCATGATCCTGGAAAGCATTTGTCATATTGGTCTGACCCACACACAGCTGTCGCAGCAGATCAACGGCCTCAGCACACAGTGCATTTTGGCTCACCGTGGCAGGGGCAGTGGTGCCTGCACCGAACGCCACTCTGCTCCCCCTACTCCTTCGGCCACGAACAATACATGGTGCAGTTGGCGGAAGTGTGGGCCCTGTGTGCTGTCTTCCGACAGAAGGTGATGAGTGCCCACTCCCAGTCTGTGACAACAGTGCAGGCTCACCAAGAGTGTCCGACGAGGAGGACGATGGTGTCTCCACATGCGAGTCCTCAGGGACGGTCCTGTCCCCCTCTCCGGCGCTGGCCTCCTCCGTGTCAGTCTGCGTGTGTGCGAAGTCTGAGCCGGACTCATTTCCTCGGCTACTCTCCACCGTCTGTGGCTGAGTGTCCTCTGTCAAAGCTGAAATGCACAGAAAAGATGTGTGAGTCATGGGCACACTCACGTACAGAAGGAACAGGATAGCCAAATCACATAGCAGAGAAAGGTTCATGAGCCCTCAGCCTGCACATGGCCCACCCCTACCAGTCATCCTCACATTTTCTGCCATGGGGACATGGACCACTAGGGGATGTGCTTTAACACTCAACTACTAAGCAAGTGGCGTGTCAACATGGCGGACCTGGATGTCAAATGAGTACCACCCAATGGGACCAAAATGCCATCACAGGCATACATACGCAACACGGAACTCAATGGTGTGTCTGTGCACCAATACATGCATAGCACTCACAAGTTTCCTACACAGACAGTATGCTCACCGCTAGTTTGCTGTTGATCGGCACTCAGACGTTCGGCCAGTTCAGGATGCGTCACTGCAATGATACGGTGCATGAGAGGGGTCATGGAGCGTCGGGCCAGACGGGGCGTCCTTGGAATCAGGCCCAGTGTTACTTCCGCTACATTCTTGCTCAGCCTGGAAATGTCGTCCCAGCGTTTGTGGCAGTGTGTATGTCGTCTGTTGCACACCCCCAATGCCCGTACTTCCCGTGCTATGGTCCTCCACAGGTCCTTGCGAAGGTGCAGCTTGACCTACCATGATGGGAGACAAAAGGGTTTAAGTCAGTGGACAGGTGGCCTGTCACACACATAGGGGCAAGACGTTACTGTCAGCAGCCATGCACAATCAGGAACATATGTCTAGCCCACACTACACAGCTAAGATATAAATAGGCCTGATCATTTGGCCCCCTCATGCACACCAACATGTCCCACACTGCACTTACCACCCGTCCCGGTGCGCCGTAGAGGCGTCCATAGTTGCGGAGTACACCGTCCACGAGGACATCAAGCTCCGCGGCGGTGAAGGGTCGAGACCGGATCTCTTTGCCTCTCGACATGGCAAGATCACGGAGTATGGCACTAGAGCAGCAGTCGGTGGTCAGCTCAGCAGCAGCAGCAGGTCGAGGTGATGGTCACAGGCAGCAGTCGGTGGTCAGCTCAGCAGCAGCAGCAGGTCGAGGTGATGGTCACAGGCAGCAGTCGGTGGTCAGCTCAGCAGCAGCAGCAGGTCGAGGTGATGGTCACAGGCAGCACTGGTCCCCAGGGTAGGAAGTTTCATGTTGGCCAAGACACATATATAGGGCCCTCAGCACGTGTCAGTGGCATACGTCGCCAGCAATTGGTCAGCCCTGGGAGCGTGATCGTGAAATGGGCCAATGACTGGCCCTGTTGTTGCGGTGCACAGCTTCCGCTACTTGCGATTGGCCGTATGCGGCCAGCGTCCCTCTTCCCATTGGCTGCATGTGCAGGGACCGTGACGGGCACACATCGGCAACCGCACGTGCAAGCTTCAGGCACGGATGCTTCAGTTGCAACAATGTACTATCACTGGCGCCTCCATGGCGGGGCACGTACACAGCGGGGGAGGTGCAGGCCTATACACCCTGCAGATGTACTCAATGGACATGCCAGTTCATGACCCCCCTTACAGTCACCTTGCATCATCCACCGTACACCGGCCGGAGCGGCCGGCCCATGAACATCCGCCGTGCCCGGCCATGAACACAACCGCCATGGCCGGGACCGGCGGTTGTTCATGGCCGGGCACGGCCATGGCGGTTGTGTTCATGGCCGGGCACGGCGGTTGTTCATGGGCCGGCCGCTCCGGCCGGTGTACGGTGGATGATGCAAGGTGACTGTAAGGGGGGTCATGAACTGGCATGTCCATTGAGTACATCTGCAGGGTGTATAGGCCTGCACCTCCCCCGCTGTGTACGTGCCCCGCCATGGAGGCGCCAGTGATAGTACATTGTTGCAACTGAAGCATCCGTGCCTGAAGCTTGCACGTGCGGTTGCCGATGTGTGCCCGTCACGGTCCCTGCACATGCAGCCAATGGGAAGAGGGACGCAGGCCGCATTCTGCCTTTGGGAAGTAGCGGAAGTTGAGCACCGCCATGGCGGCGCCAAATATGTGATCTTGTCAGACGCTGCACCGTGATGTGTTGTGTGCAGTTGCGTCATGAGGGATGTGAGCGTGATTGTGAAAGGTCATATGTCATACAATATAGCATGTGTGTCCATACAATGGACATCGGTCGGCACACAATGGCCAACAGATGTGCATTCGTACGTGTTGACGTCGGGTTTGACCCTACAGACGTTGTTACATCTTCACAACTACACAGTACATCACGGCTGTGTGGCCAATTCATGCATCTGTTGTCGGTTTATTGTTGTGTCGAGGTGACTACAGTGGTGGTGGTACACATGCATTCCGTGTATGTGATTTATACGTTCTGTCACCATGCATGTCATTACCGTATGCACATCATCATTGGTGGTGGCATTTGTGCTTGATGACATGGCGTGTGTAAACTTATCGTTTGTGTGCATGCAGTTGCATGAGTGTCTGTGATGTGTCTACGATACATTAGGGTGACGACTGGAGTTATGTCAGTAAGGTACACATGTGATGGAGTTGTACACGTATGCGTCGTTTGTACGTTGACCTAAGTTACATCTCTCTCCCACACAGGAGGGCTCCAAATGTGCATCGCCCATACACTCAGCTGGAGGATATGGTAGACGAGGAGGTGATTCGGAAATTCAGGCTGGATCGACGTCGGTTGCTGGAGCTTGTGGCTCAATTGGCTCCTCATCTGCAGCCACGTAGAACGTATCCTGGCTCGTTTACACCCACTGCAAAGGTCATGGCGGTACTACATTTCTTCGCTACTGGCACATTTCAGTATACAGTTGGAGGTGCCGGGGGTATGTCACAGGCAATGTTCAGCACGGTTCTTCGGGATGTGTTAACAGCTATGATGCTGTACAAGGATGAGTACATACATTTCCCACGTCCGGAAGAGTTGCCAGCTGTCAAAGCTGGTTTCTATGCACTGGGCCACATACCTCACGTTGTGGGCTCAATTGATGGCACGCACATCGCGCTCATTCCACCACGGGCACGCGAACAAGTGTTCAGGAATCGGAAACACTTTCATTCGCTGAACGTGCAGGTGGTGTGCCTGGCGAGCAACATCATCTCCCATGTGTGTGCAAGATTTCCTGGATCCGCACATGACGCCCACATCATGCGAACCAGCAATGTCCCACGACTCATGGCAAATCTGCCACCCGGTCAAGCGTGGCTTGTTGGTGAGTGTGCAGTGGGGACTCTTGTGATCTCTGTGTTGCATGGGGTACCCACCATATCTTGTTCTGATGTTTGTCTCTGTCATCCCCCTACATAGGCGACTCGGCTTACCCAAACCGGCCCTGGCTCCTCAGTCCCCTACGTAATCCGAGGACGGCGGGTGAAATGCGGTACAATGAGGCACATGGAAGGACACGGAGAGTCATCGAACGTACCTTTGGACTGCTGAAGTCTAGGTTTCGGTGCCTCGATAAGACCGGAGGGGCACTGCCTTACTCACCAGGAAAAGTATGCAATATCGTGATTGCCTGCTGCATGCTCCACAACCTGGCAGTACGCAATGACATTGAACTGCTGTTGGACCCTGAAGACGAAGGAGTTCCTCGGCCTCCCATCCCACCCATGTCGACTGATGAGGATAGTGGTGAGGAGGAAGGTGTGGACCAGAGGCGCCAGCTCATTGATCGCTACTTCCCTTGAATGTGAGTATCTACCTCTAGTGGCGGTTGACAATGCCTCATGTATGTTTTCTGGTGTTGTGTGGATATGGGGTTATTCAGCTGGGTGTGGTTTGTGATGGTTGCACATGTGTGTCTTCATGTCTTTGGACATAGGAGTGTCCATGATGTGTGTGCTCCCATCCCATGCTTGTGTGATGGTTGTCGTTTGTGTAATGTTGCTGTGCATTGTGTTGTGATGTGTGTGAATCTCTTTACTGACGTGTGTTTGCTGTCTCTGGTTTTCTCTAGGTCACTCCCGCAGCGCCATGATCATGTGCGACTATGATCCCTGTACCTGTTTACGTCTGTATCTGATGGCAATCATGTGAATAAACATGGAGGCAAAACATCATTGTGTGAGTAAATGCAATTTATTGACAGGTTGTGCTTTTGTGCTGGTGAATATATACAAGTAAGTGGGAGGGAGGGAGTTGGAGTTGTAGGTAATGGCAGATGAAATGTCCGTGCTGACACCACATTGGGGGGTGTCAGGCTAGTCCAGCAGACCAGTGGCAATGATTGTCTATGTGGGACAGGATGGTTTGCAGGGTGAATGTCTGGCACAGGCAGTGGCATTGTCAAGGTCGTCCCCTCTTGGAGCGTGTGCCTGGCGCTCCAACACTGCTCTCAGCAACTTCCTGCCTCGGCCGCCCCCTCCGTCTCGGAGGTGGTACAGAGGCAGCTGGGAGGGCAGGTTGGTGATGGGCCACATCCGTCGCCAGGGGCTCAGGTGGTGGTGGCGGCGGTGGAGGCGGAGGCGACGGGGGAGGCGGAGGTGACGGTGGCGGTGGCGCTGACACACATGGTGGAGGGGGGGGGGGGTTGTTCCGGGCAACCCATTCCCTCCACATCGTTGCCTGCTGGCCCATGATCACCAACATCTGGCCAAGGATGCCAGAGATCTCGCGCAGGCTGTTGGTGTTGTCCACTGAGTCCTCGTGAACACGATCAGCGTTTGCCTGGGACCGGTCGTATGAGGCCTGGCACGTGGCAAGAGCTTGTAGGGACTGTGCCACTGGCTCGGGTAGCTGTCCCTCCTCTGACCGGCGGTGTGTGGGTCGCCTGCTTGGCAGTTGTCCCGTTGCCTGTGTTTGTGGCCCACTCACCCTGCTTGTGTGTGGGGCCGTTGGACCAGCGTTGCGCGCTGGGTCATGCTGGGTGGCACCGGCAGGAGTCGTGGTGCTCGTGGTAGTGGTGGTAGTGGTGGTACTGGTGGTACTGGTGGTACTGGTGGTGGTGGGGACTGTGCAGATCACAGAGACGGGTGCCGCGGGAGTCACACATGCGACGTTGGTCGGTCCCGGGAGTCCCTGTGAGCCAGATGGCCCTGGCTGCGTGCTTGGTCCCGCTCCATCCTCCGCCCCGGAGCTGCCTGTGTCGTCGTCGGCAGAGAGTCCTGTAGGTGTGGGAGGCGAGGCTGGCGGCCGGGTACTGCTTTCCCCAGTCAGTTGACGATCACCTGAGGGACAAGATCGAGCAGGTCAGTAATGTGGACAGTACATGGTTACATTGATTTGTAGACATTTCTGTTTCCTGTCGCACACACCCCACCCTCCACCACCACCGCCACCCTCCCCGTGCACATGGGGGCCTGTTGGGAGTTGTAGTTTGGGCCTCTCACACACACCACCCTCCACCACCGCCACCCTCCCCGTGCACATGGGGGCCTGTTGGGAGTTGTAGTTTGGGCCTCTCACACACCCCACCCTCCACCACCGCCACCCTCCCCGTGCACATGGGGGCCTGTTGGGAGTTGTAGTTTGGGCCTCTCACACACACCACCCTCCACCACCGCCACCCTCCCCGTGCACATGGGGGCCTGTTGGGAGTTGTAGTTTGGGCCTCTCACACACCCCACCCTCCACCACCGCCACCACCACCACCACCCTCCCCGTGAACATGGGGGCCTGTTGGGAGTTGTAGTTTGGGCCTCTCACACACCCCACCCTCCACCACCGCCACCACCACCACCACCCTCCCCGTGAACATGGGGGCCTGTTGGGAGTTGTAGTTTGGGCCTCTCACACACCCCACCCTCCACCACCGCCACCCTCCCCATGCACATGGGGGCCTGTTGGGAGTTGTAGTTTGGGCCTCTCACACACACCACCCTCCACCACCGCCACCCTCCCCGTGCACATGGGGGCCTGTTGGGAGTTGTAGTTTGGGCCTCTCACACACCCCACCCTCCACCACCGCCACCACCACCACCACCCTCCCCGTGAACATGGGGGCCTGTTGGGAGCCATGGACATGTTAGTGTGTTGGTGTCCGACGTGCATGGGTTGGGGCGTGGGGGATGTTTCTTCTCAGTTGTGTGAGCCTGACCATGTCGTGCTGATCGTGGTGCTTGGTTTGTACTCACCAGTCTCTTCTCCTTCGTCAAGGCCGTCTAGGCTCTCTGGGTGTAGTATCACCAGCACCTTCTCCTCCCAATCGGTGTAGGGTATGGGCTCCGGGGGTGTGCCACCGCCAGTAAGATTGGCTCTGGCGTGGTTTTTCGCTCGGATGCCCTTGACCCTGGTCTTAAGGTCATGCCACCGCCTCTGAATGTCGTGCTTGGTCCTCGGCACAGTCCCCGACGCATTCACACGAGTGACGATCCTGTCCCACATGTGGTTCTTTTGCGCCACGGTCGTCTGCTGGACTTGGGCCCCGAAGATGTTGGGCTCCACACGGATAATTTCATCTACCATTACCCGCAACTCTGTCTCCGTGAATTTGGGGTTTTTTTTGGGTGCCATGGTGTGTGGTGCTCAGTGTGTGAGTTGAGTGAGTTGGGAGGTGCAGGTGTGTGGTGTGTGATGTGTAGGATTTGTGTGGTGGGTGTTTGTGTGGTAGGGTGGTGGGTGGGTGTCTTCTATGTGATTTTATGTGAGTTCGCAGTGTCTCGAATGGCCCTCTTGCTGGCAGCAATGCTGTGGTGCAAGGGATTGTGGTTGTGTGGGGGTGTCTTTTTATAGTCGTGTCTCGATGGTTGTTGGCAGTCAGGTGGTAGGTGGGCGTGTTGACTTGTGTGCATTATTGGATAATTGGGACGTGTCATGGTGGCTTGTGCTGGGGGGGGGGGGCCTTGTCAATGTTCGTATGTTTGCTTAGGACTTGCGGTGCACTTTCATACATTTGTTAGGCGCTAGGGATGTTGTGCGTGTTGGCCTTCCGCCCTGATGCTGTGGTTCTCGTTGCATTGTTTCCGCCGCGGACGTGGATGGCTGTGAGTTCCGTTGTACGGGCGGATTTATCCTAATTGCGGCCACGGAGTATTCTCAGGGATGGCGGTACATGTTTTATTTTCCGCGGTCATTTCCGTCCGCGGCAGTGGTTGTTCATTGGACTCCGTCCGCCGCGGACGGACTTGGTTGTGTTCCGTCCACCGCGGACGGTGTTGGTTGTGTTCCGTCCGCCGCGGTCGGAGTTTCGTGACATGAATATCCTAATCCCAACCGCGGTTTCTCCGCGGCGCAGCCGGGAGTAAAATTTCCCCCACCATGGCGGACAGTACCCATTTCCGTCCGCCATCCTAATCGGCCCCTTAGTGTGGTGGTAACAATATTGCTATCTCGCCATCCACTGTCCCCTCACAACAACTGGAGCACTGTAGACATATGCGTGGGCATAGAATGATTTTAATCGTTTATTCTGTCTCTTAAATGTATGTCTTTGTCCCTTTCTTTCCCACAGGTGCATTACACACTTATTTTGTAGTCTCCCAAACTGGGAGTACTGTAGGAGGCTGGTCCTCCATCCACATGCACTACTTTTACACTGCTTTTACTTTCATGTCCCTAGGTTAGGGTGGACCTTAGCGTGTCCATACCGCCGGGGTTTAGTCCACCTTTGTCCTGATGAATGCCTGGTAAATGTACACCGTTTCAAGGCAGAAACATGTTGACTGACTATTAAGATACTGGAAATAACCAAACAATTTACTTGGCCAAATTTCCGACACTCCAATTTTTAATATGTCAAAGTGATCAAACATTAAATCTTTTTTTGATACACTGTAGACATTTTTAAATATCACCATCACTTTAAATTACTCACTTCACGTCTATTCACAAAATACCTGCTCCGCAGTAATCCTGGCGTCGAAGCACATGGGGAGGCACTCGGCCTCTCCAGTGGGGCCCAATGATGAAGCATGTCACCAACCAGGTTGGTGAGTGAGGGCTTTCCATACACACCTGAGTGGGGTTGTGTATCTATTTTCTTTACTGTTGCTCCTTCTGTTATATCTGATAGACTTCTGGACACTCTTTTTTGTTGAAATAATTGTTTTCACCTGCATACCATACTGTAAAACACACTTGTTAGCCCTGGCATCTTTTGATGTGTTTCCCCTGTCTTTTTGCTTTCTGACCTCCTTGTTTTGACTCTGTTTCTGCTGGTTTAGTGTCTCTATCAGAGGTCCTGGGCCTGTAAATCAAATGCTGCGAGTGGGCCTGTAGCACTGATGGTGTAACCCACATGAGGAGCCTTTCAAAGAGTTCTCAGACCTGTCACTGCAGTGTCTGCATGCAGTTTTTACTGCCATGTTGACTTGGCTAGTGCACCCACTTGCCAAGCCCTAACCTTCCCTCTTACTACATGTGAGCCTAAGGTAGGCACAAAGTACCCCTATGGACAGGATACAGTGTATGTGAAAGGTAGACCATGTCCTTGTGTGTGAGACATGTCCTGATAGTGAACTACAGTGTAATTCGTTTTTCACTGTTGAAAGGCAATCTGTCCCATAATATAGAATGGGGACTACTTTGTAATATGTTACGAGTATACCTTCCCATTGGAACAAGATGGAGGAATGGCGCTTAGTATGCTTGAACTCAGAATAAAGAAGTGCATCTGTTAGTAAAGCGGATTTTTATGTTCTGTGTTTGAAAATACAACATTTAGAATGTAGGTATGTTCTTGCTTTCCATCCTGTGTACCTCTGCTGGGTTGTGGATTGAGTGTCTGGAGTGACAATGTCTGGGGACGTGTGTTCTCTTCAGACAGCCACTGGGGGGGCTATGGTGTGTCTTCTCTTTCCTGGATGAGTTAGAGCTGGGCTGAATAGACCTGGGTCACCTTTAGACCAGAGTAATGGGAGGATATTTCCTTTCACCTGAATGGGCCTGGTCTGCTTTGACAATGATGTCTCCACCTCCTGCTGGAAAGCTGGGCGAGAGAAGACCAAACTGGTTTGGACGGAGCACAGACACTCTCTGCCCAACAGAACTGCTGAGCCGCCACTGAGCTGCTGTTTGCACTGTGACCTGTGAGCACCACACTCCGCACTGCCTCGCTTCACTCCACCTCCCTGGTCTCACAGATGACATTGCTGCCCACTGACCTCGACATCCGTGACCGCACCATGGTTTGGGGGCACCGCTCATAAGACACACAACACACCGCCTGTCCCACACCACAGTCTGGACAGACCGACATCAGCGCCCATCAACCAGCACTGCCGCTTGCACCATGATGGTCAGCACTGCAACAAGCACCGCCTCACTTCGCACCGCAGCCCTGGTCGCATCAACGCCGCCGCTATGTTTCACATTACAACCGTGATAGCTGCCACCACCGGCGTGAACCGACGAGGTCAGCCGTAACCAAAGGTACTTTCTATGACACTAAATCCGGTTTGCACCGATGCAGTCAGCAGTAACTGTTGGTTTCTGTTGTTTTCAGTACCACGTTAGCCCCAGGCGGAGCTACCAGCTTTTTAAGGAACTGCATTTTAAAGTTATCATTGCAAAGTGCATATTTTTAATGACTGTATGTTGGTCTTGTATTGCTTTGGCTTGTTTGCATAGATAAATATTGGTATTTTATTTTAAACTGATGTGGTGTCCTTTTTTAGTCTTTTCACTGTATTACTGTTGGTTATGTGCAAATTCTTCACACACTGCCTCTGACTGCTCATGCCAAGCTAACAAGGGGGTGAGTGGGGGTTATTTCAATAGTGTATCCCCCTTATGCTGACTAGAAGGAAGGGTCCCTATTTGGACAAAGGTGCAAACCATTGCCAGCTAGAGACCCCCATTTCTAACAACACTCCATTTCAGACCATTGGCTTTTGCCATTCCCCTGCAGAAGAATATTGTTCTTGAGAACCTTTTCAGTGAAGTCAGGTGTTCGTTTTTGCTTACTCTGTTTCTTCTTCATTTTTTTCTTTTTTTACTTTATTATCTTGTGAGTTATTCAATCTATTTAAGTTAATTATTTGAAGATGGCAGGGAGGAGAAATCCTTGTTTTTCTGAGGGAGTATTATCAGTCATGGTGGATGATATTATTAGAGTAAAGCCACAATTGCTTGGAGCCCAAGTACAAAATACAACTATACCTCAGAAAAGGCTAGTGTGGGCAAGAATAGTTGACAGCGTGAAAGCTGTAGCAAGCAACCAGCGCTCACAAGAGGAAAATAGGAAGAGGTGGAATGATCTGCAGGATGAATGTGCTCTCTGGCCTTCAAGCATCACCTGGAAGCCCAGAGGACTGGTGGTCATACTCCAAGCCCCCCTCACAACTTTATCCCTGGGAGAAGGCACTGCAGATCCTACATTCTGAAGGCTTGACAGACATCTCTGGTGGATGGGAGACTGGTAAGTAATACTTTTGAATGTGTGACTAAACCTAAATGTCGTTTTAGCTGTTGCTTATGTGTTTTGCAACTTTTCCATTTTTTTAGGAAATTTGTAAATTTTTTGTTCTTTCTCTCGTTTACTCATTTTTAATGTGTTGTCAATATGTGTGTTTTGCTTCATAATAATTTTTTGTTTTTGCCTTCTTTCTTTGTTTGTATGAATGTATTTTGTTGTATTTAAGATTGCAGGACCCAGGACTACTCGCGGTGTGCTGTCGTCTGTGCCGTTATAGCTAATAAATGCAAACGGACAGCTTTACATATTAAGCATGCCCAGTTACCCAGCCAAGCAGCCCTTGTTTCAAGTCACTCAGTGCTTTGTCCCCTGCTCCTCGGGCTAAGTTGAGTTTTTCAAATGTGCAGCTACGCAGCGGGGCGGTGAATAACGCCTCAACCCTCATTCTGGTGCGCACTTCCTTCCGAGAATGCGTATTGAGTGTGGTAATGAGAAGCCCATTTGTTCGATGTGTCAAATAACACCAGCAATAATAAAGGTCAGGTAATGAATCAAAACCACTTGAAACTTCGAAAGGGCCTCTTCTCACCTGCTTGGTTTGCTCTGATGATAAAGAGGCTTCTACTTGTTTCAACTGCGGGTTGACAACTGGACGCCCTCCAACAATTCCTCAAGTGTGTTATAAACAGTTGTGCCTAATAGGTGCCACCTGCATGCTGTATTGTCGTGCGGCACATACAATTCATACATTTTGCTTTCTATTTTCCCTCACTACTTTGATACTCTTCACAGTCATGTTTTCTGTCAACCACAAGATTTATGTGCCTTTATTCATTTTGTCTTTTTACAAATTGGTTTAAGGGTACTTCAAGATGAAAAACCCCTCCACTTTCATTTTGATTGCCACTCTCCTGCTCTTGCTCTTTTTCTCTCTTATGTCATCTTTATTTTACACTCCGCCAGTCCCTTCCACAATAGTCCTGTCACCACTCCTTTAGTCAGTGGTTAAGCACAATTTACACATTTGTTTATTTATATTTTATTTGTGCATTTTTAAATAGCAGTTTTTAGATAACAAGAACTACTTTCCCACTGCCCCTCCAAACCCCCCATGGCCCCTGCCACCATGTCTGCGTACCTTGTGTAATGCTGAGGCCTCCACCGCGCTGCTGCCATCCCAGGATTGTGGACCGCCGTGCCCTTTGTAGATCACCATACCTCATTAGCAAGCATTGCCTATTTCAAATTGGTTTAGTGTTAAAGCTGTCACGGTCACATAGTGCCAGACCAGTAACATTTCAGCCCCGCTCGCTGCGATCATTACATCCAGTCATCTAACGGCGGGATCCCGCCTCTCCGCTGAAGGTTGCTGGAGCGGACTTGCAAGCACAACTGGGGTTCAGCTGAGTGCGCCATCAATCACATGCAAAACAAATGCTGGCTTGGAAAGATGAGGGATTCGTGGAACAATACTTTCTTCTAATGACTGCCCTATGGGAGAAATCCACACAGGCAGATGTGTCTCAAAGCCCCCATTTTAAGCTATCATAGGAATTTCCTTGGGGTAAGGCAACATTGTATAGGATCTGTTTATACTAATCGGCTATAGGATACTGTGGTGATGACTCGGACTCTGGTTCACTGCTTAAACAGCTTTATTCGATCAAGGACAAAGCATAAAGAGAGTGTGGTACCTCCAAAGTCAGCCACAGTACAAACTGCAGTGAGTGGAACGTACACATGCAGTGAACAATCAGAAGGAACACAGAGCAAAAGATGAACATGAAACTAAGAAGCAATGCTTAAAGCAAGTGCTACAATACAACACACACCCCTTCCTTGTACCCAAAACTAAACAAAATAAAAAAACTGTAGAAATAGCAAAATAAGAAGAAAGGAAAAAAGGGCTAACGAAAGAAGCATCACAAGAGGGTGGAGAAACAGCAAATCAAGTCAGAACAAAATCTTCCAAATAACAGGGAGGTCTACGTTACCTGGGAGGCCTGGGAACACTTGCAACACCATCAGTAGGAAGATCAGGAACGAAAGAACTGGAAGCATCCCTTGAACCCTCTTCCCCCCTTGCCTGAAGTCCAGAGGAGGACAGCTCGGCATCACTCATCAACATAAAACCACTTAGATGATCACCAGACCGAACAGAGATAGGTTGGTTGACCAAATGATCCACACCAGCACCTCAGCGATACACAGCAACCTTGCATTTATTCCACTTGTTGCCATTGTCCAGAACCAAATACCTGTCAAACACTTGCTTGACCTTAAAAGGACGCCAAAACTTAGATAACCCTTTGCAAGGTCTACCATGTCTCACTTTGACCCAATTCCCTACACATATACCACCTCGGTCCACTTTGTTGTTTGTGACGTGAGGAGAAAGACCAACCAAGAAGGTAGGAGTTTGGTACCTGGCTTCCTCCCACGCATTCTTTCAACGGGGTGGAACAAGTGGCAGCATTGATAGTTGTGTGATGAGACCAAACCATCTCGCAGACCATCACACCAAAGTCTTTACCACACTGAATGGCCATGGAAATGGTTCCCTTTACCATGCGGTTGGCACGCTCAACCATACCATTTGCTTGAGGGTTGTAGAGCACAGTGTAATGGTGGAAAATACCACACTTAGCCAAGAAATCTCTCATCTCTTGAGAAACCAGCTGGGTACCATTGTCTGTGGCAAGGGTGTGGGGAAGACCCTCTTCATGAAAAATGGCCCTAAGTTGCTCAATGGTGCTTTTTGTGGTTATGTCAGATATAAACTTGACAATGAGCCATTTAGAAAAAACGTCAATCAAAACCAAAGCATTTCTCAAACCTTCCTCCACACCATGCATTGGTCCGATGAAATCCAGATAAACAGTACTCCCTGGAACACTTGGATCATCAATTTGACAACAGGTGGCAAGACATCCCGTATTGAGTCCCTTCTCGTTCTCTGTGCACACTTTGTACCCAACAACCCAAGAAGTGATTTGTTTGTCCATACCGGGCCACCAAAAATCCTTGCACACCCTTTTTATAGTTAAAGTTTGGCCGAGATGTCCCTCGTGATCAAGCCCAATAATCCTGGATCTCAAACCCTCAGAAGGCACAAACATATAATTTCGCATAAGAACTTTCGAACCATTCATACTGAGCTCGGCCAGGATCTTCACATACGGTCTCACAGAGGGTGCCAGAGTGCTCTCCCTACGCTCACCTTGAATCAACATCTTACCAACACATTTAAAAGTATCATCGAGATCCATAAAATTACTCCAATCATCAGAGGAGAAAACAGAAGAAACACACTCCTCAATATCACACAAAGAGGCTACCGCACCATCAGTCTCACCACACGCCTCTGAATCAAAATCAGAAGTGACCTTAATAAATAGACGAGACAAACAGTCATCTTGAGCATTCTTCTGGCCACGAATGTGTAAGATACAGTACCTATATTCCTGGAGTCTAGAAGCAAGTCTGGCCAGTCTTGCAGATCCTTTGCCAGCACCACCAGTACTAAGTACCTTGACTAAGGGTTTTTGGTCGGTACGTATACAGAAGTCAACACCCCACAGAAAAGTCTGAAATGCTCCTCAGATCAAGCAGCTGCCAGAGCCTCACGCTCGATGACTGAATAATTGCTCTCGCAATCAGACAGAGAGCGTGAGGCAAAAGTCACAGTTCGTTCACCACCCACGTGCATTTGAGAAAGCACAGCACCAAGACCACAAGCACTGGCATCCACTGTCAAAAAGTTATTTAAAAGGGGGTCAAAGGGAGCCAGAATATTTGCTTTGCAAATGTTTTTCCTAATGAGATCAAAAGATTTCTGCTGAGCATCACCCCAAACAAAATAACAGCCCTTCTTCAACAGGGTTGTTTTGTGGCGTTTTAAGCTCCGAGTGAATTTTCCCGATTCATGTCCTTATATTGATACAATTCACATTGCCCTTATATAGGCATAGAAATCAAACCCCTATTTAGGCATAGCCCATGCTACCCAACTACAGACATGGCTACTTCCACCCATACCAAACTTCACAACAACTTTTTTGGAAAACCATCTTAAGCAGTCAGGGACTTCCCCTTAATTGAATACTGATTAGTCCAAGAACTCAGTTACTTTACAAAGAACAACTATTCCCTAGGTGTTCTTTCCTGACGATCATATGCCCGACTTTACGTCAAACTATGGCATTCCTAAACACCTTCAAGGTACAAATATACCTCCACTTGCTATAGCAAGATACGGTGTTCGGAGCAGTTCGAAGACCTACTTGCCCGATGCAGCTCGCTACAGCAAGTGCAGAAGGAAGCCGACTCTCCAGCTGGCGCACTGATCAGGAAGCTGCCCTTCTCCTGTTGAGAATCCAGCTCCAGTGTTTCCGGCTCCCCTTGCAGGTGTTGGAAAATCGAGTCCTGAGACAGAGATACCAGACCTACTTCATTCTAACAAGGTATGGAGCTGATTAAAACCTAGAGAAACCTTTGGTAGATTTTTGGCAAAACTAAACCTATGCTACACAATACTTACTTCTTCCCTTGTACTAGACTTAGGTTAGGTACATTGGGGTAGGCGTATTTTAGAAGCACCAGTTGAATATTTTAGTCAATGTTATTTATGTATGTATTTTTAGAATCCCTGACAGAATATCGACAGTCAAAATATCGAGGTAAAAATATAGAATGCCAGAATATCGACTTCCTATCTACAAACAGGTAGGTACAAAAATATTGACTCCAAAATATCGATAGGAAAAAATATAGACAGTCAAAAGTTTGAATTTTTTAAATATCTTAAAAGTAATTTTAAAGTAATATATTAATAAATATAATTAATTTAAACATACTTAAATAAACTTAAAATTAATAAATGATTAATGTAACTTTAAAAAAAAATGTTAAAACATATATATATATATATATATATATATATATATATATATATATATATATATATTACCTACTGGCGGTCGCCAGTAGGTATATATAGTTAGGATTTTTTCTCTATGGGATTTTTGAAAATTCTATGTCTAATAACTTTGGCGTTTGTGGACGGAATTGGCTGAAATTTTCAGGAAAATGGCACATTTTGTTTCTGAGCAGCCCTTGAAAATTTGGGGGGGGTTCGTCAAGGGGGGGCCGAGAAAAAAGGGGGGTCCCAAAACGTGTTTTTAACATTGAGTTTTCCATAGGGCGGTTGGCCTCACTTTTAGCCCGAACGGCTGAATGGATTTGCACGAAACTTGGCAAAATTGTAGGGACTGGTAGCCCGATGTGCCTTTTGTAGGTCTCAATATATGTGCTCCAGTGGATTTTGAGAAATTAACGTTTAAAAAAAGATATATATCTGTAACAGTGGACCTGGCAGCGTCCCAGGACGCGTACTTTTCGCGCAACGGAGCTTTGTGAAGCGAAGCTGATTGGTTCTCTGGCGTCTGTCAACATTCCAAAAAGTCCGTAGCGGCCGCCATCTTGTCTCTCGGTAGGATCGAGAGACAAGAGGAGGCCAAAACAAAGGGGGAAATAACCATAAGGGGGCATAGTAGAACCTCGCTGACCCCCTAGGTTTGATGTGGAGGTTTTAAAAGGGCCCCGCGGGGCAAAAAAAATAATAATAATAATAATCGAACGGCTGAATGGATTTGCACGAAACTTGGCAAAATATTAGGGACTGGTAGCCCGATGTGCCTTTGCTAGGTCTCAATATATGTGCTCTAGTGGATTTTGAGAAATTAACGTTCAAAAAAAGATATATATCTGTAACAGCGCTCCGCTTCGCGTAACGGAGGTTTGCGAAGCTGATTGGTCATTCTGTCACTGGGCTATAGTTGGGCTACATCTGGCTGATATTTGGGCTTCATTTGTTTTTTTGTGTGTCTGGCGGCCATCTTTGGGCTACATTGGGCTACATTGGGCTTCATTGGGCTACATTGGGCTACATTTGGGCTCCAACATATATATAGGCCAATGTAGCCCAATATATATTTTTCAAAGTTAATTTTCGTAAAAACCACTGGAGCATATATCTTGAGACATAGCAAAGGCACATCGGGCTACCGGTCCCTACAATTTTGCCAAGTTTCGTGGAAATCCATTCAGCCGTTCGAGCTAAAAGTGAGTCCAACCGCCCTATGGAAATGAAGGAAATGAATGGGTAATTTGTAATTAGCAAATAGCTAATCGCAAACTAGGAATGGTAAAGAATCGCTATTTATTCCTTAAAGTTCGCTATTTAGGAAATGCAAAAAACTTTGATGATACATATGGCGGTTCATCTCTAACAAGATAAGAAGCATAGGGATACATTTATGATGACTGGCGCATCACCAGGGATGTGTTAGTCATTCTGTGCCGCTGTTCCGTCACCTATGGTGTGCTGCATTTACAATGCGGCGCATCATGGGGCAAAAACAGCACAGATGCGTGATGTATCTGTGCCGTAAAGGTGGCGCATTGCTGGAGTTGTATCGCAAGTGTGATGAAGCTCCAGCAAGGGTCGGGGGTGCCCCTGTCGCAGGGTTTCTGTTCTCACACAGAACTGTGGACAGAGGATTGGAACCTCGGCGAATTAGGGTGTCCCAAAACTCACGTTAGTAATCAAAAACTCCTTAGCAAGCTAGGTACAGTGTCACATTGGATATAACAAACTCTCAATGTTTAGACAATCCAGAATATGAACTTATAGTACCTCAGGATACGTGGAACTCATGAACAGTCGGTCGTTATATATTTCTTAGAAACCAGAACATGGAGTTAAGAAGAACACATGTGTATTTGAAATGTTTATTTACTAATGCCGTCTTCTCAGGCGTAGTATCTTAGATAATACAAGTACACATATTATCAGTAGCAAAATTACCAGCATAGTTACTAGTACATAAAAAGCGAATGGTGATAGTATGTTAACATGCTGTAAATGAATAAGAGTTAGCAACACTTATAAGCAGCCGCGGGCCGTGGAGGGAGTTACGGTGAGGCAGGGAGGCGGGGAGGGGGAGAAGCAGGGTGGAGAATACAAGTACACATATTATCAGTAGCAAAATTACCAGCATAGTTACTAGTACATAAAAAGCGAATGGTGACAGTATGTTAACATGCTGTAAATGAATAAGAGTTAGCAACACTTATAAGCAGCCGCGGGCCGTGGAGGGAGTTACGGTGGGGCAGGGAGGCGGGGAGGGGGAGGGGCAGGGTAGAGAGGGCTCCACCCTGCTTCTCCCCCTCCCCGCCTCCCTGCCTCACCGTAACTCCCTCCACGGCCCGCGGCTGCTTATATCTCACCCTCCCTAATACACATATTATATTATTTGCTAAGAAGGTCTCTTTGTGTTGGTTTAGGGCGTGCCCATACTTTAGTGTCTTAGATTTGAAGGAATCACATCAGCATACACCAGCTCTCTCTTCATGTGAACCGCATCAACTGTTGTGTATGTGTGTTCGGCAAAGCAATATAAAACCCGCCTCATGCCCAGAATTGGCAGAAGTTGCACTTATGTTATGAGTATGAAGTCGTGGAGATCAGACCTCATAACAATTCTGTATCGTGTTGTTCTTGAAACTTTAGCACTCGCTGTACAGATATAGTTTAACAAGCAAAGCAGATAGTAGAGCAATAACATATTATTCTCATGTAAACCACGATGAACTACTAGGTGGAAAGCTAAAGCAACAACTAAGTGTCGTGTGCAGAAGTTGCAAAAAAGGAAAAATGGCGTTTAAACCGGTAATGAGCCCATGCTAACTTAACACGGTGTAAAGATATCCAGGACCTAGATGACACCTCCCCATGATCCGGAAACAAACTGAATAAGATAATAGAAGTGCCATCTCATGAGAGCAGATTGCAAGTTTATATGTGGACGGTCCGCAAGGTAAAGCATTAAAAACTAGGAAAATTTAATGCTAAAGAAAAATAAAACAGCCAAGTACTTTATCGAGTCTTAAGCCAATAGGCAAGGTAAATAATAAAAACTTGACAAATAAGTCAATGAATTGTCAATGAAATGCTAGTACTCAGCATATCAAACATGAAAAAGGTCTATGACATAACTGTGTATGCAAAATAAGCTGCAACAGCCTCCAATAGGAAGTCACCGTCTTCATCCGAAAACAGTTCAGCCATCCAATTTAAAAGCGGAAAAGAACATACGTGCTCTCCCAGCACCGGATCCTCTATCACCATCAGAGGACAGCTCGGTGGGTTTTCAAGAAAGCTCTGTTCCAAGAAAGACTGTGCTGCCGCCAATAAATTCCAGGGACCAATTAGTCCATGCATCAATGCCACAGCCATAATCCTTTCGCCAGGACAAACCAACTCGTGAGTAATGATAGGAGTCATCAGCTGATTAAAGTCGACGTCAGGAGAAACCGGTCCGCAGAGACACAAATCAATGGCCCAATCGAAATCACAGGTCAGGCAGTGAAATACAGGCTGGACACAGGTGAAGTAGGAGAATCGAAAAGATAATCCATATGCCGTGCTTAATATCGCCAACGGCATTGTGCCATAATATTCTAGCATGCGATTGCGGAACAGTGTCAGCAGCTGCAGGGTGGGAGGTTGCATAGGAGGGACATCCATATTTAAAAATGTAAAAAAGCACAAGAGCGTCCGCTGGTAATGCAAGTAAAAATGCCAATCCACGAAGCAGAGTGGAGAAAATAGAATGAAAGAAAGCAGGAATGACTCCAAAGATTTTCTCAAATGAAGTCACGAGACCACTGGTAACAACTTTAAAAAAGTGCGCCAGGGCCTTTGTGGAGGATGCGTTAAAGATAGTCCGAACCATCTTGCTGAAATTGAAAGGCAAATCTGAATTGAAAAGGGTCTGCACCTCTGTACGGGTGTTCGCTATGTGAAGCACAAAAGTTTCACGGGCCGAACTCAAGGCCACCTCTCTCTGAGACAAAAGAGCTCTTATTCTTGCCATGCCGTTGAAATCTCTCCCAAGGTTGGTATTTGTGGCCAGATTGAAAACTCCCTATGTTCATGTGTGGGAGAAAATAGAACATTTCTGCAGCAAATAACCCGTTCACTTACTGTTACGATAAAAGGAATACTTTTAATTAACTCAGAACAATCTTCATTATTGAGCATCAAATAACTACCATTTTCCAACAACTTGAACGTGGGGATGATAGCAGGAACTGGCGTGCCTTGCAACACGCAAGCCATATTTGGTCGGTGTTTGTTGCATGAACCGTGTAACTGTATGTGCCTACACATTAGTGAATGATCTGGCGTCTCAGTGCATTCCTCTCCATTCAGATAAACTTCTTGATCATCTTTGAAACATCTGTATGTGTATGGAAGCGACCAGACCTCATGAAGAAAAGCACTACCTAAAGGTTCATAACGACCTATTGGTATATATTTCATACAATTTGAAAACTTATATAAAGCAAAAGGCAGCGTTATTAAACCGTGGATAAGGCACGTTGCCAAAAAACCCGCAATCCTCTGCTGATGATGTCACTGAGCATGTCATGAATGATGTAATATGTGACATCATCAGCAGTGGATTACGGGTAATAGTATCTCTAGTTTACTCCCCTATAGCTGTCTTTCTTTTAACATAAGTGTCTGTTTCCTTCCCTTATACTTACTGTTTTTGGTTCGCTTCCGGTTCGCGTACCGGCGAGCGAACTGGGAAGCGAACTAAGAGAAATAGAGGTTGGCACAGTTCCAAATATTGTACCAATTTTTTAATAACGGGGAGGTAGTTCTGAAAAGAACTTTTTTTTTATTGTTTTTGTTGTTTTATATTTTTTTTATTATTTTTCAGAACATTTTTTTACTTTTTTTGAATTTTTCTGAACAGTTTTATATTTTTGGGGGTTTTTCTTGGAGGGGGCAATGAAAACGATTCATTGTAAAGGGCTCAACAGGAGCAACAAAACAAAAAAAAAGTATTTATTATTTTGGGCGTTTCGTACAAACTTGCATATGATAGTCAATAGCTCTGTTGATCAGAGTGATGCTTCTTTCTCCGTAGCAAATGAATCCATCGCAAAATACGCAGATGTGTTTTACTTCACCAAATCTCATTTGTATATTTGGCACCATCTCCCTGCCCTCTGGTCCCGTTACTTCCGGTACAACAGATCTTCTGGCCATAATAGGGAGATTATCTAGGTCGTTCCGAAACTGTGCAGCACTGTAGTTGTTAGGATGCCACCTAGTCATATGGCGATGCATTGTGTAGTTTCCGAAACTGTATTTTTTCTCGGTTCCTCTGGACAGTCTATCTTGACATATAAGGCAAGTTACGTATCTTGCATTTACTTTTTTCTGACCTTTGGGAATTTTAAAAAATTGCCAAATGAAGTTTTCTTTCCGGTGAGACGTCCTGGGTTCCTCAGGCAAAAACTGCCTCTCTTCCTGCTCTTCCTCGTCTTCCTCTTCTTCCTCTTCTTGCTGAATTATAACTTGAGCAGGTGGTCCACTCTTCCTTGGATGTGGTGGAGGTGGTGGGGGTCCACCAGCTGAAGCTACCAATGAAGCCATTTTCCAACAAGCAAAATAGGTCTTCCTCTCACAATGATGAAAGTCAGAGTGAGGAAAGAAGGAGGGATTTTCATCATTTGGGAAAAACAAGAGTTCTCAACCAATCAAAAGTGTTCATTTTAGATTATATGACCTAGTCTTACATCATTAGGAAACCAAAAGTGAAATGAACCAATGAAAAGTGTTATTACCAAGTCACATGACTTGCTGTGTTTACGTTAAGCGCTTTGCAGGGCCTCCCGGTTTGCTTCCAGAAACCTGCGCTTTGCGACTCGCTTCGCGTACCAGTTCGCTAACGTAGCACGTCATATGACGTATCACGCGACAACGTGAAACGTCATGCGGACGGGAGGCATCACGATGTTGTTTTCTAACGCGGCACTTGCGGTAAAGAAACGTTTACCGGCTCGCGGTCTATTTCGCGGCATCAAGGTCAGCTAACGGGAAGCTTCCCGATTCGCGAAGCGGGAACGAAGAAAAAAAAATATTTTAAAAAAAAATTATTCATAAACATATAAAATATATTTTTGGATTTAAAGAAGAATACATTTTACAGCTACAGATATTAGCTGTTAAAAAACCAATGAAATTCACTGAAAAAACCATAGGTTATAGACCATATATAGTTAGGAATTAGCATTTACAAAACCTTGAAAATTCACTGAAAAAACCATAGGTTATAGACCATATATAGTTAGGAATTAGCATTTAGAAAACCTTATTTTACTCCCACAAAACCATTGAAATTCCATATATAGTTAGTTGCACTAACTATATATCGCGCACCCGCAATCCACTGCTGATGATGTCATATATTACATCATTCATGACATGGTCAGTGACATCACTGATGACATCACTGATGACATCTCAAATGACATCACTGATGACATCACTGATGACATCTCAAATGACATCACTGATGACATCATGACACACCAATACCAGTTACTACATATGCACTCACTGATTCCTACGTCTACACACACATTCACTCATTCACCCATACAATAACTCATACATACAGTCACTTATTATTACAACACCATCATATGCACTCATACACCTATGCAGACAGTCACACACTGCCACTCATCCATGGAGTTACTCACACACCAAGTCAGTCCTGTAAAGAATCAATCACACTTCCATTTCTTCATCTATACAGTTAAACACAGAACACCATACTTCAGTGACATCACTGATGACATCACTAATGACATCTGAAATGACATCACTGATGACATCTCAAATGACATCACTGATGACATCATGACACACCAATACCAGTTACTACATACGCACTCACTGATTCGTACGTCTACACACACATTCACTCATTCACCCATACAATTACTCATACATACAGTCAGTTATTATTAGAACACTATCATATGCACTCATACACCTAGTCAGTCCTGTGAAGAATCAATCACACTTCGATTTCCTCATCTATAGTTAAACACAGAACACCATACTTTTCACACATATACTAACACATACTTACTCTCTTATACAATCACTGATACAAGTACACATTGATATGCACGGAGTCACACACCTCCCAGCCAGCCACACACACACTCAGTCTTCCATACATCCAGTCATTCTTCAATATGTAAAACGTATTTAAACTTTACAAAAACACACAGACACTAGATGATGTCATCAGTGATGTCATTTGAGATGTCATCAGTGATGTCATCAGTGATGTCACTGACCATGTCATGAATGATGTAATATGTGACATCATCAGCAGTGGATTGCGGGTGCGCGATATATAGTTAGTGCAACTAACTATATATGGAATTTCAATGGTTTTGTGTGAGTAAAATAAGGTTTTCTAAATGCTAATTCCTAACTATATATGGTCCATAACCTATGGTTTTTTCAGTGAATTTTCAAGGTATTGTAAATGCTAATTCCTAACTATATATGGTCTATAACCTATGGTTTTTTCAGTGAATATATATATATATATATATATATATATATATATATATATATATATATATATATATACATATTGTTAACAAAACATATACAATAATTGTTCCGTAGGATAGCGAGAGGATTAAATTTACTATTCACACTCCAGAGAGTACAACAGTAGGGAAAGCGTTGGATAGCGTAGGGATAAAGATTACTATTCCCACTCCAGAGAGCGCAACAGTAGGGAAAGCATTGGATAGCGTAAGGTTCAAAATTACTATTCCCACTCCAGTGAGCGCAACAGTAGGGAAAGCGTTGGATAGCGTAAGGGTAAAAATTACTATTCCCACTCCAGTGAGTGCAACAGTAGGGAAAGCGTTGGATAGCGTAGGGTTAAAAATTACTATTCCAACTCCAGAGAGTGCAACTGTAGGGCAAGCGTTGGATAGTGAGAGGGTAAAAATTACTATTACCACTCCAGAGAGAGCAACAGTAGGGAAAGCATTAGATAGCGTAGGGGTGAAAATTACTATTCCCACTCCAGAGAGTGTAACAGTAGGGAAAGCATTAGATAGCGTAGGGGTTTAAATAACTATTCCCACTCAAGAGAGTGCAACAGTAGGGAAAGTGTTGGATAGCGTAGGAGTAAAAATTACTATTCCCACTCCAGTGAGTTCAACAGTAGGGAAAGCGTTGGATAGCGTAGGGGTAAAAATTACTATTCCCACTCCAGAGAGTGCAACAGTAGGGAAAGTGTTGGATAGCGTAGGAGTAAAACTTACTATTCCCACTCCAGTGAGTGCAACAGTAGGGAAAGCGTTGGATAGCGTAGGGGTACAAATTACTATTCCAACTCCAGAGAGTGCAACAGTAGGGAAAGCATTGGATAGCGTAGAGGTAAAAATTACTATTCCCACTCCAGTGAGTGCAACAGTAGGGAAAGCGTTGGATAGCGTAGGGGTAAAAATTACTATTCCTACTCCAGAGAGTGCAACATTAGGGAAAGCATTGGATAGCGTAGGGGTAAAAATTACTATTCCAACTCCAGAGAGTGCAACAGTAGGGAAAATGTTGGACAGCGTAGGGGTAGAAATTACTATTCCCACTCCAATTAGTGCAACAGTAGGGAAAGCGTTGGATAGCGTAGGGGTAAAAATTCCTATTCCAACACCAGAGAGTGCAACAGTAGGGAAAGCGTTGGATAGCGTAGGGGTAAAAATTACTATTCCCACTCCAGTGAGTGCAACAGAAGGGAAAGCGTTGGATAGCGTAGTGGTAAAAATTACTATTCCTACTCCAGAGAGTGCAACAGTAGGGAAAGCGTTGGCTAGCGTAGGGGTGAAAATTACTATTCCAAATCCAGAGAGTGCAACAGTAGGGAAAATGTTGGATAGCGTAGGGGTGAAAATTACTATTCCCACTCCAGTGAGTGCAACAGTAAGGAAAGCGTTGGATAGCGTAGGGGTACAAATTACTATTCCCACTCCAGTGAGTGCAATATTAGGGAAAGTAAATACTTCATATATAAATATAACTAACATAAATATTAATTTCAATTACAAAATAATTAAATTATTTTAAAATTGTATAAAATATATTAATTATTCAAATAAAATTACAATTAAAAATTAACTAATAATAAAAATTACCTACTAATACTAATTATTTACCAATTACCAATAAATTAATTTACAATATAAAAATGAATAAAAATTAGACACAAAAAATATTTAATTAATATAAGTACTTATAATTAAATTACTTCCCACCCTATTCCCCTATAAACCCACAACCAGAAACAGAAAATAGTTTACTAAAATTAACATATTTATCAATTAATCAACTAAAATTATTTACCAATTATATTTTAATTAATTACCAATTAAAAATTAATTAATAATTAATTCAAAATAATTAACAATAAATAAATTAACATATTTAATTATTTATAATTAAATTACTTCCCACCCTATTCCCCTATAAACCCACAACCCGCTACAGAAAATAAATTAATAAAATTAACATATTTATCAATTAATCAATTAAAAGTAATTACCAATTATATTTTAATTAATTACCAATTAATAATTAATTAACAATTAATTCTAAATAAATATAATAAATAAATTAACATATTTAATTAATTATAATTAAATTACTTCCCACCCTATTCCCCTATAAACCCACAACCCGCTACAGAATTATATTACACAAAAAATAATAAATAATATTAACTTACCTTAAATTCGATATTTTTGCTGTCTATATTATGTCTAGTCGATATTATGTCCATTCTATATTTTTGATTCGATATTATTTCCATTCTATTCGATATTAAAATGTTCTAGTTGATATTTTTGTTGTCTATATTATGTCTAGTCGATATTTTGTCCATTCTATATTTTTTACTCGATATTGTGTCTAGGCGATATTAAAAACTCGATATTTAGACTCTATACCGTATTTTTATATGGCTTAGAAACCATACAATGCCCTTACAGTATTATTTCAAATTACTGCTTAGGCTGTACACATTATACTTTGCAGTCTGCATAACGATTGTAGCAGTTCACCTCTCTTGCATGAGAAAGAAGACCACTCAATAAACCCTTTTTATTGAAAATGCCCGTCTCACTATTTCTCAACTCTGTAGAAACTAAGCATGCACGATTGACTGATTGAAATACTTATCTATAGTTTCCGCAACTCTGAGAGATACATTCTTATTTGTGGGAAACAAAGTTGTCATGTTTATGCGGTTTTCAGAAACAAATCCCTTCTTGTGTATTTGAGAACGTTTCTAGTGACCTCTGAGTTAGCTGGCAACACACTCACAATTAAGTTTAGTATATTCGATAGAGACCTAGTTGACCTCAGTCCTACTTCAAATCTATAGGATATATTAGTCCAATGTGCAGAGCCTATTGGGAATATAGGAACTAAACTACAGGGTCCTGAGAGTATCAATTCTAGAGGCAAAACCTTTTACAAATTTTGAATAGTACTCTATCAGTCCCATAATAAAGTACCTCAATTGGTCTTTGTCCCATGGAGTAGGAGTAGATTTGATTGCCTCTAAAAGATCTAACTTGGGCGTACACCTTGCCCAGAGATAGTATGTCCCAGGTACCCAATATACTCCACCAGAAACTTACATTTTCCCTCCTTAGTGTGAGACCCGTCTCCCATAGCCTGCACAGAACCTCTTTCAACGTCTTATTGTGTTCCACAACAGTCCCACCAAAAACCAGAATGTCACCCTAGAAGAACTTTACATTTTCCAGGCCCTTGAAAATAGCAGCCATGATTCGCTGAAAGACACTGACAGCAGAAGATAGGCTGAACGGTAGCCTGGTAAAACGAAAAGTACCCTCCATGGTTATAAACGCCTTGAGATTCTTTGAGTCATCATGAAGTATGATTTGGTGATAAGCACTCTTAAGATCAAGTTTACAAAATTACTTTCCACATTTCAACAAAAGTAACAATTCATTGATATTAGGGAGTGGAAACGTGTCGGCAACAACATGTTGATTTAGACTGCGAAGGTCCACACAGAACCTGAGCTTGCCATCACTCTTCTTTGTGATCACAACAGGAGAGACCCACTCAGTCGCCTCAACAATTTCGATAACACCTTCATCCAACATATCATTCAACAATTTCTTCACATCATCCCTTACCACTACAAGAACCCTTCTTAACTTGTGTTTCACCGGAATAGTGCCCTCTTGTAACACAATTTTTCACGCCCAAGCTTTTTTTGAACACAACATCCATTTCTGCGAGAATAATGTCCGTTGCAGACACATCAGACACACACAAAACATGTCCAGGGGCATGTGGATAAATAACTATATGAAGATCAAATTTGTGACTCCAACCTAAAATGGGTGGACCATCTTCTGCTCATAAATCTTCCCTTCCATCTGTCTGGATTGAAACACAATGGGAGCAGAAAAGAAACCCAAAACAATGACTCTCTCCCCCTGGTAACCCCTAGGGTCAATGTCCTTAGGCAAAAGTGAGACTTGTGACCACTCCTTCTCCCACATCCACTTAGGCCCAATAGTATACAAAGAACAGCAGTAAATCATCAACTCTAGTTCTTTGCCGACAATAACAAAAGATACTTATGTGCGGCTCTTCCTCTCCAAGCTCTCAATGACCGGCAGAACCATTAAGAAACGGTCATCACAATTTTCATCAATACTGCAGTACTCCGTAAGAGCAACCCTGGATTTGCTAAAGTCTCTGCACATGTGGACCTCTGCGCCCACATTTCCTGCAATCTTGTTTGAAAGCAAAACACCATTTTACATCACTGAGTGGAAAGAGCTGGCACATCTAGAACAGCCCTTGTACTTTGACGACTTTTGAGGTTTAGGTTTAGGTGTACTGCTACAAATTTTGCTGGGTTTGTCTTTCTTCCCAATAGCTGCAACAGCTCCTTCAGGACTTTTCGTCTTGCTCATCTCTTTCATGCAACGATCTGACTCCTCACCTACTTTCGCAATGGAAATGGCATCTTTCAAGGAAGGATTCTTGACTGCCCAAAGATGCCCCAGAGTTTTTACTATGACAATGGACTATGAGTTGGTCCCTTAACAGTTCGTCAGTCATCTGGCCAAACTTGCATTAAATTGACAACTCCCTTACTACCGAAATGAATTCATCAAGAGATTCACCTGGTTTTTGTGGCCTAGTGTAGAATTTATTACAAGACATAACTATATTCTCCTCTTTGGCAAACCTCTTGTCTAGGCGAAGTTTGGCTTCTGTAAAAACATCCTCAATGGGGTTATTGTCATTACCTAGCATTTAAGGTACTTGAATATACAATGGGCTTCTTTGCCAATTGTGTCTAACAACAAAGCTATCTTGCTTTAAGATAAAAAGTCAAGACCGTCCAAAGCTATTATATAGTTGTGAAATAAATCAATCCACTCTTCCCAAAGCATTGTCGGTTGACCGGGTTGGGAAAAGTAGGGTGGTGGAATAACAATAGCAGACACAGCCATATTGCAGGGAAGAACAGTACTGGAAATCCTGAAGAAAAATGCTTTAGTCTTATAAAAATAAGAGAAGGAATCACTGCATTAATAAAAGATGCAGAATGAAACAAAGCCAGCAGGTGGCGAGATGCCCCCAAAACCAACTAAAAAGAGTGTAAGGTGCTTTTGTCTAATGATCACGTGATGCAGAACAGGAGAGAGCAAGAGGGCAATTGGCAGAAGGAGTGGAGCAACCAGAACTGTACATAGATGAACTGGTAAGGTGTAAAAGGATTCAATTGCACACAAAGGTTTTCATTACAGCGTGAGCACACAATGCTCCCACGCCTGATACTCATTGTAGGCAGCGCTGAAGTGTAATGAGCTCCCAAAAGCTTAAAGTGACTTTTGTTGACAACATGACCACCCGATGCTCTCATCGCTTGACAACCGTTGCAAGCAGCGCTGCGCTGGGGTGTAACGTGCTTCTAAGTCTGACGGAATTATTTGCACTGATAAAAGAAGTATCCACCTTACAAAATCAAGTGAAATTGAGCAAAATATGACCAGAAACAGTTTACTACTGGCAGACGAAATATAGCTTGCACTCCGCCAGCGCTGACCAGAGACAGGAACGCCTTAAGCACTGACGGACTTTACGGGGAAATTAAATGTCTGATGCTGAGCACTCAGCACAGTGGGGTTTAACGTGTGCCACGAGAGTGCTAGTAGCGCTGAAGGACAAGCTTCTCACCTCTCCACTGCAGTTTTACAGCCCCTCACAGGATTCACCAGGGCACTCCACAGCTGCCAAACTTCTCACAGGACCAGCTGTATACCCCTGTTGCTGTGATCACATGAGAACATCACATGTGGCTGGCGAGCGTCGCCAAAAATGTGGTGATGACTCGGACTCAGGTTCACTGGTTAAACAGCTTTATTAGATGAAGGACACAGCACACAGAGAGCGTGGTCCCTCCAACACCAGCCACAGTACAAAACTGCCTTTGGTGGAACACATGCACGCAGTGAACAATCAGAAGGAGCAGTGAGCAAAAGATGAACATGAAACTAAGAAGCACTGCTAAAAGCAAGTGCTACATTACAACAGATACCATGCTTATGGAAGGCCGCTTAGGGCCTCCCTAAAGGATGCGGACGCACCGTATTGTCCTACTTTTTTTGCCCTAGTAGGTGTGTCATCAGATTACTTTCCTGCAGGCATTCCTACAAGAATCCTACAAACAGGGCTCCTACAAGAATCCTACAAACAGGGCTTTAAGTGAAATAAAAAAACTAGAGGTTCTCTCAAAGGGGCTTGGCCGATGTAATTAATGGCTAAAAAACGCCTAAGCTAAAAATCTGTGCTTAGCATAATGGCCCGTCCAACTGGTATTTTGCAGCTTCTGTCATTGTACCCAGATATATAATACAATAACCAGCATTACACCTACAACAAGCCAGGAGTATTGGTTTGTCAATAATTTGTTGTAAATAATATTTAAAATGTTTCAGTTGTCAAATGATGAGACTGTGAAAGAACTATATTAAAAACAGAGCTTTGGACTTTACTATTTCCAGTTGAAAAGCAATATTTCTCTCCATATGTTCCCATACCTGCCGTGTCACGCAGTTTGGTGCTTACTTTTCCTCCATGTTAAAGAACAGTAGATGTTTCAGCACCCAGGCAAATATGCTGCATTGCTAATTACATATAAGGTCCAAAAGGCTAGACAGATGCATTGCAAATGCTTGTTTAAAGTAGTATTGTGTGTAATTTAAACAGTTTGTGATTTATAATAATGCTAGTGAAAGATGTAATAATTATATTAATTTTCTTTTTCCATGTAGGTTGCTTGATTTTTTGCTTCTAACTCACTTCATGTATAATCCAGACTTTACTTTTTTTGTGTATTTTTGAATACATCCAAAATGCCCAAAGTATGTGTACAGGCATCTGCCCCTACTACTGATGATACCTCCATGTCAGCCCAGGAACAAGCCTTCAGTGAGGAATCCACTCCTGCAAGTGCAGATGATAAGGAGCAGGCTGGTCCATCTGGTCTGTCTGGGATACACCTCCCGTGAGTCTCACTCGACCCACACCTCCACCTCTCATCCCAGCTGTACCACACCTCAGTCTCTGTATACCCTCACTTCTTATGTCCAAAGGAACATCATGCCATTTGTATGCCCCCAGTCCTGACTGCTGTTGATCCAATACCACCACCACCTCCTGCTCAGATAGGACCCATTGGTAGGGAGCACACTGGGTCAAGGGAACAGGGTAGTGGGGGTAGGGTCCATGGGAGGGAACCTGTGAACCAGCAAGGTGAAGCCACTGGCTTCATTGTCATCCAGGCCCACATCTCCCAAGTCTTGGGAACCCTCAATCAGTCACAAGACATGATGGGCCAGGTCCTTGCATAGCTGAGTGAGATGAAGCAGTTGCAGAAGGGGTACAATGTTCAGATGTAAAATCTCAACTCAAATTTTTGGCCCCTGACTGGGGTCTTGCATGATTATTTCACCCATAAGTGCAGTTCTTTTCCAGCAATATCTGCTCCTTTCTGTGATCCAACAACATCTGGGTCTACTACATTTGCCTCAGCCACAGAAAGGGAAGCTATGCCACAAGAGAAAACACCTCCACTCCTCTCTTTCGGCACAACTGTGGATCCACCAGTCCCCCTCAGGAGGTAACATTCATCTAGACCGTCAGGAGAGGATGGCAAGACCTCCAACACCACCAGAAAGAGACGTAGTACCTGATTCCCTCCAATGTGTGACTAGCATTCACTCTGTGAACTATTTTCTGGACACATTTACCTTTTTGATGGCAGTTGTATTTTGAACATTGGATTTCAAACAATTTTGGCTCTTCAATATTCATTTTATTCTCCATGATATAATTAGATTTTTATTTTTTTATTTTTTAGATTTTGTTTTGTGTAATGAATTCAAAAATTGGTTTTGTATTTCTTTTTTTAATTTGTTCAATTTCTTTGTTTCATAATACATTTTAAAAAGTTAAAATTAAAAACATTGTTTATTCATAAGCAAATTAGTAGATAATATGTTTCACATTTTTTTTAAATCACAAAAAAGAAAACAAACACAAATCAAAAAGTATTTATTTAATTACATTGGAAGAAATAATTGTTTTTTTCATAGTTTTCAAATACCTTGGAGCCCATGCATAATCCAAATACTTCAAGCAATATTTTCAGTTAAAAATAGAGACCCTGCCACCATTCAACAGAAAATAAGTCTAATGCAAGCTTAAAAACGTCAGTTTAATCACTGTGCATGCTGTCTTTGTACAAGATATCACACAAAACTGAAGGAACCGCACCTGCCAATAATGATCTGTGATGGGAAAGGAACAAAATATTCTCAGAGGTGCAATGAACCAGGGAGTACAACCCCTCTCCATTCCAAAAATGGAAAAATACAAAATACAAAATACAAAAGAACAAATTATGGTTCAGCACTCAGTGGTTGTGTTATAAGAGATGCTTGAGTATGGCAACAAGGTTAGAGAACCCAGGGGCATATGTACAAGGAGCTAATGCCGCCTTAGCTGCACTTTTCCGACGGTTCAGCAACGGTTCAGCAACAATATTTTTATCGCCATATGTACAAGCTGTCACTAACCTCTGTTTGCTGCAGTTTCCCGGCAAAAACATCCATAGAAAAGATCGCCACTTCTGACGATAATGACATGCAAGGGAGGAGTTCCCATGCAAAAGCGTCCGCTAACCCCACTTCACAATATTAACAAGGGAATTCTTAAAGGTATTAGGACCAAATAAACTGTCTCTAACTGTAGTTAGAGGCAGGTTTTTAAGACCAGAAAATAGCTGGTCCTAACAATGGAGATAACACACGGGGCCTCATTCTAGCAGGTCTTGGTGTAGGAAAGCACTGCAAGCAATGTTGCTACACCGCCCTGTGACAAAACTACAGGGCGGGAGGCACACCATCAATAATCGTTCCTGGGCCTCAGTCATGAAAAGTGTTACAGCGCTGCGACAAGATAGGTTTGCAACACTTTTCTCTACGCCCTTCTTGTGACACCATGGATGTGCTGTATTCACTGGACAGCGCTCCATGACCCAAGTAATGACCGATACATCTGGAATCCTGATGTATCTGTCTGTGCTTAAGTTATGCATTGCTGCAATTGTGTCACACGCATGACACAGCTCCAGCAATGCCTGGGGCCAGCCTACCCTGTGGCACTGCATCACCATCAGGCAGGCGTAAGGTACTGGTGCAGTGCCGTTCTTGAGGGGTGCCAGCGCAGTTGGAGATCCATCGGTGGCGGTTGTCATCATCTGTAAGCGTTGGCGGAGTGTTGGTGCTGAGGGAGTTGATGAGACGTGCATTGGTGGCCTTGATCCAGCTGCGAGGGGTGGCGATGATGCCGGTGGTGTATGGTGGGCATGGTGAAGACTTGATGTAGACACTGATGGTCGATCCTAGAGAGTCCGGTGGTGTGGCTATAGTTGAAGCTCCCGCAGGCGGAGGAGACATGCTCGACCATGTGTCCTGCTATGTGGCTGGCTGCAGTGACTAGCTGCTTGAGTCTGATGTTGGGCAGCTACCCCAGGAGGGGGTGGTTTTCTGATCACTGGGGTTGTCTAGGTGGAACTTGAGTTCACCGAGTAGGATGTCATTGGTGGATGGGAGACCGTGGGGTTCAATGAGGTCTACAATGGTATCGGAGAATGGGGGTCCATGACCCAGGGGGGCAGATGAGGGTGCCGCAGAGGATGGGCTTGGGGTTGGTCTGGATCTGGAAGTTGAGGTGGGTCATTGGAGTACGTGGTCAGTTTGGAATGTGCATCTGTAGGTGATAAAACTGCCTCCTGGATGGTCGGGGTGATCCTTGCGGGTGATTTAGTAGCCGTCAGTGATGGTAATGGCGATGTCCGATCCGGAACAGAGGTTGCTCCTGGCAGGCGATGGCGACGAAGGTGCTGGCGTGCTAGTGCTGGAGTTATGTGAATTTAGCTACACCCAATTACAAAATGATACATATAGGAAGGTTCTCTTGAGAACCTTTGCAAGCCTACTGTGTTAGCTGTTCAGTGCCCCATTGCGTAACAGTGGTCTGTTCTATGAACTGAAACTTTCATCTCTAGCATGTCCTGGTTATGTAATAAAATTTAAACCTACAACAAGCTTTTCTTTCATTAATATACTTGTCCATTATAAGCATATGGCCGATAAACAATCTAAAATATAATGAAGTCATATTGTGTGAAGAAGGAACTAAATACATTTTGCGGCAAACAGCACATTTCATGAAGATGTCAAGTTCAACAGTTCAGGTATGATGTTAAATCATAATTTTACAAAAAATGCAGTTATTTTTTTAAAAGCATAGGAAAGAAATAGGAAAATATGGTGACCTAGCAGTGAAAAAACGATAAAAATTGAAGATTTCTGCAGAAATAAGTAGCATTTTTACTTTTTGCATGTTTAACAAAAGCACATTTCCTTACCACAATTTTGAAATGCATTTTCTATGTTACTGTTAAAGCACAATACTATATTATTATGAGGTTAAATTTACGTCAACATTATCAACTTCCACAACACCTTATCATCTGGTGCGTAGAAGAGGGCTCCACCAGTCTTTTACATACATGAAAATCTGTCCCTTAGGAGCCTAAAAATCCTCTCCACTGGCCTCTGTGTACTTCCATGGGCCTCAATGAAGCTGACTTCCCCACGTGTTGTTGGATCCCTTAGCGGTGCTAACAACCAAGGTCAGTTAGGATATGCTAAGTTTCCAATAAGAAAAAGAAATAGCCAAAAATGGAATACTATTTTTAATCATTAAACTTGAAATTAACTCAAAATATATTGACAGATCGTTCTTCCCAACAAGCCAGGCCCTCGCAAGTCCAAGTTCTGACATTTCTATGGGTATGGTGCTATGGCGTACCACAAAGGAATCATGTGTTGATCCTGGAAAACATGCACTCACGCTTGTGATGTATGAATCCGATTTATTGTTGAGTCACCGATCTCCAATTGGGAGACCGTATGAATAAACCTGCACAGGGCTCCATTTCTCTGTACTTTGGGCCATCTTGTCCCACAACTGTTCACAGGTTTATTTGTCAGAGCATAGAGAACGTATCGAATTGAAGATGATTCTACCAGTGGTTCTCCATTGCCGCCCCGTAAATACCTAGCTGTTGGCCCACAAATTCTGAGTGAACCTGGTTTACCAGTAATGAAAAAGACCATTCAAGGTGACACAACCATCCTCAAGGTTACTTTTCAGTCCTGAGGAGACCCCAGTATCCACAACTGGGGTCGAAATGTCGCAGACATTAATAGGAAACAGATCATAGTCGTGTACAGTGAACACACTATGTATTTACCTCTGTTGATGCATATTTCACTGAGGAGCTGGCTATCTCCTCAGAAAAACCAATTTGTTTTTTATACTCACCTATCTGATCACTTTTTTGTTCTTCGGTTCTGTTTTTTCACTTTTGGTGCTTTCTTAAATCTCTTAAATGTTCATTTTATTGAAATGCAGTGAGACGTTCTGTTTTGTGTGATTTTTAATAAAAACTTTGGTTTGGCTGAATCGAATTGACAACAGAAATGATGGAATACTGGTTGTCAGACTATTATTCAACCTTGTAAAAAGATTTGGGGCCATATGTATCATCATCACCATTTGCGATTTCTAAATAGCGATTTTTAAGGAATCGCTATTTAGAAAGCGCAAAATGGTATGCATGTAGAAAATCGCTTTTTTTAGCGATTTCCAATTATTCCTTAGGAATAATTACCCATTCATTCCTATGGGCCAGGAGGCCCATAGGAATGAATGTGAAATGCAGTTCTCTAATCGCAATTAGTGAATTCGCAGAATGAGATTGATTTCAAGGGTGCAGGGGTGTCTCAAGGACACCCTTCTGCACCCCTGAAATCAGCATGTGTGTGCATATGGCGCACATACATGCCCTATGGGCATGTATGTGCGTCACAAGCCACATTTAAATATGCCAATTTGTGCATTTTTATGAGAAATCGCAATTTACCACCAATTGAAAGTTGGTGGTAAATTGCGATTTCTTAAGCTAAAATCGCTATTGAAAATTGCATCATACATAGCATTTAAGGAATCGCAAAATTGCGATTCCTTAAATGCTATAGCAAAATAAGGAATCGCACATTTTTGCGAATCCTTATGATGCGATTTTTACATACATAGCAAAAAATGCTAAACAGCCTTTTGCGATTCGCAAAGGCCGGAATTCGCCGAATTCCGGCCTTTGCGAATCCAAAAAGGCTTGATACATATGGCCCATGGCCTTTGCAGAATATATGCTGCTTTATTAGGACTCGTTCTATATAGATTAATTCTACACAGAAGTCTGTGTATTCACATTGTATCCGAAATGAGTTCCAGGTGAACACATGTTCTTATCTACTATGTTTATACCCCAGTTCATATTGGGATGCTCGTGTTCCTTTGTAGAAGTACAAATCTGGTAAGCACACAAATTGCAAATTGATTGAATGGACGTTTTTTTTTATCATGATAGTCTTGTTTTCAGTCGTGTGGTGGCACCTAGGTAATATGTGTGCAAAGTCTTTGTGCATAAGTTTAGCATAGTGCCAATAACCCAGAGCTGTAAAAAATGAAAAAAAATACTTTGCCCTTTTCTATCCTGGCGTGGATAGCAATGTACTAATCCTATGCTAAAAAACTTTGATAGAAAAGCAGACATTGGAGGTGAGCAAATTCAGAGTGTCGCCGGTGTCATAGGCTGTTCTACACAGGAGCTGCTCTCCACCTAAGCCTTGTTACTACCCAGAGTTCTCTGCTTCTTTTTTGCACACATATACACACACACACATATATAAATACTTTTTTTGTATGTGAAGAAATAGATATATATAATCTGACAAATAGCTCAGCCCAAATAAAGTCACTGGCCTGAATTTGTGAAATAAGGACATAACAAGGGATAAGGTTACTCAACAGGTTACAACAAAATTCTTATTTGTATCAGTGGCGAGGAAATGCAAAACAAGAAGAGGTAAAAGGAGAAGGCAAATATATGAAAAAGACCAAGAAATACCATGCTCTGTCCAAACTGGTCCCATTCACAAACATGTGCAATCAATATATCAGATTTGTCTTTTGCTGCTGGTGAAGAAAAGATATTGAATCATGGCTTAGGCTCTTCTCCTACAGCAGTACCAGAATTTGTTAACCTCAGGATTGAAACTTACAAATTTGTAAAGAAATTGAAATTACAGAACGACTATGCCATGCGGAGCCCCAAAAGTAACATAAATAACAGCAGCTCTAAAACACCACGATGCCGATCTCCATTGGTGATATCCCTGAGTTATTGACCATCAAGGTGGGATCAATTAGCAGTTCCTCACAAATTCAAAGGACGACTGAGATTTCTTAACTTGAGCACAAAGACGTGGCATGGGCTGATTGTTGCATACAATATATGAATAGCATTGTGCTTTGAGTGCATTTCATTAACGATTTATTTATTTATGCGGGGATGTGCTTAATAACAATTCGTTCAATATACAATTGACAGCCAAATAGAGTACACAAGAGATTGAATTTTGGATTGTCAAATTACAGGTTCTTGATGAATCTATTCAAGAGACAATTTTTCATTAAAAAAAAATATCTTGCAACTCCATCCGACATAGAAATAGTGGTCACCCATCATCACTGAAGTGGAGCATATCTTCGAGCCAGTTACTTAGAGCATGTAGAATCTGCTCCACTGATGCCCTTTTCAAAATTGAAGCCAAAGCCATGATTTAAAGATTTTTACATATATTATTGAAGATGAAGGATCACAAGAAAACAACAGCCAGCCAGGGCAAAAATCTGAATCCCAAAAGATACAATGAGTCACAAAGAAAAAAAATATCCATCCAGATGGACTGAACATTATTGACAACACAACCTGATTACTGCATAGCTCTAGAGCTCTCAGGACTTCAATGATTCCACATTCCAAATGGAATCTTCACTATGATGCTTTTTGAAAATTCAGCTGTCATCATCTGTGCAGCCGCTGAGCAAACTATCTTGCACTACCTGAGGAAGGAGGAAGCTGAAACGCCGTAGTGGAAAATATATTTTTGTTCTTTGGTGAATCTATCTGTTTGACAAACAATAGGTGTATCTATGTGAGCTAAATGCACCCATTTTGGGAATAAGGTGGCACTGGTGTTTCTCTGTTTTTCTGTGTGTTTAATTTTTTGAGTATATCTTGTTCGATCCAACCAATGTCCTAAGTATTAGTTTCCGTGGGCATATATAAAAACTAATTTCATGTGTGTTTTTAATATATACTTTTACAGGAAAAACCAGGGTGTAGAGAACCATCTTCGATAATCTGGCGGGTCCTGAAGAAGGTGGCTTTTACTGCTATCCATTGCCACCAAAACGCGTCGACCAAGTCTATATTAAATCCTACACTTTGTAGTGACCCTGTCTGTGGGCATTAGACAAGAACCAACATAACGCGATAACTTGCACAGATATTTTGTGGTATGAATGTGTTTGTAGTATGTATGCGTAGTTTGACTGTTGCTTGTTCTCTGCCTGGTTGTATATAGATCATTAAATGAACTTATGAATTATTTCTCATGTTACTAAAATGTATAGATAGAGAATGATCTTTTTTGTACTTTGTCAATGATAACAATGTTTATAAAGATATAACAAAGAGAAAAATAATTTAAACAGATAAATAAAAAAGAGAATGGAAATAAAAAACATGTAATTTAGTGTTCTGTTATGCCCATGCAATAATTGAAGAGGCAAAACCATTACAGAAATAGAGAGGTCACGAGGGAGCTTGTGCTTATAGTTGTTGTTTCAAATTTCTTTACCCTCTTCTCCCTGACCTGCAAATTAGTACCTTAGAAGGGGTCCCATTACTTACGTAGAATCTATCTGTTTGAGTCACTTCTTTCTTGGATATATATATATATGTATATATATATATCCTTGTACAGTTGAAAAGAGAGGAAGATCTGATAAAGCGGCGCAAAGCGTATGAGTTCCAAAGAGACCGACTTGACTATGAGCATGGTCAAATTCTTACATTTGCAAGAAAGTACGATCACATTAAAGCCACACATACCATCAAACCGGCAAGCTCCCTTACGTCTAATCCTACAGCAACAGCGGTGACAGCTGAGACATCATCCATGTCGGGAGGCAGCTCTAACATCGACAGTGAATCCGACAACGAGCTGGTCAGATCACAGAGAATGGGGTTTCGCAAACTCACCTTAGCACAAGAATTGGAGGTAGTGCAGCGGGATCGCAAGCAGACTCTCCGTTCAGGTGTCAACGGTGCAACCGCAAGCAAAGTGCCAACGCCAAACGGGCAGCAAGGAGACGCTTCAACAGACAACGCAGGCACAACAAACAAACCAATCAAAAAATCAACGCAAACAGTGGAATCGCAGATAAACCCTGCAACAAGAGAACCACCCACAGTTATCAATCTTACCGATCTGCCTCTTACAGACAAGGAAAACTCATTGCTTGCCTTAGGCCTCTCATATAGCCCCAAAAGCAACTTTGATTATGCGGGCACAAAAATCGATTTGTACAAATATGTGCGGAAACTCAAGCTGCGCAAATATCATTGCCTACATAAGAACTCACAACCTACCTCTATTGCTGTGTCATGTTCTCAATCTCCTACAATGTTTTCACCTGAATCTAGTCTATTACTTGACCTGTTGGAAATGCAATATGAATCGACAGTGCCAGCATCTACCCCGGGCTCGGGCATGATGCCAATAACGAATTTATCTACAGTCACTAACTTTAAACCTAAGTCCAAGTTTTGCCCTTTGATGATTAAAGATAACATTGACCAATTCCATGACAAATTTTCCATAGAACTAAGGGAGCTTTCTCAAGCATGACAAATTCTTGAAGAAACATCACTATCGTGATTTTGAATACCAGCAACTAATTAGAAAATTGAAAAGCAACACTAATATTATCGTGAGGGAATCCGATAAAGGAGGAAATGTGGTGCTCTGGCCTCGCCAAATGTACATGGATGAAGCACTTGGACAATTAAATGACCGTGCCTGTTACCAACGGACAGATGCCAAAGAGGTACAATTGGCTAAGAACAACATTTATTCCAAACTTATGGCATGGAGAAGTATCGGTGTTATAAGTATGGATGAGTTCAAATTCATGAAAAATGACAATCCTGTTACACCTGTTACACCTGTAATCTACTTCATACCGAAGATCCACAAGAACTCGCAGTTACCACCAGGGCGTCCCATTATATCTGCTTGCAACAGTATACTATATCAGTAAATATGTGGACTTCTTCCTCCAAGAGTTTGTTAGGGCATTACCCTCATTTGTGCTCGACACTGGTTACTTTCTCAAAAAGGTACATGATGTGGAGTGGAAATCTAGCTAATTGTTAATATCCTTAGGTGTTTCCGCATTATACACTAGCATCTATCACAAGGATGGGCTGAGAGCAGTCCAACATTTCCTGGGGTCTAGACCTATGTTGTTCAATGATCATACACGCATGATAGTAGATATGATCGAGTTATGTCTTGAAAACAACTTTTTCATGTTCGGGAAGCAGTTACTCCAACAGATAAGGGGTGTGGTAATGGGGGCCTGCTTTTCTCCCAGTTATGCCTGCTTACATATGGGATACTGGGAGGAGCAGGTCCTCTTGCCTTACTTTGCGGACACTATGAATACCAAAATTGTAAAATGGTTAAGGTACATAGATGACCTCTTTATCATATGGGATGGCTTGGAAAATGAGGCAGTTGAATTTATTGATAAACTGAACATCAACACTCTTTTTTTTTTTTTTTTTGAAAAACCTTTATTTGAGTAAGCAAAAAAGTACAAGGATGGGCCTACAACCACACGGGCCGGCCGCTAAAAGAGGAGTGGACACATATCATATATGCCCGCAGAGGTAAAAGTCAATCAACAATGCAATACTCAGCTCTATTTACAGGACAAAAACAGATTTTATTTATATGAAGAACAAACACACACAAAAGGCGAAAGTATAGTACCGAAGGTCAGCTCAATGGATGTAAGGGGGGGACAGCAACAGAAGTACAGTAGCAAAACACCAAGCACCGAGGAGCTCGGAGGGAGGGGGGGGGAAGGGACCCAGAAGTCAGTACAAAAAAGGGAAGGGGGAGGGCCGGAGACACCAGCACAACCCCTATATGAAAGGTTCCAAGAACGCCTGCCTATGGAGACAGGGCAAGCCCAACAGTGACCACTAGGGGAGGAGTACAAATGTCGCCACGGTAGTCGTTCCATTGACCCCACATCTTCACCCATGCCCTGGGTCTGCCCCTGGCCACATAGACAGTTTTCTCACGGAACATGGACCAATCCATGTTGTCCTCCCATTTCGAGAGGTCAGGGGGCCTGGAGGCCCCCCAGAGTTGTGCAATGTCACGCTTCGCAACCATATATCCCAGGGTGGCCCATCTAGTCTGCGCCACCGAATAGTCCGTGGGCTCCCAAACATTCAAAAGACATCGACGAGGTTCCGGACACAAGGACACACCTGTCACCACAGCCATCACTTCAAGCACGGCCGCCCAATAAGCAGCCACCATCGGGCACTCCCAGAGAATATGTAGGAAAGTAGCACGCAATCCACACCCACGCTTACACAGTCCATCGGAGGAAAAGCCCATCACCACCAGTCGCGGTCCCGTCACGTACACCCGATGAAGGATCTTCAATTGAACCAGACGGAGACGAGCCGGAATAGCCACCTCCTTCGGGGAGGAGAGGGCCGATTGCCAATCCTCATCATCAAGTTCCAACCCATCTCCCATCCACAATTCCCGAAGTCGGGCCAATAAGTCGGACCGATTGTTAATCAACTTTTTATAGATCAGGGAAATAGTGCTATCAGGAAGATGTCCATCAAGGATACGGTCCTCAAGGGGGGAAGAGTCAGGTGGAATCTCACCAGGAGCAAACACCGAAGTCAGGGCGTGCCTGAGCTGTAAATAACGAAAGAATTCCCGACCACTCAGGCCATAGTCAGCCTGGAGGGCCTGAAACGAACGCACAGAACCCTTAGAGTACACATCCCCCACCTTGGAAATCCCAATCATGTCCCAACGGTCGAAACCCTTGGAAGACCAAAGACCGCCCAGACGTTCTGAAGCATAAAGCGGCGTCGCCAACGTCAAGCGATCCTCCCATCCCAGGCTCACATTCGCGGCACGCCACACCGTCAAAGCAGTCAATGTAGGTCCCACAAGATGGCGCCCAGCGGAGCGAGAATAAAGCACTCTGTTAAAGTCACCTCCCGGAAGCTGAAGTTTATCCATTTCAAACGCCGGGTTACGACCCGGCGAAAACATAGCGTGATTGATAGCAGACAGATGGGAAGCCCAGTAATATCTCTTAATATCGGGGAGCGCCATGCCCCCATCATACCACGGGATGGAAAGTTTCGCGAGAGCAATGCGCGGACGCCCATCCCAAATAAGCTGCCTCTGAAGGCTCTCAATCTCTCGAAAATAGGACTTAGGGATAGGATCAAAATAATTCTGGAGAGCATAGAGAAACCGTGGCAATGACATCATCTTAAACAGGGCCGCCCGACCCAGGGGAGACAGGGGAAGTCTGCGCCAACGGGCCACGTCCAAACGTAGCCTAAGTAACGGGGGAAGGAGATTACGATCAAAACGAAGGGACGAGTCCAAGGTAACAAAAACCCCCAAGTATTTGAAGCCATCCCTGGCCACCTGAAGAGGAAGTCTGCTCGGCAACGGAGGCAAGACACCAGACAAAACATACACACAGGATTTAGTCCAATTGATGACGAGGCCTGAGTTAGCGCCAAAGGACACAAGAACGTCAAATAAAACAGTTAAAGACTTGCGAGGGGAAGTAAGGTACAAAAGGATGTCGTCCGCATAAAGCGAGACGCGGTCTTCGAAGTCCGGGGCCCAGCGAATCCCTTTAAGGGACGGTTCCCACCGGAGCCAGGCCGCCAATGGTTCAAGAGCGAGCGCAAACAACAACGGGGACAGGGGGCAACCCTGACGGGTACCCCTGCCCAAGGAGAAGGGAGCCGACACTCTACCGTTTACCACAACTTGTGCCAGAGGTTCCGCATACAACAACTGAATCCAGCTAATAAACTCGCACCCGAATCCGAATTTCTCAAGAGTCGCCCATAGATAGGGCCACTCCACAGTATCAAAGGCCATAGAGGCATCCAGGGACGCCAAAATGGCCGGCTCAGTCAGAAGCCCCGCCCTCGCCATCACGCCGTGAAGGCGTCGCAGATTCAAAGCAGTGTTGCGATGCGGGATAAAGCCAGATTGATCCGGATGGACCAAATCCCCGAGAACCGAGAGGAGACGAGTCGCCAAAAGTTTTGCCAAAACCTTGGGTTCAACATTTAACAGGGATATGGGTCTATATGAGGAACAGAGGTCACGTGGTTTACCATCCTTAGGGATGACGACAATTGTCGCCAGGCGCTGATCATAGGGAAGGATGTTACGTTCACGAGATTCTAGAAACATGGCGCGAAGATACGGCGCCATCTTATCGGGGCGTAGCTTGTACAACTCAATGGGCAACCCGTTCGGGCCCAACGCTTTGCCCGAACGGAGCGAACGGATAGCAGTCGCTATCTCATCATTCGTAAAAGGGGAGTCCAAAGCAATATGGTCCAGGTCGGTGACACAGGGCAAAGTGATATCGCGCAAGAGTAAGCGGGAGTCAGCCACGTCCCTCTCAGACACGGGAGCATATACAACACGGAAATATTCCGCAAAACGATCAACAATGGCAATCGGATCAGTCACATTCTCACCACTCGCAGACTGAATCACAGGCACCACACGATTAACTCTTTCCCTCTTGTCCAACCACGCTAGGAGTTTGCCCGCCTTATCACCCACATCGTACAATCTGCCTTGTTGCTCACGAAACATCACCTTAGCAGCATCTGTGACCAGGGATTTATATGCAAACTGTTTTAGACCCAGGGCATGGAGCTTCTCAGGCGTGACACCAGATTCCAACTCATCCTCCAAAGCAGAGATCTCCCCCTCAAGGTCCACCACCTCCCTCCTCCCGGCTTTCTTGGCTTCAACAATCAAGGAGAGGGCCTGTCCACGAATCACAGTTTTAAAGGCTTCCCACAGGGACACAGCCGAAGGGACCGACCCCTCATTCTCCAGGAAATATGCATCTATGGACTTGAGCAAGAGGGTACGAGTCTCAGGAGAGGAAAGATACCATGGGTTAATTGGAGCCACTCGGCCCGCTGTCTCCACCCCAACCTCGAAACGAAGCCAAAGCGGCGAGTGGTCAGAAATACCCCTTGGCAAATGCAAAATCTCGCGAATCGCTGACGACTGGGCCGCGGGCATCAGGAAATAATCCAGCCGAGACATACTGCCATGAGCCCCAGAATGGAAAGTGTATTGGAGCTGAGTGGGGTGCAAAAGTCGCCAGCAGTCCACAAGGCCAAAGGTATCTAGAAACCCACCCAACCACTGCTGAGCCTGCGGAGTATCCCTAGGGGGATGGCGATCGTGAAGGCCGGAAAGCACCGAATTAAAATCTCCGGCCAGGAAGAGAGTACTTTCAGGGAGATCTAACAAAACACGGCCCAAATCAGTGAAAGTAGAAGTCTGTAAACCCGGGGGAACATAAACATTAAAGAGAGATAGGGTGCGGCCCTCATATCTACCCACCAAGACAGTATACCTCCCACGGTCATCCTGAATCACCTCGTCAATCGCCAGGGGGAGGGAGGTTCGAAAAAGGATACCCACACCCCTAGATCCGGAGGTAAACCCCGAGTGCGCCACAAGGCGGTAGCCCCATCTATTCATCGCATTACAAACATTACCAATCAAATGGGTTTCCTGCATGAAAACAATATCTGGCGACAAACGTCGTATACAATTCAAGACCACACTGCGCTTAATACGATCTCCCAGGCCATTAACGTTCCAGGAAACAAATTTCAACCCCCTACCCCCCATCCCAACCACCCGAGCCCAGACCCCTCATCCGCGAGCAGGACACCAGAAACAGCAACAGACACAGGAGCAATTCGCCTTGAAAACAACACACAAAAAAGAAAGAACTTCCCAGCCCCCCTCCCCCAAACTGAAAGGAAACACCCCCCACCCTGCACCCCTGCAAAAAGCTAAAGAGCCACCCCAACCTGCAGTGTGCCTGTCGCCCCATAACCCCTAGTCTACACAAAGACCCCGGAGGAGGAAAGGTCTCCGTTCCACCCGCCCCTGACAAACATCAAGAACGAAAAATAACAAAAGAAAGATGAAATAATCACACTGCAGAGGAACGCCGGTCAACAATCCTGAAAATGTGTTCAAAATAAAACATGTGAGCCAAACAGTCAGATCTCCACACCACCCTCGGCACCACCAGGGTGAGCGGCGGATTCAGTCTCAGGAGCACGGTCAGGCAAGGAGTCTAGCCAGTCATTAACAGCATCTGGGCGATCAAAGAAAAGGGTACGCTCATTATACTCGATCCGAAGTCTGGTGGGATAGAGCATAGCATAACGTAAGCCCCGATCCCGAAGACGTTTCTTGGCCCCACGAAACTCCATCCGTTGTTTCTGAACTTGTTGGGAAAAGTCCGGGTAAAAGTTCACCGTAGCATTCTCAAAGGCCACCGGGCCCTTCACCCGTGAGGCCTGCAGGATAGCGTCCCGGTCTCTATAGTGAAAAAGTTTCGCTACAATGGGTCTCGGCGGGGCTCCCGGCCGAACCTTGCCCCCTGGAACACGATGTGCGCGTTCCACCGTGAAGAACTTCGTAAGGCCGGAAGGGGCAAGATGGTTCAAGACCAGATCCTCAACCAGGAGATCCACCGAGTGGGGTTCAGGGTTCTCCGGTACACCAACCAGGCGAACATTGCAGCGACGTGCCCTATTTTCAAAATCCTCCAGACGTCGGGTCATGAAGTCGTGCACCCGACGGAGGTTGCCGATTTCTGTCTGGAGCTCCGAGACGTCCTTCGTGAGGCTGGACGATTTAATGTCCAACGATTGCACCCTTTCATTCGTCTTGCCGAGATCAGCACGAATAAGATTAACCTCAATAGCCACGGTGTCAAGTTTATGGGCCAAGGCCTCGTATTGTTGGCCGGTGGATTCCCTCACGCCCGAGATGGCGCCCATGATGTCCTGTAGGGAGGGCTCCGCCGACTCTTCCAAAACTCGTTCGGACGCTGTACTAGAACCAGGCAGGGCAGCTCCGGGGGACCCCTTAGAATGAGTATAGCGGTCCATGACATTTGATTGAACCGGGGCTCCGCGCAGTGGTGCTTTCGTCTTGCGCGTCTCTCTGTCCCCTCTGCCCGCCATTTTGAAGATGCGTCACAGGACAAGCCACCAGGGCCGACGGGCCCGACACCCAAAGCACAGGATCAAAAGTACACAAAAATGAGGGGCACAACTCGGGTAGAGGTCGCCAAGCCAGCAAATAGTCCACAGGTAAACCCAACAGCCGATCCGCCTCCAGGTCTCAGCCGCAACTCGATAGTCACACCCGTGGCCCAAGTCGGAACAGAATCGAAACCGAAACTTAGGAAGGGGGACCCACAAGGCCAGATCTCCTGCCGTTGTTGTTCAATTCCAGGACGGCTACAGAACCGCACCCCGTCCCGGGCGCACCTCGAGGGCGGAGTCCAAAAGTTCAGACCATCATATCTCAGGAATAAGAGATCCAAATCAATTTCTGAAAGGTGCCAGGCTGATCAGCCAAACGTCCTCCACACGAATTCTTGTAAGAAATCAGGATTCAGTCAGGATAAAATGCCGGGGGCGGCGAGGGTCCGGAGAGCGCTGTGCTCAAGCGGCCATCTCGGATGCCCGCCAAGCTCCTCCTGAACATCAACACTCTTAATCTTCAGTTCACTAGCCATATTAGTGACAAATCTGTTTGTTTTTTGGATGTGGAAATCTACATCAGAGAGGGGAAACTTGAAACCAAACTTTACCGAAAATCTACTGCCGGTAATAGTGTCCTCCATGCGGATAGTCACCATCCTGCGCATCTCATAAGGAGTATTCCTTATGGTGAAATGCTCCGCATTAAACGGATTTGTAGTTTCAGAGCTAGACTGTAGAGAGGCACAACTTTTATGTAAAAGCAGATTCAGGGAAAGGGGTTACTCTAATGAGGTAATTGAGAAAGCTATGGCAAGAGCTAACTCACAAGACAGAGTATCACTATTGCCCAGCACTATCCACAATACAGGAACTCCATTTTCTGCTACAGGACAGAGCAAGAAAGGCGCAGGCAGTACTGCCCATAGTGAAACTAGGCTTGTTTTTAAATTTAGCAATCAACATCGGACTATTAGAAATATAGTCAAGCGTAACTGGGCACTTATCACAAGTGACCCGGTTCTGAGTAATCAGGTCTCTAGTGTGCCCAGCATAGCCTACAAGCGAGCTAGAACTATGAGTAACTGCTTGGTGTCCAGCAGCCCTGAGATCAGGACCACAGGCTTGTGGTTAGACTCTAGCAAGGGTTTTCTTAAATGCTCGCCTTGCAAAGCATGTAGAAATGGAGTTAGTCGGACAGAATATTGAACCCCTTTCAGTGTGACTCCTACCTCCATCAAATATAAACTGACGTGTCGCACTGAGTATGCAGTGTATCTGCTGGAGTGTCCCTGTGGTCTACGTTATGTGGGCAGCACAAGACCACAGGTACACAAACATATTCTCCAGCACCTCAGGGCCATTACCAACGGCGACACTGCGTACCCGGTTGCGAGACACTTTGAGGAGGCACACAACAAAAATTCGGCTGATTTGCGGTATTTTGTAATCGACACAGCTCCTCCTCAGAGGAGGGGAGGTGACCGCGAACAGCTACTACGGAGATTGGAAACCCGACATATAATTCTTTTAGACACCAAGACACCTAATGGTCTAAATGCGGGGGAGGACTGCCATACGTATCTATAAGTACCATCTATGATAATGTTAACGGTCCACATGGCTGTCTCAACCTCAAATAATGTTTACAGTAATTTTTAAATTCACTTTTATGAAACTCACATTTATACAGGGTAGCACTCACTTTTAACTTATGCCAATATTTATCTTGTTGTGTTTTTACTCTAGCGTTTTTTTTTGCACATTCGTAAGGAGTAAGTCTTTCACGGCTCACTAACAAGCTGGTGTGCAAATTCTTGGTTCAGCTTTCATTAGGGGTGTCAGCCATATACTATGGTGTTTTTGCTGCATATGTGGAAAGTATCATTAATTTTAAACATATTTATTGATTTATTTATTTATATGTTTTGTATACTATTTTTCCTCTTGCTGCTATATTTATGCTACGTGTATTTATATATATTTATTAATATTTATGTATTTATATATTTACATGTTTTTGTTGAGATAAGCACCTCTTCGTGACTACCATAGTTTGAACCAGATCTAACATAAAGCAACTCTTATAATTGTGCTTACCTGTATTTACGCAGTCATTGAATTGTGACAGTATGTCTTCTATGTCTTTTGCGAAACACGACCCACTATTGGCACTTGTCACTTTAAAATGAGCACTCCCGCCTCATAACGTTGTCATGTGATCACGGTCTTGTTTGACCGAAACGCGTAGTGGCGGTGTGGTGAAGAGCAAAATAAATCACTGAGCACTACTACCTGGGTTTGCCTCGTCTTTTGATGCTGCGTGACTGCTGCATGACGCCCTTCTGGCGAAATTTTTTTATATATATATGCATGTTAGAAATTTTAATTCAATTTGCTTGGAGTGATCGCGACAAGGTGGTGAAGGAAATCGAGGAATTGGAAACTCTAATAGCGCAGAACACGGAAAAAGAAGAGCAAGAAGCGCTGAGGGCCAGTATGAACAAAAGACTTCAAAAGTATGAAACCAAAATTAAATTGCGTAAACAAGATAAGTTTGACCGTGATGAACGGGACTATGCAATGGGAAGAGTCTTGACATTTTCAAAAAAGTACGATCAGCCACGCAAGGAGGTGGCAAGGAAAAGCCAAATGCCTAAATCCAATGCAGAAACCAGAGTGGAGACTTCTGATTCTGATGTGAACGCCAGTGAATTATCAGGAGATGAAACTTCTGGCCTGATAACCATCACTGATACATTGGCTACGAAGAAGACCCCTTTTCAGCAGGAATTCACGGTCATACAAGAGAGCTGGCTAAGGGACGGCAAGAACAAACCACCAGAAGAGGCCGACAAACCCGACGTGGGGGCTGGAAGGGGAAGAGGCAGAGGCACCAACCAGACCAAAACAAACACGAGGGTTACCAGGAGCCAGAGGAGAGGGAGATGGTGAATCCCTCGGAACAACTCACCATTGTCAACCTGTCTGACCGACAATTAACGCCTGCTGAAGAGTCTGTCTTAAAATTAGGATTGACCTTCTGTCCGAACAAAAACTTGGAGTACACTCAAACACGCATAGAGGTGTATAAATTTGTTAGAAAAGTCAAACTACATAAGTTTCATAAAACCAAGCCAACAGCGAAAGAAGCCAAACAACTTAGATTGAATCGGAAGGAAACAGACCTCCTAACAGTGAACGATCTTACAGCTTGTGAAGTACTACACAACTTAAGACGAGAGGGAGACATGGAAGCCAGCCTTGTGGACAATTCACTGACGCAAAGACTGATTAATGTCAACATTGAGCAGGCCGCACCAAAAAGCGACTTTAAGTTGGCATCTAAATTTGTCCCCCAACTGGCTGTGGATCCCATCGATGTCTTCTCTGATGTGGTCACCAGGGATCTGATGGCCATGAGAACTATACCAAACAGTAAGAAGACACAGTATAACACTACCAAAGAACAGCAATTGGCTATCAATACACTCCTGGAGGACAAGAACATAGTATGCAAACCTTCCGACAAAGGAGGAAATATTGTGATCATGTCGAGGCCCAAGTACGTTGCAGAAGCAATGCGCCAACTCCAGGATATCTCCTGCTATGCTGTAATACCAAAACAGGAATATTTAGCCAGCATCAGTGATCTTCATGCTTTGCTCAAAAAATGGTACGATAAGCAAATGTTTGATTTGGAGGAATATCTGTTTCTTAAAACTACTAACCCTACTCTACCTTGTTTTTATCATCTACCCAAGGTTCATAAGAACATCAATGAACCCCCAGGTAGACCTATAATCTCTTCAATGGGAGGATTGACAGAAAATCTTTCCAAATTCTTGGATCATCACCTGTTCAATTTTGTACTGTCCCTTAGATCGTACATCAGAGACACTACAGAATTCATTGAAAGAGTGGAATCGTTGGAATGGCAATCGTCGTATTTACTGATTACCCTAGACATTACCAGTTTATACACTTGTATAGACCACAAACATGGTCTTCATGCAGTGGAATACTTTCTGAACAAGAGAGAACTCAAATTTGCAATGCATAATAAGATGCTGTTGGAACTCATTGCATTTTGTCTACATAATAACATTTTTCTCTTTCAGAACACAATGTATCGCCAACTCTCTGGTACGGCCATGGGTTCCTGCTTCGCCCCCAGCTACGCGAATTTATTCGTGGGCTGGTGGGAGGAGCAGGTAGCCTGGGCCCCCAGACTTGCCACCTGGAACACCAAGGTGGTTACTTGGTGCAGATACATTGATGATCTGTTCCTAGTATGGAATGGAACAGTAGATGAAGCCAACCAGTATATACACATGCTCAATGAGAATGAATACCATCTGAGATTCACTAGTGAGATCAGTAGTGAAAAGGTCAATCACCTAGACTTAGAAGTCAGTGTCAATGAGGGACGCATTTGCACTCAACTTTACCGCAAACCCACGGCTGGAAATAGCGTTTTACACGCTACCAGCAGTCATCCCCGCAAACTGATTAAGAACATCCCTTACGGGGAATTTTTGCGGTTAAAGCGCAACTGCAGTCAGAATGCGCATTTTGAAAAAGCAGCAGGTGAATGTGTAGAGAGATTTTTAATGAGAGGTTACAACGCTTCAAGCCTTCTAGAGACCCTTAATAGGGTAAGGAAAATACCCCGTGCTAATCTTTTTAATAAAAAAACAGGTCCTAACGCTGAAGGAAGATTTCGCATCATAACATCTTATGCTGCCGACTCCACCAAACTGAGATCTATCCTGTCCAAACATTGGCACATTCTTAAATCTGATCAGATTGTAGGGTCGGATATTCCCAACAAACCTTTAATCACCTTTAGGAAGGCTAGATCTCTGCGAGATCAAATAGTTCAGAGCTACTTGCAGCCCATAAAGAAACCATTGGGCACTTTGAAGGATGCAAAAGGCTTTTTCCCTTGCGGAAAATGCAAGGCCTGTGTATCGAGTATGAGGACATTGACATATCAGGTCCCAGGTATGAAAAATGGGAGGAAGATAACTAAATTTATGTCATGTCACACAGATTTTGCAGTTTATTGCCTAATGTGTCCTTGCATGCTACGGTACGTTGGGAGTACCATCAATCCTGTCAAGTTGAGGGTTTTGGAACACATGCGGGCCATTGCAAATAAAGATTTTACATACCCGGTGGCCCGACATTTCTCTCTAAAACACAATAGTGACAGGAATCTTCTCAGATACTTTTGTTTGTACCAAGTAGCAGAAAATCCGAGAGGGGGCAATAGATTGCTCACACTCAGGAGACTAGAGTCTCGTTATATCATAGACCTGGAGACCAAAGCACCTGGAGGCCTAAATATGGGAGAAGAACTGGCCTCACATTTGGGTTAACAATGTGTACTTCTGTGTTATGAAATTTATCTGAGCTGTATATTGAGTTTCCCCCATTGAATGAAATGTTAATGCCGTGTCCTTAGCAATGTTCCGAGTGTTTTTGTCTTTTGTTCATATTAATGAATGACGCTACTATTAGCAACATTTAGTTAGATGAATTTGCTTCAGTTTTTTAATTGCACCAAAGTTGTGGCAGTCCTAGTGGGCTGCAATTGCCGATCCACGGCAAGATTTTGTCCGACTTAATCACAGTATAATTTTGTGTTCTGTTCGGGAGTTGAGTTTTTCTTAAAAATGCATAGTTATTCCAGCCATGAAATGTATTAATATTTTGCATAATATTTTGGATTGGCTTATGAGACTTTGCTTTTGCCGATACACGGCAGTAATTTGGTGTTCTGAAACTGGTAGCAACATATGTGAAATTGTGAAGTAAATATACACAACAAGATGGCGCCCAAAGCTGCGTAAATGAATTGGTCCCTTGTTTGTTTCTACTCATGTCGTGCAAACATTGAAAATGATGCCGCGCACTGAATGTCAGATGTGAACATTGAGAAAGGGAGGGCTCTCCCGAAACGCGTCTGTTATCTTTGAAATAAACCGCCCTGCTGAGTGATTTTGCCGTGCTCGAGAGTGCTTATTTATCCTATGACCCGGCTGGGTATTTCGTAGGTTTTGGAGCTGTGATATATATATATATATGTATATATATATATATATATATATATATATATATATATATATATATATATATATATATATATATCCACATTCCACACCATTTCCGAAGATCCAGTGAAGAGACCAACAATAGGGGAACTATGGAAGACAGCTTTATTCCACTTGCACAGGTGAGTAATATATATAAATATATATACATGTATGTATGTATATGTTCACATACAAAAAAGTATAGCAATTTTTATAATCCAACAAATAACTCATGCACTTATGATACCGGTGTTGTTCCAAACTCACATTTGTGAGTTATTATCAACAAACAATAGTAAACAAGTGAGCCAAATTCACTAAAACATGAGATTAAATGGCTAAAATGTTGATTGAAACATAATAAAATTATGTTTTACATTTAAATACTATTTTATTTATTTTCAAAATGAAAATGTTACATAATGTCTGTCTCATTCACAAATATGTATGTAAGCCGGTCTGTTTATTGAAAAATGAATTCCATATGCATACTTTTTTGCTTAGAACATACAAATCTAAACACATTAGTGACAGACTAACACATACCAAGAACATTATTTATGTCCTTTGTTATGGCCAGATAATAACTCAATAGTGAACACAAATCGAATGCTTAAAGAGACTTTTGCAGATGGGATGTTCTGTCACAAACGAAACAGGCATTTTGTCCAATCTATTCCAACTTCAATATTTTATAACACACTTGGAATTGTGCGGATGGAAATTCTGTCATGTATATGTTGGAGTATCCATCTGCAAAACTCAAAATCAGTCACAAATAAAGACTCATTTGGAAATATTCTAAACGCATCAAAGTAAACAAACAAAACTACCCAGACATATCTACACGCTCTCTCAGTTGGCCAAACCCAAAGCTCTAAAAGGAATGGAGTCTCCTTTGCCACAGGCATCTCACCCCCGGCCCCTGTCACCCCTGTTGTACTGAGTAAGGAGGATATTGACCTATTATGCAGCATCTCTGTAGACTAGACTGTGCTAGTGAATGGCATCCAGGGGCTAAGCTGCAAAATACAACAAATGGTTGCATTTCTGGAAGCCATTCACAGTTTAATGCCTGGCATGCATAGATGACTTCATCACAAAATAAAGTGATGGACGGAGTGTTGAATCTTTACAAAAACTCACCCCAGTCACAGATCTGGGTTTAATCCATAGTTATTTTGCTCACCATGTCACCCCAGTTTGGGCCCAGACATATCCAAATCATTCTTGACACTGCTCCCCATGGGAGCAGTCCAGCCCAAACTTCCAAGCCAGGTCCTGCCTGGACTAGAAAAAAGCATCCTGGGACCAGTTTTGGGGTATCAACCCTCATCAGCCACGGTAGCTTGAATCCAGTGGTGCAGTGTGCAAAGAAAACACATCAGGGAACACCCTTAACCACTTAGGACACGCATAGCAACACCACAAAATAAAATTATGGATTGAGTGTTCAAATTTTTCAAATACTCATCCCCAGTCACAGATCTGGGTTTAATCCATTGTTATTTTGCACGCCATGTCACCTCATTTTGGACCCAGCCATCTGCAAATTAGTCCTAACCCTGCTCCCCATGGGAACAGTTCAGCCCGAACTGCCAGGCCAGGTCCTCCCTGCGACGGAAACAAGCATCCTAGAACCCGTTTTATGGTCACACCCCTCATCAGCCAGGCTAGCTTGAATCCAGTGGCAAAATGAGCAAGGGACCCAGGTCTGGGCAAACCCTCCCAACTTAGGGCAAACAAAGCAAACACAAGGAGATGATGGACGGAGTACTGAAACTTTTCAGACACTCACCCCAGTCACTCACAGATCTGAGTTGAATCCATCATTGTTCTTTAGCTCGCTTCGCCACCCCAGTTCAGACCCAGCCGTATACAAATCAGTCTTGACCCTGTGCGTCATGGGAACAGTCTAGCCCAAACTATTCCCAAGCCAGGTCTTCCCTGGACGGAAAACAAGCATCCTGGGATCGTTTTCGGGGTGACACCCTTCATCAGCCAGGCTAGCTTGAATCCAGTGGCAAAGTGAGCAAGGGACCCACTACTGGGCATACCTTGCCAACTTAGGATGAACAAAGCAAACACAAGGAGATTATGGACAGAGCACTGAAACTTTTTAGACACTCACCCCAGTCGCTGATCTGGGGCAAATCCATTAGCATTCTTTAGCTTACTTTGCCACCTCAGTCCAGACCCAGCCAAGGGCAAATCAGTCTCGATCCTGTGCCTCAGGGGAACAGTCCAGCCGCAACTGCCAAGCCAGGTCCTTTCTGGACCAGAAACAAGCATCCTTGGACTGGTTTCAGGGACCTGGCCTGGCAGTTGGGACTGGAATGTTCCAATGAGGAGCAGGGTCAAGACTGATGTGTACATGGCTGGGTCCAAACTGGGGTGGCATAGTGAGTAAAAGAACAATGAACCCAGATCTTTTGAGTGTGTGGTTAATAGGTTTCAGCACTCCGTTCACCATCTTGTTGTGTTTGCTGTGTACACCCTAGATCACCGAGTGTATGCCCAGACGAGGGTCCCTTATTTGCAATGCAACTGGATTCAAGTTAGCCTGGTCGATGAGGGCTGTTAATCCAAAACCTCTCCCAGGATGCGGGTTTCCGGTCCAGGGAGGATCTGCCCTGGCTGTACGAGCTGGACTGTTTCCATGAGGAGCTGGGTCAAGATTGATTTTCACATGGTTGGGTCCAAACTAGAGAGGCACAGTGAGCAAAACAGGGATAAATTCAACCCAGATCTCTTGAATGGGGGTGAGTCATTGAAAAGTTTCAGCACTCTGTCCATCATCTTTTGTGTTTGCTATGCAGAGATTGCTTGCCAAAATAGCAGCCTCCTCACTCACCGTAGCCTCCAAACCAGCCCAAACGTCTTCCCAACTCAGGTACCTTCCTCAACCCAAATTCAAAATCCCACCCCAATCTCAAGCACACTCACTTCTTTGCCTGCAGCCACTCCAACAGACACAAAAAGCACATTAACACATTAACACACACACAGAAAAACAAACACACAATCAATATTCACACTCTATTAAAACTACACCCACAAGCACAACACCAACATACCCACAACAACCACTATACCCACAAATATCACAACCGCCACCACAGCCACAACCACTACCGCACACACCACAACCACACCACACCCACAAATGCCACAACCATGACCACACCCACAAACACAATGACCAAATCTACTACCACAAGAACCACAACCACCACCACACCCACAACCACCACCACACTCACACTCAGAAGCACCACAACCACCATCACACCCACAACAACCACCACATGCACAAGTAACACATTCACAAAAACCACCACAACAAAAACTCCTCAAAATGTTAATAAAGAAAATGAGAAATACATATTCTTATTTACATTTATGACTGAAAATAAAAAAAAATTAAATGACATATTTGTAAAGTCCAAACATTAGTTAGAATAAACTATGTAATGGACATTACAATTTTGGTGCAAGCCTTCACCATGATAACAGACACTTAAACCAAAAAACAATTTTTTTTAAATAAAAATGTAGTAAAGTACAGAACATGCACTAGACAAGCGGAAATGTTACTTAAATGAATAAATTACATGATTTAAGTTTAGAACTAATGGTGATTTTGCTTTTTTGGGGCGCTTTACCTTGTCTAGTGCAATTAATTCATTTTATAAAATATTAATTATTCACAAAAATTGTAATGCCTATGTTTATAATTTGATAGTTACTAAAATAATTAAACAAACCTGTATGAATACATCATGAATTTTGACTATTATCACATTTTCTGTGTCCATTATCATGAAGGAATCTTACACCAAATTTGAAAAACAAATAGATTAATATAGGTGTGATTTTTTAATTTCTAAAATGACATTATATACATATGCATTACACATTAGAAAAATTGCTTATAAGTGAAATTTAAAAATGCATGAGTCCAGAGCAAATATAAACAGACAGTTCAAAAGAAAACAAGTAAAAAACAAAGATTACCTTTGATTCAGGCAACAATGGTGTTGATTTGCTTCGTGGTCAAGTAGCAGAGGCAAAGGCAGGACTTGGATGATTGGGTTCATGACAGACACAGAAGTGGAAAAAAGAAAAAAAAAAGGTACGTTTCTACCTTATATCCCTTCAAAACCACTAATCCACCACAGTTACAATCGATGGGGAGGCACATCGTAATTGGCCCGCTGGAAATATTGGCCGTAATCCCACCAACATCTGCTTTTGCATATGATGCCATTGACGCAGGAGGAAAATTCTGGCAGAGATGTCGGCACTTGGCTTCACTATCGTCCATAGACCTGCCTGCATCTTAATTGATTGGGGTAACCACCTAGTAAGCAGACGTATTAACTGAGGGAAAATTGATGGCAGGACCAGATCTGCCAAGATCTAAATCAGAAGGTCAAACCTTTGACTGGACGACTTGCTTGGTGTATCTGGCCTCTGCCAGGTTGAAGTTGGCCTGAAATTGCACCTTGGTCCCAATAAACTGTGAACTGTTGTTTTTCCATAGTGCCTTACTTTTCCTAAGAACTTGTTGCTTAAAACTTCACAAATCTATATCTCCGGTTCCCCTGAACTTATTTTGATGATGTTGGTGTGTTTTTACTCTTTAATGAATTATCTATTTTTCTAAATTAGTTTGGGAATTGTATTTTGTAGTGTTCTATACCCTGAAATGTATAGTATTTCTTGAGCATACTTCTCAGTGGATTGTCTGCTGCTTGTACCATAGCTACAATGGTTGAGAAGAGATTCTCTCAGAACTGTGTTTTAACCTGAACAGAGTGGGTTTATTTAGGTGCTACGGGTCCCCCCCGTACCAGACCAGTGACTCAATTTCTGACAATTTATGTTCCCTGAGTGTCTCTTAAATATGGAGCAAGCCCTTTCTGGAATGCCCTCGCCCAGTGCCATCTAGTGCTATAAAGGCAGCATAGGCACGGTAGTCCAATATCTCGTTTCTACCAGTCACAGATATTGTAGATAGTTTTGCAACAGACAACATATCACTCAAGTGGACACCATAACCACATGCTGAAACTTCACATCTACACAGAAGATTAGGGGTGTTTCGATACTTCAAACAATACATTTTAAATTAATGAATTTCCACAAGTTTAGGTGTGGACTTGACATCTGAAATCCTGTTCATGAGTTACTAGGGATTGAAAGCAATTATTTCATGGCTTCTCCTCTGCTCGGAAAAGTGCACCTGTGAAAATGCCTTATTATAAGGGACATATCTGTGCAAATGTGCTTATAAATGCTGAAAGACACATACCTCTTGATTTGGCAGAAAAGTGAATGGGTAAATCAGAAAATTCCATAAAAAAGAATAAAAATGCAATGACGTTTGACCCAATAATTGAGCTAACAAATTATCAGTATACAAATAGCAACACGTAACTTTGTGCGTAGCCAAAGGGATTTAGAATGTTATTTTGAGGTCAGCTGGTGTGCGGGCCAACGTCAGTTGACTCCTCATAATATGAGTTCCACAAATGCACAGTGAGGGTTTTGTGCTCAACGGTTTTTTGCTGACAGTGAACATGTACACAGACAAACGACTCAGTTGCCATGTATTTTGTTGTCCAAGGCAACCCCCTTACTGAGAGACTGTTGCTATAAAAGAAATCTTCTCCCAGCGTTTTGGTGGAATAAGTCGTTTTATAGGCTTGCACCCTTATGCATGCTATGCTTGGCGGTTCTGAATAAACAAATCTATAGGGACCTCTTATATAGGAAGGGCCCTCTGATACCATGCCTGTCCCCAATGCAAGCGGTTGCTCTGTGCTGAGGCTCTTTCGATGATAGAACCAGCTGCAGTCTAGCTGTATTAAACACAGTTCGTCCACAGCTGTGGTTGAGGTGTGTGAACAGTGAATTTAGCAGGTGGGGCTTCCCCTACTTTTTAGATAATGTCCTATTGCTACCAAACTGTTAATAAGGTCCTTCACTGAGCAACTAAGAATACTTGTAAAGGGCGTTGTAAAATTGTAGCGGTGAAGCAAATCGTGAAACTGTAGAAAAGATACACATTGGGATACGGTGGGTTGCATATATCCCAAACTAATTTAGAGTCACGTGACGTAGATAGAAGTGTATGGGGTAATATGATGCAGCTCTCAAGTTGTTACAGTATATCATTCTTTTAAATTATATGGACTTAATTTTGAAAGCCACTACTGAGGACAAACACACCCGGCAATGTTTTCTTATCGTACACTAGAAACACAGTACACGGGTAACAATGATGTGACATGGTTATCCTTGCCCATTGCTGAATTCTGCCTCCATTATCTAAGGATAAAAGCCTTCTCGGCCTCTTTCCCCACCCACCAACTAGGTGCATAGAGTAAAGTATTAATTTGAATCTAATGATGTAAAAATGTGGGTCGATGGTGAAGTTTAGTTTAGAATGAGCATGTGACTGCATTGTCCTTTGTATTAATTTGAAATCTGTCCTGAAAAACTACCCTTACCCCCTCTGTAATTGGAGGAATACATGCATCGGGATATCATGGTATGAATTTAAAGTGTGTGCCACTTGAACGAATGTAAACTGCATTCTCTCATAGACGCATGAAGCTTCGTTCCTGGGCAAGGCAGGCACTGCAAATAAGGGCATCACTTTTACAGTCAAATTCTTTGTTTGTGTTGGCTAATGTAATGGGAGTGTATTGGAGAAAAGCAGCTCAAAGTAAAAGCTATATGAAGGCAAGTACAGCATGTACTCTTTTGTGAAACACTCTCAAGTACAGATATAAATATTGCTGAATTCTTAGAAAAAAAGCACATTTTAGAAATTCACTCTTCAATCATCTATAAAGTGCATGTAGAGAAATTATTTAAGAAACTACCTGAACACGACCGTTTTATGTATAGAAAGGAAACCCCTCGAAAAAACATGCCTCGGGGAAGTTTTAAGCAATGAAAAGTATGAAGTGGAGAGAGGGATTCTTAAATCAACCCATGATTGCCTATATTTCAAGGTAGATTTTTTGGGACTAACTACAGAAAAGTATACTTGTTCTTCCCAATCGTGCGGATTATCTTCCATTTCATAAAAAAGAAAATATTGGAGCCATCTAAATAGAGACACCGTTTCATCCATTGAATTGTCTCGACACGTCTATCAACCAAAAGAGATTACTGGCACCAGAAACATAAACATGATGATAGGCATTCCGTTTTGCTCCAAAAGTTGAACTTACTTTGCAGAACTGAGGAACACGTGTGCATGAAACAAAAACTAGGAGATAAAGATTAAAGGTTCGCGTAACGTGGATAAAAAGCTACAGACAAAAAAAAAGAAAAAAACATCTCCATGTGACAATAGAAAGGGAGCTATTCTTTTCTCCCCCTGCTTATTCTACGGGTATTTTGACGTACTTTTCACTATATACTCTCTCACTCAAATACACACACTGGGCTATGGAAATCATAAAGTAAGATCAAAGTTTTCGATTAAGTATTTAAAGTTTTGACTGCACAATTAATCCGGCTCCACGGATTATCTACACCAACAAGAAATGTATGCACAAGGAAACCTCACCAGTTAAAATGTGTCTGGAACAAGTCATCACAAGTTAAAAAGGATCTCGCGTTGAGTAATCATGTCAGCAAATTACTCTTCGGTTCCACTGTTCTCTTGGTTAATGTGGGAGTACTTAATACAGCTTGAATCCATAGATTATGAATGTTACGTCGTTCCATTGTGGGAAAAAATGAAGACATCTGAGAAAAAACTAAAGATGAGCTGAAAACATGAAAATGGCAAACTAGCAAGTTAGCCCAGATTAGTCTGGAGACATGTGGGGTGGGCAGGTGGTTGTGGAGCAGTCTTGACCATTCCACACTTTACATCAGTCTAACCACTGCAAGAAGGAAGAACAAATATGCTGGCTCAGCAGTGTTTGTCACAGATGTGAAAATGTTTCGTTTCATACAGTAATGTCGTGCTGGTCTGGTAAAATAACTCAGTGTACCAATCCATGTGTCTGCTTATACTGCAAGTCAAAGGTATAACTCCTAGCAATGTTGGCTCAATCAGGGATGGCCATGATACAATGGGTGACTATTAATGGATAATTTGTTAACTTATTAAAAGCGTTCAGTACAGTGCCTTGTCCAAAGGGAGCATGGTGTGTCAAAGCCTCATGAATGAATGAAGGAATGAACTATTTAAATAGCGCTTATGCTTTCCCGAGGCATGCCTGCACTAAAGTAGAGAAACCGTGAAACCTTCCAGGAATGTAAATAGACTTGGGAAATTGGTAAGTTTCAGAATTCTTATGGAGGCCAAATAATTAGCCAGAAATTGGCACTTCAGAGAAAGCTTATGACAGAGGGTAGACCTCCAGAAATGGAAAGAGCAGGCACCAACTCTAAACAGCCTCGTAGTTCCGTGGAACCAGTTCTTGAGGTGAGGGCCAGAATTTAAGACTGAAGTCGTGATCTAATGTAAAAATTGCTACTGTCAAAAGAGCCTTATGTAAGATATTTGGAAATTCAAAGACAATGTACTTCCCAATGGGCAACCAATGGAGGTTATCCAAATAGATGTAATGCAGGAAATTAAGTAGTAAAGGCGCAACAGCATCAGAACATGCAAGCGGTTAAGAAGTACATCAGCAGTCCCATCGTGGTTGTTTTACCATAGTCCAAGAAAGATGAGCTAGATTCCTTGAAATCAAGACGTCTCACTTCCAGTAAGACCCTGGAGGATTTTACTGTTGTGAGTCAAAGGAAAAGCAAAGCAAGTAGTCTAGTCTTAATGACACATGTGGATCAAAGGGAAGACCAGAGTCATCACCTGTGTGCAATACTTACAGAACCAAAAGCCTGAGGCCAGCGGGCTGAAGATCACATACACGATTGTTTAGCAAGGATGAGCATCTCCTTTTTAATTTTTTTTGTAACTTAAGCATATTCAATATCATCTAATTTATGACATATTACACTGGCCTGAAATCATGAACACATTAAATAAAGCAGGGCTTAAAGAAGATGGCAGTGGTACAAATAAAGGGGAGAGCAAAGGACCGAAAAAGCAGAAGTGAAAAAACTTGTTTCCGGTCCTGAAGACCACAGGACATAAACAAGTCCAATGCATTGGTACTAACTCTGACCAAGAATAATGTGTTTACCAAGATAATGTAGTTGATGGGTTTGAGGCAAGATGGCGGTCGCTGCGGTGGCTGTATGAGAGATTTGTGAGATGCTCTCCCGCTAAAGCAGCCTCCCCGTGATTCTCTCTCTATCTACTGCCTTCAAGGGGATACGTGATGCGGCGGTAATGCTGTGGCATTACCTTTCAAGATCCGGCTCTGGTTCTCACTCTCCCCTGTGTTTGAAGAACGCGCTCGTTTGACAGCGTTACACCGCCATTGCCCAGTGGCGTCCTCATAGTCTCAACAGTAGCAGTAGTGGGGGGGCTATTGTCAGTGTCAGCGTTGGTTTCAGCGGTGCTGGGATTAACGGAGTGGGAGAACAGCGCTGCACAGAGCTACCTGCTCTGTGCTCACGCTGCAGTCTGGAACGGCTCCAAAAGGGAGCAGGAGGGGCGCAAAGACTGGGGGGCGGCGGCCGCAACAGAAGCAGCTTCATTGGTGGTTTCGGCAATGGCTGCAGGCGCTACTGCGGCAGCAACGCCTCCTCCTCAGTCCAGGGAGGGAGCAGGTTCGCAGAACAGCAGCTGCTCGGTGGAGTGTGCTCAGGATGGTGAACGTCAGAGGGCTGACTTGGGGACACCCGCAGCGGCAGCGGCTACAGTGCCACAGAACAGTGGAGGTATGCAACATGGTATGCCTTTGAAGGAACAGGTAGTCCCTGCTATCTTTAAAAAAAAAGCCTGCATTAAGAGGCAAACCAGAGGAGCTACTGGATAGCCAGCCTACAGGACAGGCGTTGGGGGACTCTAGTGGCAGCATTGTAGCAGCAGTAACTGTTGCAGATCATAGTGCTGTGAATGTAGTAGTGGATTTGAACAACGTCTTGAGCAGTGCCACTGTAGCAAATTCGGGGAATCCCACAGAGGAAATACTGCATGATTTGGAATCAGCTGGCTCTGGTGGGAAGTTCTATTCTATGTCTGACGTCTCTAACTTTTCAGAGAATGAGATTGAGAGCGCAGTAGGTGATTGGGCTGATGAAATTGATTATCAGAAGAGGAAGATGACCCTAGCTCTGACCTCTCTATGAATTAAGAGACAGTACGAAAGACACAAGATCCTGGTAATCCTCTTTTAAAGGGGATTCCGACTCCTGTTGGCCAACCTATTTGGGACCACTCACCCATATCTCAACCTGATGGCGAAGATGCTAGTGCTAGTTCTGGCTTAATGCTTGACGGTGACGGTGAAATTACGCTCAACACCATATATAGGGTGAAAATGGCTCATAGGGAGTATACTAAGGCTGAAAGCCTGTGGACCCAGGGTGCGGTCCGGAAGCTGCAGAATACCGTGCGGTGAATTACTAAGTCATGCACGGAAATTTCAACAAGGATTATTGAGGCAGAAGAAACGATTTCTGCACTGGAAGATCAGTTAGTTCAACAGAAGACAACGATTACAGCATTACAAATAATTAAGGAGGACACTGATTGGAAATTAACTGACCTTGAAAACCGATCCAGACGGAACAATCTTCGCGTCTTGGGGGTTCCCGAAGGCAGGGAGGGGAAGGGTGTGAGACAATACATTATAGAACTGTTTACCGAGGCCTTCCCTGTTTTAAAACAGTGGAACTCGGAGATCGAGATTATTAGAGCACACAGATTTCCTTTTGTCCAGAGAGGGACAACAGGAGGGTCTAAGGAAAAACCTAGGGCAATATTGATCTGCCTGAACAACTATTTGTTACGTGAAGCTTTATATGATTTTGCAAGGCCAGACAGGAGGAGGTCTGCTAAGGGGTGTGATTTCTTTGTATGCCCAGATTTCTGCCTAGTTACAGTCCAACAGAGGTGGAGATTACGTCAGTAGATTTCAGCTTTTCAGGCTAAAGGGGGGCAGGCGTTCCTTTTGAATCCTGCAAAGTTAAAAGTGGTATATAAGGAGAAATCTAATTTCTTTGTATCAGAGATCGTGGCAGAAGAATTTCTCAAGACAATGTGAAGTTAACATGTATTTAATCTTTTTTTTCTGGGCTCTTCAGTACTGTCAGTATTGTTCATAATGGGTCATCGTGAGAAAAGCAGGCTTTTGGGAGGATCAGGGGGGGTTGCGGTGGTGTGCACTTCACAACTTTCTTTCCACCATGGAGGACATGGTCCTTATGCCTCATTTGGGGGGGCTTTGGGGGTTTAGAAGCAGGGCGGGCAGGGTGGGGAGGGAGGGAGGGGATGTGGGCACTGTGGACTGGTGTCGGGTGAGGCTGAGTAGAGGGGTTATGACTATGACATTACTTTGTTTTGGAGAGGAAATGCTTTGTTATAGTTTGATGTGGCTGGAAAAAATAGGTAAAATCTCTTGAATGACTAAAGATGGAACACTTCTTATTCTGCACATGGAACATCTGTGGGTTAAACAATAAAAGAAAAAGAGGGGTGTTGGCCCAGATGCTGAGGTCTCTACGGTATGATTTGTTATGCTTACAGGAAACACATATAGCTTGGAATAATTGTAAAGTGCTACGAGATTTGGGAATGGATCTGTTAGGCTGCACTAAGCAAGGTTCTAATATTAGAGGAGTAGCAATTCTTATGAGATATGGCCTAGGAGTGAAGAGGCGGGTAAAAGAGGACAGTGGGTCATTGTGGAACTGGCTATCAATGGCTTCCCAGTGATAGTTTGCGCTGTGTACGGGCCTAATTTGGATGATCCAGAAGTTTTACATTATTTAAGTATTGAACTAGCAGAGTGGCCAACCCCTTTAATTCTGTGTGGGGACTTTACTGTTCATTTGGAGTGGAATATGGATATGGGGAGTAACCGTCCTTACATGGGGAAAAAGCCCAAAGTCTTTAAAGCTATCAACGGCTTAATTAGAGAGCTAGGATTGGTCGACGTTAGGGCAAATCAAAAGACCAGCAACCCAGGGTATACATTCTATTCTTCTCCCCATAAGAAGCATGTCCGTTTAGATAATTTTTTTATTTCTAGGGAGTTGGCGGTGAATTCTAAAATAGAGATATTGCAGAGAATTATTTCGGATCCACAATCCTGTGGTAATGGACTGTGGTTTAAAAGTCCAGCACCAGTTTAAACCATGGACCTTTGAACGTAATTTGCTGCTTGATACGGAGTACTGTGAACACATGTGTATTTGGATTCCTGATTTTTTTAGGATAAATCAGGACATAGCCTCAGTCTTAATTGTCTGGGATGCATTTAAAGCAGATGTTAGGGGCGTAACAAAGAGTTATTCGATTGGGAAGCAATGCAAAATAAATAAAGAAATTATAGATCGAATGATGCAACTTAGGCTCTTGGAGATACAGCTTTCGGCTAAACTCTCCCATCAGCTGAGCATAGACGATACCCTAAAGGCAATATCTATTATGAAAAGGAGAATTCACCAACACTTTGTAGAAAAAATGGCTAGTAAGTTATCTATCTATAGAGCTCAGGTTTATGAATTGGGTGAAGATGCCGGTAAGATACTAGCAAAAAGAATGCGTCAAAAGGAAAGTATGAACGGAATATCTAAGATATGTGATCATGATGATAAGGTCGTGGAGTCGCGAACTTACATTTTGGGAGTTTTTGGAAGATTTTATACTGCATTATACACAGAGGACATAATAAATAATACAGAAGGGTATATGGAGAAATTCTGTACGAATATAGGAACTAATAAAGTTTCAGAGGAGGACAATGTGGCTTTAGCAGCAGGTGTTACATGGGAGCAGGTGGAAGTGGCAAATTTAACACTAGCTAGGGGCAAAACAGTGGGACCCGACGGAATTCCCCTGGAATTTTATAGAACGTTCTTCGTGTTTTGAAGGTAGAGCTTATGACTTTGTTTTGAAATGCACAACAAGGGTTGGCACCAGACTCATGGAGGAAAACTACGATAGTTGTTTTTTTAAAAAAGGGGAAGCCTAAGCTGTCACCCTCTTCGTACAGACCTATTTCGCGAATTAATTCTGACAGCAAAATATACTGCAAAATTCTTGCTCTACGTTTAGGGATGGTTATTTCCCCGCTAGTAGCTAGTGTACAGCACAGATTTATCCCAGGACGGGGCACTGCAGACCATGTCAGAAGGGTCATTACCCTCCTGGATTGAGCACAAGCAACGGATTCTGCGCTCGGGGTGATCCTGTTGGACGCCGAAAAGGCGTTCGACAGGGCCTCCTGGGGCTATTTATGGGAGGTCCTGCGGTGGAAAGGATTTTGCCCTGTATTTATTCAAGCTGTTAAGACCTTATATATAAATCCTGAGGCATCAATACGGATTTCATGGTTGGTGTCTGGCGAATTTAATATTAGTCGTGGCACACGTCAAGGGTGCCCGTGCTCTCCCCTTTTATTTGCTTTGTATACTGATTTATTTTTGTGTAAAGTTAAAGGCCATGAATATATTAAATCAATTAGAGTTAGTGGAGCAGAATATAGAGCATTGGCATATGCCGATGATACTCTTGTTGTATCTGGGGATTTGGCGGCAGCTCTATCAGTAATTAGAATGTTAGCAGCACAGCTTGGCTATTTTTCAGGGTATAAGCTCAATGTTGGAAAGACGCAAGTGCTGTATTCTAGGCCAGATCCCCCAGCCGGTATGGTGGTTGTGTCCGAGGCTACTTATCTAGGAATCAAAATTACTCCTAAGGTGGATGAGATTCCAGCCCTGAACATCCTACCTGTCATAGAAAAGGTCAATACCACTCTGGAACGGCTGAATCATCTGCATCTTTCTTTGCATGGCAGATGCAATGTTCTTAAGATGCTCTCCCTTTGGAATTTTCAAGTTCAGTGTTTTTAAAATTAGACAGACTATGTGCAAGATTTTTGTGGGGGTATCATAGAACAAGAAGGGCCCATAGGAAAAGGATTCTTCCAAGAAATCGGGGAGGCTGGGGTGTCCCGCATTTTATAATGTATTATTGGGCAGCTATGCTACAGATTATGGGGCCATTGATTCTCGGTGATAAAGCTCCTATTTTCTCATTTCACAGACCGTCAATCTATGAGCTTATTAAGGGTGAACAAGCTAATGGCCTCATAGTGACTATCGTAGAGCCATCGTATTATAAGAAAACAAGATTTAAGACTCTTCGACCAGTTCACCGAGTGTGGGAACAAATTAAGCGGGTATGTAAAATCCCAAAAGTTAATTTTTACACTCCGTTTAAGGCTACGGGGCTTCTTCCTTCAATTTTACATTTTCAGGGATCAGGTTATTTCTAAATGGGACAGAAAGGGCATTTCTTGTTAGGCGATCTAATGGATCAAGGTGAATTGATGGTCTTTTCTGAGCTGAAAGAAAAGTTTGCTTTGGATAGAGGAGACTTTTTTAAATATCTGCAAATTCAGAGTTTTCTGGCTAAATATGGTTCGGATAGGGGATTGCAGTTTGGCAAAATTGAGTTAATTGAGAAAATGAGGAAGAAGACCCGGATAGGGCAATATTATCAGCAAATGATTGCTAACCTCCCAGATGATTTGGATATCTGTCAACTCAAATGGGAGCAAAATTAGGGGTGGTTGGCCTTAATATTAATAGATCCCTGGAACTTGCTAATAGTGTTTTAGTTACAGGTAGACATCTCAGCCAGTGTTATATGGCTTTATGGGATTTATATTATTCACCTAGGAAGGTGTCTCGGTGGGGAAAAAAAGGCGGGGATCAGTGCAACGGCTGTGGGTTGCTGACGTCCGACTCTATCATATGTTTTTTTCATGCCCAAAACTGATCGGGCTTTTTCAGGATTTGGAAGGGTTTTTAAATATTGTGTTCCAAAAGCAAACAACTCTAACGGGTGAAATTGTGATTTTGGGGGTGGGTTTGGAGGAATGTTCTACTGTAATGAGTAATGCTGAAACTGCACTTTTGTTTATGATGATGGCAGCGGTCAGAGCATGCATTACTTGCGAGTGGATTAGCTCTGAGCCCCCAACCTTTTTGAATTGGAGAGCAAGATTGTTGGCTATGTTCAGTTTTGAGACAGTAATTTATAGACGTAAAGGGAGGAGGAAGAGAAGATTTGGAGCTAAAATCTGGGCGCCTATACGAGATTGGCTGTTGGGTGGGGCAGACGGGCTAAACAGTGGGTAGGTGAGGTCTGGGAACTAGATATAATCTAAGGGTCTGAAAGTAATAAGTACAGTTAAAAAAAGACGAGCTGGTCTTCACTTGTTTGTGCTTATTTGCTGATTTCTTTATTGTAATTTTATTGTAACTTTCTTTTTCTTTTATTTTGTTGATGTTCGTTGTCTCTCTCTTCACTCTTTCTTAACAACTAGTATGTATCCATCAGGGTTTTTTGATCTTCCTCTCTGTCCTAAATTTTTATTTTTTTGGATAAATATTGTGTCAATTGTCATCTCGATTTGATTGATATGTACAGTTCTCAATATGCTTGGGAAAATCATTAAACAAAAAAAAAGCAAGATACTGTAGTTGACCATATAAAAGGCTGATGAGAGGTTTAACGGAATCACAGCAGCAGTGCCACCTCATCCAACGGACCTAAACGTATCAATAGCTGTAGTAACAACGGTTTTGGCCTGTGGGTTGTCCTAAATCTGGATTGGTTGGATTAAGTACCCCAGAACATTCGAGAAAATTACTCTGCTGAGAATTGAATTATTTTATTCCAGAATGTTGTCATAAAAAGTTAACAAACTGGATAATATGGTAGGGTGGCCAATGGATTTTCTTTACTATTGGAATGTGGCATGGAAATGCCCTCTGATGGGTCACTTCTTTTCGGTGAAAAGGCAGACTCTGCTTTAGGGCTCTTTTAGGAAAGTACAGCTATTGCACATTTCTTAGGTCCGTTGACCCATAGCAAACAGTTTTCATATCACTTAAAAAATTTAGGGGCAGATGTAGGAGCCTAAATACCGGTCGGTAACGGCCGATTTCAGCCGTTACCGACCGGTATTTAAGAATTGGCATTTAGGGGCATAATTTTACAGAATCGGTAAATTTACCGGTTCGGTAAAATACAGAATCGGTATTTGTACCGATTCGGTAAATCCCAGATGTAGGTGGGACTCTTCTGAGTCCCAAAGGCCCTACAAATTCGGTTTTTTACCACCCAATCCAATTGGGTGTTAAAATACCGAATCCAGGTGTGCATGCACATGTGTGCATGCACACCTAGCCATGTGACAGACAGACATGCCCTTAGGGCATGTCTGTGTGCCACATGGCGCACATGCCTATTTTTGGGGTGCCAGAGGGTGTCAAAGTGACACCCCCTGCACCCTTGCTGGAATCGGTATTTACCGATTCGGTAATTGCCGAATCGGTATTTCCCATTGATTCCTATGGGCTTCACAGCCCATAGGAATCAATAGGAAATACCGATTCGGTATTTACCGAATCGGTAAATACCGAATATTAACGAATCGGTATTTCAACATCTGTAAATACCTACATCTCCCCCCTTCATATTTACCGATTCATAAATACCGAATCGGTAAAATTCGGTATTTATGAATCGGTAAATAACATTTACCTACATCTAGCCCTTAATGGGCTAATCCAGGGGGCTTGAGTATCGGAAGAGACTGTCTCCCAAATCAGTACATCAATTGTCCCTGTCCTTTCAAGGCAGCGGACATGGTTCTGGCAGAAAGAAAACAGGTCATTCCTCCCATCTCTTTTCCTCTGCTGCAACAGGCACCAAACCACTTTAGGCTATTCTAGGGTCATATGCCCATCCAGTTAGGGACAGGATCCATAACTTCCTCCCAGGGTGGTGGTCTACCATGTCTGAAAGATAGGTCTTTCACATTTTTCAACATGCTATATCCTACCTTCTCTTTTTGCCTGATAAAATATATCCCTCACCTCAAAGGGAATTTGAGATGAGATCCTGTCTATTTTTCTGCAAGTGGTGCGGGCATTCTTCTCCAAGGGTGCTGTCAAGTGGGTATTGAACTCAGAAAGAGAAGAGGGTTGGTATTTTTGATATTTCTGAGCTCCAAAGAAGGACAGTGGCCTCACGTCTAATTTTGGACCTTTAGCCCCTGAATGTGGAAGCACAAAATAAAAATACTTATGTTGGCCCAGATCATCTCTGTCCTAGACCTGCGTACCAGATAAATGGATGGTGTCCTTTGATCTTGCAGGATGCATATTTTCAGGAGCATTTTTAGTTTACAGTGCTCCCCTCCATCCTTACCAGCACCACTTGTTATTCAAGAAAGTGATGGCGGTGGTCATTACCCACCTTGGGAGGTTGGGGATTCCAGCCTTTACCTACCTCAATGAATTGCGGTTAAAGATAGGCTTGTCATAGTCAAGTGAAAACAACCTCCAGACTATAGCAAAACTTCCTGGCATTGTGCAGAGTTTAAGATCAACAAGATGAAGTCACACCTGACTCCTTCACAGAGACTTCAATTCACTGGAGCAGTGTTGGACACAGTGTAGATCTGGGACTAACTACTGTGACAACATGTCCAGGTAATTCAGACTACTACACTGATGTTTCAGCCTCATTCCTGGACAATGGTGAAAACTATTCTGAGGCTTATTGGCCTCTTATCCTCCTGTATCTTCCTTATAAGCTACGTAAGGTGGCACCTGTGACCTCTACAATTGAATTTGAAGATTATCAGCATCAAGGAAGTCTGTTAAATGTCATCCAGATCTCAGAGGAATCAACTCGCAACCTGCTATGAAAGTAGTGATACATGCAACAGAATCCAAAGAACAGCAGCCATTCTCACTCTGTTGCTGTGCTCTTTCAGTAAGCATATTTACCCAGAATTACTCTAAATTAGGTGAGCAAGCACAATCCCATCATTTTTTAGTAATTTCACAAGACAAAAGTACTGAAAAATTACTTTGGGAGCCACGTGATGTTCAATGTCTTAGAATGAGGAAGAGAGACAGTTACAAACTAAAAACTAGTAGACTCGCACTCTGCAGGAGGCACAACATCAGTTTCATTGAAAGGCATGTGAATTTTAGTACTGTAGCAACTGAGAGACAAGGAAGTGAAATGAAGATAGAATTGATATAGTCAAACTTGGAACAAATTTCTTCGAAGACTGACAGCCATATTCCGGAGCCTTTGAGTGTGTGTATAGAGTACTTGAGGTAGGCCATTGTATTGGTGACTTCCATAGTCAGGTTTAGTCATGTTAAAGCATTGGCAACAGGGTCCTTGATGGAAACTGACAAGTTCCACAATTAATAAAAGTTTACCAGCTCTATTAATAACCCTTTTAGTGCGGGCGTTGACCAATGGCCGAATCCTGCACTACCTCTCCAGTGCTTGTGACAGCCATTGGCCTACACTGGGGATGGCTATAAAGGACCCTCTGATGCTTTGCATCACAGGGATCTCTGGTGCTTTGCACCAGAGGGATTCCTTTTTTTTTACATTTCAGTTTGAGCTGCTCGGGAAGAGCTTCACTGGAAGCCTGCTTCTGCTATTCTTTTGGTAATGCTGACCAGCAAGCAGGGTGCTCTGAAATCATTACCTCTAATGTGAGAGGCAAATGAGCCAATCAGCTTGATTTACTTTTACTTCATCAGTGCACATTGCATATCTTAGCCTGAGCATTTATGGTCTTGGAGAGGTATCACTGAAAAGGGAAGGACCTCCTCTTTCCAATGTTAACTGTGCCGAGTGGATCATTGTTTGGGGATCACCACAGGAGAGAAATTGTCAGGCAAGGATCCACCCACAATACACCAGGGATTTGGAGGAGTGCCCACTTAGGCAAGGGCTTGTGCTCCCCTGCAGCGCCTAACTTATAGTTGTTCTGCCCCATAGGGGCAGATTGGGGGTTTACCCCAGCTTGCCCCCCCCCCCGAGGTGGGGAAGAAAGCCCTCCCAACACCAGAGAAATATTAAAAAAACATAGGGGACCAACTCCACAATTGGGTGAAACAGTCTTTCAACCCCTCAAGTGACAGATTGAATGTTTGCCCCAATCTATCTCCCCTACGGAGCATAAAGGTCACTGAACACAAGGGAAATACAGGGAAAAAACAATTTAGATGGGGTTTGGCCACCATGGGAATATCCATGCCCTCACTCTAAATAAGGACACAGCAGTATTTCTGCCCCCTGAGGGTGAATGGGGGTAATAAATTCCAATCTCCCCTCCCCGGCGGGGGCAGAGAGCCCACTAGACATCAAGGAAATACTTTTTCTGAAGAAATATAAGGGTGAGCATGGCAATATCCCCACCCTCTAAATGGGTGAAAGAGTATTTCTGCCCGTGGGTCAGATTGGAAGTTTCTGACTCACCTGGGGAGAAAGAAAGCTCACTAGACAACAGGGAAATATAGGAAAATAATTATTAGAATGGGGCCTGCCACCATGGGCATGGTCATGGCCATGTCCTAGCCCCAAAAAATGCACAATTGTCTTTCTGTCCACACAGTAGCGGATGGGGAGATAACCCCTAATCTGCCCCCAAGGAAGGCAGAGTGCCCACCAGACACAAGTGACAAAATAATCATTTAAAGGAGGGGTGGTATCACAGTAGAAGGTCCTCAGGGTCGGTGTGATGCTGAGAATGGTCCACCTCATGATATTCCCATGCCACAATAGCCTTGATGGCACAGGTCAGTGGGAGGATCAAGTGAAGGAAGGATCAGAAGGGAACAGCGGGGAGGGAGTCCTGAAAGGGTACCAGAAATCATAAATACCTCTACTCCAATAACATAGAGTAAGTATACTACAATAAATCAACTAACTATGTAAGGTAACCTATATATCCGTAACAAAAAAAAAACATATGCAGCTGGAATTATCCTACAGATTCTGTGGTTCCTGTGTAGAAACATCAATCACTTCATCACATTTGCTGTGTAAGAATATATAAAAGAACATTCATATAACATAGAAAGACCATGTATATCTATATACTCAAAGTAACAGTTATCAAAAAAGAATCTAGTGTATAGATCCATACGATGACATACCCTTTCTAGACTCCACAAGATGGCACAGGGGTTGAGTGTAGTCCCATACCACTCTCGTAACCACCCCTGTTAATAGAGACTAAGAAACATCAAATATATAAACCACTTTCCACGTTTGCAGGATAAAACACTTTGCCACAAATACATAAATGATTATGGTGCCACAATGTGCTCGCTGGGTCTTACTATCCACGTTGTGCAAACGATAATCCACTTTGTGCAAATGATAATATTTCTGCCGCATGAACCACAGGCAGTGGCTCACCAATGGTGGGAATTTCAGAGAGCTTACAAGCCGTGCAGGTGGTGGAAATCAGAACATCTTTCTTTCCGCATGAGGTCATGCGGAGCTCATGCGGAAAGAAAGATATTCTGATTTCCACCACCTGCACGGCTTGTAAGCTCTCTGAAATTCCCACCATTGGTGAGCCACTGCCTGTGGTTCATGCGGCAGAAATATTATCATTTGCACAAAGTGGATTATCGTTTGCACAAAGTGGATAGTAAGACCCAGCGAGCACATTGTGGCACCATAATCATTTATGTATTTGTGGCAAAGTGTTTTATCCTGCAAACGTGGAAAGTGGTTTATATATTTGATGTTTCTTGCCAACAGAAGACAGGTAAGCTTCATACCCCGCACCCACAGAATGAGTCTCTATAATCCATGGTGCAGAGCACCCTTACCAGACCGCCGAGTAACAGCAACCCATTCGCCTGAACTCCTCTAGATTCATCACTCACCTTGACCAACCAGATCAACGCCGTCACTTCCACCTGCTTCAACTCCCTCCGCATCCTCCGCAAGACCCTCAAGTGGATCCCCCCAAATGCAGACAGACCGTCACCCACGCACTTATAACCAGCAGACTGGACTACAGCAATGCCTTCTATGCCGGAATCAACAAAGCCCTACTACACAAGCTCCAAACCATCCAAAACCTCGCAGCCAGATTTGTCCTCGGAACCCCAAGACATGAGCACATGACCAAGCACCTACGAGACCTCCACTGGCTCCCCATCGAGAAGAGAGTGACCTTCAAGCTATTCACCCACTCCTAAAAATCCCTCCACAACATCGAACACAAATACCTCAACGAAAGAGGCTCCTTCCACGGACCCAAAAGGAACCTCCGCCGATCTCGCCCTGGCAAAGACCCCACACATCCACAGAACCAGAATAGGTGGAAGAGCCTGCTCTTACATTGCAGCAAAGACCTGGAACAAGCTCCCACTCAGCAGCAGATGCGCCCCCACTCTACACACCTTGAGGAAGTGCCTCAAGACTTTGCTCTTTGGCTGATCTGGAGCAGCACCCCCCAGCGCCATGAGACCCTCTCGGGTGAGTAGCACGCTTTATAAACCCCTGACTGATTGATTGAGTTATTGACTCCAACATCCAGAATTTCTGACATTTCATTTATGGACGGTTCTAGCTTACGCAGTGCGGTGTAGCACTACGAATCATAGGAACAGTAGTCCAAGCCTGCATCCAGTTTGTTTCCTTCACTGCATCAACAAAGATTGCTAGTGCACAGTGAAGGTACATTCCAGGTTGACCTAAAGAGAGCGCTCGAGACAGTGTGCTCATGAGAGGTGAAGACAGCCCACCATTGGCATGGCAAAGCTCCACCTAAAAATGGGTGCAGCAGTCTTTCTGCTCCCTGTGGACAGATTGGGGGTTTACCCCAATCTACCTCCCACCAGGGGGGGTAGAAAGCCCGCTAGACACCAGGGAATTAAAAATGACACCAAAACAAACAAAAGGAGGAGCCGGTCTACCGTGGCATTGAGCCATGCCCCCGCCCCAGAAGGGGCAATAGTGTTTTTCTCCCCTTCTGAGGGCAGATAGGTGGTTTCTCCCATTTGGGGAAGTTGCCCCAAATCTGCCCCCGGGAAGGTTGAAAGACCACTAGACAATAGGGATTTTGTGGTTGGTGCAAAAGAAAGGGATGAAGGCTTTGCACTCTGGCATTAGCCACATTTCTACACCAAAAGGGACAAACCAGTCTTACTACCCACTTCCCCCCATAGGCAGAGAGGAGATTTACTGCCAATTTACCCCTGGAAGGGGTGCAGAAAAGTCACTGTATGACAAGATTATATATTTGCTATAAAATCAGGGGGTTGCTCTGGCCCATACTAATATCTGGCCTCACCCTCACCCCTAAAGCCTCAACATTCTTTCTACTCTCTGTGTTCTAAAACATCCCATCCCAATGGCAATAAAGAGTACATTTGATACTTTTGGGTGTTGCTTTATGGGCCAGGAGAGTGGACCTCAATCCCAATAACTCTCCACTTGTCATGGGGAACAGCTGCACAATTTAGGCTTGGGTAGGCCGCCACCTGGGGAATCCTACCAGACAGTTTTGAAGACAAGACACCCAGGGGAGTCCCTGGAGGTGTGTTTCTTGTGGAACCCACAACATTTTCTTACCTACAATGCCCTACAAACCGACAAAATATTGCCCAAAATCACACATTTTCCTTGCACTTCTGTGACCCAAACTAAAAGAGATTCAGATAATTCCTTCCATCCCGAGTTCCCCCACTTGCCATGATAAAAATGCTACCCCATTTGTGTGGTTAGGCCTAGTGCCCATGATAAAAATGGATCAAACTAGGGTAAATGGTAGTCCTTCAAAGGGATACCCATTGACTTTTGCTTCATCTGTTGATATCATGGGCACTAGGTCCAGCCACACAAGTGGGGCAATGTTTTTAGCAGTGGGATATGACTGGGCAATAGGAATTTTCTTACAATTTTGCAGATTCTGGAAGTTTCCATCATAGAAAAGTAAGAAAAATGTATGATTTTGGGCATAGTTTGATATGTGCAGGGCATTAGTCGGTATGAAAACAACAAAGTATCCACTCAAGGCACACCACCCTGAAATCAAACTTTCCTGTCCTCTGCATGCGTGCTAGCACACAATTAGCAGCCTAGTGCCAGCGCAGGAATCCTTGTGTCATGGTGCAAGGGTGCCTGAGTTTCAGGCAGAAATGTTTTCGGCACAAAAACAATCCTCAGAGGCAGTTTTCTCTTTTTATGTGTGTAGCTGAATGAAGATATTTCTCCTCTTTACGTCTCGCCTTGAGAGGCATAGCATTTTGACGCATTCCCTGGGCTACCACTAATTGTAAATCAGGGAATGCGCCAAAATCGGGCAACAACCATTACAACGCGGGTTTTACCACGCGTTGCTTTTACATCGCATGCATTACAACGCATGCGATGTTACAACGCGTGGTAAAACCACGCATACCATTACATCGCATGCGCTTTTACAACGCATGCTATGTAATGTGTAATGGCAGCGGCGGCGGGGGCGACTATCCACGTCGTTGTGAGGAAACTTAGGCTGTTTCCTCACAATGACATGAAGCAAGCAGGAAGGAGGACGGCGACGCTGGAGAGTAGAGAGGTAAGGGAGTTTGTGAATGGGGTGGGGGTTACTTTCGTAGGGATTAGGATAGTTTAAATGTAGAGTTTTTTAAAAAACGTTTTAGTGTGTGTTGTCGTGTTGTCGTGTTTGTTCAGTGTAGTTTATTAGGGAGGGTAGTGTAATGTTTATGTAGTGTAGTGATTTAGGATTTAGGGTAGTGTAGTGTTGTAGTGTTTGTTTATTGTAGTGTATTAGGGTAGTGTAGGGGTGGGAGTAGTGTGGGTAGCGTAGTAGTGTTTTAGGGTTTAGGGTAGTGTAGGGGTGGGAGTATTGTGGGTAGTGTAGTAGTGTTTTAGGGTTTAGGGTAGTGTAGGGGTGGGAGTAGTGTGGGTAGCGTAGTCGTGTTTTAGGGTTTAGGGTAGTGCAGGGGTGGGAATAGTGTGGGTAGTGTAGTAGTGTTTTAGGGTTTAGGGTAGTGTAGGGGTGGGAGTAGTGTGGGTAGCGTAGTGTTTTAGGGTTTAGGGTAGTGTAGGGGTGGGAGTAGTGTGGGTAGCGTAGTAGTGTTTTAGGGTTTAGGGTAGTGTAGGGGTGGGAGTAGTGTGGGTAGTATAGTAGTGTTTTATGGTTTAGGGCAGTGTTGGGGTGGGAGCAGTGTGGGTAGTGTAGTAGTGTGGTAGTGATTTTGGGTTGGGGTAGTGTAGGGGTGGGAATAGTGTGGGTAGTGTAGTAGTGTTTTAGGGTTTAGGGTAGTGTAGGGGTGGGAGTAGTGTGGGTAGCGTAGTGTTTTAGGGTTTAGGGTAGTGTAGGGGTGGGAGTAGTGTGGGTAGCGTAGTAGTGTTTTAGGGTTTAGGGTAGTGTAGGGGTGGGAGTAGTGTGGGTAGTATAGTAGTGTTTTATGGTTTAGGGTAGTGTTGGGGTGGGAGTAGTGTGGGTAGTGTAGTAGTGTGGTAGTGATTTTGGGTTGGGGTAGTGTAGGGGTGGGAGTAGTGTGGGTAGCGTAGTAGTGTTTTAGGGTTTAGGGTAGTGTATATGTGGGAGTAGTGTGGGTAGCGTAGTAGTGTTGTAGGGTTTAGGGTAGTGTAGGGGTGGGAGAAGTGTGGGTAGCATAGTAGTGTTTTAGGGTTTAGGGTAGTGTAGGGGTGGGAGTAGTGTGGGTAGCGTAGTAGTGTTTTAGGGTTTAGGGTAGTGTAGGGGTGGGAGTAGTGTGGGTAGTGTAGTAGTGTGGTAGTGTTTTTGGGTTGGGGTAGTGTAGGGGTGGGAGTAGTGTGGGTAGCGTAGTAGTGTTTTAGGGTTTAGGGAAGTGTAGGGGTGGGAGTAGTGTGGGTAGTGTAGTGTGGTAGTGTTTTTGGGTTAGGGGTAGTGTAGGGGTGGGAGTAGTGTGGGTAGTGTAGTAGTGTGGTAGTGATTTTGGGTTGGGGTAGTGTAGGGGTGGGAGTAGTGTGGGTAGCGTAGTAGTGTTTTAGGGTTTAGGGTAGTGTATATGTGGGAGTAGTGTGGGTAGCGTAGTAGTGTTGTAGGGTTTAGGGTAGTGTAGGGGTGGGAGAAGTGTGGGTAGCATAGTAGTGTTTTAGGGTTTAGGGTAGTGTAGGGGTGGGAGTAGTGTGGGTAGCGTAGTAGTGTTTTAGGGTTTAGGGTAGTGTAGGGGTGGGAGTAGTGTGGGTAGTGTAGTAGTGTGGTAGTGTTTTTGGGTTGGGGTAGTGTAGGGGTGGGAGTAGTGTGGGTAGCGTAGTAGTGTTTTAGGGTTTAGGGAAGTGTAGGGGTGGAAGTAGTGTGGGTAGTGTAGTGTGGTAGTGTTTTTGGGTTAGGGGTAGTGTAGGGGTGGGAGTAGTGTGTTGTGTAGGTGTAGGGGTAGGGTTGTCACTTACCTTGCATACTTTTACCACGAGTATAGCTTTACCACGCATGCCTTTGCGATGTAATGGCATGCTTGGTAAAGGCATACTCGTGGTAAAAGTATGCGATGTAATGGAATGCGATGTCATTGACATTGCGTAGTAATACTCGCGTTGTAATGGCATGCGTGGTATTAGTATGCGATGTAATGACATACATCCGCCAAAATCCATGGGAGGATGCCTGGGAACAACCACACTCTACCCATGAAATGCCTCCCAAAAAGACAGTGACTTGCGCTGACTTACGTTACTCCAGATTTATTAAGCAATGCGGGGCTACGCAAGACAGCCTTGTGTGGGTTAATAAATCTCACTTTGGTTATGTGTTGCCCTTACGCCTCCTTGTGTGGAACAAAGGTGAAACTAAACCTTGTCAAATCTGGCCCTTGGTGTCCAGTTTTCAAAAATGTCTGTGGTTGGCATGTTTCCATTGGTGGTGGCCTAGCACGGCCTTAAATACTGCAGCTGCCCTTATTGCCCTGACCTCTGAGCATAGAGCTTTAGGGCTTTAATGTGTGTTTTTGTCAAGGATTAAGGGCAGAATGGGCTTCTGGGAAGGACAACCTGGTGAGAGCCATGCACATCTCCCCCACCCTGGACCTCCCCATTGTTTAGTTTTCATTTTTTTTAGGTTTCCTTAGGTGCCGGCTGAGCTAAGGCCCAAAATCCGTTTTCAGTTGAAAAATAAGTTGTGTACATGTTGTGTTTTGCTCCTTTCCTGTCACGGACACTCTTACCCACACAAGTGAGGTACCATTTTTATCGGAAGGCTTGGGGAATGCTGTGTGGTAGAAAATTTCTGGCTCCCTCCAGATTCCAGAGGTTCTCTTCACAGAAATGTGATTTTGTGGAAGGTTCAGGTTTGCAAGGGCTTCTGGATAGGAAAACCTGGTGAAAGTCATGTAAGTCACCCCACTCTGGATTCTCCAGGTTGTCTATCTTTCAAGAAGGTGCATGTTTGCTAGGTGTCCCTAGGTATCGGCTGAGCTAGGGCCAAAAATCCACAGCTACCCACTTTCTAGAAAAAGGTTCAGTTTTCAGTGGAAATGTGTGATGTGTTCATTTTGTGTTTTGGGCCCTTTGCTACTATGGGCACTAGGCCTACCCACACAATTGAGGTTCCATTTTTATCAAGAGCCTTGGGGAAATACTGGGTGGTAAGAAATGTGTGGCTCCCCGCCGATTTTAGATGTTTCCACACAGAAATGCAAGAGACTCTTCGCAGGAAAGCAGGTTGAGAGCCACACAAATCACCCCACCCTTTAATCCCCCAGCTGTCTAGTTCAAAAAAATGTACAGATGTGCTAGGTTTCTCTAGGTGTCAACTGAGCAAGAACCTCAAATCCATAGCCACCCAATTCCAAAAAGAGGGTCAGTTTTCAGTGGAAAAACGATTTGTCCATGCTTTATTTTTTATTTATTTATTTTATTTAGAGAGTTTTAAAGAGCGCTACTGGACCCAGGGGGTATCAGAGCGATTTACAAGGTCGGTATACATACAAGAAATAGTTCAACGTGTGCAATAATCATGAAAGGTACAAAAAATTACATTTGCATGGATAGGAGGTAGCATATAACGACATAAGCAGCGTACACATATTCATGGAGGGTAAAAGAGGATGGAGAGTATAGAGAATCAGAGAAATAGAGGATGTGAAACAGAAGGAGAGGAGGTAAGAGAGGTGGGGAAAGAGGGTAGGGTGAGAAGATAGCAGGGGAGCGGAGTGAGTATAGTAATCGCGTCATTGACGTTAGGGGCCCCAATATTTGTTGAGAAGAAGTGATTTGAGCCTTTTTTTGAAGAGAGGGTAGGAGGGGTTGCAGCGGAGATCTTTGGGGAGACAGTTCCAAATTGTGGGAGCATTACCAGAGAATGCACGGGATTGTTTTTTTTTTGCATTTGAGTTTGGGCGGGATTAGGGCTAGGGAGTTAGTGCTCCTAAGGGATCTAGAGCACCCAGCTTTATGTAATTTGTCAGCAAGATAAGAGGGTGTATTTAGGTGGAGGGCTTTATACGTGATACATGCAATCTTGAATGTGGATCTTCCTTCGATTGGGAGCCAGTTAAGGTTTTTAAGGAATTTTTTACAATCGGCGATAAGTCTGACGGCGAGGTTAAGAACACATTTAATCGATGCCAGGTGGATTTTAGGGGTGCCAGCGAGTGTTGCGTTGCCATAGTCAATTTTTGACAGGACAAGTGATTGGACAACGATTTTAAAGTCATCAACTGGGATAAAATGTTTCAGTTTTTTGAGGTTATGAAGGGTGAAAAGGGCACTTTTGGCAGAATTTTTAATGTGTGGTATGAGATTCAGGTTTAAATCAATGCTGATGCCTAGGGATTTGACAGGCTTAGAGGTGGCGAGGGGGCAGTTGAGAGCTGTGATATCATTGACCCAGAGTTGAATAGAGAGAGAGTTTCTCTTGGGACTAAAAAGGATGATTTCGTTTTTTTTAGGATTCAGTTTGAGATGATTGAGGTGGAACCAAGTTTGAACTGTATTCAAAGTGTCGCTGAGGTGAAGGATGTCATAGTGGGATTTGATCTTGTAGTAAAGTTGGGTATCGTCGGCATATAGGTGGTAGCATATTTTGGCTTGTTTGAGAATGAGGGTGAGTCGTTCCATGAACAGATTGAATAGGGTGGGGGAGAGGATAGAGCCTTGTGGAACGCCAAGTGAGACCGGTTGAGGTTAGGAGAGGCATTGACTGAGCTTAATTTGTTGGCATCTGTTTTGAAGGAATGAGGAGAACCATTTGAGTACAGTGCCCTCAAGACCAAAGCGAATTTTAAGGGTGTTGAGAAGGGTGGGATGGTGGACGGTATCGAATGCCGCCGAAAGGTCAAGGAGAATTAGTATAGAGAATTCACCTCTGTCTAGAGAGCGGTGATTGTCGTCTGTAATATTAAGCATGGCTGTTTCAGTACTGAATCCTTTTCTGAAGCCCGATTGGAACATGTCAAGGAGATTGAAAGAGATGATATGGTTATCAAGCTGGGAAAGGACACATTTTTCCAGGGCTTTTGAGAGGAAAGGAAGGTTAGAGATGGGGCGTAAGTTGTTGAGGTCATTGGAGTCGGCAGAGGCGTTTAGGAGGATGGGGGAGATTTGACCTATCTGTAGGGAGGCTGGGACACAACCCGTGGAAAGAGAGGAGTTGATGATATTAATCCAAAGCGGGGCAATGATGTGCTTGAGTTCTTGGACCAGGTCTTGGGAGGCTGGCAGTGTTGGTGATGCAGCAGTTGCTTATGTGGTTTGCCCTGCACTGTTGGAGAACTTGGCCTTATGGGCCGAGCGGCACAGGGCACGCCTGAAATCTCCGGGTTCACCTGCCTTGTCAGACAGAGACACGAGACACTCTGTTAGGTGTAGAAAATCAGGTTTATTAGCTGCAGCTAAGCACAGTTGTCCAAGAAGTACACCAATGGTAGGTTCTCAGGAGACTGCCACTTCATTCCGTGGTGCACAATCTTTTATATCATACATATTTACAATGCCTACTCCCAAAACATACAAAAATGACAAATGAGAAAAGTTTGAAAACAAGCTATCAAGTATCTTGTGTACGCCCTTCTTTCAGACCACGTGTTCTCCCCTCCCCTCAAGTTAATCAATGCTAGTGCATGTAATTCAATTTGCAGGTGGCAGGACGTATTTGCGAGCCTCAAAGGATAGTTGTGTAATAGGAGACTACATGGAGAGAATAGTGAAGGCCAGTCAAATAAGATAAAGTAAAGGAAGAATGGTGGGACCCAAACAGTCAACTAAGACAAGGATCAATCAGTCTAGACATGGATTAACTAACTCGGCCAGACCCTGACATCGGTTTCACAAACAAGGACAAAGGGTTACTTTTTAACAGGAGAGACGAGCAGCTGGAAAGGCAAAAACACTATGTTCGCCGTGTCGCCTGAGTGAGGGCAAAACACAAAGGACTCAAGTTAATCTGAATAAATGTCAATGGTCATGAGGTCATTGAGCTGTTGCTGCAACATCATTTTAATATTCTCTGTTTTTTTGGGACACACAAGGTGGCACAAAGACCACATATGGCGGGACCACACTGTAAACAAAGACAGCAAAAGAAAATGATGGCTAAAATCATTCCAAGGAGTGTTTACACTTTCCATCCCCATGTGGACAGTAGTCCCCAAAACCATCCCATCCCGGACCAATTTCCTGTGTCCTGATGAATAGACTCGGAAATCACGTGTAACTTAGAAATGGCTTAGTATACTGTAGGAGCATTATCAGGAATGTAAATGCAGCAACTAGACCCAATCAATTTACAGGCTCCTCCTCTATCTGCAAGGACAATGTCTAAAACCATTCGGTTTTGTAAGTTCAGTCGTCAAGTTACTCAAGGCTCCGGAAGTTACATTTATCATAGCCTCGACAACACGAACTAGCTGTCTGATGTTTCTGCTATTGGCCATTGGGCCCCAGAAGGGAAGAAACCCTTTAATAAAGTCTCCTACCTCTTGTCCAGCTGTGTCTCTAGAATCAATAACCCCTCTACCATATCTTTTTCTGTGATGACCTGAAGGAGCAGTGTATGTAGGGGGAAGAAGAAAAGCTATCTAATATGTTCCTGAAATATAGGCGGGAAGCCATGTATAAGCTCTATCATGACAGACAAAATATGTACCTTGAGATGGTACCAACGGAGAAGAAATCAAGGGGGAATAGACATAGGTATGAGAACAAACACTCTTTTCCTGTTTATTCTTATTATTCTGACCATTTACTTGCAAACATAAGTTACCTTTATGAGGTACAGTCCAAATTGGTAAGGATCTGCTTTGTCTAGCCTTAAGTGAGGCTAGTAATGTAACGAGTCACATTCCAACCATCATATGCTCGTTTCTCATCAACGGGAATCTTACTAATGTCGGCAATTTTAGCCATAGTCACTATTCCCTTTATCAAAGGATTATGACTGTAATCTGATCCACCAGTATATATATCACCAGGAGGATATCGAAGTTGATTCTGATATGTGTTAGAAAACATAGCCAAATAAGCCCAAGCGGAACCTTCATATGAAAACGGGAGAACTAAATATGGCATCCCTTTCTCAGCGTTATGGGGCATAAGCCCACAAACCCAACAGTCAGTAGTATTAACTACCAGTTGATACTGATGTAACAACTGGATGAATGAATTGTTGAAATATTCTGTTCTCCTAATTTGTTCATGGTCTGGGAGTGTATAGAACTTATGCGGAGAGTTAGTAGAAGAAGGGGACAAAGGAACAGGAGTCGGAGCAGGTGCTTGCTGCATAGTGTGGACAATCCATCCCACACAAGCTAATAGAATACATAGAGATACTAAAATACACAATGCTATGCCACATCTATTAAACAATAGTTGTTTATACTTTGTGTGCATTGTAACTTTTTAATTATTCCCTTCCACTTTATTATCCATTCTCTAAAGGCGTTGCTCACGGTAATCTTCCTGGATCACTTAGTTGTGGTTATTAGCCATCCTATGACACTGCAAGTCGTGCTGACCTAGGTCACCACTCAGGTCACAGCCTAAGACTCATACCGTGACCCTGCAACTTGATGGATAGTGAAAAGGAAATGTCTTTCAAAAAAAAGTAATCAAAGAAAAAGAAAACAAAGTTCAATTGTCTTTCGGTAACCTGGATCTTAGGTTATACCATGTCTTGCCAGGTATCGTTTGGTCTCGAAACAAAGTCTCTGGGTTAGTCGTGTCCAATCTCAAATGTGGTGGTACACCTTCTTGCAGCACGTCGTCATCTTCTTTTTCAGAACTTGTCCAGTCCAGGCGTGCACTACTGAAAGGTCCAAATCGGGGTACTTTTTCGCTCTCACTATCACCTACACCTTCTTGGACGCACTGGTCATAAGGTAAAGGCAAGGGTACCCTCTTACAGTGCACGCCGTGGACCCAGTTTTTCTTCCCAACGACTTTAACTGCTGTACGGGTGACAAGAAGCACTTGTCGCGGCGGCCCGCAACGAGGTTCCAGATTCTTCTTCCTCTGGAAATTTTTTATGCAGACGAAGTCGCCAGGTTGAATGGAATGACCTGGATCTGAGGAAGCCTCCGGCAAAGCGTTTTGAACCTGTTGATGAATAACACGTAATTTAGTGGTGAGGTCATGTAAGTAATCAACCAACAATGGATATGGAATATCAGAGTACTTTTTAGGTCGAGGGACTCCCCAAACATAGACTGGGCGTCCAAAAACGACCTCATAAGGACTAAGTCCTAAACGAGAACGTACAGTTGTTCTCGTAGAGAGAAGTGCCAAAGGTCAGGCGTCGGGCCAGGCAAGGCCCTTGCTGGCCTGAATCTTCGCTAATTTGAGCTTGAGAGTGCCATCATAGCACTCTACCAAACCCGCTGACTGAGGATGGTTTGCCGCATGGAATTTCTGCCTAATACCAAGACCCGCACACACCTTCTGCATAATTTGACCCACAAATTCACTTCCATTGTCACTCCAGACAATGTGCGGCAAACCAAACCTCTGGAAGAATTCCTTCAAGTGGATTTTAGCAGTGGACAAGGCAGTATTATCCTTTAGGGGGTAGGCCTCTATCCATCTGGAAAAGGCGCAAACCACCACTAGGACATACTTGAGGTTATTGGAACGTTCCATATGGATGTAATCTATTTGTAAAACCTCAAAAGGATATGTAGGTGGAGCAAAATGACCTGCCGGAGTTGGTGTTCCCTTTCCTGGATTATGCATCAAACAAACAATACAATGCTTTACCACATTCTCCGCACATTAAGGAATACCTTCATTCTGCCATACTGGAGCCAGAAGCTTACATATTCCTTTCGCACTGATATGAGCCGGACCATGCGCCATAGTAACTACAGGCAGTACATAGGCATCTGGTAACAACCAACGTTGGTGTTCCGACAATTCCGTCCAACACCCTGTCGTGTCCAACATTCCCGTACTCTCTCTCCACTTACTAAATTCCTTCTCAGTTGCTTCTTCTTGAATCATTTTCACACTTTCCACTGTGTCCTCACACATACGTACTTCTCCAACCCATCTTGCAGGACCTGAAACATACATACGACTCTTAACATCTTTCGCTGTTTCTTTTGCTACTTCGTCTGCAAAAGCATTCCCACGACCCACATCATCAGTGATCCTTTTATGTGCACTGCACTTCACAATCGCTATTTGGATAGGCAAGGCTGGTGATTCGAGAAGGTCAGTGACCATGCTGTATTTTAGTCCGATGGGAAGTAAAGAATCCTCTTTCCTTCCACAAGCGACCGAAACTATGAGCCACGCCAAAGGCGTATTGGCTATCGGTGTAAACAGTCACTCTCTTTCCTTTTGCCAACACACACGCTCTCGTCAATGCAATCAACTCAGCTGCTTGTGCTGAATTATGTGTAATGCGTGCAGTTTCCACTACTGTATGCAAAGTGGTAACAGCATAGGCTGCAGTGGTATCACCATTAGGAAGCTTAAAACACGACCCATTTATCCATAGGATCCCATCCGGATCCAAGAGTGGTGTATCTTTTAAATCTATTCGGCCTTTCGTTTCCTCCTCTGTACGAAGAAAACAATCATGCTGATCTTGTATATCTTCCTCTTCTGGATTAGGTAACAATGTTGCTGGATTTAAAACATTACATCGCTTAATATGTATGTGACTAGCTAAAAGTGTCAACTCATACCCAGACAAGCGAGCACTCGTAAGATGTTGCGTTTGTGTTCTGTTCAAGAGAGTATCCACTGCATGTGGTACCATAACAACAAGAGTGTGATCCAATACCAATCCAGCAGATTGACGAATAGAGATCGCCGCTGCTGCTGTTGCTCTGAGACAACTAGGCAATGCCTTGGCTACTGGATCCAATGTAGCCGAAAAATAAGCACATGGCCTTTGCTTGTCTCCAAATTGTTGTGTTAAAACTGACAATGCACAACCTTCTCGTTCATGAACGTAGAGTGTGAAAGGCTTACTATAATCTGGAGTAACCAACACAGGAGCAGAACACAAAGCAGTACGTAAATCAGAAAAACTCTTCTGACATTCGTCAGTCCAAGGAAGAGGTTGGGGTGTGTCTTTCAGAGTAAGTACCAACAGAGGTTTACCCAACAAAGAAAAATTTGGAATCCACTGTCTACAGTAAGAGGTAATGCCCAAAAAGGCACGCACTTCCTTTTGTGTGGATGGTACAGACATTCGTGAAATTGCATGAATACGTTCTGGGGTCAATTGCCTTCCCTCCTTCGACAAGAGATGACCTAAATAGGTAACCTCTTGTCGGCAATATTGTAACTTAGAAGGTGACACCTTATGATGTAAATCAGACAAATGACGCAAAAGCGAAACAGTCACATTTTTACAAACATCCTCTGAATCAGCAGCCACTAACAGATCGTCCACATACTGAATAAGAGTAGCACCTGGAGGCAAGGAAAAAGCATCCAGCTGGGATTTCAAAGCTTTGCTATAAATGGAGGGACTCTCACAATGGCCTTGAGGTGCGTGTTGAAATCTAAAACTTCGGCCTCCGAGAGAGAAACCAAAGAGATCTCTACTTTCCTCAGCAATAGGAATGCTAAAGAAAGCATTCTTGAGATCAATAACTGAGAACCAAACAGCCGAAGCAGGTATCATTGTGAGCAAAGCAGTAATATCCGGGACAACAGGAAACTGAGGGACAACAATTTTGTTGACCTCTCGAAGATCAATCATACAACGATATACAGTAGGCTTAGAAGGATCAGTACTTTTAAGAACAGGCAAAACAGGACTGTTGCAGACATTCCCTCTCGTTTCTTCAACAACACCCTTCTGAACTAAATCATACACAATAGCCAACAGAGCTCTTTCGCCATTGTTAGAAATATTATACTGGGGAATACGTGGTAACTGAACATCAGGTTTGACAGTAATGACGTAAGGTGGAATCTTGAGCAAACCAACATCATTCGGACCCGTGGCCCAAAGCGTAGCAGGAAGTGAACGCAATTCAAGTGGTAGTTGATCCTTAGACAAATACATAGGGGAAACCAATTTATCACCCAAAGTAAGATGTACACCAGAGGGAGAACAATTCAACGATGCATGTAAACGTTTCAATAAATCCAAACCCAACAAATTCTCACCACAACCAGTCATTAAAATGAGCGGGTCTTCCAAATCATAAGGACCAATAGAGATGGGCAAAGGACAAGAAACTGGGTTGCTAACTGGGGCGCCAGAGAATCCTACAGAAACATTTGTTAAGCCAGACAAAGGTGCCCCAGGGAGTTTGGAGTGAATAATAGAACTTCTCATCGCACCAGTATCCAAAAGAAATGGCTCTGAAACACCCAATGCAACAACGTTAACATAAGGCCCATCCTAATCCACTGGAACTGATACCACTCCCTTGCTTTGTCCATGGCTGTCCTAGCTAGTATGAAAATCAGGATTTTCGTTTTCAATATAATAATCGTCATTGTACTATTGTGCAGACTGAGAATTCTGCTGATCAAAATAATTCATAGTATTCTGAGGGAAAAGGAACGCTGTCCTTGAGACAACGTACCTCGCCCTCTACCCCTAGGTGTTGACTGAAAACCACCACGGCCTTGTGGCCCTGATAGTCAACCAGTACGTTGCAATAAAACCGGACAACTATTCTTAAAATGACCTTCCTCTTTACAATAGGCACACTGATTAGTACCCAACAAAGGTCGTGGAACAAATGGTGCAGGTTTCTGTAACAATCTCTGAAACTGTGGAGGCTGTTGCAATTGACGCTGAGCAGAACGGGGGGATAAGCTTGTTGCAAAAGAACCTTTGTTTTCAACTCTTTAGTCTTTTTCCCTACTTTATCCTTTTCTTCCTTATCCCTGTTCTCGTAGTAACGGGCAGTAGCTAATATCTGGGCAGATGAAGAAACAGCCCACGAACTCTCGGAATCTTTCAATTTATGCGATAATTCGGGAAGTAAATTAAATACAAATGTATCCACAAATAATCGCTGTCCACCCTCAGTACCCATATCTTGACCACTGTGGTCGATGAACGTCTCTTCGAAACGAGTAAAGAAATCAGAGACACTCTCATCTTTCTTCTGTTTACACGCAGCTAACTTATCCCAATTAACTCGGAGGGCAGGCATCATTGTTTTCATTAGATCTATTATTGTACCAGGCAACTCTGTGATCAAATCATCGGATTTAGCACCACCTACTTGTGCTGCATCTGCGGCAGTTAAAACAGCCCAGTTACCACCTAAAGCTTGATTGTGGTCTTCCCTACGGATCCGAGCCCATAATGCTTGAGGGACTACATTTCCCATCAGAAAATTGATATGTGCTAAATTCATAATACACACATCAACAGTCTGGGACAACTCCTAGTAATACCCAGCAGGATTTTTACGAGGGTCCGGTAAAAACTGTTTAAGCGCCAGCACTTCAGATCTTTTCCAAGGGACATGTACCCATATATGCTGAAAATCAGCAGGGACAGGTAGATTAGCACCTGTAACTGCATCTCTCCATATTGGAGGAACTTCTCACATAGGATAGTGTTTCACTTTATGCCTTACTGCAGGATCAGGTTCAAGAGAAGCTTGAGAGAAAAAGGAAGACCTAAAAGTGATAAGTGTTCGAACAGCTTCCTCAACATCAGAACCCACAATAAGTACCTTATCAAATTTAGCCTGTATATCAAACAAACCCTGAGGAGGTAAATCCAAATCCATATCACCCCATCCTTTAACAAGAGTATTACACATAGCATTAAAAACATATCTTTGTGTAGGTGCAGTCCACTGAAGAAAAGTATCCAGGATATCGCGCACATTATACTGTGGACCACTCATGATCCAATTGTGAGTGAGAGAGTCTAACCTAATTTGCTCGTCAGTATCCGGAATTTGACTACGAGATTGTCTTCGGGACGAAGCAGGAGTCAAATTAAGAGACCCAAAGAAAGGTGACAAAATACCGGAAACAGTATCAACTAATCGTTGACGAGCCGTAGGAGAATCTGACAGTAAGACCGGAGACAACATGTTAAGCACAGCAGGAGAAGAATTGTCAGTGCTAAAAGAAACTGACGATTAAGGAGACTGAGGCACAGAAGTCGGTGGCAAAGGAGGTGGAGGTGGAATTACTGGAAGAGGCAATTGTGGAAGAAGCGGAACAACTGGTTGAACAACAGGTTGCTGAACAATAGGTTGTAATGGGGGTGCATTAGCACCTAATACATAAGGTGGAGGTAATCTCAACAAATGAGACATTAAAGGATCTTCGTCAAGATCTTTACTCTTTGTGGAAGGAGGCAACATAGGATAACATCTATCTATTGTCATATGATGCTGTCGTTCTGAGATTTTAATCATTTGATCAGTCTCATTATTCTTAACTGTTGGGCAGCTTGTAAAATCGTCATATCCTGCACTTTCGTATCTTTTTTTGCTTGTTTAATTTCTTTCTGTTTGGCTTCCTTACGCCATAGGTGAAAAGAGTCAAACATTGCCGGTCGGGCTTTTCTCTTAAACAAAATTACTTCTAAATTGTCTAATATGTCAGGCTCAAAGCTACCATTTTGTGGCCACTGCAAAACACCATCTTTCTTCGTATATCGAATCCATGTTTCATTAAAAATAAAAGGGCCAAGACCATGTTTTGAATAGAGCTCATAAGTGGGAGTTCCAACCGGAGGAATTGGACAAGAATCCTCTAGCCGGGAATCCCTAGTACAATTAAAACAGCAACATTTCTTAAACTTACTAAGCACAGGCATTTTGTAACGAACTGGACTATTCACAAACTTCAAGGGGTTTAAGGCAATTATCACAGCACAAATGTACTTACCCCTCGGCTTCGACTAATACATGAGTCGAATAACAAAAACCAAACAAAAGAGTGGGCGCTACCCACGAATACTTAACGAAATATTTTCTCACGCCAACAGGTGTCCGTCTAACGTCTTGCGATACCAATCATCACCAGAGGGCCAAGGCAGGGCGACAGTCAGGGCAGCAGCCGTCGGAAAGGAGTAGCCACGCTGCAAAAGACCTTCGGTCCACTTTCGACAATCAGGGGTGGCTTGACGTGGTTTGCGAATCCTCCAGAATGTTCTTGCGGGGCTCCTCACGACCTTCGGGCTGAACCGTTACCACTGAAGTCCCCCACACGTTGGGCGCCAGTTGGAGAACTTGGCCTTATGGGCCGAGCAGCGCAGGGCACGACTGAAATCTCCGGGTTCACCTGCCTTGTCAGACAGAGACACGAGACACTTTGTTAGGCGTAGAAAATCAGGTTTATTAGCTGCAGCTAAGCACAGTTGTCCAAGAAGTACACCAATGGTAGGTTCTCAGGAGACTGCCACTTCATTCCGTGGCGCACAATCTTTTATTTCATACATATTTACAATGCCTACTCCCAAAACATACAAAACTGACAAATGAGAAAAGTTTGAAAACAAGCTATCAAGTATCTTGTATACGCCCTTCTTTCAGAACCCGTGTTTTCCCCTCCCCTCAAATTAATCAATGCTAGTGCATGTAATTCAATTTGCAGGTGGCAGTACGTATTTGTGAGCCTCAAAGGATAGTTGTGTAATAGGAGAATACACGGAGAGAATAGTGAAGGCCAGTCAAATAAGATAAAGTAAAGGAAGAATGGTGGGACCCAAACCGTCAACTAAGACAAGGATCAATCAGTCTAGACATGGATTAACTAACTCGGCCAGACCCTGACATCGGTTTCACAAACAAGGACAAAGGGTTACTTTTTAACAGGAGAGACGAGCAGCTGGAAAGGCAAAAACACTATGTTCGCCATATCGCCTGAGTGAGGGCAACACAAAATGGCGTCTTTCACAAAATGGTGGCTGACTATGAAGCGAAGTCGAAAATCACAGAACTTCACTGGTACTCGCCTCCTGTGTGTCTTCCCTCCATGGTGCACTACCTTCCTTGTCCTTGGGATGCCTGCGAGATGTCTCACCTGTGGACAGAAAATCGTACATTACCTCTGTGGTCCTGCAGCCCTGCTTATACAATTAATCTCATCTCTGAAACACTGTCGCTATTGCCTCAGCTTGCTCATCACTGATGTGTGTCGCATGCCTTGTTGTTTGGTGTGCTGTCTGACATGGTAGGTGTTTCAATGACTACATCTCCCATAATGCATTGTTGGTGTATACTAAAACCTGTACTGGAGTGGGGTTAACACTACCACATTGGGGAAGGGGAAAGGGAAGGAGAAGGTGTGGGGGTGATTGCTGTGCATGCTTCTTTCCTTTTCTGTTGGCAGCTCGGGCTGAGCTGTCTTCATCCCCAATCCCACAGACGCTGTCAAGTTCACTGGTGGACTCCACCAGCTCCTCAAGCTCAGTCAGGGCAGGTGCCCTGTTCCTCCGTCCTCCTGTCAGGTTTGCTTGTTTCTGGAGCTCAGCCATTTTTTGCTTTGTCACACTCGGGAGGTCATACCACCTCTTCTTGAGGTCGTCAGTGTCCCGTGGGGTCACACCAATGGCATTAACCTTTGTCTGTACTGCCAGCCAAATCTTCCTTTTGGCATATTCTGCCACCTACAGGGACTGCTTGCCAAACAACTTGTGGTGTTCCTTCACTACCTCCTCCTCAAGGACCAGCAGCTCCATGGTGCTGAAGTTCACCTTCCTCTTTCTCTCTGCACCTTCCCTTTCAGTGTCTTTGCTTGTCATTTTGCAGGTAGCCTGGAGTAAATTTCCCACCAGTGGCTCAATGGCTCTTCTCTGCTCTGTAGGCAACAAAAAGGAAACTGGGCTGTTCCTAAAGGTAAGGAAAGGAAGGTCACTACGGTGCAAGGGGTAGTACTCAAGGGAGAGCTAACCCTGGGTATCCAATATGTTGGATATAATGGCCTCACACACCCTCTGCTCTCCCAGCCTCTCCAGCAGCTTCAGATTGAGTGCACTTGCTTGGGTGTGGCCACTTTTTAAAATTTGTTTCATTTATTTTTTTGAGTTTTATATAGCGCTGGCTAGACCCGGAGATATCAGAGCGCTTTACATAGGGATCCATGAAGTTACAAAATTACATCAGTTACCAGTTACATCAGTTACTAGAAAAAACATTTCAAGAGCGTAAAGCCGAGATAAATGGAGCTCATAAGGGAGAGGGGGTAGGGTAAAGGGTAGGAGGAAATAAGGTGGAGAGACGAGGGAGAGTCTACCCAAAGTCCAGCTGGGTAGGTGATGGCTGAGGGGGAAGTCCACAGCCCATCTCCTCTATAGCTATCAGGTAGCTCCACCGGGCATCGGCCAAATAGCTAGGTCTCAACGGAAAAACATTTAAAAAGCATAGGGGACGAAAACAATGAAGGAAAGAGGGGAAAGGGAGTTGGGTAAAGGGGTGGGAGAGACAATGCGAATGCGAGATGAAGGAAGGTCTGCCCAAAGTCCGGCTGGGTAGGTGATTGCCAAAAGGGGCCATCTCCTCTATAGCTATCAGGTAGCTCCACCAGGCATCGGCCAAACAGCTAGGTCTAGCGCTTAACATAAGGCAACATCGTGTTACAAATTACACAAATAATCACATTAATTACACAGAGGTTATGAATGCAATACAGGAGTTATTAGTGATCATGAGAAAAAAGATCCACAGAAAAGAGAGGGGAAAAAAAAGAAAAAGATCAGGGAGAGGAGGGAGTCCAAGGGAGGGAGTCAGCAGCGGAGAAAGATATGAGACATAGGCCCGAGGTCCGGCTGGGTAGGTGACGGCCATAGTGCTGTGCCAGAGCCTGTCTCTCCTAGAGCTGTCAGGGCAGCTCTACTTCCTGGTTGGGAGTAGGGGTGGTTGCACCGGATTGACTGAATCCTTAATTGTTTCTATTTTTGAATTACCGATTCGGTATTTACCGATTCGGTATTTACTGAATCGGTATTTACAGATTCGGATGTTACCGAATCGGTATTTACCAATCGGTGTTGAGGATTCGGTATTTATTTACCGAATTATACCGATTCGGTCATTTTTACCGATTTTTTTACCTACATCCCAAATACATAATTCTTATTACAGATTCGGTAAAATTCGTTAAAAATCAGTATTTAAGAATCAGTATTTGGGATTTACCTACATATGGCCCTTAGTCTTTGCTGAACTCAGATTTTTATCTAATATCAGAAATCTATAGCTTTCTGGGATTACCTATGGGTTTCACACTGGGTCCCATCACAAACTGGAAGTATGTTGAAAATACAGACATTCAGAAAAATTAGCTACCTCTTAGAAAATGCCAAAACTAAGGTAAGCAGTGGTTTTCCCATACAGCTATGTATGTTCCTAAAAGCTGGGAAGATGGTACCTATAGCACAGCAAAGCTTTTGGTGATGCTATTTTAGTAAAAACACAGACACTTTTTTTGGTGAACTTTTTCTATTTTTTCCTCAAAAACTCAAAATGGAGCTTTATGTTGGATATTTTCTCCGTCCCCTCCAGGGGATCCCTAAACCCATGGTACCTTTAGAGTCCCCATTATTTTGGGGAAAAGGGCACAACTTTGGTATGGATACATTTTGGTATGCTATGTGGATTTCTAAAGTGCATGTCTAACCCTAGGCTTCCCAGCACTGATTAAGATATAGCGTTGCTTTAAGACAAGTGGAGAAACACAAGGGGGCAATTAATGTGGATATAACCATGCTTTTAGCCTTTTTTTTCTGAACTGTGATTTGTTGATTGGGCATCTTAATTCTATGGGCAGCAGGTTCCAATGTTTGAGGATGAGATTTGTAGAGGACCTACTGCCCCGTGTGGCCTTGTGAATTCTAGGTACCTTCAAAAATTGACCCTTAGAGGATTTTAAAGCCTCTAGCTTTATGTTGGATATTTTCTCCGTCCCCTCCAGGGGATCCCTAAACCCATGGTACCTTTAGAGTCCCCATTATTTTGGGGAAAAGGGCACAACTTTGGTATGGATACATTTTGGTATGCTATGTGGATTTCTAAAGTGCATGTCTAACCCTAGGCTTCCCAGCACTGATTAAGATATAGTGTTGCTTTAAGACAAGTGGAGAAACACAAGGGGGCAATTAATGTGGATATAACCATGCTTTTAGCCTTTTTTTCTGAACTGTGATTTGTTGATTGGGCATCTTAATTCTATGGGCAGCAGGTTCCAATGTTTGGGGATGAGATTTGTAGAGGACCTACTGCCCCGTGTGGCCTTGTGAATTCTAGGTACCTTCAAAAATTGACCCTTAGAGGATCTTAAAGCCCCACTGGGGGGGGTGGGGGGGCGGGGGCGGGTCAACCGTGTCCTTATCATTATAGGTCCTTTGGATTTAAACCCTCTATGTGCCAGATAGAGGGCCTGATTTAGATTGTGACTGATGGGTTACACCACCACAATAGTGGCGGATATCACGTCCATCAAAATATAAATCCCATAGGGTATACTCTGATTTTATATCAGCGGACCGGATATCCACCATCGTTGAGACAGAGTAACCCATCCGTCGAGATCTAAATCAGGCCCAGAGTGTTTTAAATCATATCCTTGCCTTTAAAGTGGAGTCAGTGCAGAGTAGTTAGAGCACTGTTTGCTGAGGCAAATTTTGGGACCTTTTATAGGATCCTTGCTACCACATTTTGGACAGCCTGGAGCCTTTTGATGACGTATTTGGGGGAGCCTATGTACAAAGAGTTCCTTTAGTGCAACCGGGAGAGAACAAGGGATTTGACCATCATTTATTTTATTTAGTTATTTATTTATTTGAAAAGTTTTATAAAGTGCGAACATGACCCTTGCGGGTATCAGAGCGCTGTACACAGAGGCAGAAGCATGCATGAACTCCGAACAGTTGGGGTCAACATTGTAAAACAACAAGGAGTAAAAAATCAAAGTCTGATAATTCTTCCAGACACACTCTGGATAATGTCTAGGATTTTCCGTATTGTTCTCAGGGTACCAACACAAGTTGACATACTTTTTTTGACCTGTGTATCCAATGAAAGGGACTTGTTCAGTCACATCCCAAGGCTTTAGATAGGGGAGGAGTGGATGAGTGGATTGCCCAAACATTCTGGCCACTCTATAGGTGGATGGGGGTCACGTCTCTTCCCCAGATTCCTCAGTTTTAAACAGCAGTTCATCATCCACTGGGATAATTTTTCAAAGCAAGAAGACAGCTGATGGGACTGTGAGCCTTTTTCAGGGAAGAGGGAGATGACTAATAATGTGTCCTCCAGCACATGATACCATTGACATCCCAAACTCCTGAACTATATCTGCCAATGAGCTCATGCACAGGTGAAAAAGTGTCAGGCTGAGGGCCGAACACTGCGGGACCCTACACTTCAAGGGAATGACGTCAGAGTAGCTGAATTCTCACACATTTGGAAAGATAAGTCCCTCAAAAATGAGCCACTTAAGAGTGGAGCTATACATTTTAACTTCACTCATTCTGCACATAAGTGTGTCATGATCAACCAGTTCAAATGCTGCTCTTAGGACTAGGAGGATGCTGGCAACTGTTCTTCCCTGGTCCAGCAGCATTTTTAACTCCTCTGTTACTGCGAGGAGGCCAGTTTCCGTACTGTGCTGGGTACGGAATCTCATTTGAAGGAATGCAGACAGTGTTTGGTTGACATGTTTCTTTACCTCCTTGACTATAAATGGGAGCAGAGTGATTGACCTATAGATCCCTGGACGTGGCGGGTTGAGATTGTTTTTTTTAGCAAGGGTTTCCACTTAGGGCTCGATTATGACTTTAGCGGTGTAGGGGCTGGGCCACCATGCCACCACCCTTTCCCACACCACTAAAGCTGTGTGAGCTGACGTTCTTTTTAAAAAACAGTGCAAAACAGCAGACTTAACAAACTATTTCCTTTAAAAAACACACTACCTAAAAACAAATATAACACATTGACTTCCACAGTTTTAAAAAGTATTTCCTGTTTTCAGTGCAGTGCCAGTCCTATGTTGAAAAATGTATGGAGGCCTAAGCACAAAGTACCCCAAATAGCCAAAAAGGGCTCAGCACTGGAGAGAAAAGGCCTCAGCAGTTAAGGGGTGAAAGTGGCACAGGTGTACAAACAGAATTTTGATGTTTTTTAGCATTCCAAGTACACTAATCTTAGAAAACGTATCACACCTTCATACAGACCCTTCTGTAAAACATATTGAATGGTTGCAGAGATAGTGTAGTGCTATGTCGGTGTTTCTTTAACTTAACTTCAAGGGATGAGGGCTCATGCACATGAGAGAAATACTTGCTCCGTTGCCTTTTCACAACACAGGTGTTTTGGAAAAGTGTGCTTAAGGGACTGCCTAACTGTGCACTATCATGTAGGTGGTGTACAGGTACTTCCCCACCTCAGGGCAAACTCCATTTGCAAGGTATCCCACCATGGCCTCAGTCAAACACCGCACCTGCAATGGTTTGAGTTACTTCCCTTGCTCCATAGCGATATTGTGATACACCTGGAAAGACAACAGTGCAGCAAGATCTGTGCTGTCACTCTGTCAGTACATGTTGCACCTTTGCCACTGAGAGGCCACTGCAGGCATTGTTTGACTGCTCTTGTGAAGGCCATCTGTCCCCTGAAATCCAAGGGGGATATTCTCAAGAATGTGTGATAATTACCACAAAATTAGCTTAAACCAACTCTTCATATTGCAGTCTATCGCGGGTAAATAACGCAGTGTTAACTAAGTATTCACAACACGGAGGTGCCATGGGATAGGCCCATAACAACGCGTCAAATGTCCGCGATAAAGTCAACGTGACACCGCGAAAATGCAAACACAAACGCAAAAAAAGCTGCGATGAGGCCAATCGCGATACAAAAAGCAGCGAAAACCAGCGACAGGCCTGCATATCCCAAGCATCATGCGGGAAAATGCACTATAAAAGGGACAATATGAACACACCAAAAACAATTCAACGTGCGTAGCACCATGGATGCACCCGGACCAAGCGCAGAGGTCAACGTGAACCCCACAGACCACCAGCAAGGAACAATGGGGTCGGGGAAGGCAAAGGAGAAGAGGGAGGGAAAGACGAGGTGCAGGCCGCCGGAAAACCAGATCAGCGCCACGGAGGTGACAGAACACTACCATCAACTGACCCACAATTAGACTAATGTGAATACAGTCGGAGTGTAGTGGAGGCCAATGGAGGAGGTCAAGAGGTGCTGGCATGATGTGAAACTCAAAACCAAGTACAAACCTGCTGCCAACAGGAAGGCTGCAATGGCGACTGGAGGTGGGAGTCCAGCACCACAGGAGGAGCTGGAGGAAATGGAGGCCACAGTCATCAGCGTGGGGATGGTGCAAGGAGTGGGGAGTCTAGACACAGCTCGAGAGGACCTGACACAACATCAACAGGGTGAGTTACGACCAGGGACTGGGGGCCCGGGGGGAGATGGGCACAATGGCACACATGCACAACTATGTGCAAGACACTGCACACTGCACTCGCACAATGACCCTGGATCATGTCCCTGATCCCCGTGGCACACTGCAGCACACACACATAGCAATAACAGCACATCCACATTGACGACAATTTGGTATAATGTACAACCCAACACTGCAGAACAGAGGACACAACTGGCTCTGCTCATGCGCAGAAACAGGCCAACTACATCTAACAGCAGGAAACTGTGAGATGGAAATGTATGCGTACAACCACACATCCGTCATGTAGTCCAAATGTCCACTGTCCCGCATCAAAATCCAACACCTCCCAAACAGTCACAATATAGAGTGTCATAGAGTCTGCATGTAAACAAGAACAATACATGTCAACATGCATCTCCCCTTCCCCTTATTAGGGATGTTGGAGAGGACCACCACACCTTCGACACCGATGCCCTACAACATCTCATAGACATCTTAGGCAACCCACCACCAGGACCAGGGCAGCCAAGCCACACAGAGGAGAACCCAGCCCTGCTCAGACCACACAGCAGGAAGCACCCGCCTGCACGGCTGGCTTCCAACACTTCACCGAGCCACAAATGGCATTCCAGTGCCAGGTGTCAGAATGCCTAAAGGAGGTGGCCGAACAGGTGCGGATGGGGTATGAACCCTTGGAAGACGAACTAGATCACATGCGTAGGTGTGTGATTCCCTTCAGGGACCACCTACACCTCACAAAGGAGACCCACACTGCGACAGAGACACATGCATTTGCACATTTCCAGTACTGAACCAAGCCCAGAGGCACACAATTATCATTCACACACCCACTCTGGACCTGCATACGATGGCCCAGTCCACTCCTCTTACATATTGGGTGGGTGATGACAAAACTACATGTCCAAGGTCTAATCCGCTGCCTGCGGTGACATGTGTGTGTCTGCTATACACAGCACAATGTAATGTTATAGGGCCCGGGCCCTCATGCATACATTATGACCACACATACACAAGCTGATAGCTTGTGGAACTGGCTACAGGGACGTGCACCCAGCCCCTTTCTTGGCAGTGCCACATGTACATTGATGCCTGTGCTGGTTGCGTGTGTGGTGAGTGTAAGCCAGCTTTCATGGAGTAGTTTGTGATGGCAACAACTTGAGCAGTGAACACCATTAAAACGGAAACTGCATAACAGAGACAACAGCGGAGCATCATGGAGGTAGCCAGAGCAAGTACAAAGGTCACCCAATATGCAAACAGAAGTGTCCATGAGTTGCAGTGCACTGAGTGTGGGGCACTTAGGCTGAGCTCGCTCATGTGAAGAAATTGTCTAGGATTGTGTCCATTCGGGATATACCTGATGCAGCTGCAGTGGGGTGTGTTACACCTGCATCATCTTCCTCATCATCGTCCCAGGTCTCCCACACTGCCTGAGGTGACATTGCTATGTAACCTCTCCACAGCACAAAACTGAATCAGTAACGGTCCATGGGCTGCGGTGCACTGAGTTAGTGGCACCTGGATTGCTGGGCACGGTATTTGGCAGATTATGGCATCCACGACAGGTGTGAGCAACTCTGTTAGTCTGCCAGTACAACTGTTTTGACTCTGGCAGTTGTCCTGGTGGTGATGGAGTGTGCCTCCTGCGGTGATGTGACGTCCGGGCCGGTCAGGACTCAATTTTATGTGTGAGCCCTGGTGGACCGCAGTTCAGGCCGGATGCAGTGGACAGCGTAGGGCCACATACACATGGCTTTGATGACCCCAAGGCCATCATCTCAGAGCCCATCCAATATCTCAAAAGACAGGGTCCCTGACTTGAGCTGCATAGAGTTAGTGGCCCAGGATGCACAGCAGCTGGCACAGGCACACCACCACGGAATGGTGACTTGTGGTGCACTGAGGTAGGGCCATGAAGACTGAGCGGGTCCTGATTGACGTCTGAGGTGTGTGTGGCAGAGGGTTGCGGGGAAAAGTGGAAGGTGTCGTGCAGGGCATGATGCAGAGGGCAGAATCCATCCGGAAGTGGCAAATTGAGGAGTGGAATGCTACAGCTTCCTTATTACCAGCACGTCCGTATCAGCTACATGAGGATGAAGACAACCCCCAGTCCATAGACTCAGACACCACCAAAGTTCAAATGGAACGTCGGGGAACAGACTTAGTGGCTCCGGGGCTGAGAGAGGATGCAGTCTGCGATGATGCCGGTACAATGATATAAACTCAGCCATTGCTAAATCACAACTCAGTCCCAAATGGTTAACCTACTCGACCGCAGTGTAGCCCGGAGGCAGCGGTAAGCAGTGGCCCACAGCCACGTGTCTTTGGCTCGTGATGCACAGAGTTTATGACACCAGGGCAGTTGTCGGTAGTGTTTGATCACCTCCGTAATGATGATCCTTTTTCTCTCCTGACTGAAATGCGTCATCCTCTTACACCTCTCCTTGCGAGCAATGATATGTACTCTGCCATTAAAAATCAAGACTAAGTTCCAAATGTGTGACCTGTTCGAGCGCAGTGTGGCTTGAGGTCAGTAGTCCGCTTGGGCCCACAGACACGTGTGTTGGAATGCTATTCACAGACTTGGTGGCACCACGTCGAAGGGAATATAGTGACATAACATCAGCCATAAATAATGTTCTCTGCCATGGTGTAATCAAGACTCAGTTCCAGATGTGTGACCTACTAGACCGCTGTGTATGCCAGTCGAGTATGTCAACGAGAAAGGAGCACTGCGGGCCTGTGTCGCGGAGGCCGTGATGGTCGGAGCAGGCTGCCAGGGTCGCGGGCCTCGGGCTTGGAGTGTGCACCATCATGTGGTGGGCCCTCCTTGACACACGCCGGTGTCGGCAGGTGAGCATTGAGGCTTGGGTGAGCAGGGGGGGCAAGGCTGGCTCGGGGTCGAGGGGCCCGGGGTGCATCAGGTGCACAGGATCGCAGGCAACACCCCTCACGGCAATCGCGTTGGCCTCATGGCGGGGTGAGGGGCACCGCCCTGGCAGAGACGTTGGGCATTTCGGAAGAGAACCATGCCCAGAGCTATGTCCTTTTTTTTTGCACCCCTACGCTGGCCTGTTGTACAATGGGCCAGCCCACTCCGCTCCCGCTTACAGTGGGGGACGTAACAAGCTACATTTCTGCAACCTTCCCCACTGGCTGGGGTGACATGGTTGAATCCACTGTCCTCTACACTTCAAACATCAGCGGTGCATGTCAACATGGGTATGTGTGTGGTCTGCATACTTCAGTCTGGTCATCTCATCCACGCCACACTTGGCATTGTGTACATTCTCATTCATTGGTCACTTGCCTCCTTCGCACATGCCTGGTTCCCACCTCTTCCCACAATGTGCTAAGGTGTGGCTGAGGTGCCATGCCTTTGATGGCTTATTTGCATGGCTGGCCCAGGTTCCCACAGTAAGTTGTGCTGTTGTGTTTTGGGGTTGGGCATGTTGTTTGGCATGGTGCATGTGAGTTTGTAACATGTGCATCCCAGTGTTGTGAGTTGCATGATTGTGGAGTTGAGGTGTGTGGTGTGTTCTTTTGGTACTTGCCAACGAGCAGTGCATTTCTGTAGGTGCCATCCTGGTAGCGCTAGTTGATGATGGACTGTCGGAAGATGTAGGAATCATGCACACTGCCTGGGTAGTTGGCGTCGACTTTGGTGAAGATTTCCCAGTGGCCTACTTTTGGCTGCATATTGATGGAATACGTGTGCTTTCTGTTGTGGTTATTGTGTGCAGTGTTGCTAGGGGCCACAAGTAGGGCATGTGTGCAGTCAATCGCCCCCAACACATGCGGGAAGCAAGCTATGGCGTAGATGCCTTGCTTCGTCTCCAGCTGTTGCCGTGCAGTGTGGGGAAAGTATAGATAGTGGGGTACCAAGCTGATGATGTCATCCACCGTTGTGAGGAACTTGGATTGGGCTGGCTGTGAGACTCCTCCGACTCTGGCAGTTGTTGGTTGGAAGGTACCAGAGGCCAACACATGCAGCATGGCTAACAGCTTTGTCTGAGGTGGGATGTTGGTAGTCCGCTGTGTTGATACCGTCAACCTGTGGGCAATGATGGTCAGGATGCGGAGAATGGTTGACCCTTTGAGCCTGTAGTGGGCAATGACATTCTCTGGTGTTGGGTCGGTGAGGTCGGTGCGTTTTCTGAAGGTCGCTGTCTTTGTCTGCGCTGTCTCAGTGTTGGACCGGGGGGCGGTGGGGGTCCGGGGGTGTGGGGTGGTCCAGGGGTGGTGGTGGTGGTAGGTTGTTGTGGCCCTCTTGGGTATCCGGCCTGCATGATCAGTGGCTCCATGGCATCTGTTGCCCTTCAGGTGTGCCTCTGTGCTGGGCTCCCTTTCCTGGTGCAGGCTGTTGTCCAACTTTACACCAGGTCAGAGCAGGTGTTAATTTCCTGCTGCTAATAAGCCTTATCGCATGTTTTGGGATCTTATCGCCAATCTTGCTGGTCGTTGAGAATGTTGCGGAGTGGTGTTGTCGTGGCTTTTTGCACGGGAAAGCCTACTCTGCATCTCATTAGCGATAGTTGCGGGGGTCATCTGTAGCAATGTTTTTGCATCTGCTATCACAGATACACTGGTGATATAGGCTGTTAGCACCAGCTTGTGAATGGAGCGATAACATTATTGCGACTTTGGCTGCGCTGAAGTGCCGTTAACTCTGCGTTACCTCCTTGATAATAGGCACCAGAGTGTTGTAAATCCCTGTGCATGGGAATATGGAGAAGACTATGAACCGTTACTCTGAGTTTGTTTATTTTGCTATCTGTATCTGCAGCACATCAGCTATCTCACTAGGTTAGTACTTTTCTTGCATGTAATGCATTTTTGTTAGTTGGATCCCCGGTCCTTTCTTGGGTGTGATAGATGTATCCAGTTAGGGTGTGCACCAGCACAAACCAGGGTTGTGTGCCTCATCTGCTCCACATTTAACGTAGACTAATTAAAATGGTTATGCCACAAACTATAAACGCATCATAAGTAAAAGTTCATTAGGCTGAGGTGGTAACTGTGTATCAACTTGTGTTCCAAGACATGTTTGATTAAACTCAACATATTCCTTATTAAAAGTAATTCAGCAATAATACAGCATGATGGAAATTGTGGATAGCTGTTTCTGCAACTTCCACCAGTCTTTTCTGCATTCATTCCAAATGTTCAGCACACTTTTAGCAAGCAATTAAGTAAATCTGTCTTTAGAGTCAAAACATGTTCTTGCCCTGCCTAATCATTGAAATTGTATTATCTATAATGTGGAAGGCTGCAAACAAGACAACAAACACTAGCAATTACATAAGTATCAAATAGCTCAGTATGTCACGTTTTGGTTGCATTAACGTGCTGCTAGTGCAAGAACAAATCAGCTTTGTGTAGGAAAAAGGTAAGTTAGAATACTATTAGATGAGATTGGAGCCGTCAGTTGAATGCAAGTCTAAATACCTTAGGGGCAAATTTAATTCCTGGCAGATGGTCTGTTGTTCCGTCCGTGCGATGGAGTATGCTACTTTGTTGCCCTGGTGGAAGGAATGCCCACCTGATTTTTAAATTACCGCCAAGCTGCCAGTTATTTATAAAACATTGCCAGGAACCACTGTCATAGCGGTTCCTGTCAATGCATTTTTCTTTTTGGTGCAGGGCTCCGTCAACATGACAGAGCTTTGCACCGAACAGTTTTCTTTTTTTTTATTTTTCAAAAGGAAATCTCAAAACAGGTTTTTCTTTTTGGAGATGCAAAAGATTATGTCCCGTCCAGCATGGGACTCGTCGTACATGGCCAGGAGTTATTTTTTACTGTCTCTCACCCGTGAGGGTTTGCCTGGCAGTGACAGTCAGAAAAGAACACAACTGTATGTCAACCAATCACAATTTGGTGGACAGACTTATAGCCAGTTCTCCAAAGGTCCTTACTCCATCAGAGAAATTTGGCAACATGGATGATGGAGTAATCACTGCATGGCCAAAGTTAAGGTCAACCCAAATCAAAAGTGTATTGGCAGGGAGCGAACTCCATTGCGACATGCTTTTCTCTCTGCCAACATATAAATCAGGCAACTAAGTTTACATAGGTGTCCTAACCCCCCTTTGTTGATGTTCTGTTCTCCACAACAGGAGCCCTTTTACTCCAAAGGGCCTATCTATACATTTCTTCTGTTTGAAATGTGTTCAGGTATCAAAACTGAAAGTGCTGAACAAAAGTTTTTTGTTACTTGCACTTCAGTCCTACCCTCATCCTTGACTTAACCATCTGGCGGCACAAAACAGTAATGCTTAACTTAGAGGCACTGTGTGTTTATGCAGCACACAAACAGTAATAAAGTGAAAACACAACACAAGAACTGCAGATACACAGCTTCAAAGTTTTAGGCAGGTATAGCACCTAAAAGCACCACTCATAATTATCTGTTGTGCGGGACAAGGTTAGTCCTGCTGAGAAAGTTACCTTCTCAAGTTCAGCACAAAGAGTCCAGAACTTCACAATTTCTCTTTTTCATGTATAGAAGTGCACTCTGATACCAGCCAAGGCTACAGAACCTGAGAAGCCACCTCTTGGGAATCAGGGACTCACGCTAGCAGAGGCGAGAAGAGGTCAGGCAGGTCCACTTGCAGGTCTGGCAGGTCTAGTTGCAGCAGGTCAGCATGGCAGTTGCAGGGAGGTCTCTGGAGCTTATTGTGTTCCTGCAGATCAAAATAGGTGGCCAGTCAATTAAACCTTGGAGACACTTAGGTAGCGTGGTTTGAAGGGAGCAGGTCCAGTCTTCCTTAGTTAGCAATTATTAATGTAATAAACTACCCCAAATGTTATCCAATGGGAGAGATAGGCTTGACATTAGTGAAAATAAATGCAGGACTTTTTCACTACCAAGACATGTAAAACTTAAAAAAATACATGTCCTACGTTTTAAATACAATTTACCCTGCCCTCTGGCGTGTCTTATATGTATTATAAAAAGGAAGGTTTAGGCTTGGCAAAAGATTTATTTTGCCAGGTCAGAAAGGCAGTTTTAAAAACTGCACTACAGGCTGCTAGGGAGGGTTGAGACACATTTTAAAGTGCTACTTTAGTAGGTGGCATAATGTGTGCCGCGGGCCCACTAGTAGAATTTTATGTACAGGCCCTGGGTACATGCAGTACTGCATTACTAGGGATACACAATTAGATTTAATGTGGCAATCAGGTGTAAGCCACTTTTACATTGTTTGAAGATGAGAGCACACACACTTAATGTTAGCAGTGGTAAAGTGTGCAGAGTCCAGATTGCTAACAAAAAAGAATTCAGAAAACAGGAGGTTTAAGGCAAAGAATTTGCCACGAGGGCCAAGTTAAACAACAATGCTGTTCCAGCTGAGTCTGCACATGGATATGAATAGAATGGGAAAACCAATATGGGGAAGTAATTACTTTAGCTACTCTACAACAAATGATTCCTTTTTAAACAGACGGTGGAACATTACCATTCTGTATATGTCTGGCATTATGACTTTATTTTATGTTTCAGTTATTTCTGTTATGTTTCTACATCACAATGGGAACACAAATACTTTTTAGGTAAAATTGAACAGCACAGATCTAAATGGAAACCTCTTTATTTTGTGTTTTGAATTTATTTTACTTAGTTCATTAGAAAAACCCTTTACACTTTGACAGGGATCCCATAAGCAATGTATAGCCTTCTCCTTACAATTGACTGGTGCTAGCATTGGATGGCATTCACTGGCGTTAGGCACAGAATAATGAGCCCTCGGATCAATGGCAAGATAAATACTTAAAAAGAGAACTCTTGGATTTAAAATACCAATAGAGAAAAACATAAAATCCACCACATATGGCGTATGGCACAAGAGAATACACAAATTAGTGATCAAACCACAAAAACATCATTAGTCTACAAGGAGCATGAATGCCGAAAATTCCTCAAGAGGATCCTCTAGAGTGCTACAATTCAGAATGCACCACCACTGAGGTACCACATTCACAAGCTTGCTGTGCGGCCCATGAATGTTTCAACAAAATAAAGAACCCAGAAGACTACCTCAGGAGCGATGTCCTAATTTAAAAAGAACAACAGTGACTGAACAAAAACTGCACACAGACAAAATCTTTAGCACTCAAGACCTCTTTCTTCAGACGATTCATCAAAAAAGCATTTAGTCCCTTTTAACCCTGCCAACTACTGCACAATTTCCAATAGCATTTCTATGGAGAACTGATTGAAAGGGCTGTCCTTTCTCACATCTCCAACTTTTTTAAGAACATGATCTGACCAGCAAGTGGTTTCCATCCAGACAGGGGCATGGAATCTGCCTTGAAGGACAAATGCCGATGATCTAGAGTTAGCAATGGATAATGTTGGCTTAGCAGCATAACAACGCTAGAACATATCATTGGTCTTCAACACCTTCCATCGTGAGACCATACAACTGCAACTAAGAAGGCTCAGCATTGGTAGAAGTGTATCCTAAACTGGATCTCCTTCTTCTCAAAGATGGTCAATGCATGGTAACAATGCTACTATTCAACTCATCTCATCACTCCTCACATTATGGCATTCCACATGGCTCAAGCATCTCCCTAATGGTATTAAACTCTACCGCATATTTCTTAGATCTGTGGAGCCCCTGCACCCTAACATGCCACAAATGCATAGATTGATTAAAGTGTGATGATGAGCACACCAATTAATTGAAACTTTTTAAATGTATTAAATGAACAATGAACACGATCGTTTTGTCCTCCTGAGGCACAGCCGGGAGTCTTGTTTTAGAACCACTCACTGTTTTTAGGAACTTTAAAAATTGTAATTTGATCTTCACTCACCCTTGCTACCTGCACACGACTGCTGTGTGCAGGCACCTGTCCCTGTGGCGAAACGAGCGCTGGGAAGGCTTCAATTCCACACTTGGAAACACCATTTTCCCCGCCCGGAGCAGGACACGCCCACTCCGAGGCCACGCCCCCTAGCAGAACGTATTTAAAGCGCGCTGAGGCGATAGTGCGCCGGTAATCGTTTTGTCCTCCTGAGGCACAGCCGGGAGTCTTGTTTTAGAACCACTCACTGTTTTTAGGAACTTTAAAAATTGTAATTTGATCTTCACTCACCCTTGCTACCTGCACACGACTGCTGTGTGCAGGCACCTGTCCCTGTGGCGAAACGAGCGCTGGGAAGGGTTCAATTCCACACTTGGAAACACCATTTTCCCCACCCGGAGCAGGACACGCCCACTCCGAGGCCACGCCCCCTAGCAGAACGTATTTAAAGCGCGCTGAGGCGATAGTGCGCCGGTAATCGTTTTGTCCTCCTGAGGCACAGCCGGGAGTCTTGTTTTAGAACCACTCACTGTTTTTAGGAACTTTAAAAATTGTAATTTGATCTTCACTCACCCTTGCTACCTGCACACGACTGCTGTGTGCAGGCACCTGTCCCTGTGGCGAAACGAGCGCTGGGAAGGCTTCAATTCCACACTTGGAAACACCATTTTCCCCGCCCGGAGCAGGACACGCCCACTCCGAGGCCACGCCCCCTAGCAGAACGTATTTAAAGCGCGCTGAGGCGATAGTGCGCCGGTAATCATTTTGTCCTCCTGAGGCACAGCCGGGAGTCTTGTTTTAGAACCACTCACTGTTTTTAGGAACTTTAAAAAATTGTAATTTGATCTTCACTCACCCTTGCTACCTGCACACGACTGCTGTGTGCAGGCACCTGTCCCTGTGGCGAAACGAGCGCTGAGAAGGCTTCAATTCCACACTTGGAAACACCATTTTCCCCGCCCGGAGCAGGACACGCCCACTCCGAGCCCACGCCCCCTAGCAGAACGTATTTAAAGCGCGCTGAGGCGATAGTGCGCCGGTAATCGTTTTGTCCTCCTGAGGCACAGCCGGGAGTCTTGTTTTAGAACCACTCACTGTTTTTAGGAACTTTAAAAATTGTAATTTGATCTTCACTCACCCTTGCTACCTGCACACGACTGCTGTGTGCAGGCACCTGTCCCTGTGGCGAAACGAGCGCTGGGAAGGCTTCAATTCCACACTTGGAAACACCATTTTCCCCGCCCGGAGCAGGACACGCCCACTCCGAGGCCACGCCCCCTAGCAGAACGTATTTAAAGCGCGCTGAGGCGATAGTGCGCCGGTAATTGTTTTGTCCTCCTGAGGCACAGCCGGGAGTATTGTTTTAGAACCACTCACTGTTTTTAGGAACTTTAAAAATTGTAATTTGATCTTCACTCACCCTTGCTACCTGCACACGACTGCTGTGTGCAGGCACCTGTCCCTGTGGCGAAACGAGCGCTGGGAAGGCTTCAATTCCACACTTGGAAACACCATTTTCCCCGCCCGGAGCAGGACACGCCCACTCCGAGGCCACGCCCCCCTAGGATCTTCAGACTACAAAAATGTGCATGAACCGGAGGCGCAGCGGACGAGCGCAGCGGGCGCAACGATTGCGCGCCAAAGGCGCGCATAAGGCAAGCTCGTCTGCGCTCGTCCGTGCCGAGTCCGGGCCTTGGGCCACCCCCCTTGCCCCTCAGCTGTCAGCACACAGATGCTACACGCTAGCAATCCTCCACAAGTTAAGGCCTCCTGTTAACTCTTGCCCTCGGCACTCCCTCCAAGCCATGGACCTTCCATCAACCTGTCCTACTTGTTCTGCGCCCCTTAAACCTAATCTGCGCACAACATCTACACAGGAATTCCATATGCTCCTACTAAACTGTCGCTCGTTACCCAAGCATAGCGCCGAAATGGCCTTATTGATAGAGGAGCACACCCCGGATATATTGTTCCTTACGGAAACCTGGCTTACCAGTGATTCCAACCCGGCGATAGTAGAGGCCCTCCCCACCGGCTATCAAGTAACACGGCAAGACCAGCCAAAAGGGAGAGGAGGAGGCCTTGCTATCATCCATAAGGAGCAATATCATTGTCGACTCTCGCCTGAGACCATCTCGGACTGTGAGAGCATGGGTTTTAACATCAACCTCTCTCCTAACATCTGCTTTTCAGGCACTCTTATCTATCGCCCGCCCGGCCTCCCGAAGCAGTTCCTTCAAACTCTGCCTTCGAATGTGGCCAACAGAGTCAGCACCTCCTCTAACTTTACCGTGTTGGGTGACTTGAATTTACATTTTGACTCCCCCTCGGACCACACAGCCGCTATCCTATTAGAGGATTTAGCAGCTCTACAACTCACTCAACTTGTCTCCTCTCCCACCCACGAAAAAGGCCATTTACTGGATCCAATTTTTTCAAATTGTTCTGAGATCATAGTGGACCCAGGCATCACCTTACCCTGGACTGACCACTTTTTAATCCCCTTTAAATGGACCACACTTAAACTCTCTCCACCTGCCCCCACCACCAAACTCAGGCGAGCTTGGCCACGCCTTGAAGTTGATAAGTGGTGCATCAAACTGGCTAGCTCACAACCAGAGATTCAGGAGGATCCTGCCCTAGCAAACCAGGCATATACCAACTGGATCTCTCACACTCTTGACTCTACTCTCCCAATGAGTAAGACTGTACTGAAGCGGCCCCAAAAAACCGCCCCTTGGTACACCCAGTCTCTTAGAGAAAAAAAGCGTCTTTGTAGAAGAGCGGAAAGACGCTGGCGTTTAGACAAATCGGCTGACAATAAAACCCGGTACCGTGAAACCATTAACGAGTACAAAACTCAAATAAAAGCAGCTCAGTCGACGTATTTCGCCGATAAAATCCTGAATGCTAGATCTAAACCCAAAGAGATCTTCCAGATCATTAAAAAGTTAACGAACCCATCCCCTGCGATGCATGTCGAGAAATCTGTCACCCAATGTAATGACGTTGCCGAATTCTTCTATCAGAAAATCAACAAAATTTACTCAACTTTTTCTTCCCCAAACATTGGCCCGTCTGGTCAACCTAATAACTTTCCTAGCCTGCCACATTCCCCCACTCCGTACAGTTTAACTCACTTTCCCCCACTAGACCTCTCCACTTTAGAATCACTAGCCCTCAGTGTCAAATCAGGTTCTCTGGCCGACCCTGCCCCTCCTGACATCCTAATGGCAGCATCCCATACCATCCTGCCCGTCATCAGAGAGGTACTAAACTCTTCCATCTCCTCTGGCACCGTTCCAACCGTTTGGAAGCAGGCTATGGTTAGGTCACTGATCAAGAAACCCAATCTGGACCCGTCTGAGCTGGCCAACTACCGCCCTATTTCTCTGCTCCCTTGGTTGAGCAAGGTTTTGGAGAAATATGTGAACCAACAGTTAGTGAACTATCTAGAGGACCACCACATACTGGATCCCACTCAGACGGGTTTCAGACCTAAGCACGGGACAGAGACCGCCCTCCTCATGGTCATAGAGGAAACGAGAAAAATCTTGGATCAGGGAGGATCAGTGGCAGTGATCCTCCTTGATCTAAGCGCGGCTTTTGACACGGTCAGTCATGATACCTTACTGAGCCGCCTGTCCTGTGTGGGGATTAAGGATAAAGCTTGGGCATGGTTTGAATCCTTTCTGGGGAACAGATCCTTTAGGGTCTTTGATGGCGATTCAGTTTCCTCCAGCAGACCTCTAAATTGTGGAGTACCTCAAGGCTCCTCTCTGAGCCCTGCGTTATTCAACCTATATATGAGACCGCTAGCTAGTGTCGTCCACCCATTTGGAGTCAAAATCATCTCATATGCGGACGACACGCAGCTGGTGGTCTCACTGGCGCAGGAAGCATCTCGAACCGCGCCAGGCAGGCTCAGAGAATGCCTGAAGGAAGTGAGGAACTGGATGTCATCATCATCCCTGAAACTGAACGGAGAAAAAACTGAGCTGATGCTCCTAGGACCATCAGAGCTGGCATTTCCCCCTTCCCTATGGCCCCCATGCCTAGGACCCCCTCCAACCCCAAAAAACACCATCAAAAGCCTTGGTGTGTGGCTGGACAGTTCACTATCTTTCAATGTCCAAGCCACTAAACTGTCAGCCACCTGTTTTGGCATTTTGAGAGTGCTAAATAAAATCTTCCCCCTCCTTCCCATGGAAGCCAAACAGGCTGCCATTCAAGGTCTCATCCACTCTCGTCTTGATTTTAACAACGCACTTTATCTGGGTGCACCAGAATACACCCTTCGTAGGCTGCAAACTGTGCAGAACTGCGCAGCTCGCCTTCTACTTAAAATCCCTCATAGACACTCAGTGAGGACCGGACTGACTAGCCTTCATTGGCTACCGGTCCGACAGAGAGTTCTGTTCAAGGCACTATGTATAGCCCATCAAGCCTTCTGGGACATGGGACCAGTCATCGCCCGTGATCTGATCACCCACTACATCCCAAATCGTAGTCTTCGTTCCAGCCAGACTCTCTTAGCAGTAGTCCCAAGAATAAAAAGATCTAGAACCGGCGGAAGGACGTTCATGTACAACGCAGCCAAGGCCTGGAATACTCTGCCATTTCATCTCAGAGCCACTCAGAACCTTACTATGTTTCGCAAGCAACTGAAGACTCACCTATTCACATCCGCTTGCTAAAACCGTTATTTTTCCCCCTCCTTGTTCTCTGTAGGTCACGGTTATCCTAGCGCTTGGACGCCTTCGGGCAACAACTGCGCTCTATAAATCCCCAAGTTTACAAGTTTACAAGTTTACAAGTTTACGATCAGTATGCTGCTCCCTCTGGTGTCTGCCTGACACGTGTTACAAGTGAAAGAAGGTCAAGTTGATGCATGCAACTTGGGCATGGCATGCACAACTTGGGTATTATATAAGCGGTATGACAATATATCAAACCAACATCATACCGGCCAACCACAATTGTGTACAGTTATTAAAGAATTATTTATCTCTAATTTTTCAACTACATACACTGTTGATAATGAATAATATTTGCAAATTCAATAAAAAAAAACAATATCATGACATTCCATGAATTTTCTAAATAAGACTTCAGACAATATGCCCAATGCATTTCGGGATGGATGTCCCTTCTTCAGGGGAAATCTGTGATGGAAACAGAATAGCATTTTCTACTGTATCAGGGTGGTCAATACACAAATAGTATAATAGCCCTGATGTCAGATTCTACCGTGCAGTGCCTTGTACTAATCTATTCATAGTGTGTGTCAAAATTTACATGCAGAGAATAAAGTGGTGTTTACGCGTGATGGGCAGAGTAACGTAAAAATTCCAATGTAACACCGTGTGAAAAGAATGGTGGCCCGTGAAGAGCATGAGGGTTTAAGCCAAACGAGATGATAACATTCACCAAAAACCGTGGTCTTTTGCCCTCCACTGCCTGGACCCACAAGTGAGAGACCAATGGATCGCATGCTAATGGCGTCCAACAGAATCTGAGATGCTGAATACTCACAGTGCACACAGGTTGTTTGTGTGCTAAACAAAATGGAAAGCCTGGAGCTGAAAAAATAAAACCCACTGAATACCTAGCATGCTGGTCGTATTCCATGGCTATATAACCAAAGAAAGTATATTCATACCTTCTGGCAAAATGCTGTTTGCCTATCTACAGGACTCCATCTAGTTTGATCAAAAGTAAATCTGCCAACAAATAAGTTAAAATCAAGTGAGTGATCGCCTTCACACAACAAAAACGCAGTACAGAAACATCAGTCTGGTCAAAACGCTTACCGATTCAGTATGTAATCGTGGAGCTCTGAGAGCAAGCTCCGCGACGAGCGGCCAATGAAGCGGAAGTGAAGGAAAAAATCGAATCGGATGATATAGATGGAAGAGCGTAACGGCGATGTACCTCTCTATTCTTTCAGTCAAATTACAAGTAACTATAAGCGCCATCTTGGAGATGGTCAACACCTGCTCATTTGTCTATAAAAACACTGCAAGGGGCGCTACAACCCCATGTATTACATAAAATCTACTTAAGTGTTCAGGCACATAGTCATGATGGTAGTGCCAGAGAATTTGACTAGATGAAGGAATTTATGAAAACATTTTTTTTAAATTGTCAATGATAACTGTAGCCCAAAGGGTGACCATCTCTATCGGTGAACGAGGATAGACGCCCATGTGAGATAAGTGAAAAAATGTTGATGTTGGTGAATTTACCCAACCCAGGGTTATACCTCGGTGTCTATACAAGAACTCAAGAGAGAAACTTTTGTGTAATGTTGATACCACAAATAGCAACATATAAATATGTCAGCGTTGTATGGCTAGCAAGAAAACATCGATGGTGCATAATGTCTCTACCACAAATAGCAACATGTTCTCTGTGCCAGCATTGTAAGATCTCATGGGTGGTGTAACTTGAGGGGACTGGGATACAACTCCTATAAGAAGCATCCCATCTCTATCTTGTCATTAAGCCCTTTGCAGTTCATGGTATCCAATCTTCTAATCCAGTAAATTTCACATTGAAGCAACATCTCTCTGTTGGCTGTACCGACTGTTTTCAGCACTACCTCTATTACTTGGAATTTTATTTGTGCAATCGTGTGTCTACGTTCGATCTGCAAGATCAGAGTTGACATAAGTGATACGATTTTTGCTCTTATGTTCTGTGAGTCTGATTTAGATTTTTCTTTCAGTCTTGCCCACGTACAATAAGCCAAATGGGCATTTAATGGCTTAAATTAAATTACTGGGCTTGCAGTCCGCTGAGTGCCAACTTTATTGTTTCTCCCATTCCTGGATGTACTAAAATGTTGCCAGTGGTTACATTATTGCAGTGTACACAATCAAGAAATGTTTTCGTTCCTTCAAACTTCTGATCTGTTGGTTGTGATTTCTTAGACAGAATTTCTTTGAGATTGCACAATCATATATATGCAAATAGTGGTCTCTGATCAGCCGTGGAAATCTGATTCTTGTTCCAGTATTTCTCACCCATTGTTGATGATGTATTTAATCATCTTGGAATTTCGTGGTGAAAGTAGACACAAACACCATGCTGTTTGTAGCATCCTTTGGTCTTTTTGTCAGTAATTGCTCTCATGGAGTGAAAAGTGCTCCACATTGGTGGGCATATAGAAGTTGTGCAGGATATCCCCTACATTCGAGGAAATTCTCCTTGTTCTTAAGAATTGCTAATAAGGCAAGTTGCGCACTCTGGGGTCCATTAGGATGGCGAATGGATCGCCATCCTTGCCCGTCTGCCACCTTTCTTCCCCCCGCCATATTACAATGGCGTGGGGACCGTGGCGGAGGGGAAGACCGTCTACCGCTTTTCCGCCACGGTCGCCTTGCGACCGCGGCGGAAAATGCCTGATATGGTGGCGGTGTCTATCAGACACCGCCAGCCATATTAGGATGGCCTGGGAGGAATGCCTTTCTGTGGCGGCAATGCCGCCACGAAAAGGCATACGGTTCCTGCTTTAGGGGCCCGTTGCGGGCCCCCAGGTTGAAGGGAAGGTGGGGGTGCACATGGGGGGTACCTATGGTACCCCCCTGCAGTTGCATGCACAATGCGGCAGGCACCGCACGGTGCCTGCCGCTTGGTGCATGCAAATGCACAGCAGGCATTTTAAACTTTGCGGCGGGTGCTGCTTAAAGCAGCACCCGCCGCAATGTTAAATATACGGGATGTGATCGCCAGGGTGGCGGTCACATCCTAATTCCAACAGAGGGAACGCCGCTGCCCCTGCGGACGGTTCCTCCACCTCGGGGGTGGCGTCCGTCCGTCATCATAATCGACCCCTAAGCTTGGTGGATGGAAGCTTAGGAAAAGCAAAAAAAAAATTTCTATCTGTAGACTTCTTATATACAGAAGTTTTGATGCCAGACTCTGTTAATTAGATCCATACTTCAAGAAATTCTAGACCAGCTTGCTAATGGTGTGAGTGAGTTGCATCCTAGGTTTCTTTGAATTTATGTCTCAATGTTATCGAGTAACATTGTTTCTGTGTTCTTCCATACCAAAAAATGATCTCATTTATGTAGCAGCACAGGGGTAATATATTGTCTGACCATTCCGGGCTGTGTAAGATGTATTCTTCTTCAAATTTAGCCGTATAGATGTTGGCGTATGGAAGAGCCCCTGCGAAACCCATTGAAGTCCCGCTCAGTTGGAGGTAAAACTTGCTGTTCCATTCGAAATACCTGTGATGGAAACAAAAGTTGAGCAATTCAAGGAGGAAAAGTTTGCTCCTTCCTATCGTGGGTTTGTTGTAAAAGTGCCCTTTCAATTGCTTCTAAGCCCTCTGAATGTGGGATAGATGTACATATAGACACAACATCAATGGTACACAACAGCCATTCCTCATTCTCTTTCTGAGAGAATGCTTCCAGCCGTCATAAAAAATCCACGGTTTCTTGAATGTATGTTCAACAAGATTGCACAAATGTTGCAAAACACTCAATGTATTTTCCTATTGGTTCAAATAAAGAACCATATCCAGAAAAAATGGGTAGGAAAGGTGGGTTTGTCATGCTCTTGTGGCTTTTAGGGAGCATGTATAGTTTTGGTCTACTGGGAAATTGTGTCCTGAAATATGCTTTGGTCATCTCGTCTATCCAATCCATGTCCAGTGCTTTGGTCAGAATATTCTGTAGTAAATCTGTGATTTCCGACAGAGCATCTGAATCCAACTGCAAATATGTGGAGGTATCTTCCACATGTTCCTTGATTTTCTATTGGTAGAAAGTTGAATTAATTATCACCAAGGTGCCCCCTCTTTGTCAGCCTTTTGAAAAACTATGTTTGCATTCCTAATTAAGGTGTGCAATGTGCTGCTTTCCACCCTGCTTAAATTGGGCTTAATTTTGCCTTTGTTTTTGTAGTTCAATCTGCCTAAATCCTTATAAACTAATTACTCAAACGCATCCAAGGTTTTGTGAGAAAAGGGATCTGTGAAGGTGGTTTTGGTTTGAACACTGATGTACAAATATCCTGTGATTTCTTTTGGACAGGAATTAAGTTCTGAAAAATATTCCTTAATCTAAAGTTTCTCGTGAATTAAAAAACCGCAACCTTATTTTCTAGAGCAGTGCTGTTATAGTTTGGATCAAAAGAGGTGCCTTTGTTGAGTACAGCTATTTGAGAGGAGGTCAATGAAGAGGAGGAGATGTTGATCACTAAACTTTCTTCTGACTTTTGAGACCCTTCTTTGTTTTCTCTTTTTCTTTTTCCTCTCCGGGTTTTTTTTTATAACCGTTGGTTTGTCTCTGGTTTGGTCTAGTGGTTGCCCCATGTCTGGAGATTGGGACAAAAAAGAGACTGATGGAACATGTCCTGTATTTTCTTGGTCCATAGTTGCCTTGTGGGAAGTCTCTACCCTTGGTGTAAAAATGTTCATGGGAGCTTGTGCTGTATCAGTGTCTTTGTCAGAAACAACACTTTCTTCAGATGATATGCTAGTCGTCTTGGGAAATCTTCTTTGGGCATACCTTTATGCCCAAGTGTATGCTTCTTTAAGCTTATAATCAATAGTGTTGTGTTAAAATTTTCTTAATTTTATCTCCTGTAATGCTTTCCCGTAAATATAAATGTTTTAGTTCAGATCCTCCCAAAATTGTTTCCAATTCTCTTTTGCCATTCTATTTGATAAATCCCGTTTGACACTATCAATTTTATCTTCCAATTCGTGAAGGGTTTGTGAAAGTTCTTCAATCAATAAAAAGCATGAGCTTCAATGAACATTTGTTTAAGATGGCGAACCATTTTTCCATGAATGCTTGATTGGGTTGCAGTCTATAGAGCATTGGTTTAATAGCTAACTTTAATCCTCGAGGTTTGTGTTTCACTTTTTGGTATTGGATGAGAGTAGAAGCATGTAATCATTGAATGAGTTTGCGACCTGTTAAATATTCCAATTGTTTCAACTGCTGCGTTATTGAACCGCTCTGTACATTGAAAGTTTTGGCTTCTTGTATAAGGCTGTATATTTCGGTTGCTTCTTCACCCGTGTAAGGTTTGGTAGTTGCTCTGTTCTCCATGATGCTTGCAATGGTTTCAAACAACATGATTAGGTCTGGGTGCTCCAATCCAGTTTTAGGCAAGTAGGTTGAACAACCAAAGTGTGTGGAAGAGCACACCAATTTAATGAAACTTTTTACATTTATTAAATGAACAATGTACACGATCAGTGTGCTATGCCCTATAGTGTCTGCCTGACACATGTTATAAGTGAAAGGCGGCCAAGTTGCAGCATGCAACTTGGGCAAGGCGTGCACAGCTTGTGTATTATATAAGCAGTATGACAATATAAGAAACCAACATCACACCAGTCAACCACAATTATGTAAAGTTATTAAAGAATTATTTATCTCTATTTTTTTTCAACTATATACACTGCTGACAATGAATAATACTTGTAAATTCAATTCAAAGAAAAAATATCACGACATTCCCTAAATATTCGAAATAAGACTTGAGGCAATATGTCCAATGCATTTTGGGACGGATGTCCCGTCTTGAGGGGATAATCTGTAACGTAAACAGAATAAAATTTTCTAATGCATCAGGGTGGTCAATAAACAAATAACATAATAGCTCTGATGTCAGCTTCTACCTCTACCTCACATGAGCGGTCCACCCTTGTTCACTGATAGAGATGGTCACACTTTGGGCTATGGTTATTATTGACGTTTAAAAAAGTTTTTTTTTAGAAATACCTTCATCCCATCAAATTCTGTGGCACTACCGTAAAGACTATCAGCCTGATTCATGAAGCGAAATTGCGCCCGCAATGGCTGCGAAAATGCAATTGCGGGTGCAAAACACGGAATCGGCATTCAAGTACAAAATAGCGAATTCGCAAACACAGAATAGCGATTTAAATAGCGATTACGCTATAATAGTCGCAGACTCCGGGTAGTCGAGCATTAGCGATACGGAAATAGCGACCAACCACGGAATCTGCGAAATGAATAGCGAAACGCAATATTGTCTCAATCGGCATTCATGAAAAAAATACAATAGCGAAAAAGCGCAAATTCGCACGTTTGCGCGGCGCAATTTAAGGACAACTCAAAGCAGGTGGTAACCATAAAAGCCATGATTAAGTAAAATTTGAAAAACTGTTGGCCAATCACCAACAGGTCCAGGCCTGACCAATCACACATAAGGACATTCAGCAGCATTAGGCGTTCCACAATGCCAGGGATGTACATGGTGGTGAGGCGGCGAAGGCTACAGCGAGCAGCACGGAGGAGACGCATGAGGCAGGAAAGGATTTACCGGCAGCGGGTCACCTTGCTGGGCCAAACCAGAGAACAGATTTATGCTAAATACAGGCTGAATGGGGAAATGATCACCTGGCTGATACAAGAACTCGACCCCATCATGCAGCACCCAACAAGGCGAAACAATTCTGTGCCCACACATGTGCAGGTATTGTGCAGCCTGCACCTCCTGGCCTCCGGCAGTTTCCAGGGCATAGTAGCCGCTGCTGGGGGGATATCCCAGCCCACCATGTCACGCTGCCTCCACACTTTTGTTGACGCCATGCTCAGCCAGCTCCACCGCCACATCACATTTCCCACGAGCCAACAGGAATTGGACCTGACAAAACTACAATTTTACAATGTCGTCCATTTTCCCCATGTCCTCGGCTGCATAGACTGTACCCACGTCGCCATCTGCCCACCAGCTGCCACGGAGTATATGTACCGCAACAGGAAGTCCTACCACTCCCTCAACATACAGATGGTCTGCAATGCCAAGACCATCATCACTGACATTGTGGCCCAGTACCCAGGGAGTACCCATGACTCCTTTATCTTCAGGCACAGCGGACTCCACACACGACTGCTCAGGGGAGAGTTTGGGGAAGGACACCTACTTGGTAAGTACACTTTGTCGACAATGTCACATTGCAATGAAGTAACTGCGCTGCACAGGCAATCAACATCTGCTCCTCTCATTCAGGTGACAGTGGCTACGCCCTACGGGAATACCTCCTGACCCCTTACCTCAACCCTGCCACACCTCAGCAACGGCGCTACAATGTTGCGCACATCCGGACAAGGAACTGTATAGAAAGGACATTTGGCCTGCTCAAGAGCAGGTTCCGTATTCTGCACAAGACAGGTGGGGCGATGTATTACAGTCCTGCAGCGTGCTGCCGCATTGTGGCTGTCTGTGCAATGCTACATAACATTGCAACCAAGCGCCGGATACCTGTTGACATCTCAGGCAGTGAATCTGAGGGGGACGACCGGCCACCAGCACATGCGCACCATGCACGCGGGGAGAACCCAGCTGAAGGCCACAGACGTCGCAACCACATCACAGCGAACAATTTCTAGCCCACCCTCTTCCCCCAACCCACATATCACAATTGCATGCAAAATGTAATGATTACACAAGGCTAATGTGTGCAGCAAAATAAATGTATTTGTTTCATTCACAAGAAAAAGGTTATGGTTTCAACTATTTACAAATTACAGTATTCCTGCATACTGCAGTGTGAAGAAGGTTCTTGGCAGGCTTAGCGTCAGCCTGTGGCAGTGTCCCTCAGACAGTGTCAAAGGCGCCTCCGGCGCGTAATGCCCAGGCGCCTGTGAGGCTCATCCTCATCCTGGGCAGCTGTACCAGGCATTGCCCTGGTGCTGCGCCTAGGTGGCGGGACCTGCGTGGCAGATTGGCTGCTCACGCTGGAGGCACCCTCACTGGCATCGTCTCCCCCTACAGTGGCCGGTAGCACAGGTGTGTGAAGTGCCGTCACGGCGGTGGTGAGGTGCTCCAGGACCCTGGTTATGTCCTCGCAGCACTGGACCAGTTGGTGCTGCTGGGTGAGAGAGCGCCGCGACAACTGGGTGGTGGCATTTGCTGCCACATAATTCGACCTACTATAGGACGACAGCCGGCTCATTAGCTGGTGGTGGCGCCTGCTTGCTACACTGCGGTGCTTGATGAGCGCAGCAGTGTTCTCCTCCATGGCTGCAGTCATGCGGCACATGGCCGCCGTCATGCGGTCCATCCTGTCTCCAACTCCCGCCACATTGCGGCCAATTTTGTGCAGCTGGAGCTGGATGGCTCCTTGCTGCTGCGACTGGCGCTGGTGGATTCTGAGCATGCGCCGCTCGACGCTCATACAGGCATGGAGATGCCCATTGCCCCTCCTGCTGATCGGCCGCTGTGTTGCCGCTGTCGCAGGCCCAGATCTCGTTGCACGAGCTGCAGGTGGTGTCGCAGCAGGTGTTGCTGGTGCGGCAGGAACTGGAGGCACATTGGTGGGGTGCCTGGCTCTGGCTGCCGGTGGGCCGGCAGATGCAGGAGCAGGTACAGTGGGGGGCCTGGCCTTGGCTGCGGGTGGTGCGGCAGATCCTGATGCAGCTACGGTGGGGGGCCTGGCCTTGGCTGCCGGTGGGATGCTAGTTGCAGGGGCCACAACGGTGGGGGGCCTGGCTGCTGGTGTTGGTGCAGCGGCAGATGCAGGAGCAGGTATGGTGGGGGGCCTGGCTGCTGGTGTTGGTGCAGCGGCAGGGGCTGGTGCCTGGGTTGCGGGTTGTGAGTCCTCCTCCTGGGCCTCCTCATCAATCTGCAGCCTCTCGCTGTCACTGCTATCTGCGCCACCTGTGAGGGTAAGTGGATACTCATTAGTTGCATGTGACTGTCAGACGTGCAGATGTTCCATGCATGCTGGGTGACATTCCCTGGATGGCTGTGGATTTGCGTACTTTGGAACCTTTCTGGCTGCATTGTGGTACTACTACATTGTGGACATACTACATCTCCCACAATGCTTCAGGGCATTTCCTGATGCACAACATAGGCATGACTAAGGGCCAATGAGTGAGCCTATTTGGTCAGGGACGGTCATAGGGGACAGGGTCGCAGTCGCATGCCACTTACCTTGGGTGTCTTGGGTGGGGCGGGAGGAGTCCAGAGGGGTCACGCCAACGCACGCCTCCCTCTCCAAGGTGCTCTCAACCTGGTCCTCCAGGGGTGTGTTGGGTGGGACTGTCGGTCCGCCACCTCCAGTGCCCGATGCCTCACCAAGGCGCTCCGCCACCCTCTCCTTGGCACGACCTCGGAGGTCATACCAGCGCTTCTTTAGCTCCTCCAATGACCTATCGGCCACACCCACCGAGTTTACGCTGGAGGCTATTCCCAGCCAGATCCTCCGCTTGTCCTGCTCTGGGACCTTCCTGGAGTTGAGGCCGAACAGCCTGTCATGGTTGGCCACCACCCCTTCAATTAGGTTCTCGAGCTCCTGCTCTGAGAACTTGAGCTTGCGCTTTCGTCCTGCGCTGTTGCTGGGGCCAGGGACAGGTTCCTCAGACATGGCGGTCGCTATTTCAGGCATTTCTGGAGTCGCTATCGCTGGTTAGGCGTCTGCTTTCCGACGTGCTCACTCGTAGGATAGCGTCACTGTGGTGTTTGGGGGTGGGAACTGCCTGCTTCCTGGATGTGATGTCATCACGGTGCTCGGAATGCGTCTTCCCGTTTTCCCGATCGCGCGAGTATGCGAGTCGCAATCCCGATCGCACGGGATTGCGAGTCGCTATCCCGATCGCACGGGATTGCGAGTCGCTATCCCGATCGCAGGTAGCCGGGAATAGCGATTTTTCTGCGTTTTTAGTTGGTCGCTAACGGCTTTAGCGCCCGCGTGCGAGTCGCTATTTTTTCCCCGAAAATTTCATGAATGCCGTTTTGCGTTTCCTCTATAGCGAGTCGCTATGAATCGCTATTAGGGACACGCAAAACGGCCCGTACATGAATCAGGCTGTAAGTGCCTGAACACTTTAGTAATTTTTATGTAATACATGTGTTGTAACGCCCCTTGAACTGTTTTTATAGACAAATGAGCAGGTGTTCACCATCTCCAGGAAGTTGCTTATTGTTACCGGTTACTTGACTGAAAGAATAGAGAGGTAAATCGCTGTCATGCTCTTCCATCTATATCATCCTGTACAATGTTTTCCTATACTACAGCTTCATCATCGACTCATCATGGAACCTGTTCTGAGGGTTCCACGATGACAAACTGAATCCAGAAGCGCTTTGACCAAACTGATGTTTCAGTACTGCGTTTTTGTTCTGTGAGGGCGATCGCTGTGTGTGCCCTGGGCTTGTAAGTTAAATGCTGCTGGTGGGCCTGCACCACTGATTGTGCCACCGACATGCAAGCAGCCTTTTAAAAGGGTCTTGGACCTGCCACTGCAGTGTGTGCACACAGTTTCTACTGTCATAGCCCTAGGAAGTGCACTCACTTGCCGGGCTCTAACCTTCTTTTTTATTACATGTGAGTCACTCCTAAGGTAGACCCAAGGTACCCCTGTGGGCAGGCCGCAGTGTATGTTAAAGGTAGGACATGTACTGATGTGTGTGACATGTCCTGTAGTAAACTACAGTATATTTAGTTTTTCACTGTTGAAAGGCTATCTGTCCGTTGGGTAGAATGAGAGTTTATTTATAACCTAAGTATAATTTTCCATTGGGATATGATAGAAAGATGGAGTTTAGTATGCCTGAACCCAAAATATGAAAAGACATCTTTTAGTAAAGATGATTTTTATATTGTGTGTTTGAAAATACCACTTTTAGAAAGTGGCTATGTTCTTGCTTAGCCGTCCTCTGTGCCTCTGCTGGTTTGTGGATTGACTGTCTGGCTTTGGAGTGACAGGGGTTAGGGATGTGCATTCTCTCAGACAGCCACTGCAGGGGGCTTGATGTGTATCCTGCCTTTCCTGAATGAGACAAGGCTGTGATGAATAGACCTGGGCTGCATTTAGGCTAGGGGGAGGAGGTTTCCTTGTACCTGAATAGGCCTGGCCTGCCTTACACAATGCTGTCTCCACTTCCTGCCAGGAAGCTGGGCCAGAGAGGACAGAACTGGTTTTGACTGAGCACAGAGCCTCTCTGTCACCAGAGAACAAAGAGAAATGGACTATAAATATTGGGGCCCAGACCCCTGAACTTTAGATAACTTCTGGGATTCAAGTGGAACCTTTGCCAAGGAGAAGAGCCTGGCGAGTAGTACTGTTCTTTTGCTGTGTGCTGTCTGGGGTTAGCCTACAGTGACTAGTTCTGCTAAGGAAATGACAAGGACTTTGATGTGTGCTGTGTCCCCTGCTTGAGGAAGATCTCCAACGGTTTTAAGTCACGCTTGCCTCCTGTTCTAAAGTCTTAGGGACACAAAGACTTCACCCCCTGTCCCCCTGAACTCCTTTGCTGGGAGTTCTGACCTGCCAAGAGGTGCCTGCCAGTGTTCTGGGCCTCTGGGGATTGTTTCTGAGGCTGGGAACTGCAAAAGACTAAAGAACTGGGAAAATCGATGCATCGCCTTGTTCCGACGATTCACAGCTGTGCAAAAAGAATTTCAAACACATCACCAAAGCTGAAGAATTGACGCAGCGCCTGCCCGTGGCTGAAGAGTCTGCCGTGCGGCGAGTCCTGTTTACTGATCTCCGATGTCCGAGATCACCGCACGGACTCTGATGCAGGCCCTGCTGTGTAAGAACCGATGCATCGAGGGGACGCAGCTGGAATTGTCACACCGAAACCCGGATCTTCACGCATTGCATCGTCCCAGATCGTCAAGCTTCGCATCGAGGCGCCAGGTCTGTTGCATAGCTGGGGGACGCAGTAAGAAACTGACGCATCACCTCCCCACGCATTAAGAAACGGACAGATCACCTCCTTTCCAGTAAGGAACCAACGCATCACCTCCCCTGCACAGCAGTAAGGAACCAACACATCACCTCCCCCGGAGCAAGAAACTGACGCATCACCTACCCTGTGTGTAAGGAACCAATGCATCACCTTCCCTGCGAGCCTTTTTGCTTGTGTTTTTGATGCATCCAAGGTACCTTGTGTTGAAAGTGTTGCATTCCGCCATTTTCTAGGAACAGAACTATTTCTGCCTTATAAAGTCATATTTTGGTTACTGTATTGTGGATTTTTGTTATTTTGGTCTTGTTTGGTTTAGATGAAGATTACTTATTTTTCTAAACTGGTGTGTTGTCTATATGTAGTGTTTTCACAGTATTACTGTATGTGTGCCCAAATGCTTGGCACACTGCTTCTGAGATAAGCCTGTCTGCTCGTGCCAAGCTACCAATTGTTTTATCTAGGATGGACTACTGCAATTCTTTACTTGTAGTACTGCTAAAATACCTTTTAAACATAGTACAGATGCTTCAGAATGTGGAGTCAGACTGATTTATGGTTGAAGAAATCATCAGCCATTCCCAATGAGCTCAGGGAGCTCCATTGGCTTCCTGGCTGTAAAATACGATTTTCAAGGCTTAATGTCTATTTCACAAAATTATTTATAATAGCAGGTGAGGCCTCGCTGTTCTCCTGTTATCAGCACCTTTGTCATCTTGGATCTCAGTCTGCTTGACTGATAAAGTTCCCCAAATGTTTGCAAAACGTGAGTAGGGGGCAACTTCTCAGTAGTGATTACAGCTAAAGCCTGGAAGGCGCCACTGCCACTATTACGTGCTCAAAGCAACTTCGTTTTTTTTAAACATACAGTTTGGGGTCCCTCTTGAACGCAGCAAATTGGCTTGTTGCACTACATTTCATGTATTTTTGGTAAATCTAGCTCCTAATGACCAATTCAGAGCAATCAAATGTGTATGTGTTTTGAGGCAAGTCTCAGAAACTTTAGTTCTCCAAAAGAAACCAAACCCAGCTCAATTTTGACACACCCAGATATAGAAAGGCTTATATCATCAAATACCCCTTCTCAGGAAATGTGCTAAAGATATAAAATGCTCATCTGATACACATCATGCAGGTGTTTTAAATCTTGGATCTCTCCCTGTGCTGGTGCACTGAGTGCTACCTAGTGCCAATATGGGCCTCTGTGTGCCATGGTGCAAGGGTGCCTGTGTTAAACATAGGAGTGTTTTGTGCAGGAAGAGATACCTTCTTGCACAAAAACAATCCTTTGAGGCATTTTCCTATTTCTAAGTGGGCTGCAGAATACCTGGTATTTACTAAGGCACCCAGAGCCACGCAAGCTTGCTTTGTGTGGATTAGTAAACCCCACTAAAGTATTTGTGTTGCCTTGCGACATCTTTCAGGACACAAGGGCAAACAAGCCCTTTGTACATTTTTGCCTTTCCGTTAAAAAAGTTTAAAGTTGCAGGTTACTAATAATAAAAACGTATTTTTATATTGCGCTTTCAGCTGCAGGATGTGAGATTTCCGTGCTGTAAAGACAGGTTTACTGCACAGGCAGCTGGCTGGGAGCAGGTTGGTGAGTAGGTGAGGTGGGGGGAACAAAAAAAAGCCACTTACCTTCTAGCGGGAGAGGTCTCTCCTCATCTTCAGTCCCGGAAGAAGGCAGCATACAGGCAGCGTTATGATTGGTCTAAGCGCTGTGTTTCAGTGCTGAGATGGGGACAGGGAGTCTGTTCATGTTCCCCACCAGGCTGTGCATTACAGCCTGGTAGGGAACATGCAAAGTGAGCATGACTGTGTTGCTAGCCCAAGACGGCCAACCAAACCGTCATGCACACTTTAGAGTGTGCCCACCGCTCCTCCTCCTGTAACCTCCAACCCCACCCAGCCCTAACCTAGCACTGTAGCGAAGAAAAATGTAATGATAATAAGGATGTTATCATTTTATTTTTCCTTTTTCCTGCTCTTAGAGCAGTGGGGCGACGCTTCTCCGCCTTGGCAGAGGGGCCACCCCTGTTTTACTGTTGCTAAGGTCAATGTTACTCAGTTTATCAACAGTGTCAAAAAGAATTCCGATCTAGTCCTATAAAGCTTCAAAATAATGACCTTGTAGTTAATCCCAACCATGAATCTGCTCATGCCTTATAGAAGAGATGCAAGTTAGTTGTGTTATGTGAGTGACTCTAAGTCAGTCGGTGTATTTATTATAGAGACAGATATGTTTATGTTTCTAACTTGTGCATAAAGTTTTTTCTACAAAACATGGCAGCAGCATACATGTGCTTAGGAACAGCCATCAAGTTGATCTTTCAGTTTAGATTAAAATCCAAGTTACTTACAGAGAATGAATTGGTAATTAATTTTGTTTTATCCCCTGATAAAGGCATCCGACAAAAACCGTTTCCATTCTAAGCTAATATAAATGGCCACTGCTGGCTGGCTTAACAAGAAAAAATCATTAAGCAGTAGATAAGAGGATAAAAATAATTATTTTGCAAACAACGTAAATAGATCTATGAGCAAGCGTAGGAACTGTCTTATTTTCTCAAAGCCCGTAGCTCAAGTTAGTGTTGAGAAACGTTAATGTAGTGCATTCTAATCGTATGCCTGAAAATCGAAATTTTGTTTATTTCATGATAAATGTATCTAGGTAAAACAACTAGTGAGGTGTTTTCCTTAGTTCTTGCAGTTAGAGAGGCAACCTTGCAATATCACAAATGAAATTGCAGGTGTTGGCTAATGAATGGATACATGAATATTAATGTATAGTTAGCTAAAAATGATTACAATTTCAAAAAGAAATGATTGAGTGAAGAAACATGAAAAATTAATAATAATTGATCAACATCACCTCACATTTATTACGGACATCACCATGGACCTTTAAATGCAGAAAGTAAAAAGAATGATTAAACACAGGGGTAGGTCAATTACTTGCATTGCTTCATCCATGAAGTAGTTGGCTCTATGAATTTAGTAAATCTTGTAATAAGCTGCGGGTGTTCCTTTTGTAGACAGAATAATGCCGTCTGACCATAGCTTGGTGTACTATAAAAATTAAACAGATTTCTGAGCCAACACCTGTTCCATTTTAAAAGCCAGAGAGATAAACACATATGTACAAACGTTTCTGTTTTAAAATTGGAAAGTCTACAGTTTTTTGAGAGACAGTGAAAGCCACTTGGGTAGGAAATTAAGAGCTGGGATCAAGCCAAGCCTAATAGACGTTAAGGGCCAGATTTACAAACAATTCATGCAGCACAACGCAGCAAGACAACTTGATGAGCTGTGCTGCTCTGCATGAGGGAGAGTCCAGGAATGTGCCATATCTAATAACATATGACACATTCTTGCTCTCTCCCTGCACTGGCGAACTGAGTGCTGCCTGGTACCATTGCAGGTACCATTGCATAGTGCAAGGATGCCTGCGTTATGATTTAGATTGTTTTTGGGCATGAAGGGACACCTTCCTGCACAAAAACAATCCTTAGAGGGATTTTCCTCATTCTAGGTGTGCTGCAGAATGCAGCACACCTAGAAAGAGGAAATAATGAGGGGAAATAAATATATCTCTTCTTGTTAAGCCTCTTTTGGGATGCATACCATTTTAATGCAATACCAGGTTTACTATTCCTAGTAAATCTGGCATTGCATCAAAATCCATGGGTGGATGCATGAGAACACCCTTGCTCCACTCATGGAACGCCTTCCTAACGCAGAGTATAGCAAGGCAGTGATTTGTGCTACCTTGAGTTACTCTGGATACACAAAGCCACGCAGAGCCATGCAAGGTGTCTTTGTGTGGCTTTGTAAATCTCACTAAAGGGCTTGAATTCCCTTGCCTCACATTGCATGATACAAGGGCAACACAAACACCCTTTGTAAATCTGGGCCTCACTTTTGTTTGTGGACTATCATATAAATGCCACTAAAATACGTTTGGGACTGTGTATATTTACAAGAACTATAGGCCACATGTATGAGCCATTTTGTGTATGCAAACCGCAATTCACAGAATTAGGCAATTTGAGACTGCAAAAATCAATTAATCAAGTGCGGCTACTCTCCAGTGAAGGTCTCAAGTTGCTGAGGGGTGGGCGGGGGGGGGGGTTGCTGTTCCTTAAGTGCTATTCTGTTCAGTCGAAGAGCCAGGTCTTGAGGTGCTTCCTGAATTGAGTCAGTGAGAGGGATTGTCTGAGGTGGGTCGCAGGGTGTTTCAGGTATTCTCCTCCAGTTCTTCTCTTGTGGATCCGGAGTGGTGGTGTCTGCTGGGGAGGTGGAATAAGAGGTGGTGGTGCAGGTATGTTGGTCCTGTGTCATGGAGGGCTTTGTAGGTGTGCGTGAGGAGCTTTAATGTGACCCTTTTGTTGACTGGGAGCCAGTGGGGATCTTGGAGGTGTTCAGAGATGTGGCTGCAGTGAGAGATATCGAGTTTCTGGGTGATGCCGGCATAGAATGCGCTGCCATAGCAGAGTCTGTTGCTGATGAGTGTGTGGGTGACTTTTTCGAGATTCGGTGGGGATCCATCTGAATGTTTTTCAAAGCAGGTGGAGAGTGTGGATGTATGATGAGGTGGCAGCATTGATCTGATGGTTCATTGTGAGCATGGAGTCCAGTATGATGCTCAGGTTTCATGTATAGTATGTGGGGGTGTGCGGGGTTCGCAATCTGGAGGGTCAGCAGGAGCCATTTCAAGCTGAGGGTGAGGGTCCTATAATGAGGACTTTGGTGTTGTCCAAATTCAGTTTGAGGCAGCTGCTCTTCATCCAAGTGGTGATGACCTTCATTCCTCTGTGTAAGTTGTTTCTGGAAGTTGTTGGTTCGTTGCTGAGGAGAGAATCAGTTGGGTATAATTTGGAAAAATGCTTTCTGCCATTAGAAAGCCTAAATAGCGATTCTGTGACTTGTTATCGAATCACAATTCTGGTTTAGCGGTTTGAAAATTGGACGAGACATGTTTAAGTCGCCACGTCCTAATCCCAAATTCCAATGATATATTCTGAATGGTTTTGCGACCAAAATTCGGTCACAAAACGGGCACCAATTACCACCATTTGAAAAATTGTGGTAACCCGTTTGCATATGGGAAGGGACATCTTCCTCTTTGAGAATGGTTGGTAAACCATTCTTTAAGAGCAGGTAGAGCTCTCATGAACCATTGTATGTTCTAAAAAAATGAAAAGAACACTTTTCATTTATTATTTTGAAACACATCCTATTTTTCTAAACACCAGAGGTATAACGATGGACCCTTCTTAATGCCAGAACCTGACTACCTTTCTCCCCGAAATAATAAATGGCCCTTAAATGACTAAAGGGAATTGTGTGCACACTGACTGGCACCCATCGTTACTGTGCCTATTCCATAGGGAATCCAAATACAAGTCAAACAACCGCAAAGGTGCACCACAAAGAACAAGAAATGGATTCAAATGGCATTGATGAGAAAAAAAAAGGAATTTTTTTCTCCACAGAGATGTTGATAATCTTCAAGTAATCTTTATTTTCAATTTTTCAATACAACGTACAGCCGACGCGTTTCGTCCCAAGCCGAAACACCCGCAAGGACGCTGTGTTCGCGAACACAGAGCGTCCTTGCGGGTGTTTCGGCGGGACGAAGGCTTTGTGGATGGGCGCCGGCTGTTTTAATACGAACGGCCTACTGTAATGCAGTGCCCACATCCTCTTCCCAGGGACTGACAGGACCTTTTGTCCCTTGGCACTCCGATAAATACTACAGAACGTGAAAATGAGCCATACACATATTAAGTTGTGAGATCAACCTTTGCCAATATTTAGGAACCCTGCAAATCCTTGTCCCCACTGAGTTATAAAGTATATAGTTCAACCCTGTCTGTTTCAAACTGGATGAAAAAATAATAAATATATATACCAGCTTGCACAATGGGATATTGAGTCTGGGAAGACGTTCTCCGGACCCTGTGTTTTCTGCACATTTCGCTCTAAAAGGGACAGACCACATCTATAAAAGCCCCAGCTTGGGACGAAACGCGTCAGCTGTACGTTGTATTGAAAAATTGAAAATAAAGATTACTTGAAGATTATCAACATCTCTGTGGAGAAAAAAAATCCTTTTTTTTTCTCATCAATGTCATTTGAATCCATTTCTTGTTCTTTGTGGTGCACCTTTGCGGTTGTTTGACATCCTATTTTTCTCTAAAGAAAATGGGCTGCATTTCCCCCCCCCAAAATTGCTTTATTTAAAAGAAATCACAGATATGGTGGTCTGCTGACCCTAGCAGGCCACTATCCCTTTAATGCCTGCAATTCCTAATGGGTCACAAATTGCAACCTACCTCATTAAAATTCATGAGGTAGGTCGATATACAACCCATTAATAATCACTATCGACAACTTTTACGTTATCTTACATTATGAATTGCGATTTCTGAATTGGGATCCGATAAGATTCGCAATGAGGAAATCGCAATTCTGAAATTTGAACAATGGGCCTTTAGTACTAATCAAGCATGTGCCCTCTTACTTAATGCAAGTTTTTCTTACTTAATTAAAATTAATTAGAGACAGTGCTTAATTTGAGCCTGTGGTTTCCGGTGCTTAGCACCTGCACTTATTTGTTAACACCAGCGCTTTTAACAGTCTGCCACAATGTAGCGCTGTCTGGCTTATTTAGAGGTGACCACAACAGTAAGTTATTTATTCAGCATACATTAGAAGTGTCTATTACCTGCCACCATAACATTCTCGTAGCTTTGGGTGCCTGAAATAGTCTGTATTGCCACACTTGTAGGAGTGGGATGTAAGTATTTTGTTGCTACTATCATTGGGAGCATGGCAGAGGCAATGTATGCTGCAAGCAGCAGTGGCCTCCTGACAATGACCCTAGCACATATTTCTTTACAATTTAAGCGCTGATTAGAGAGCTTTATTTATTCTTGTTTTTAACAAAGGGAATTGAAATACTATAACATAGAATTCATCAACTATAAGAGATTATAAGGCACTGTGTAAATAACTCCACTAGGGCTCAAATTTTTAGCATTTTTCTTTCCATATCTAATATTTCAATGGAATCTCACCTGCACTCCTTAGTTTACCGCATATTTTGATAAATGCAGCTTTCATTTGATAGTGATTGATTTGATAGGCCATATTAAACATTTTAATATTGATCTATATATGTGTTACATTGGAAGTGGTCAAAAAACTTCCCTAACATCCCTGGAAAAGTTTGTGACCAATAGATCAACAATGACTTTGACTTAATTTTTACTGTAATTAGCAAATGATTAGGTATAGATTTGCATAGGGGGCATGGCCTGGATCGCGGCCCAGATGGCAGCTCACTTCTAATCTCCTACGAGCCTTCGGTAGAACCCCAACACCACCATGCATACAATGTGCTCTGGTATGAGCATTTAGATTTGAAGGACCCCTGACGATGGTAACTCTTTCAGCTAGATTGAAGACAGGAATCTAGTTGGATATGGCTGGCCGTCAGGATGCTCCAAACAATGCAGCTTCTAAGATTACGGAACCAACATTGGGATCTCTGCAATGCTTCTCGGAGCTAGGGCAGCAATCAACAGCTATGAAGACACTACGCACCAAACATCTTTTAGCAGGGAGAGTTCACTCTGATCTTTGGCATTGTTGTGGAAAGCCTCCATTTGCGTGAAGGGAGCCACTGTGACAATGTGCTGTACCACAGCTGAAGAAGGTACCTATTTGCATACACTTAGTGCTTAAATCTTACTTGACCAATGCCTCTGAGTCTGCTGTCTCTCCTACTTTACGCATCACCTTTTTACATGGCTACCAGAAAAAACACAGGGCAGTATGATTATGAGATGTGTCTAACTTGATTACATGCGCAGATAGATTAGCATCTCAGTTATAACTATCTGCTAGAGGGGTCACATTTTAGGGGAGGCAATTATGAACGTGCTCTATCTGCATTTGTTACATTATCCCAATAAGGTGATGCTCTTGTTTTGTGCACTAGTAGCCAGTATCATGGCACACTCCTAGGACAAAAAAGATAAGGAGGCAAAGGGCAAACTTTAACACACAAAACGGTATCCTCCAATACCAGAATCTCCAATAAAAGATAAACTTGAAGCCATCCTTAAAAAGCTCAACACAGTTCATGATATTGCCCAAGGTACAAAAAGGAATACTGATCTACTCCAAGTCGAGGTGACGGGTATCTGTAAAGACCTAAAAGAGCTTACTATCAGTATATTGAATGCTGAGTTCAGGATCAGCTTCTTAGAAGGCTGCAATAATGTTCTCTGCAAACAGATTCAACCAACAGATAGTATTCTGGTCAGACTACGGCGCAATGTAACTGAATTGGAAGATCACAACAGAAGAAGTAATCTGAGAATATTTGGGCTGCTGGCAGGCTCTGAAAAAGGAGCCATTTTGCACATTGACATCCTGGAGTTTGGATCTCAGATACTCTGCAAATCAAGTTCCTAAAATACTTTGAAATTGAGTTCCTACTTACAAATTGAATAAACTTTCATTTCCACGCCGCTGATATTCAAACCTCTGCACCAGGAAAGTCTACTACAGGTCTATGCAAGAGGTACTGTTATTAGAAAGAAAGGCTTCCTTGCATTGCAAAATCAACTCACAAATTTGGATAACCAACATTCTTTTGCTCACTCTTCAAAATACACACTTATTTTCAAGGGTGAAACCAAGATTTTCTCAGACCCAGCTGATCTTCTTACTGTCTTAGTCAATAAGTCAAAATTTAGCATGGAAGCAGAATTGTCGCAGAGTGACGTACTTAAATGAGACATTTGTATCATAAGCTGTAGTGAGTTTAGTTAGGAAATATTAGAACACTTAGGCTTATACCCCTCCCACAAGTGTTACAGACTTCATTAGAAAGTGAAGTCTAAGGAGATGTTTACACCTAATCCATACTTTGTTACCAGTTAACGGAGGATTTTCCAGGTTATGTGAATGATCTTTCTTGTCTTTTGCTGTTTTCAATCGTTTGTTAGCGTGCTACTGTTGCTGATCACAATATGAAGGTCTGCACTGTTTTGAAGCCCTTGTGATGGAGAAGAGTTGCATTCTGTGCATACTAAGGGTTCTGGATATCGTAAAAAGTTTGTATATGCTGATTTGATCTGTGCCAATCATTAGCTCCCATGTTTTCTTCTTTTTTTCTTCCAAGCCTAGGTCACTCCAGTGGCTTGCTCCTCTGGCCAGGTCCTACACAGTTTCTTATTGTTACCTCATCTCTTGGAGACTTCCCCAGGTGTGAGAGTATGGTTCTTAGTGGTCTTGGGAAACATGGTTTGTTTCAATAGGTCTATTATGAGATCTCGTCTTGTCCTTTGTAAGTTTAAATCCTGCTTTCTATCTTTGTTTTTTACATACTTTTATTTTCTCTCTGTCCCTCCTTGTTTCCTCATATAGTTCCAAAGGGATATTTCCTCATTTCATATCTTCTAAAGATTAGCTCAAATACATATGTATGGCTTCTTGGACCAATCAATCAATCAATCAATCAATCACGGCATTTATAGAGCACGCTACTCACCCGGGAGGGTCTCAAGGCGCTGGGGGAGGGGGTATATTACTGCTCGAACAGCCAGGTCTTGAGCTGCTTCCTGAAGGAGAGATAGTCCTGGGTTCGCCGAAGGTGGGTGGGGAGGGAGTTCCAGGTCTTGGCTGCCAGGTAGGAGAAGGATCTTCCTCCGGCGGTGGCTCTGCGAATGCGTGGTACGGTGGCGAGGGCGTGGCTGGTTGATCGTAGCTGGTGGGTGGGCGTGTAGAAGGTCATGCGGTCGTTGAGGTACTTGGGGCCCAGGTCGTGGAGAGCCTTGTGTGCGTGGGTGAGGAGTCTGAACGTGATTCTCTTGCTGACGGGGAGCCAGTGCAGGTCTTTCAGGTGTCCGGTGATGTGGCTGTGTCGGGGGATGTCCAGGATGAGTCGTGCGGAGGCGTTCTGGATGCGCTGGAGTCTTTTTTGAAGTTTGGCTGTGGTTCCGGCGTAGAGGGTGTTCCCATAGTCCAGTCGGCTGGTGACGAGTGCCTGGGTGACGGTCTTCCTGGTTTCAGTGGGGATCCATCTGAAGATCTTGCGGAGCATGCGCAGGGTGTTGAAGCACGAAGATGAGACGGCGTTGACTTGTCTGGTCATCGACAGGGAGGAGTCCAGGATGAAGCCCAGGTTGCGTGCGTGGTCCGTTGGCTTGGGAGCGGTGCCCAGGGCCGGGGGCCACCATGAGTCATCCCAGGCGGAGGGTGATGATCCCAGGATGAGGACTTCCGTCTTGTCTGAGTTCAGTTTAAGGCGGCTGTTCCTCATCCAGTCGGCGACGTCTATCATCCCGTTGTGTAGGTTGGCTCTGGCGGTGGTGGGGTCGTTGGTGAGGGAGAGGATCAGCTGGGTGTCGTCGGCGTAGGAGATGATGTTGAGGTTGTGTTGGCGTGCGATGGCTGCAAGGGGGCTAATGTAGACATTGAAGAGGGTTGGAATGAGTGAAGATCCTTGCAGATGACTTCGGTGGCCTCGGATCTGAACGGGGGGAGGCGGACTCTCTGGGTTCTTCCGGCAAGGAATGAGATGATCCATTCCAGTGCTTTCTATCGGATTCCGATGTTGCTGAGGCGCTTCACTAGGGTGCGGTGGCAGACGGTGTCGAACGCCGCAGAGAGGTCCAAGAGGATGAGGGCTGCTGTTTCCCCGTTGTCGGTTAGGGTTCTGATGTCGTCAGTGGCTGCGATTAGGGCGGTCTCGGTGCTGTGGTTGGCCCAAAACCCAGACTGCGAGGGGTCGAGGGATCCATTTGTCTCGAGGAAGGCGGCAAGCTGTTTGTTGACGGTCTTCTCGATGACTTTGGCCGGAAACGGAAGGAGCGAGATGGGACGGTAGTTCTTGAGGTCGGTGCGTCTGCCGTTGGTTTCTTCAGGAGGGCGGTAAGCTCGGCGTGCTTCCAGCTCTCCGGGAAGGTGGTGGTGTGGAAGGAGGAGTTGATGATGTCCCGGAGATGGGGTGAGATGATGGCGTTGGCTTTGTTGAAGACGTGGTGTGGGCAGGGGTAGGTTGGTGATCCGGAGTGGATGGAGTTCATCGTGCGGGTGGTGTCTTCGGTGTTGATCGGGGTCCAGTTGCAGAGGGTGGTGGTGGCGGGCGTTGGTTCGGCGGTAGGGTGCGTGGTCTGTGTGTTGAAGCTGTTATGTATGTCGGTGATCTTGCGGTGGAAGAACGTGGCGAGTGAGTTGCAGAGGTCTTGCGAGGGGGTGATGTCGTTGTTTCCGGCGCTGGGGTTGGAGAACTCTTTGACGATGCTGAAAAGTTCCTTGCTGTCGTGGGCGTTGTTGTCCGGTCGTTCTTTGAGGGCTGACTTCTTGGTGGTGCGGATCAGCTGGTGGTGTTTGCGGGTGGCGTGCTTTAGGGCGGTCCTGTTGTCTGTGGACTGGTCGAGCCGCCAGGCTTTCTCGAGAGTGCGGCAGTTCTTCTTGGATTCCTTGAGTTCGTTGGTGAACCAAGGGGTTTTCTTGCTGCCGGGTCTGCTGGGAGGGTTTTTTAGTGGTGCGAGGTCGTCGGCGCAGGCGGTCAGCCACTTGGCGAGGTTGCTGGCTGCTTCGTTTGGGTCTGTTGTGTTGGTGGGTGTGTTCTGGCTGAGGGAGGCGGTGAGCTGCTCGGCGGTGATCTTGCTCCTGCTCCGGCGGGGAACCTGTTGCGGGTGGTGGTGGGTCGCAGTATTTCTGAAGCTGAAGTGGACGCAGCTGTGGTCGGTCCAGTGGAGTCCGGTGGCGTGGCTGAAGGAGATGTGCTTGCTGGAAGAGAAGACGGGGTCAAGCGTGTGGCCGGCGTAGTGGGTGGGAGTGTTCACCAGTTGCTTGAGTCCGAGGTTGGCGAGGTTGTCCAGCAGGGCGGTGGTGTTTCTGTCGTTGTTGTTCTCCAGGTGGAAGTTGAGGTCCCCTATGAGAGGCGCTCCGTCGGTGCTCCCGCTGCGCGCGTCCGCTGCGCGGTCGCTCAGGGGGCGTCATCAGTAAGGAGCCGGGAGGGAAGGGAGGAGCAGCTGGGTGGCGGGAGCGGGGCGGCGAATGGAAACGCGGGGGGCGGGGCCGCAGGGAGGCAGCGGCGGGAAATGTCCTTAATTTTGCAAATCACTCCAATGCCATCCCACAAGATAATACAGCTTAAAACTAAGGAGTTTAACCATCCTGTCAAGAGAAGAAAAATATTAGAATATTCTAATGACTTGAAAGGTGACATAGTCTTACTATAAGAAACCAAAATTGGCTACAGGGAGGATTTATCCCTTGGAAAGGGATGGGTGATGGACATTACCTTCAACGAAAAAAATTATTTATTATATTAATCTCAAGGAGATCAGGCCTATCTATTATTTCATCTGAACACAATGGGGGGGGGGCAGATAGTTATTTACCAGACTCAAAAACAGAAAGAGCAATGAATATATATGCCCCTAATGGGGATGACCCACGGTTTTGATTCTTTCTTAATGCAGAATTATCAACTATTCCCACAGATTCTAATATAATAAAACATATCCTATTAAAAACATCATTACACTGAACAACATGACAATGCATAATATCAAAAACCGTTTCTTGGTCATTATTCTACAGATTTTAGCTTTAGAGTTTATCTCTATGGCAGGTCTCTCCATCTCGAAAAACTCCATCCTCTCTAAATGCTGCTCGCGATGGTAGGGTGTTCTATGCTAAGGAATGCTTCTGTCAGTCCAGGGCAACTCGCTTAGACCAACCAGAACTGTCGACCTAATGCCTTCAGCTGCACTCCAAAGACTTGGGCAACCGCGACCCTACAGCTGAACCCGGATGGTGGTTCGAAAAACAAAAATAAAAAAGTTTCTCAGATGAGAGAGCTGCACTTTCAAAAATAGCAAAGGAAAGAAAAATGTATTAGTTCATAGCTCTCGGCCTCAGGTTATAGCGTCTTTTTCCAGGTAATGTCTGGTCTTGAAACAGCAGTTCAGGCTCTGCAGTGTCCAGTTGAATTGACGGTGGCACAGCTCCTTGCAAAAGTTTGTCACTTTCCTGTTCAGAAATTGTTTCTTTTATGCGTGCATCACTGAAAGGTAGAAAACGAGGCACAGTCTCAGTCTCAGAGTCAGCAACACCCTCCTGGACCCACCGGTCGTACGGCAGAGGCAAAGGGACCCTCTTGCAGTGTACGCCGTGGATCCAGTTTTTCTTTCCTTCCACTCGAACGGCTGATCTCGTTGAGAGAAGAACTAGGTGGGGGCCAGTCCAACGGGGCTGGTCATTCTTTGTCTGCTGAAAATTCTTGACCAGCACCCAGGATCCAGGATCGATATGATGTCCTGGAGCTTTAGAGACCTGAGGCAGAGTATCGTGAACCTGTTGGTGTAAAACACGCAATTTAGCCGTCAATTCGTACAAATAGTCAAGCAGTACAGGGTGTTCGATCTCACTGAATTTTGTCGGCCTTGGCACTGCCCATATGTTGGCCAGACTGCCGAACACAATCTCATAGGGACTAAGTCCCACTCGCAAATGCACAGTCATTCTTGTTGATAGGAGTGCTAAAGGCAGGGCGTCGGGCCATTTAAGACTGGAGCTTGCTTGGATTTTGGCCAATTTTAGTTTTAATGTGCCACTGTAGCACTCTACTAGTCCAGCTGATTGGGGGTGATTTGCAGCGTGGAATTTTTGCTGGATACCTAGCCCTTCACATACTTTCTTCATCACTTGACCCACAAATTCGCTCCCATTGTCACTCCAGACCATTCTCGGCATTCCAAACCTAGGGAAGAACTCTTTAACAAGGGCTTTAGCTGTGGACAAGGCAGTGTTGTCCTTCAGGGGATATGCCTCTACCCATCTTGAAAAGGCACAAACAACAACGAGTACGTATTTTAAGTTGTTGCACCTCTCCATGTGGATGAAATCTAGCTGCAAAACCTCGAACGGGTACGTTGGAGGCGCAAAATGACCAGCTGGAGTTGGGGTTCCCCTACCAGGATTGTATTTCAGACACACCATGCAATTCTTGACTACATTCTGTGCACACTTAGGGATTCCAGCATTTTGCCATACTGGAGCCAACAACTTACAAATCCCTTTCACACTGATGTGAGCCATTCCATGGGCCATTGTAACCACTGCAAGCACATATGCATCGGGTAACAACCATCGCTGATGCTCTGACAATTCAACCCAATAACCATTTGCATCCAATTTACCCATACTTTCTCTCCACACACTCAATTCTTTCTCTGTGGCTCCAGCTTGAATAGACTTCACACTCTCTATCGTGTCGTCACACATTCCAACGTCACCAACCCATCTTGCAGGGCCTGCAACATACATTCGGCTCATCACATCCCATGCTGTTTCTTTCGCGACTTCATCAGCAAATGCATTTCCACGACCAACATCATCAGTCACCTTCTTGTGTGCACTGCATTTTACAATCGCAACTTGCAACGGCAAAGTAAGTGACGCGAGAAGTTCATTCACCAACTGACCATGCTGTATCTTAGCTCCATGCGAAGTCAGAAATCCACGTTCTTTCCACAATCGTCCAAAACTATGGGCCACACCGAATGCATACTGGCTGTCAGTATATATGGTCTCTTTCATCCCTTTCGATAACACACACGCTCATGTAGGTGCAATCAACTCTGCTGCTTGAGCTGAATTATGTGGGCCACGTGCAGCTTCAACAATCGTATGCAAAGTCGTAACAGCATATGCCGCAGTCGTATCACCATTCGGAAGCTTGAAGCATGAACCATCCACCCATAAGGTACCATCACTCTTCACAAGAGGAGTGTCCTGAAGGTCTACTCTCCCTTTCGTTTCTTCTTCTGTTCTGAGAAAACAATCATGCTGTTCAGAAGCATCTGTCTCTGTTACAATTGGCAACAATGTAGCTGGGTTCAACGTGTTGCATCTTTTTATGTGTACATGACTCGCTAGAAGGGTCAACTCATAACCTGACAATCGAGCACTAGTTAAGTGCTGTGTCTTGGTCCTATTTAGCAACGTGTCATCTGCATGTGGAACCATTACAATCAATGTATTATTCATCACTAAACCAGCAGACTGCCAAATAAAAACAGCTGCTGCCGCCGTGGCTCATAAGCAACTTGGCAATGCTTTAGCTACCGGGTCCAAAGTTGACGAAAAATACGCGCATGGACGCTGCTTGTTTCCGAACAACTGTGTCAACACTGACAATGCACAACCTTCTTTCTCATGGACATACAATGTAAAGGGCTTACTGTAGTCGGGGGTACCCAACACAGGAGCCGAACATAATGCATTGCCCAATTCGGAAAAACTTTTCTGACACTCTTCAGACCATGGGAGGGGATTTGGTGTATCTTTACAAGTTAAAGCCACCAAAGGTTTGGCCAACAAAGAAAAATTCGGTATCCATTGTCTGCAATATGATGTAATACCCAAGAAAGCACGCACTTCTCTCTGTGTCTTTGGTACACTCAATTTCGCTGTTGCCTGAATTCTTTCTGGGGTCAGTTTCCTTCCCTCCTTCGATAAGAGATGACCTAAGTAGGTCACTTCTTGTCGACAATATTGCAATTTAGAAAGAGACACTTTGTGATGTAAATCAGACAAATGACGCAACAATGACAGTGTGGCTTCTTTACAGATTTTCTCAGTATCTGCAGCAACAAGCAAATCATCAACATACTGAATAAGTGTAGCGCCATCAGGTAAAACAATCGTATCAAGCTGTGTTTTTAAAGCTTGACTATATATTGATGGACTTTCACAGCAGCCCTGGGGAGCGCGTTTGAAGCGGAAGCTTCGACCTCCTAAACTGAAGCCGAAAATATCCCTACTCTCCTCGGCAATCGGGATGCTGAAGAACGCATTCTTCAAGTCAATCACCGAGAAGCAAGTTGCGGAAGCCGGAATCATAGTCAATAGGGCAGTGATATCAGGAACTATTGGATATTGTGGCACAACGATTTTGTTCACTTCTCTAAGATCAATCACAAATCTGTAAACGGGTGGCTGAGAAGGGTCAGTGCGCTTCAAAACAGGCAGAACAGGACTATTGCAAACGTTGCCTCTTGTCTCTTCAATTACATCTTTTTCAATCAAATCATAAATGATCGCTAGCAACGCTTTTTCACCTTCGCTAGATATTTTATATTGGGGAATTCGTGGCATTTTAACGTTGGCTTTCAATGTCACAACATATGGCGGTATTTCAAAAAAACCCACATCATTAGGACCAGTAGCCCAAAGAATATCAGGAAGAAGCGACAACTCTGTCGGAAGTTTATCCTTTGACAAATACATTGGGGGGACCACTTTCTCACCTAGTGTAAGTTGTACTCCCGAAGGAGAACAATACAATGTCGCATACAATCTCTTCAACAGATCCAATCCTAACAAATTTTCACCACAACCAGTTGTCAGAATAAGGGGTGCTTCTAATTCACAATGTCCAACAGAAAGGGACATAGGACTAGAAATCGGGTTCCTAACCGGGACTCCAGAAAAACCTACTGAAACATTCATTTTGCCAGACAAAGGTGCGCCAGGGAGTTTAGAGTGTATAATAGAACTCTTTGTAGCACCAGTATCCAACAGAAAAGGCTTTGACACACCTGATGTAATCACCTCAACATAAGGTCCACTCTGATCTACTGGAACTGAAGCAACTCCCTCTCTCTGTCTATGGCTGTCCTAGCAATCATTACCTTCCATATTCTCATCTTCTGCATAGTAGTCATCAGTATAGTACTGAGGTGTCCTACCAGACGCGTTATTCTGTTGATCAAAACTATTCATTGAATTCTGTGGCGGAAAAGATTGCCCGTTCTGTAGGAAATTTCCACGTCCTCTACCTCTAGGCGCTTGTGGAGTACCTCGACCTCTTACGCTAGAAACACCATTCATACGCTGTAGCAGGGCAACTACTTTTAAAATGGCCCTCCTCTTTACAATATGCACACTGATTAGGGCCTACAGGAAAGCGTTGTTGAGGATATTCGGTCCTTTGCATGTTTCTCTGAAATTGCTGAGACTGCTGATAGTTACTCTGACCACCACGAGGCGGGTACGCCTGCTGTAATAGGACCTTCGTTTTTAACTCTTTCGTTTTCTTGTCTGCTCTATCTTTCTCATCTTTGTCCCTATTTTCGTAATACTGCGCAGTAGCCAGTATCTGTGCTGAAGAGGAAACGGCCCACGAACTTTCTGAATCTTTTAATTTCTTACACAACTCGGGAAGCAAATTATGCACGAACTTGTCAACGAACAACCGTTGACTACCTTCTGTACTCATATCTTGACCACTGTGGTCGATAAACGTTTCTTCGAACCTGGTGAAGAAATCAGACACGGTCTCATCTTTCTTTTGCTTACACGCAGACAATTTGTCCCAATTCACCCGCATCGCAGGCATCAAAGTCTTCATATAAGTAATTATCCTACCAGGGAGGTCTGCCACTAAAGGTTCGGGTTTAGCACCACCAACTTGTCTGCCATCAGCAGCAGCAATATTAACCCATGTATCACCTAACTCTTGATCATGATCCGCATGGCGAATCTTTCCCCATAAAGGCTGTGGAACAACATTTCCAAACAACATGTCTATATCCTCTAAATTCATAATGCAAGAGCCTGCAGTCTGTGACAATTCCTTGTAATACCCTGCAGGATTTTTGCGGGGGTCAAGCAAAGTCTGTTTAAGGGCCAAAACTTCAGCTCGTTTCCAAGGAACATGTACCCAAACACGCTGAAAGTGTGCTGGAACAGCATTGACGCGATTAGCGACATCAGCTGCAACGGCTTCCTTCCATACCGGAGGAACCTCTCTCATGGGATATTGTCTCGCTTTCCTTTTAACGGAGGAATCATGCTCAAATAATGACCGGGAAACACTCTCACTCCTAAACGACAATAATGTCGCAACTGCTTTTTTAACATCTGAACCCACAATTGTGCCTTTTGCAAACTCGAACCGTAGATGACATAACTCAGGTGGATTGGGCTCCAAATCATTTTCCTCTAAATCCTCACAAAGAAAAGTACACATTTTCTCAAAAACGTATCTCTGTTTCGGCTCTTCCCACTGATGGAAGACATCCATAACAGAATTTAGCTCATATGTCGTAGGGTCTGTAACCCATCTGTGTGCCAAATAATTCAATGTTTCCTGCTCTCTGGAGTCGGGCAGTTGACTACGCAATTGTTTGCTTGTTGAAACAGTGGTCATACTTGTTGCCCCAAAAAGAGGATACAGAAGACTAGCAACAGTGTTAGTCATTCTCTGGCGAACAGAAGGAGAAGTTGATGAAAGAACAGGAGTAAAAGCAGAGTGAGGCAAGGTAGATGCAGGTGCAGATGCAGATGCAGTAACAGTAGGAATATCAGAAGAGGCAGTCGATGCAGTAGGCAAAGTCGTAGGAAGTACAGGGGAAGCAGGTAGCAAAGTCAGCGGCCCTTGAGGAGGCTGAGCCGTAGCAGTAGGAGCCAACTGAAGAGGAGCTGGCGGTTGTGGAAGAACCTGGGGCACAACAACCGGAGGTTGCACAACTAAAGGTTGCGGAGGTGCAGTAGCACTCTGCGCATAGGGGGGTGGCGAACTTAATAAGTGAGACATTAACGGATCTTTCTCAAGTTCTTTTGCTGCATCTTGCTGAAGGGGTGGCAAGACTGGATAGCATTTATCGATCGCCATTTTACGTTGCCTGTGCAACTGTTCACTCGCTTGCTCTTCCTCATCATCTTTATATTGCATAGCAGCTTGCATTATCGAAATACCCTTTTCTCTTTTATTCTTTTTAGCTAATTTAATTTCTTTCTGTTTGGCTTCCTTTCGCCATAGGCGGAAAGAGTCAAACATCGCCGGCCGGGCTTTCTTCTTAAAAAGTCTAACCTCTAGATTATATAATATCTCTGTGTCAAAACTACCATATTGGGGCCATTTTAAAACGCCATCCCTTCTGGTGTATCGGATCCATACTTCATTATACGTGATGGGGCCCACGCCATGTTTCACGTAGAGCTCATAGGTTGAAGTTCCAATCGGAGGAACCGGACACGAGTCCTCCAATCGGGAATCCCTATTACAACCAAAACAAAACAAGTTTCCAAGTCTGCTATGACCAGGAATCTTCGCTCTCTAGTCTAGCTTCAAACTTCAAAGGATTATCGATTACGATAGTCTCGTGAATACACGAGTCCCTCGGCTTTGGGACTTGCAAGTTCCAAATCAAAGATCCCAAGGGGATACCCAAACTAAGAACCAAACTAAGGACTGGGAGACGCTCCACTTATACTTAACTGAGGTATCGATGACGTCACCAGAAGACTCGTCTATAGTTTCGCTCTACAAATCATCAAGGGTCCAAAACAGGGCGATAGTCAGGGCAGCAGTCCTTCGTAGCCGTCGGGAAGCGGGGAACCTCACAGCAAAGACTTTCGGACCACGTCGACATACAGGGGTCGATGAAGTGGCGGCCTTCCTCCAGAATTTTCACACGAAGCTCCTCACGAACCTCTGGCTTGGACCGGTACCGCTGATATCGCCCCACGTTGGGCGCCAACTGAAGTACTGGGTTTTTCGGAACCCAGCGGTGCCAGGGACACATCCTATGACTTCGGGTCCTTCCTGTTTCAGACTACAGAAACTCAGAGTCTTCTAGGTGAAGTCAAAGATCGAGTTTATTGGCTGCAACCAAGTAACAGGCGTCCTAGAAGTACAACACGGTGTATATTCTCAGGAGACTGCTCAATCTTACAAAGCCAGCCTTCTCTTTTTATACAAAATATTATGCTTCAGGCACACATTCCTTATTTTACAGTTGACCATTCACATATTTTCAATACAAAGAAAAAGCAGAGTCATGATGACAAGCCCATATTTCAGTTTGTTCAGCCCACAATCAATTACCCGGCAAGGCCCAGTATTTTCATCAGATATCGACAAAACCCCAATAAAAACGGGCGCCTCCTCCTCGTAAAGTAAGTCATAAAGAAAGAAACAGAGGCAGGTGTGTGTAAGATTAGGAAGGGTTTGTGTGCGATGAAGGGTTTATGGCATGTTGTTCCTTGATACTATCTCGACCGGACACTGGGAGAGAAACTGACCGAACAGGTTTGGCCTTGGGCAGTGGAGTCAGCTTGCCCAGGTCGTGCAGGAGTCAGCGAAGGTGTACGTGTCCTTCAGGCTCGGTTTTGGCCTTAGTCACCGGCCTATGTAAAGGGCAATCACAAAATGGCTGCCATTCACAAAATGGAACCCGAGGGTTCAGGACGGAGTCCCTGATTTAATGGTGACTTCGCCGCCCAAATATGACGAAAATTGGAATATGTAGTGTACTCGTCATTCTCGGTCTGCTGATACCAAATCGTCATGATACGAATATGTTTATGACACAGGTCCAAAATGTTCAGTACCACAGAAGTATATGTTATGCATCAATGGTTTTGAATCTAATGCGTAGGTGGGTTTTGCGACTGTGTAATGGCCTTGCCTCCCCAGACAGTTACTCCTCCCTGCTACGGTCCTCGTTGGGCTGTGGTCTGTTGAGGCTGTTTCCAGATGTTTGACCACCCACATCCTCCCTGCTGTGGTGGTAAAGTGGCTGTCTGACTTCGCTGGGACTGAACATATGGTGGATTTGGGTTACCTTGAGCTTAGTTTTGATGATGGGCATTCTGTGGAGACTGACCCAGGTTTATCAATCTCTGCTTGTGATAAGTTTTTAAGTGGCATCGTTCGGCCATGTGGCTCATTCAGTGGCAATAATAACATTCTCTGAGGTCCGGCTTTTGCCAACCTCCCTGACCTCAGTTGTTATAACTTGGTTGAAACCCTCTGGGGTTTTACAGTGGAGCCCCCATCATGACTGGTGCCATTTGTATGCTAGCAGCCAACGCGGCCCACTCAAAGGTGATCTTTTCAATTTGTCTTGGACCAATTTGGCGGTGTCTCTCTTGGCTTGCTCCTGCTATTCCCTGTCCTTTCCCTGTCTCTTACGGCTAGACCGGTCTACCTCAAAGCTGGCGAACCGGGTTTGAGTCTCGGCAACAATGCTCAACGTCCTGTGGTTCTGGGCAAATCACTTAATCTCCCCATGCCTAAAAAAAATAAAAAATAAAAAAATGAATGTGCCCATCTGTAGCAAAACTGGTGCTCATGTAAAGCGCTCTGAAACCTGATGTCTAGGGTCTAGTTTGCGCTATATGAAACTCCCCCAGAAAAAAAAGTTACAAACTCTTTTACACGCAGATCCCCTCTCAATACGTTGGTATCAGGCTAAGTTTAAACTGTTCAATGTCAGTTGTGCCCAGACATAATTATGTACTTGTGATGCTGCCAATAAGAGTTAAAGAACCATTGCTTGCTCAAATTGATTCTTTTTTTGTGGCAATTATTTTTATCAGCATGTCTAAAGTTCTGAGAAACAACAGTAAATACAGTGACATGTAAGTCCTAGATGGTCCTATGCAGAATTACAAATGTTGGTTGCTGTACATGCACTGATATCAAACAATACTAATTTATGAAAAGGGGGGAAGCAACAGAGGGAGGGAAGAAAAGAAGTCGGTGATATGCTTCTGGATCTCCAGGTGGGGTTCTCATTGGACTCCAGATGAAAGCCTTAATGGCCTTAGGCCTTATCTATCTGACGGAAGGTTGGGAGGGGTATCAGTTGGGGGAATGTTGGAAACTGGGCTCCTCTGCAGATGACCCACCCGCTTTTTGCCTCCAGTAGAACTGCTAGATGCTGGCTTTCGACTCTGATAGTGCACTGGGACTTTCCAACCAGGCACCAGTGCCAGTGCCCTTCCCCTAAAGTAATGTGAATTAGTACACCCAGTTGGCAAAGTACTTTGCCACTCCTATAGGTCCCTAATGTATGATATCTGTGGTGCCTGGGCAAGCTTGGTAATGGGGTCATCAGAGCTGCAGCACTGTATTGTGCTGCATGACCCAAATAAAAGTGAGTCTGCATGTCTGCCATTGCAGCCTGCACAATCAGTCTTTCTGCTTGAGAGAGACCATAGACACCCCGCGTGCTGCAGGGTCACTATTACTACTTTAATGTAAGTAAGCCACCTCCAAGGTAGGCCTCCTATACCCCAGGAGGCAGGGCACATCATAATAAAGTTGTGGATATGTATGTTCAGACATATATATCCCTACAGTAACGCTGTAAAGCAAGGTTCACTGTAAGTAACCGGCAGTCCATAGGATAACATGGGCTGGCTACCACACAAACTCTAGATAATCAGCTTCTTCATGCGACCACTGAATCGTGTCATGTTTGGCCTCAAACACCGTGCTTTTTCACCCGTTCTCGTGTCAACGGTGAGCCAGCATGCACAAAGCTGCCACCCTGAGCGGGTGCTCCCATAAAATATAGAGATACAGTGCCTTGGCTTGCTTCCCCAAGTCGTTTCCCGCTAAGGCAAAAGTCTGCCCTCCTGGTGTGTTGTACTGACAGTTCCCCAGAATGGAGACAAAAGTCTGGGCAGGAAGGAGGTCACACCTGCTCCCTTCCAGGATTCCTAGTGTTTACAGTAATCAAAGTAGTGAGCCTCAATTGCTTCACAACCCTTGATATGCAATTAAGTTGTCCCCCAGTGGAGGACAAAGCCCTTTCCGTGCCTCTGGTAGATTAGCATGCAGGCAGGTGGAAAACGTAGCCAGTCAGGAGGCGTACACCTCAAAAGGCCAGCTACATCTTTAGGGTCATTTAGGAGGTCTGTACAGCCAAGGAAGGGTTTTGCCCTTTTGGAAAAACACTGAAAGTAGAGATGTCTGGGTAGAAGTGACGTAGACCCACTGGATGTTACCACCGCAGGGGTGGATTAGCCCAGTGATTAGTAGCTCCCTGGACACTGTCCCTCCCACCCTTAACACCCCCTAAACAAGAAGTTAAGGGGCTCACTGGCACCAAAACCTTGGTTCGGCACAAGATTGCAAAGAAGGACGTCAAGAAGCAAGTGATCACCGATAACAAGATTTGGACTCTGCCGTAAAGCTCGAGAAGGGATACTTAAATCCCTGTGGCAGAATATACTGAAACTGCATGAACAACTTGAGTCCATGTCTGAAACTCACCTCTCCCTGCAAGAGGGACTCCTATGGATGCTGTAAATCAAGTCAGACTCCCCGCAATGGTGGTACTAGTTCCCTGCAAACTGCAGGTAAATCAGCGTGCTCATTCAGAAGAATTTCCATCACTGGGTCCGCTGACAGATATTGCAAATAAAAGCAATGAAGTTCATGCTGGGAATTGTAGTTGGGCTCACACCACGTTTTGAGCCACTACTGCACTCTCTTGGACCTCCAGCCACTGAAGTGACTTGGATTTATTTTACCGCAACCAAGGCATGTTGATGTTGACAATGAACCGGCTCCTACGTTTCTGTATCCTCAAACTGGTGAGGTCGACATTGTGGTAAAAGCATCTTTGGGGTGACCTGTCCCAGGTGATTAACAGGTAAAACTACCTCTGCACACCGAGCAGGGTAGAAATCCAGCTATTAAGCCTAGGTCTCGGAACCTCAATGACCTCTACTCTTCAAGAGCAGACCATGGTTCAAGACTCAAGTGACTGATTGTCAAGTGCTGCATTTTTGACAGCTCCCGTTCAAAGTGATTGACACCTCAAAGCTACCTCTGCACCCAGACTCACTGAGCAAGGTAAACGTGAACTGGCTGTTGAACCCTGGTCCTGGGACCCCAAAGACCTCTAGGGTGAGAAGTAATTCAACAGAGAAATGACAGTTTGATTTTTCCCATTGACCACAATGTTAAAAGCCTCAATTTAAAGCCCACTGCCAGTTCAGAAGTTCCCTCTGCACCCAGTGCACCTCTACAAGTAATCTGACTGTGCAAGATTAGTCCTGGGCCCTGGAGCACCTCCACCTCAAGAGTGTAAAACGTAAATCGACCACTATGTGACCGTTTGTCACTAGCGGGATATTTTTTGTTCACTGCAATGTTAAATGTCCTAAATCTTTAATGCATTTATTTACTAATGCTTTGAAAATTCATGACTCCGGTTTTGTATATGATAATATGTTCATTTTGTTGCCAACATTTATATAAAAATAATCCTTATTTTTTATAAATTGGTGTCAGAGTTCTTTAGAGTCGCCTCAATTACTTATGCACCATAATGGTACTGTAAAATCCTTCACACATGTTCCTGCAGTAATGCCTGACAGCTCTTTGCCGCACTACCAGGACTGAGGTAATGATTATTGTTGTTGAATCCAAGGACCATCTCTGTGTATTGTGAGAATATTGCATGGTAAGGCCTCCCAGCCATACCACATAATATTCTGCCTTGCAATAGGGAAGCATACCCAACACATATGTGAATTGGGGAGGGTTACCATATTCACCACCTGAGTACAACCCCAGAGAGAGGGGTTCAGGTGGGACCATCTCAGGAAGTCCAATCTCATTTGCTCAATTACTCGGTTCAGGTTGCTTGCCACCATGTGCTCCAGGGCCATGTTGACAAGGACGCCCAGATACCGGAGTCAAGAGTTCTTCCACAGGAAAGGGTAACCAACAATGGCTGCAGATGTGGTGATTCACAGCAACGGCTTGACCGCAATGTTAAAAGCCTCAATTTAAATCCCACTGCCAGTTCAGAAGTTTCATCTGCACCTGGTGTCCCCATACAAGTAATCTAACTGTGCAAACCTAGTCCTGGGCCCTGGAAGACCTCCAACTCAAGAGGGTAAAACGTAACTTGACCACTATGTGAACGTTTGTCACTAGCAGCATTTCTTGTTGACCGCAATGTTAAATGTCTGAAGTGTTCTTTTTGGTGCCTTCATCTATATAAAGAAAAGCTTTTTTTTTTATAAATTGGTGTCAGATTTCTTAAGAGTCGCCTCAATTACTTATGCACCATAATGGTACTGTAAAATCCTTTACATACGTTCCTCCAGTCATGCCTGACAGCTCTTTGCCACACTACCAGGACTGAGGTAATGTTTATTGTTGTTAAATCCAAGGACCATCTCTGTGTATTGTGAGAATATTGCATGGTAAGGCCTCCCAGCCATACCACATAATATTCTGGGGAGCACACCCAACAAGTATTTGAATTAGGGGAGGGTAACCATCTTCACCACCTGAGTACAACCCCAGAAAGAGAGGTTCAGGTGGGACCATCTCAGGAAGTTAAATTGCATTTGCTCAATTAGTGGGTCCAGGATTCTTGCCACCATGTACTCCAGGCCCATGTTGACCAGGACGCCCATATACCGGAGTCACAAGTTCTTCCACTGGAAAGGGTAACCAACGATGGCTGCACATGTGGTAATGCACAACAACTGTTTGGCCTCGCTCTTCTCCCAGTTCACCTTGTAGCTGATATTGCCACAAAGGCATCAATGGTCTCCAGCAGTGTGGGGATGAAGGAAGGTAGCACCAATAGGGTGAGCAAGATGTCATCCGCATATACAGTGACGAGGGACCTCTGCGCGAGGGCATATTGACTATCTGATCTGTTTGGCACAGGGACACCACTTTTTGCTCCATTGCAAGGAGAAATAGTAGGGGATGACAGTGAGAAAACCTTATGGGTATCCACGCAGACCAGGAAGGGGTCAGAAAGACCTGCACCGAGGGGGAATTGTAGAACCATCTTACTCTGGAGATGAAGTAATCACCAAGGCTAAATTTCCGTAGCGCGCAAACAGGTAGTCTCCTTTTATCCTGTTAAAGGCATTCTCAGCATCCAACAGCAGTGCTAAGGCTTCTTCCGGAATGTCCGCTGCTAGCCAGACCCCATAGGCTAATGTGTGGAGGTGGTTGCATGACGAACGACCTCGGATACACCCCACCTGCAAGAGGCGCATAAGAGATGGGAGAACTCACTTGAGGTGGGAGGCCAGTATTCTGGCCAGTATTTTGACATCCCTGTTAAGCAGGGATATGGAATAATAACTGCAGCAGAGAAGGGGGGCCTTTCCTAGTTTGGGAAGAACCGATATTAGCACCCTGTTGGACAGTAATCCCAAAAAGCCAGATCAGTAGATCTCAGTGAAAGCCTCATGAAGATGGTCCACCACTTAGGCTTTGGTCCGCTAGTAGCACTCTGCCGGAAAGCCTGGGGCCTTGTGATAGGGTAGGGTTGAAAACTGGCCAAATGGTAGATTATGACCTATGGCCCTGGGATGGAAAATGTCAAACTTCAGTAAAGTGTTCTTATCTTTAGGCTTGCAGTAAGTTTTTGTTTGGAGTTCCCCATTTTCAGCAAATATCATAAAATCCAGAAAGGTGATAGTTCTGGGATCCATTGCATGTGCCAGATTTAAAATTTGCATCATACCCATTAATCCATTCCAATAACTGATTAAGTGATTTTTCCCGTCCTTCCCAAACAATCAAAATGTTGTTGGTTTGGCGTTTCCAGATCTTAATCATTTCTTTAAAAGGGTAATCAGTGTTTCCGATGTGTCTGTTCTCAAATTTGAATCTCTATAATTCTGCTAAACTTGGAGCAAAGTTACTCCCCATTGAAGTTCCGAATATTTGGAGGTAGAGTTTACATTTAAATTCAAAGAATTTCTCCATTAGGGCTAAGCGTGCATACTCCAAAAGGAATTCGCGTAGAGTGGTGTATTCTCAAATGATTTCGTCAAGGATTTTCTTTTTTGTTAAATTCCTTTTATTGGCATTTTAAGATATCACAAATACATGATACATTCATAGGATTATGACATGTAGAGTTTTTTTCTCGTTGGCAAAATAGAATGATAAACAGGTCGAGAAGAACAAGGGAACTCGACAGTTACTCAACACTGAGTTTGAGTCAGTGGGTCACATAGCATAAGTTAAAACATGAAGTATTCGTAGCCGATTCCAGAGATGTGCAAGAGACTATGCAAAACGGCATCATAGATGAAGTGCCAACTTGTATGGGCATTGGACGCAAACTGGGAGTGTATATGGAATCGGACAGAAGTTCATGTGTAATGTGGGCATAGTTTGTTAGTGTCAGGGTGGCGGGGATAAGATGGATTGGTCTGAGTTGCGAGTGCGCAGCCATGGTACAAACGGGCCCTAGATGACCTTGGGTCTGGATACGACTGACATCAAGTCCCAGAATGTGAACAGTTGCTCTTGACAATAGGTAATGTAATGTATCTAATTATCGATTGTGGGGGCATTCTGTTACCCCCCGTGTATTGCCACACAGTAAGAGCCTCATGGCGAGGAGGTAACAATATGCTGCTATTGGGCCATCTTTAGTGTATCCCAGCAGACCTGACAAGGTTGCAGGTTCCAGTGATATGACCAGAATTTCTAGGATAGCATTGAAAATATCCCTCAAGAATTGCGCTAGAGAGGGAACAATTCCACACAATGTGTAGGAATGAGGCTAGTGGGGTGTGGCATCTCCTGCGGTTGGCACCTGGTCTTAGGCCCAAACGGCAAAGTTGCAAACGGGTTCTGTAAAATCGGTGGATTCATTTAAAATGAATTAGCCTTAGTTTGTAGTTAGGGGAGAGGAATTCTGATTGTCTGCAGCAATAACGCCATTGCTTATTGGTCACAGAGGGGTGTAGCTTTGAGCACCATACTTTGAGTACCTTTGTTTGTGCCACTGGGTAGGTGCCTTGCATCGTGCTGTTGAGGCTATGATAAGTCTGCATGGAGATGGATCATCAGCATGTGTTAGCATGTGTTCAAGGGCCAAGAGGGTGAGGGGAGGGTTTGGGTATGTACTGTGTATTTGGCTAAATGTTGCACGAATTTGGTAATAGAGTAACAAATCGGAGAGAGTAGGCAGAGTTCTCCTAGCAAAGGCTAGGGAATTTAGAAATGTGCCCCCGGGATTTAAATCCGCAAGGTGTGAGGCCTAGTTGTCGCGCTTTGGTCGCATTGCCTTTATCAACCAGTAGAGGCAATTGAGGGTTATTGATCAGTGGGATTGAAGGAGCATATAGTACAGTGTTGCCAGATCTTTTGCGCAAGCCATCTCAGGACCAGCGCAATGTTTTGATTGTATAATGTTGTTTCTGGTGAGTTTATGAGCCTGGTGTATTGCGACTTGCAATGGGATAGGCTTCTGCTCTGTTTTTCTCAACCACTATGTGAGAATGAAAAAGGGTCGGGTATACCCAGTGATGAAGGTACTGAGCCTCTGCACAGTATGCATATAAAGAAATATCCAGCACACTCATGTGTGAGGATTTCCAAGGATACACAAGGTTGTTTGCCAGCCAGACTAAGGAGACCGTGAGTGCGCAAAGCCTTCTGAACAGAGCTTGATTCAGCGGGAGGGGAAGGTTGTTAAAAAGATTTAGGCCCCTTGCACTGTTGGAACGTCACTTTTTGTGACGTTCCGTGGCGCAGAAGCCTGCTCCATATTTATGAAACAGCAGTAAGCCACTTTTTTTGGCTTAATACTGCCTCATAAATACTGTTCCCTTTAACACAGTTTTCTGCGTTAAAGGGTGTGCAGTGGGTTTCCTGGGGCGTTCCCAGCAACATCCATGGCATTTTGACACTGCCTCTAAATCTGAGGCAGCGCCAAAAAATGTACACCTCCCCAGGGGAGGCAACGCGGGGAGAAATATCTTTGTTTCTCCTCGTTTTTCCTTTTTCTATAGAAAAAGGAAAAAGCCTCTTGTAATTGTTTTTGTGCAGGAAGGTTTCCCTTCCTGCACAAAAACAATCATCCCCTCAACACAGGCACCCTTGCACCATGGTACAAAGGTGTCTGAGTTGGCACACGTTAGCCTATTGTGCACCGGCGCTGGGGAAAAGGACAGGGATGCGCGGTATCTCATAGATACAGCGCATTCCTGCCCTTTTCTTTTGCCGTAGGGGAGTGCTGCAGTAAGGCCTGCTGCGCTGCCCTACGGCAAATACACATAAATGAGGCCCATAGTAATTTAGGAAGGACAATCATTTTCACCACTTCTACCCTGCCAGCTACTGATAATGGAAATTTGGACCAGGTGGCTATCTTCCCCTTAAGTCAGTTTATTGTGCGTCCGTAGTTCATATTCCACAGTTCTTGCTCATTGCTGCTTAACCAGTCACCCAGGTTTTTGACAGGGCCTTGGGCCTATGCTAGGGGATATTCCAGTGCAAAGGGATGGGTGTGATAAGTCAGAGGAAATATGGTTGGTTTCGACCAATTAATTTGGATATCAGATAAACCCCCATATTTAGTGATTTCTTGTAGTACAGGGTTTAAGTTTACCTTAGGGTCATGTATGTACAGTGTGATGTCGTTAGCATATATTTTGATGATCAACCCTCTAAAAGTAAATCCTTTACCTCTGGCTGCATGGTGTTGTCTTAGGAACGCTGCTAATGGCTCCATCACAATAGCAAAGAGGAGGTTTGATAGGGGGCCTCTCTGTCTCGTGCCACGTGTAATGGGGAATGGAGTCGAAAGTAAGCCATTTGCACCTAGCCGGGCCGTGGGTATAGAGTAAAGAAGCCTAATTTGTTAAATATATAAGGGGCTTAAGCCAAGTCGAAATAGAACAGTGAAGAGGGATGGCCATTCCAGAGAGTCAAATGCCTTTGTGTCATCCAGAAGGGCAGCTAGAGCGGGCACATGGGCGCCCAGATAGTGTAAGACAGCGAATAATGTGTGCAGGTGGTGTGCTATAGACCAACCAGGAATGAAGCCAGATTGGCCAGGTTTGGCAATGAGCGTGAGCAGTGGTTGCAGTTGGGTCGTGAGTAGTTTTGCATAACTTTTGTTCTACATTTATAAGCAACAGTGGATGCTATGAATATCAAAGGTTCGTGGACTTTCCGGGTTTGGGCAATGATAGTATTACCACTTCTCACACGGTTAAGGGGGGAGAGTCTCGGTCTTTATGTATTCCTGAGAGATCGCAAGAAGGCGTGGCACTAAAATTGGTGTATAGCATGTATAAAAGGATGTGGTCAGCCCATCTCGTCTGGGGGCCTTATCACTGCATAGACTGTTAATGACATGAAGAATATCTTCTGTAGTGAAGGGTTCATCTAACTACGCATGATGTGCCCTGCCTAGCCATAGTAGCTGAATAGAGTTAGATCGGGGTCAATTCCTCTGACATGTCTGGGTAGGTGGAGGTATATAATGAGGAATAGAAGTTTGTTAGGTGAGTTAGTATCTCCTGTGGTCCTCTCACCAAACTATAATCCTAGTCCACCAGCACAGCAATATAAAATGCATTGTGCAGTGGCCTCAGGATAGTGGCAAGGCCTTTGCCCGGGTGATCCCCTTCCCCATATCGTCTAGCAGCAGCATATTTCATGCCGAGCTTCATCCTCAAATTCAGAGATTTTTTCCATTGGGGCCGCCAAGTGTGTCTGTTTATTGGTGCTGTAAAATAATAATTCAGTGTCATGGATAAAATCTTCAAGCTTCCTAAGAGACTGCCTAATAGCTTTCAATACTCCAGCCTGTCTGGCAATACATGCTCTGCACTTTACCACCTTGAAGGCCTCCCTGAGCATGGAGGGGGAAGAAACTGATCTCACATTGAGTGTAAAGTTTTCTACTATATCCTTGCGAATTTCTTCTCTAAAGGAGGAGTCTGATAGAGCATGAGGAGTGAGCCGGCAATTAAATTTGTGTCGTGGAGTCATGGGGATAGTGAGATAGAGAGAACAGGGGGTAAGCCCACAGGTGCATTGTAGTTCAAACACAGCAAATTCTGTTCTGCACGTGTATTTCATATTAATGATGATAGGTTCAGAACGGAAAGTAGGGGTGACTTTGGTGGTGTTAATGCCAAATCGACATGCCCTGCACATGCTACACTTAAATGATCCCTTTTTATCAGTGAGCCAGTTAGTTTTGACAATAACCTCTGGACTGCTTATAACCAACACATCTCTCATAGAGTATGCTCGATGGTAGGTGATGGTTGGCTGTTTAGGCACTATTGGGCCACATTTATATATAAAATTCACGGAAAAACCATAGGTTTCAGGGGCATTATAGTTGGTTGGACATTTCACTCGTGCAAAACCATTGATATTCCCCCGTTATAGTTAGTTCAGCTAACTATAACTCGAGCGCCTGCAATACACTACTGATGATGTCACATATTACATCACTCATGACATGGTCAGTGACATCACTCATGACATCACTGATGACATCTCAAATTACATCACTGATGACATCATCTAGGGAATGTATGTTTTTCTGAAAATTAAATATGTTTTATATATGTATATCTCAAGGTCGATGGAAGAATAAATGGGTATATAAGTGTCTAAATGGATGATTTTTTTGTGTAAATTTGATTGTATAACTGACTGATTAAGTGTATCTTAGTGAATACATGTGTTAGTGAGTAATGTTTAAATATGTAAATATATGTATCAGTCAGTCACTTTGTGTATAAGTGGCTGCATGGATTGGTGAGTAGCTACATGAGTGTCTACATGGGTTATTAGTTGCTTTTTTGAGTATCGGTATGAGTGTCTGTATGGTTCGGTGGGGGGTATTAATTAGTGCATAGATGCATGAATGAGTGACTCACTGTTTGTATGTGTTGAAGACAGCATGTGTGCAGGACTGTATAGGTGGGTGAGTGTGTGTATGGGTGTATTAATGAGTGGATGCATGTCTCAATAGTGTCTTTTTGAGTAACTACACATGTTGTAAACTAGTATATGTCAGTGTTTGTGTATATAAGTGAATACATGTGAGAGATGAGTTATTGGAAGAGTTCCTGTATAAATTAGTATGTGTTTTTAGAAGTGATTGTTTAAGAGAGTAAGTATGTGTAAGTTTCTGTAGCAGTAAGTGTGGTGGTGTGTGTATAACTGTATATGCAAGTAAATTGATGTGTGATACTTTGCATGTGTGACTATGTGTGTGAGTAACTCTATGGATGAGTGTCAGTGTGTAACAGGAGGTAGAGGTGTATGAGTACATATGATGAGTGAGTACATGTATGAGTGACTGTACAGGGAGTGTTGGTGAATGAGTGGATGTGTGTGTAGATCTTGGAATTACTGAATAGGTGTGTTGTAAGTGGTATTGGTATGCCCATTGTTTTGAAAATGTTAGTTTTTATTTTTGAGTGTGTGAATCAAAGGTTATAGTAGGGTGACAGGAGGTCTGCCATTCTATCACAAGGATGATGTCTTCAGGATATCATCAGTGATGTCGTTTGAGATGTCATAAGTGGTGTCATGAGTGATGTCACCGACCATGTCATGAGTGATGTAATATGTGACATCATCAGAAGTGCATTGCTGGCGTGCAAGTTATAGTTAGCTGAACTAACTATAATGGGGGAATTTCAATGGTTTTGTATGAGTGAAATGTCCAACTAACTAGAACGCCCCTGAAACCTATTTTTTTCAGTGAATTTCTAAGGTTTTTTAGAAAGCTAATTCCTAACTATAACGTGCCTGAAACCTATGTTTTTTTCATTGAATTTCAAAGGTTTTTTTAAATGCTAATTTTTGAACTATAACATGCCTGAAACCTATGGTTTTTTCAGTTAATTTCAAAGGTTTTTTAAAGGCTAGTTTCTAACTATGCCTACAGAGGTAGGACACGTGAAGAAAGAAGAAAAAACACACAGAAAGAAGAAAAAGAAATGCAGAAAGAAGCAACAGAAGTCCTCAAAGACGAAGAAAAGTGCAGGAAGAAGGAAGACATGCAGAAAGAACAAACAGAGGAGCAGAAAGATGCCTTGTTGCACAATCATCCTGTGCCCACAACTTTTTCAGATGGGCAATGGTGGTAACTGACTCTGACTAACCAGTCCTAGACCAGTGCTATGCTAAAAGACACTTAGAATACAGTTAAAACCCTGGCCTCCTCTGTAAGACCCTAGTACATAATAGGGCAAGGGGATTAAAACTACCTCTTAAAATGCACCACAGGGCGCGTTTGCACACTGGTGAAGGGGGCAGGGGCTGAGCTGACGTGTGCAAGCACGCCCTGTGGCCGTTTTAATTTGGGGGATAAGGTCCCCTTGAATCCTGAGTGTCCTTTGGGTCCAAGTAGCCCACCAGGTATCACCAGTTGGTGCCACAGAGTTGGATTGCAGAGAGGTGTAAAAAGGGGCATGACCAGGACCACCTCTCTGCAACGCAGGGCAGTGGCGCTTACTGGAAGCACCTGGTGGGCTAGTTAGCCCCAGGGGCCCCCTGGATTGAAGGGGAATTATTTCCCCAACTTAAAACGCGTCACAGGGCGTGTTTGCTCATGTCACCTCAGGCCCCATCCCCTCCCTTCCCCACTGTGTAAACGCGCCCTGTGGCTATTTTAAGTTGGGAGATTAAGTCCACTTCAATCCTGAGGATCCCTAGAGTCCAACTAGCCCACTAGGTACCTCCAGTAAGCACCACAGAGCTGCGTTTCAGAGAGTTGTAAAAAGGGGCACAGCCTGGACCACCTCTCTGCAACGCAACGCAGTGGCGCTTACTCGAAGCACCTGGTGGGCTTGTTAGCCCCTAGGGGTCCTCAAGATTGAAGGGGAATTATTTCCCCAACTTAAAACGCACCACAAGACGTGTTTGCTCTCGTCACCTCAGGCCCTGTCCCCTCCCTTCACCACTGTGTAAACACACCCTGTGGCCGTTTTAAGTTGGAAGATTAAGTCCCCTTGAATCCTGAGGGTCCCTAGAGTCAAAGTAGCCCACAAGGTACCGCCAGTAAGCGCCACAGAGCTGGGTTGCAGAGGTGTAAAAAGGGGCCTGGCCTCTGAACACCTCTCTGCAACGCGGCTCTCTGGTGCATACTGGAGGTATCTGGTGGGCTAGTTGGCCATCAGGGCCCCTCAGTATTGAAGGGGAATTAATTCCTCAACTTACAACTCGCCAGGAGGCGCGTTTGCACAATCGAGAAGGAAGGGGGCGGGGCCTGAGATGGCATGTCTGCAAACCCGCCCTGTGGCGCGTTTTAAGTTGGGGAATTAATTCTCTTCAATCCTGAGGGTCTCTGGTGGCCACCTAGCCCACCAGGTATCTCCAGTATGCCCCAGAGACCTGTGTTGCAGAGAAGTGTTCAGAGGCCAAGCCCCTTTTTACAAGACTCCGCAACGCTGCTCTGTGGCGCTTACTGGAGGTACATGGTGGACTAGTTGGCCCCGAGGGACCCTCAGGATTGAAGAGGAATTCCCCAACTTAAAACGTGCCACAGGGAGTGTTTGCACATATGTCATCTGAGGCCCCACCCCCTCCCTTCACCACTGTGCAAACACGTGGCCCTCCTCCCGAGGCCATAATTGGCCCCGGGGACCCCATCCCTCGGGCCTGGCCATTTTTATTTTTTGAATAAATTTTTGGAGGGGGGCTGCATAGGCCCCTCCTTCGACCATTTATGGCCCCGGGGACCCCATCCCCCAGGGCCGCCCTTTCCTTTTTTAATTTTTTACATTTTTTTTTACAATTGGGGAGGGGGCCCCGTGGCCTCCCTCTCAGGCCACTTATGCCCCTGGGGACCCCATCCCCCAGGGCTGGCACTCTCCGTTGGGGACCGTGGGCGGTCCCCAATGCCCCCACGGTCCTTGCCGGCTCCCCTCGTCCTGCGGGAGCCGGCATTGCTTTTTCACATGGGGAGCTGCTAAGATGCAGCTCCCTGTGTGGAAAAACAATCGGCTTTGGTATTTGGAAGAGAGAGCAGGTTTCCTGCTCTCTCTTCCAAATACCAAAGAAGAGTTTGCTCCCGCCCTGCCATAGCAAACTGCAGTGTCCCGGGGGTGGGCACCCTGGGACAATGCATGAGCTGGCCCTGGGGGGTGGGGGCCCCCCTCCCATCAGTGACAGAGCCCCGGGGAGGTGGTGGTCCACGGGGCTGGGGGGTCCGTCAAGGACCCCCCAATTTCAATATTTAGAGCCCTGGGGAGGTGGCGGTTCCCCAGGCGTGAGGGGGGGTTCGAACCCCCACACAGGTTATTATTATGTTTTTTTTATAAAACACCAGCCCCTAGGGGTGGCATTCCCTGGGGCTGCGGGGGGCCAAGAGCCCCCTGCAAATATTTTCTTAAAGCCCCGTGGTTGGCGGTCCCCGGGGCTTTGGGGGCCCTATGAGCAACCCCACCCATGTATTTTACAAGCCCAGTGGGGTTGCGGTCCCCGGGGCTGGGGGGGCTGTGAGCTCCCCTGCAAATATAACCAGAAAGTCCCAGGGGTGGTGGTCACTGGGGCCTGGGGGGCCTGTGAGCCCCCCCAACCATTTATTTTAGAAGCCCCAGGGGTGGCAGTCCCTGGGGCTGGGGGGGGGCTGTGAGCCCCTGCACATATTTCTAAAAAGCCCCAGGAGTGGTGGTCCCTCTGGGCCCCTCATTACAATAAAAATATTGCCCCCGGGACTTGGCCCACCCGGGGGCTAAATGCTAACGAAGCGCGTGAGTCCGCGCTTCGTTTTTAAGTTTTTGGGCCGGATCTGCGGACCCTCAGCGGATTTTGCCGTTTTTAAAAAATAAGAAAAAAATATTTTTTGGCCCTGGGGTGCTTGTGGGACCCCCTAAGCAGGCCTAGGGGGTCAGGGTGTTTTCTACCCTGCCCCCTTTTCTTTTTTTGGGCGTTTGTTTTCCTGATTTCTTGTGCCTCGGTTCCACCGAGGCACAAGATGGTTGCCAACACTTCCTAATTTGGAGTGTTGACAGCCAATTAGCATGCAGCTCGTGATCGGGAGGGTGCGCAGATCCTCCGCAGCCATAGATATCGAAACGTTTTTATTTTTGATTTTCTCAGCAACTACTGAACGGATATACATCATTTAACAAAAAGGGTTCTTTCTGAACCAAGGGCTACCTTTATGCCAAATTTGGTGTAATTCTATTCTGCAGTTCGGGCTGTAGCCGTGTCTAAAGTTTCCTATGGGAAATTGCATGGGGAAAACATGTTTTGGGACCCCCCTTTTTTCTCGCCCCCCTTGAGGAATCTCCCCGGCACTTTCAAGATCAGAGCGGACCGGTGTAGGCCACGAATTTTGAAAATTTCGCGAAGATTCCTCAATCGGCGCCAAAGTTATTGGGAATAGAATGTTGCGATTTTCCTATGGGAAAAAGGGCCTAACTATAACTATCTACTGGCCGCCAGTAGATAAGAAATTAGACCAGAAATGTAAACAAGAATGTTTGTACACGTTATAGGTTATAGTTGCTTAATAGTTCTCAGCATAGTTGCCTCGCTAGTGTTGCAGCTTTAAGAATACAAACGGATTGCTTTCATGTACCTTTTGAAAAAAGATGAGTTCTGAAAAGTACACACAGGTGAGGTACACAGAGAGGAATTTAGCTGACAAAAGCGTTGTGAAAACTCTCCGACAATGCAAACACTTGGTTAGAACAAAGTTTAGGAAATTTTGTGTTGGCAAATATGAAACGCGATAGTGCTATTTAAAACGAGACAGCGCCTTCGTGTTTGTTTTGATGTAAAATAATGCCAAGGTAGTTCTTTTGTGCTGTGCATATCTCTAAAACGTGTGGCATTAGATGCGCTCATGATGAGGCGATGCCTTTCACACACCCACTGCAGACTGTAACACGCTCTTATCAGATTAGAATCGAATAACATCTTTTGACGCCTCTCACAAAACCGCTGGAATGCTGAGATCGTCATCAGTGACTGGCTTGCTTGGGTAAAACAAATGAAAATGTTTTTTGTTATTATTTTTCCACTGTCACTCTCCAACACTGCTGCAAAACAGGAGTTTCTATTCTAATGCTGGACTTGTTTAAATCCGAACCCCCTCTGTAACGAGGACACCCCATTAGACCGTAAGCCTCTTCCGACTAACGATCTTAATGCTATTGTAGTGTTATGATTGCCCATGGCTAGCAGGTCACAACTATCGAACATTATTATCGAGCCATAGAATTGTGATGGCGAGAAATTTCAGGTTAAATAGATGCAGACATAAGTCTAGAATCACCCTTTCATTTGTCAGGGAACGGATCCCTATTTACGTCTTGAGCACAAGCAAAAAACAAAGAGAAAGAAGTGTCTGGCGTGAGTGTGAAGCAACTTAAAATCAACTGTCTCTTTGAAAATGTACTTAGCAAGGTCCTAGTAGTGTCTATAGATGCTCCTTTAAGAACTTTAATCTATCAATATTTATCTGCAATCAAACATTTATGATGGTGAGTGTAGGTAAACAGGTTGGTTGGGGAGAAGACTATGGGGCATATTATCAAGAAACGGCGTTAAAATGATCGCCGCTTCAGCAGCAGACAACTGCCACTAAAGCGGCGATAATGGGCTTGATAATATGCCCTTGTGAATTCACATAGAAGCCCATGTTCTGGTGTGAACATGGGCTTCTATGGGAATTCTCCAAGGCATATTACCAAGCCCATTATCGCCACTTTAGCGGCAGTTTTCTGCCGCCAAAGCGGCGATAATTTTAACGCCCTGCTTGAAAATATGCCCCTATGATTTTGAGCGATATTCGTGACTGCCAACAGAATTAATGAATTAGGGCTCACTTCACTAAAAACCTATTCTGTTATTTGAAGTTAAATGTTCCTCCCTCAGTAAACTGTTCAGAATGAAGGTAAAATATGGAAACCACATAAAGCATCTTGCCATGAACACATGATATCCATAATGTGAGAAAGTAACTTATTAGGTGGGGGGATTGGTGCCCACCAAAAGTAATAAAGTCACTATCCTGTCAGTTCCATTTAAAGGTTTCATTAATTTCAACCTGATCTCAACCCCTAGTAGATGTGGCAGGGAACTGGCAGGCTCAACTGAAGGAAAATTGCATTTATACAGCGCTTTTTAGCCCTGATAAAGAAATGAATACTTTAAGCCAGGCACCACACTGCTCTTGAACCATGGATTAGTGGTTATTCCAGTGTTATATGTTACTGTTGGCTTTGGGGAATAGTTTTGTGTGCTCAAGCATACCATTCCATGCATTCACTCCAGTTTCTTTGTGGAAGAATAAATGAATAAGAGTTAGGTGTCATTATTGGGGGGTAGTGCAGCTGTTTGGTGGAGTTGATAAATGAGCAGGAGGAGGTTAGGTGTTGTTAGGTTTAAGTGTTGTCAGGTTGCCAGTGGTAAGACTTTTAAAATAGGAGAGATGTGATCTATGAAATACGTTGTGAGTTAAGAACACATTATTATTAATAGGTATTTAGTCAAGCATTCAAGTGACTTGGAGAAGGTATGCCCAGAGGCAAAATACATGCAGAGGATGGGAAAGGATAAGAGGGCCAATTTAAGGAAAAAGAAGAAGCAAACATTTGAACTTTTAAGCAAAAGTAAAAGATCAGTTTTTCATGCCGAATTTTATGATTAAAGAGAGTGTTTTTTTGTGACAGCAGGAAATTTGAGGATGCCAGTCTCTAGATAGAATCAACATTATGTATATGTGAATATAGTGCTGTATTAAGTGCTAGAATTTGGTGACCAGTCTGAGATTTTAGGCTACCGCTAGACCATTCCTTCAGCATGGACAACTGATCAACTCATGGGATGGAAGCTTAAAACAATGGATGGGTGCAAACCCTAAAATGAGATGCTGGAAGTGCTGAAGTGGATGACTACCCAATTTTGGCTCACATTATTAATTGTAAAACAAGGTGGAATCCATTTTGGGTGTCTCTAGTTTGACATAGCACAATATGGAGGATGAATACATCTTCCCAAGACAGAGGAAGTGTATTACTTGCATTCTTGTAACTGAGGAGGGAAGACCAAGGCACTGAAATTGAATGAAGACTTAGTTAGGAAGGGGCTGCTGATTAGACTACCTGTTATTTGGGATTGTTTTTAAGTTTATATTTTGTGCACTAATAATAATGTGTAATGTGACATTTACACATGATCCTGCATACATAGACTGAATTGAAATGAGAAAGCCTTACTGTCTAATTGTTTTATATTTGTTTGTATATCTCTGGATGACTTTAACATAGGGGATGGTGATTATGCTTTTTAGAAATGGGGTGGTGGTTATGTGTTAAGGCAACTAAACATTATTCTTGTGCTCTGATTTGCTACAGAAATGATACTTTTGCTTACACCACAATTATCCTGCAGCTTTCTTAATTTACTATGCAACAATTGTGTATAAGAACCCCTTGAGTTTGGGGTGAGCCAGAGATTTTCGTGAGCTTTCTATGCTGCTAGGGATGCTGCTCGATTTCTTGCTGCCCATTGAGGCTAAGATTATTTTTGATTATTACATACTCTGTATAACTTTGCATCTCGGAGCATTAATAAATAAAATTAATAAAACGCTTTAACTTTACCTTGATCTAGAACTCAGTTATTGAGTGGACTCCATTATTTAATGGACTGACTTTACTCTGCTAATTGATGCTTGGGAAGGTGCTTTAATGTGGAACTCATTGCCTCCTTAAATTGAGGTTTAACACAATCCCTGATCTAGTAAAATCTGTGAGAACCAACGGAGGTAAAGTTTGAGGTGTCCAAATTTTGGGATATGTTTTTTCTCTCACAGTATATGGTAGGGGTGTGGTGTGGAACAGCAGATTCTTATTTGTGGTGTAAAGGGAACATAAGGGGAGGCCCAGCATTTTGTCTTCCTTGATCACACTTACAGTTGGGCCCATTTCAGCCAGTGTAAAACATCACACCTGTTTGAGCCTTTGTTTGGGGTGCTGCAGGTTGGAGACAACCTTACTGTGAGGGGGATTACTACATAAAGGCTGTGCCTGGAGAATAGCCTCCAAAGGACATTTGAAATGAGAACCACTCCAAACTAGTTCTGCAGCATGTAGACTTTAAAATAATGTATCACCCCTGTCTAAAGCTCTTCCAGATTGTGCTAAGCCAGCAGACGTAAAACCTACATTTTGAAAAGGTTACTTCAAATGCAGCAATGGAAGATGGAGTATGAAGACATTAAGGGTAGCAAACACACTGTTGTGGTAACAAACAAATGCACAGCAAAGCACAGTCAGTAAAATGGAATGCATACAACAGAAAGACTGTTGTAGATTAAGGCCATGCAGGTCAAATTCTCACACTTGTTTGTACCTTTTTAGGTCTCGCGTGCGAACGCAGCGCATGCTCTGCTTCGCTTGAGAGACTATTGCTGCCGCTTTCTCGAAGGGAGACAGGAGGTGGCACGGGCAGACAGGAGATGTGCACTCTATACGCGTGCACATCTCCTGTCCCCGGAGGCTGACGGTGCGCGCTTTCAGTTTCCCTCCTCCCCCCGTAGGTTCCACGGAGCCAGCTTGTTTAGATTCAGTCACCAAGAAAAATTCAAGTGTGTCCACTAGAGGGCGTCAGCTAGCTTTCGCCAAATCCTTTCTGTCACTTTCATTAAGAAGAATTAAATGCAGTATTTAATTCTATTGATGTATATCCTCTGTTACAATGGCATATGGGTTCCTGGCGAAAAAAACGACTGCAGGAAGGAAATGTTTATAATGTGTTAGAGCCAAAAAGGAGCGAATGCAGCCCAGACAGAAGAGCACAAGGAGGAAAGAAAAGCCAAAGCACAGCAAATGTTCCCTTTTCCACGTGGACTTTTAGTGGCATAACGGCCAGATCGGTTCCACTAATGGAAGCCTGCCCAGCACCTGAGTATAGACTCTACTCTATAAAGTTGATAATGTTATATAATCATTCCTATTCCGCACACTATAGGTGAAGCCTGCAGGATCAAAGGACACATCGGTAGAATTTTTTTTAACTTAAAATAAACAAAGTCGTGAACCCTTCAATACACGGTTACTTATTTGCAAGGGACAAGCTCGAATATCACAGCTAACTTTAAAGCACGGATACCTACCTCCCACCGCACTCAACAAACGCAGCCTGTCACCAAAGTATAAGTAAACAGAATGACAAAAATAAATAAGTTGTACACCCGCAGTACGAGGTCCAGACTTCCTTATGCATTTTGGCACAACCTCTCCACTTATATATCTCCTTTTCGCCATCACAGCAGCAGGTCATACCTCTTCGCTAGGTAGTGCCAGTGATGAGCAATGTCCCATTTGGCCAAGAGGGACCCAGTGCATGTGAATAACCTACAGTATGTAGTATCAAGCCACCCATCCATTAGTACAACCCTAGCATCCAACTCTGCTGCTTCGCACATGATCTGCCCATTGGGTGAGGCCCTTTGACCAAATAAGGTGATAGAACTACCCAGTGGGGTTGCTCCAGTGTGTGCAAGCGGGCGAGCTGGCGCACCCCATATTCCAGAGCCTATCTGTGCTGTAATATATGCTGTGAAAATAGGAGAGCTGGATGAGCCAGAGGTTAGAGGGTATGACCAACGCGCTCAAGGCCATCTTCGTGTCCCACCAGTCACCATCCAGCTCCCCCAGGTCAGTCGAACAGCTCTGTATAAGCTTAAGGAGAGGGTGCAGGCATTAGGGAGAAGTGAATGGTATTGATGGGAAATTCCCTGTTTGCCCAAGGGTTCCATCATCAACTTCATCTCTAAGGGGTTAGCTTCGGAGACTGACATGAACAACTCTTTAAACATATCAGGGGTGTGCCTCACCTGCAAGTATTGGAAGAATTGTGAGTTATGGAGAGCTTCCTCTCCTTGGCCAAGCTGGGATGGAGTTGGGGAGCTACCGATGAGAAGCCACCGCTTTGTCCAGTGGGCAGCCTGGCCGCCTGGTCCTGGGAGCTACCGGAGATCATCCGCGTGTTGCGGCTCCTCTGGAAGTCCAAGGGTACGCTGAAGGGCCCGAGGCCCAGGGAGCAGCTGTAGCCAGAGCCCGCCGCAGAAGAAGGACCGAGTAAATATGGAGGGTGTAGAGGGGCACAGGTAGCGTCATGCAGCTTTTTAAACAACATGGGGGGGGTGGGGTCTAGTATCGCGCAGCACAACATGTTTTGGTGCATTCTTTCCCCTTCACCCTCCCTCCAGTTGTCCTGTAAGAACGAAGCAGATTGTCCCCAGATATCCTCAAGCACTGCTTGGCGTTAGTCGCCTCTAGTTCAATCGTGGTTATCAAATAAAGAGGTGGGCGCTGGAAATTGGAAAGCAGGAAACGGATTTATTCTTCGAAGGAAAACACGTCAGGACCAACGAACAGGGCGTCGTTTCGAGGTGCTCTAACTGCCTCTCGGAGGCCTGGCCTCTTATACAGTTTTTGAAATGTTTTATTACAGTGTAACACATTCCTGGCATTACTTTGATGCATTGTAAACCATCTTTGGAATCCCCGCTTCAGGCCCGTTTCCACACATATATCAACAGTACTGTATCCCATCCCCGGTCTCAGTGGGTGATTGCTATCGTGCAGCTGGGCATTCCGGCAGGAGCTGATATACGCGCAATCGGTCAGATCTCATGGGGTTGGGGCATTGATTAATTCTGCTCCTTTGATGAGAGGCGAATCCTACTGTACAAGCCAATAAACTGTATCCGCAGGGGTTGGTTATGGCCTGGGATCGGATCGAGCAGCCAGGCATAGTGGAGGAGATTATTGAAGGGCCTGTTCGTGTGCAAGGGATGAAAGGGATCACTGACAGAATATCGAGAGTCAAAATATCGAGAGTCAAAATATCGAGGTAAAAATATAGAATGCCAGAATATCGACTTCCTATCTACAAACAGGTAAGTACAAAAATATCGACTCCAAAATATCGATAGGAAAAAATATAGACAGTCAAAATATCGATTTTTTTAAATATCTTAAAAGTAATTTTAAAGTACTATAATAATAAATATAACTAATTTAAACATACTTAAAATACTTAAATAAACTTAAAATTAATAAATAATTATTGTAACTTAAAATACATATATATATATAAAAATATATATATATATATATATATATATTACCTACTGGCGGTCGCCAGTAGGTATATATAGTTAGGATTTTTTCTCTATGGGTTTTTTGAAAATTCTATGTCTAATAACTTTGGCGTTTGTGGACGGAATCGGCTGAAATTTTCAGGAAAATGGCACATTTTGTTTCTGAGCAGCCCTTGAAAATTTGGGGGGGGTTCGTCCAGTGGGGGCCGAGAAAAAAGGGGGGTCCCAAAACGTGTTTTTAACATTGAGTTTTCCATAGGGCGGTTGGCCTCACTTTTAGCCCGAACGGCTGAATGGATTTGCACGAAACTTGGCAAAATTGTAGGGACTGGTAGCCCGATGTGCCTTTTGTAGGTCTCAATATATGTGCTCCAGTGGATTTTGAGAAATTAACGTTTTAAAAAAGATATATATCTGTAACAGCGGACCGGTTAGCGCTCTGGTTCGCGGACTTTTCGCGCAACGGAGCTTTGTGAAGCGAAGCTGATTGGTTCTCCGGCGTCTGTCAACATTCCAAACAGTCCGTAGCGGCCGCCATCTTGTCTCTCGGTAGGATCGAGAGACAAGAGGAGGTCAAAACAAAGGGGGAAATAACTATAAGGGGGCATAGTAGATCCTCGCTGACCCCCTAGGTTTGATGTGGAGGTTTTAAAAGGGCCCCGCGGGGCAAAAAAAAACCAAAATAATAATAATCGAACGGCTGAATGGATTTGCACGAAACTTGGCAAAATATTAGGGACTGGTAGCCCGATGTGCCTTTGCTAGGTCTCAATATATGTGCTCCAGTGGATTTTGAGAAATTAACGTTGAAAAAAAGATATATATCTGTAACAGCGCTCCGCTTCGCGTACTTTTCGCGTTACGGAGCTTTGCGAAGCTGATTGGTTCTCCGGCGTCTGTCAACATTCCAAACAGTCCGTAGCGGCCGCCATCTTGTCCCTCGGTAGGATTGAGAGACAAGAGGAGGCCAAAGCGAAGGGGGAAATGACCATAAGGGGGCATAGTAGATCCTTCCTGACCTCTTAGGTTTGATGTACCATTTTGCCAAGTTTGGTGTAATTCCGTTCAGCCATTCAGGCTGTAGACGTATGTAAATGTCCTATGGAAAATTGCATGGGGAAAACACATTTGAAAGTGTTGAAATTTAGAACCAATTAAAATGTTACTTTGGTTTTGTATTTGTGTGTGATGAAAGTTAATTGGTTATGTATATATGTCAAATGAGAGGAAACCACAGCCATTTTGTGATACTACTGTCTGAGGTACATTTGTGAGGAATTTTTGGTGGTGAATTTCTGGTGTTTGATTTACACAGTACTAACACTTCTGCTACTTTTAAAAAGGTGAGTTGTTAATTTGTAAGGGGAACTATGTTGTACACTTGAAGATAATTTGAAAAATGTTTTCTGTTATTTATTTGCTGTCCTTCTGTTATACTAAATACTTGATGAAGTTAGTTTTATATTATGTATTACTAAAAACGATAAATGAAAGTGATTATTTTTTTCTGCAATTTACAGCAAGCAATTTCAAAATAAAATGGCTCACAATGAAGAGACCGTGGCAATTTCTTTTGAATTGTCCACTACATTGATTGAAATTGAGAGCACCAATAATGAAATATTGTCACAAGGAGGACATGACTTGTATGATTCCATTAGATTGATTGAAATGGACAGCACCAAGAATGAAATATTGTCACAAGGAGATGACTTGAATGATTCCACTACATTGATTGAAATTGAGAGCACCAATAATGAAATATTGTCACAAGGAGGAGATGGCTTGTATGATTCCATTAGATTGATTGAAATGGACAGCACCAATAATGAAATATTGTCACAAGGAGGAGATGACTTGAATGATTCCACTACATTGATTGAAATTGAGAGCACCAATAATGAAATATTGTCACGAGGAGATGACTTGAATGATTCCACTACATTGATTGAAATTGACAGCACCAATAATGAAATATTGTCAGAAGGAGGAGATGACTTGAATGATTTTTTTGATCAATCTCTTGATGGCGAATTTATCGAGTGTTTGGAGACCATAGAGTTACAAGAATCATCATTGCAGACTTTTAATGAGGAGATTCCAGATGAGATGATTGAAGAGGAAATTACTGATGAGGACATGTTAGTAGTTGTTTCAAATTTAGAAAATTCTGAAGAATAAATTTATATTTAGAAATCAAAAATTGTTTGAGACATTATTTATTTTTATTTTTAATTTATGAGGTTGTAGCGAAGTGATTGTAGTATAAAATGAGACTTATAGTATAGAGTGCAACATTTTTATGTTACATGGTAAGTTTACTCATATTTACTTCCCTTCTGCCACTATATTATCTCCAATGTGTATTTGACATGTCTTCTTCATCTCCGGCCTCCTTTCTCTCACTGTGTGTCTCCGATGCATCTTATCGCTGGTATTTTGTGTAATTACAGAAGAGAGTAAAATAAAATAGTTCGGAACGTGAAAAGGGGGCAAAGTAGAGTACTCCTCACCCCCTAGGCCTTTTTAGGCGGTCCCAAAAGGATCAGTTTCTGCTTTCCTGAGAGATTATGGTATGAGTTCCATATACCACAATAACTTGCATTACAACATGCAAGATATCTATCTCCTATTACCAACTTTTGGAGATATTCGCGCTAAGCGCGAATATCTCCAAAAAGTAACACCTGCCCTGAGCAGTTCTTAGCCATGTTATCCAATGGGAGGTGGATAACATGGCTAAGAGTATTAGCTCGGTAATGCATGAATATCGCTGAGTTTTTAGCGATATTCATGCATTGCGGCCGTTTATTATCGCATTTGCGATAAACCTTGATAATAGTAAGGTTTATCTTCGATAATTTCTGACGATGCTTAGTGGTAAAAAATTGGTTGGTAAGCATCGTTAGCGATAAATATCGCTTAACTTTGGTAATATGCCCCAACGTCTGTTAACGTTCGATTCGAAGGAAATGAGGAAGTGTTGAAAAACATTGTCTGCGCCATCTTGCCTTTTTTGAAATGCCACACTTTTGTCGTGCACGGCAGCCATTTTAGATGTCTTGACCAGACCCACTCTCTGCACGCTGTCGATTCGTAGCATGGCTCCTCACCCTCGTAAGCATCTCCCCCAGGCACTGGTCACCACCGCTCTCTGTCTTATGCATGGGCAATAAACCTTCCCCCATCTGCGCTGCTCTTCCCTGAGAATCACACTCTGTGCCCGCCCGACACCTCCCTTTCGCCCTATTCACTACCGCACCCTCTGACACTCCTCTTCCTCTGTGTCCGAATGTCCAGGCCGGTCCTAGGCTATCAGCTAGCCCTGCAGATGTAGTTTATGGCCCCAGCTGTAAAGAATCACCCCTCTTCAAAGGAGTTATAGTAGATCAAGGCCCACACCCGATGTGATCCGTCACAGCACACGCGTTCCTACTATCTGAAAACCATCCTGTATTGTGATTGGGGAGAGGACCGAGCCTGAAGCGGAAGATTCCAGGAATGACTCTTTGTACATCAAAGTTTTTACAATTATGTGTCACATTAAAAATATATAGCACTCCAACAAAGTAGTAGGAATATAAAACTTTAATAACATATAAATATATACAACAAAACAAAAACAGTAAAAACATTTAAACAACGAAGAGACCGTGGCAATTTCTTTTTAATTATCCAATAGATTTATTGAAATTGACAGCACCAATAATGAAATATTCTTGTCAGTAGCGGTCTGTTGTGCGAATAGTTCCAAGGCAGCAGAACGCGCTGAAATCTAGATGGCACGAAAGTGATGTCTAGCAAGTTGCCGCCCAGCAAATAACGGCGTGGGGCGCCGCGGGGGTGAGTGAGTCCAGTAGGCACCACAGCTATTCTTACCGGCATTGCAGAATTACTGCTGGGGACAATGCCTGTGCTGTAGCAGGGTCACAGCAGAAACAAAAAGGATTCTGTTGAAGATGTTGTTGGTTTTCAATTTGAAAACAGTTCTGGTGTCAACTGCTATGCTAATGTAGTGGTTAATGTTTTGTTTTCTCTAGAAAATGTAAAAGAGGGGGAGGCAGTCCAAAGTTCCGTTAAAAGGGCAAAGGAAAGGATCGGTGGTTTGAACTATCAGTCAAAAAGGGGAGGGGGTGCAATAATTTTTCCTACCGGGTCACACTGTGCTTTCACCGGAAGTGAGGTCTGCAGGATTGTAGTAATTCAAAGTGAGGCTGGCGCCAGCATGGGAGCGCCGACGTCCCGCGGATACAGTTTCGTCACTCCACGGGCGATCATGGCAGTCATTCCCTATCGGGGGTCGGAGACTCCCGCGGCTCCTCTAGAATCTTCAAGGTCGTGGAGGACTACGGTGGTGGAGTCAACCAGTGACCGGGCCATTTCTTTATGTTGGGCCCGCTCTTGCCAGGTCGACCGCCATTTTGAGAGTTCGGCAGCTACCGGCGATCGCGGGGTCACATGAGCGGACGGGCTCCACCCTGCCGGGCGAGACGTTGCAGCATGGCCACAGTGGAAGAACCGTTATCTAGGTCGTTCCGAAACTGTGCAGCACTGGAGTTGTTAGGATGCCACCGCCTGGAGCGCTGAGGGTGCAGCTGGGAAGCCTCCACCTGGGGAGGCGGGAGAGGCCTGTTCGCACCGTCTCTCCCTCCCAGTGCACCCCACGGCGTCTCGCTTGAGATTTGTTATGGCCGGACCAGGCGATGAGGACGAGGGGGGGTCGGAGGCATGTGCAAGACATCCCCCTCCAGTGTTGTCGCAGCCATTATAAAAGAAAGAAGTGTCCCGTCCGTCTTCGGGCCGGGCTTCCGGTGGATGTCGGCCGGACGCCCCTGGCTCTGGCCCCATGAACGGGTTTCTTGGTTTATCGGCTGCAGCCGGATCCCGTCGGCCTCGGCCCCCCGACCGTTGGTGGTCGGACCGGAAGAGCATGTGGCGGGACTACCTGCAACTCTCAAGGGCCACCGCGGCCGGACTGGGAGAGAGAGGGGAGGGTCGAGGAGACATTCCCCCCCCCTGCAACTGTTCAGCGTTGTAAAGGCAATCCCCTGGCCGGGTCCCGCTGGTCTCGGCCTCTCCTCCGGCTACACCCTACGTTAGGATCTCCTGGCCGAGGCGTGGCAGCAGAACCTGCCTTATATGGGCTGCTCCCGGCTGGGCGTAGCCGGAACCCTGCCCCACCTTGGAAGTTTCCAGAGTGGGGGTGGATGTTCTACTGACTTGCATTTTCCCTAGTCTATCGATTTTTTTGGCGTGGCAGGCGGTGGGACAGCGAGGGGTGATTTGGTTTCTCTTACTGTTTTTCTGGTCTCTCACCACTGGCATATTTTAACGTTTTCTTGTTTCTAGGACATTAATAGGTTTTATCATTACGTTATGTTATCGTTTCTTTGTTCGTTGTTTAATAAAAGTTCATGTTCATCAGTGGCCTACTGATTTTCGTTTTCCTATTTTTTTCTTTCCAGGTTGTTTCATGGTAAAGTTTCTGTTAACAGGATACAGTGATCACTTCGTTATTATTGCATATGTCCTTTTCACTAGGGGTGCTCTCTGGTCGGGCCAGATGACGTATCTCTAGTAAATGGTCCGGGTGAAAAAGGTGCATCAATCAGTGGGGAGTAGATAGGCATGACAGATTACAACGGGGGAGAACGGTCCGCATTACGTACCCTTTCACTACTTGCAAAGATTTTCCTACGTTTATTTGCAAACAGGGAATACCTCCAAAAAGAACTAATTCCCAAACAGTCAATGTTCGGACAATCAATCAATCAATGAGGAATGAAATAGGTACGACGTGTTAAAGGCTTGCGTTACCTACCCTTCACTATCTGCAAAGGGAGATAGAATATTCCTATTCTTCCTCGTTTGCAGGTAGAGAAGATCGTTAAGAGAATTAACTTCGAACAATTCAATGCTCGATTGAAACAATCAACAAGGGGTACTGTGAACACAAATGAACGCCGCTTATATACATACGCATTGCTATTTTCAACAGGTTGTTCCTAATGTTTCTATTTTAGCGAGGTCAAAAGAGATCCCATTAGTGGCCTACTGATTTTGCTCGATTCCTTTTGTTTTTTTACACGATTTTTCGCTATCTGCAAAGACTAAACAGAGTATTGCGACTCTGTGCTTGTTTGTAAATAGAGAATGAACCAAAGAGAACAATCAATCAAATGGAGAGAGAAGCAGGCACGACGGATTACAAAGGGGGAAAGGGCTGCATTAACTACCCTTCACTATCTGCAAAGAGAGAGTACTCCTAATAGAAATGAGGGGTGGGGGGCAGCAATCAAAGCAGATCAGTGTGCATAAACACGAAAAAAAAAATTCTTACCACGTACTTGACATTCGACAGCTTATGATATTTGCTATTAAAAAACCATTGAAATTCACTGAAAAAAACATAGGTTATAGACCATATATAGTTAGGAATTAGCATTTACAAAACCTTGAAAATTCACTGAAAAAACCATAGGTTATAGACCATATATAGTTAGGAATTAGCATTTAAAAAACCTTATTTTACTCACACAAAACCATTGAAATTCCATATATAGTTAGTTGCACTAACTATATATTGCGCACCCGCAATCCACTGCTGATGATGTCACATATTACATCATTCATGACATGGTCAGTGACATCACTGATGACATCACTGATGACATCTCAAATGACATCACTGATGACATCTCACTTGACATCAATGATCACATCACTGATGATATCATTCATGTGACAATACAATGCATCTCCTCACATTTTAATATAACCTCTGTTTCACCCAGTGTTAAAAACAGAGTATAATTTTTGAAACCATTGACACACCAATACTAGTTACTACATACGTACTCACTGATTCCTACGTCTACACACACATTCACTCATTCACCCATACAATCATTCATACATACAATCACTCATGTTTACAACACAATCATATGCACTCATACACCTATACAGACACTCACACTCTGCCACTCATCCATGGAGTTACTCACACACCTAGTCAGTCCTGTAAAGAATCAATCACACTTCCATTTTCTACTCTATACAGTTAAACATAGAGCACCTTACGTTTTCAACCATATACTAACACATACTTACTCTCTTATACAATCATTGATACAAGTACACATTGATCTGTACAGAGTCACACACCTCCCATCCAGCCACACACACACTCAGTCTCCCATGCAAATACTTGGGCAATCAATCAATAACCCATATAGTTACTCATATAGCTACTGATCAACACATGCAGCAGTTTACAGAACAACAGACATAATGATGCACAAATTAAGACAGTTTAGTCACTAACCCATGCACTCAGTGAGACACATTTAATCACTCACTCATACATTCAGTCATGCACCTACTAAATCCTTCGTCCAGACACTTATACATCCACTCATTCTTCAATATGTAAGACATATTTTAACTTTACAGAAACATAGTCACTGGATGTTGTCATCAGTGATGTCATCAGTGATGTCATTTGAGATGTCATCAGTGATGTCATCAGTGATGTCACTGACCATGTCATGAATGATGTAATATGTGACATCATCAGCAGTGGATTGCGGGTGCGCAATATATAGTTAGTGCAACTAACTATATATGGAATTTCAATGGTTTTGTGTGAGTAAAATAAGGTTTTTTAAATGCTAATTCCTAACTATATATGGTCTATAACCTATGGTTTTTTCAGTGAATATATATATTATTAACAAAACATATACAATATTTTTTCCGTAGGATAGCGAGAGATTTAAATTTACTATTCCAACTCCAGTGAGTGCAACAGTAGGGAAAGCGTTGGATAGCGTAGGGGTAAAAATTGCTATTCCCACTCCAAAGAGTGCGACAGTAGGGAAAGCGTTGGATAGCGTAGGGGTGTAAATTACTATTCCAACTCCAGCGAGTGCAACAGTAGGGAAAGTGTTGGATAGCGCAGGGGTAAAAATTACTATTCCCACTCCAGCGAGTGCAACAGTAGGGAAAGCGTTGGATAGCGTAGGGGTAAAAATGACTATTCCCACTCCAGTAAGTGCAACAGTAGACAAAGCGTTGGATAGCGTAGGGGTAAAAATTACTATTCCAACTCCAGCAAGTGCAACAGTAGACAAAGCGTTGGATAGCGTAGGGGTAAAAATTACTATTCCCACTCCAGCGAGTGCAACAGTAGGAAAAGCGTTGGATAGTGTAGGGGTAAAAATTACTATTCCCACTCCAAAGAGTGCGACAGTAGGGAAAGCGTTGGATGGCGTAGGGGTGAAAATTACTATTCCAACTCCAGCGAGTGCAACAGTAGGGAAAGCGTTGGATAGCGCAGGGGTAAAAATTACTATTCCCACTCCAGCGAGTGCAACAGTAGGGAAAGCATTGGATAGCGTAGGGGTAAAAATTACTATTCCCACTCCAGCGAGTGCAACAGTAGGTAAAGCGTTGGATAGCGTAGGGGTAAAAATTACTATTCCCACTCCAGAGAGTGCAACAGTAGGGAAAGCATTGGATGGCGTAGGGGTAAAAATAACTATTCCAACTCCAGCGAGTGCGACAGTAGGGAAAGCGTTGGATAGCGTAGGGGTGAAAATTACTATTCCCACTACAGAGAGTGCAACAGTAGGGAAAGCATTGGATGGCGTAGGGGTAAAAATAACTATTCCAACTCCAGCGAGTGCAACAGTAGGGAAAGCGTTGGATAGCGTAGGGGTAAAAATTACTATTCCCACTCCAGAGAGTGCAACAGTAGGGAAAGCGTTGGATAGCGTAGGGGTAAAAATTACTATTCCCACTCCAGAGAGTGCAACAGTAGGGAAAGCGTTGGATAGTGTAGGGGTAAAAACTTACTATTCCCACTCCAGAGAGTGCAACAGTAGAGAAAGCGTTGGATAGTGTAGGGGTAAAAATTACTATTCCCACTCCAGACAGTGCAACAGTAGGGAAAGCGTTGGATAGTGTAGGGGTAAAAATTACTATTCCCACTCCAGACAGTGCAACAGTAGGGAAAGCGTTGGATAGCGTAGGGGTAAAAATTACTATTCCCACTCCAGAGAGTGCAACAGTAGGGAAAGCGTTGGATAGCGTAGGGGTAAAAACTTACCATTCCCACTCCAGAGAGTGCAACAGTAGAGAAAGCGTTGGATAGTGTAGGGGTAAAAATTACTATTCCCACTCCAGACAGTGCAACAGTAGGGAAAGAATTGGATAGCGTAGGGGTAAAAATTACTATTCCCACTCCAGAGAGTGCAGCAGTAGGGAAAGTGTTGGATAGCGTAGGGGTAAATATTACTATTCCCACGCCAGAGAGTGCAACAGTAGAGAAAGCGTTGGATAGCATAGGGGTAAAAATTACTATTCCCACTGCAGAGAGTGCAACAGTAGAGAAAGCGTTGGATAGCGTAGGGGTAAAAATTACTATTCCCACTCCAGAGAGTGCAGCAGTAGGGAAAGTGTTGGATAGCGTAGGGGTAAATATTACTATTCCCACTCCAGAGAGTGCAACAGTAGAGAAAGCGTTGGATAGCGTAGGGGTAAAAATTACTATTCCCACTGCAGAGAGTGCAACAGTAGAGAAAGCGTTGGATAGCGTAGGGGTAAAAATTACTATTCCCACTCCAGAGAGTGCAACAGTAGGGAAAGCATTGGATAGCGTAGGGGTAAAAATTACTATTCCCACTCCAGAGTGTGCAACAGTAGGGAAAGCGTTGAATAGCGTAGGGGTAAAAATTACTATTCCCACTCCAGCGAGTGCAACAGTAGGAAAAGGGTTGGATAGCGTAGGGGTAAAAATTACTATTCCCACTCCAAAGAGTGCGAAAGTAGGGAAAGCGTTGGATAGCGTAGGGGTGAAAATTACTATTCCAACTCCAGCGTGTGCAACAGTAGGGAAAGCTTTGGATAGCGCAGGGTAAAAATTACAATTCCCACTCCAGCGAGTGCAACAGTAGGGAAAGCATTGGAAAGCGTAGGGGTAAAAATTACTATTCCCACTCCAGCGAGTGCAACAGTAGGTAAAGCGTTGGATAGCGTAGGGGTAAAAATTACTATTCCCACTCCAGAGAGTGCAACAGTAGGGAAAGCGTTGGATAGCCTAGGGGTAAAAATTACTATTCCCACTCCAGAGAGTGCAGCAGTAGGGAAAGCGTTGGATAGCGTAGGGGTAAAAATTACTATTCCCACTGCAGAGAGTGCAACAGTAGAGAAAGCGTTGGATAGCGCAGGGGTAAAAATTACTATTCCCACTCCAGAGAGTGCAACAGTAGGGAAAGTTTTGGATAGCGCAGGGGTAAAAATTACTATTCCCACTCCAGAGAGTGCAACAGTAGGGAAAGCATTGGGTAGCGTAGGGGTAAAAATTACTATTCCCACTCCAGAGAGTGCAACAGTAGGGAAAGCGTTGGATAGCGTAGGGGTAAAAATTACTATTCCCACTCCAGAGAGTGCAACAGTAGGGAAAGCGTTGGATAGCGTAGGGGTAAAAATTACTATTCCCACTCCAGAGAGTGCAACAGTAGAGAAAGCGTTGGATAGCGTAGGGGTAAAAATTACTATTACCACTCCAGAGAGTGCAAAAGTAGGGAAAGCATTGGATGGCGTAGGGGTAAAAATTACTATTCCAACTCCAGCGAGTGCAACAGTAGGGAAAGGGTTGGATAGCGTAGGGGTAAAAATTACTATTCCCACTCCAAAGAGTGCAACAGTAGGGAAAGCGTTGGATAGCGTAAGGGTACAAATTACTATTCCAACTCCAGAGAGTGCAATAGTAAGGAAAGCGTTGGATAGCATAGGGGTAAATTTTAATCTCCCCACTCTAGTGAAAATAAATTAATCTAAGTCACATAATTATAAATTAATCACTTAATACATTTTAATTACCAATTAAGAATTAATTAATTACCAATTAAAAATTAATTAACAAGTTATTTAAAATAAATACCAATTAATTAATTATCATGTTTAATTAATTATATTAAATGACTTCCCACCCTATTCCCCTATAAACCCACAACCCGCTACTACAAATAAAATATTATTCACATAATTATTAATGATCAATTAACAATTAATTAATTACCAATTAAACATTCATTGACAATTTATTCAAAATAAATACCAATTAATTAATTAACATACTTAATTAATTAAAATTAAATTACTACCCACCCTATTCCCCTATAAACCCACAACCCACTACAGAAAATAAAATATTATTATTCACATAATTGTCAATTAAACAATTAATTAAAATTATTTATCAATTAAGAATTAATTATTTATCAATTAACAATTAATTAACAATTAATTCAAAATAAATACCAATTAATTAATTAACATATTTAATTAATTATAATTAAATTACTTCCCACCCTATTCCCCTATAAACCCACAACCCGCTACAGAAAATAAATTACTAAAATTAAAAAATGTATCAATTAATCAATTAAAATTAATTACCAATTATATTTTAATTAATTACCAATTAATAATTAATTAACAATTAATTCTAAATAAATAAAAAATAAAATAACATATTTAATGAATTATAATTAAATTACTTCCCACCCTATTCCCCTATAAACCCACAACCCGCTACAGAATTATATTACACAAAAAAATTAATATTAACTTACCTAAAATTCGATATTTTTGTTGTCTATATTATGTCTAGTCGAAATTATGTCCATTCTATATTTTTGATTCGATATTATGTCCATTTTATTCGATATTAAAATGTTCTAGTCGATATTTTGGTAGTCTATATTATGTCTAGTCGATATTATGTCCATTCTATATTTTTTACTCGATATTTTGTCTACTCGATATTAAAAACTCGATATTTTGACTCTATACCGGATGAAAGGGTATGTGGGATCGGCACGGGAAGTGGCTCCAGTGCAGGGTCGTGCTGAGGATGCTTTATGGCACTAGCAAGTGTGCTTGGGGGCTGCCAGCGCGTGGGGGATGATTGCGAGGTCAGGGAGACGCGCAGGCGATCGGCAATGTTACAAACTGGCCACAGTCTCTAAAATGGCTGTCGCTTACGTGCTCGCAAAGGCCTAAGTGGGACAAGATGGCGCCGGTAATGTTCACATCATAATCTAATATTTAACAGTCCTTCCTTTGAACATGCCACGACATCTTGTCACTCTATGTTAATGTTCATAATACTGTGTATTTCTCTGTCGTACAATGCTTTCATATTTTCAAATTTAGTGTCCTAAGTCTTAGGGCATATCGAATTCACAAAAAGAGAGCACAAGGGCGGTGTGCATTGTATCCCCAGGCAGCACCCACATATTACAAAAACTGGCACCAATATTATTATCAACAGTTTCCAGCCCCAGTCTTTCAAAATGTTCCAAAACCAGCCTCCAAGTGTCCAGCCTTCTTGTTCCTGGTGGATCTCCGATGATAGTTTATGAAGGTGTTCTATTGCTTTGTAGACAGAAGGTGAATAGTCTGGGACGAAGGTGCAACAGCTGGCACCGATGATGCGGCATGCTCCTCCACGATCCGCCAGTACCACGTCGAGCACAAGGCGGTTCTGCAAAGCCACAAGGCGGACCGTCTGCAGCTCAGCTGTGTTGTTAGCGAGGATGCCAGCCGTGATATTCAAAGCTGTTTCGATCGCTTGGGTCAGATGACGGATGGCTCGACTGTTTGACATCGGACCCCAGAAAGGGATGAGTACTTTTGCAGCACCGAGGAACTGTGATGAGGTGGAGTCTGCTTGCTCTGTATCCTTCGAGCGTTTCTGTCTGTGATAGGCTGCTGGTGCCACATATGTTGGAGGAAGGACAAAAGTGATGTAGCATGTGCCCCCCAGCCTTTTGGGAGCCAGGTGTAGACCTTTGTGCCGCAGACAAAATACATATTTGGTGATGCAACAAATGAAGGGGTGTTCAGAGTCCTTTTGATGGGGCAGGAGCTGTGGCCCACGTTTTTCGTCCCACGGCCCTCAATGCAAATAAGGCCTGAGACGTTCACCACAGATAGGGCCACAGTCAAAATTGCAGCAGTCCATTTTCGTAGATATGAGAAGGTGGGTCTGGCTGGGTTGTTGAACACTTGCATTTCGATTCATTCTTTTTCCGGAATGTTCATTTGAAAGGTAGTGTTTGAGGTCAGAGGGCAAAAGGGAGCAGAGGTTCGTCCAGTTCTGTTCAGCCAGAACTCGTTGTAGAACTGTGTGATTGTTCCGTCGGATGTAGCATTGTCCTTTTAGCTCTCTTGCAGGAGCATTAACCAGGCAAGGCAGGACCCTTGAACCGAGAAGGGTGAAGGGATGAAGGGAATGGAATGCTCGGTGGCAGGTGGTAGCAGCCCACAGATCCAACAGTTCGTGGTATTGGCAGCAAGGTTGTGTTGATGCAGCAGTTGTACAAAGGAGTTGTGGTGATAGTGAGACCAGATAATGTTCTTTCTTGGTGGTGGGCTGCATAGTGGGTGAAATTGTCTGGTGGGCAGGAGTGCTCTCTTCTACAATCCAGACTGTGACCATTAGCAAGAGGCAGATGAGGGATATGATGAAAAGTACAATTGTCTTTGTGCTATGCAGTTTGGCAGTCTTGGGGTCTTTGCGGTGGGTCTTCGGTCGTCCGGGATCTTCCATCACCTTCAAGAGGCTCGGTGACTGGCAGGACCACATACTTTGTCTGGCGTCTCTCCTGGTAGCCTTTGTAGTGTTAGCTACCGCTCTGAGATTTTTGACTCAGTTAGTGGTCTGCTTTGTCGAGACACTCTCCTTTCGTCGTAAGTTGTACCCTTTTCTGGATGGCACAGTGGGATCGGGAAATTCTGCCAATTCAAGTGTCTCTGATTCTGGGTAACAACTCAGGGCTGGTCTGTCTTTGTTCAGGAGCTCTTCTTGGGTGTCCACGTTTTCGTTCGTTGCCAGGGTCAGTGATATTCTTCTACAATGGTGAGCGTGCAGCCTATTCTTTTTTTTACTTCCACTCGCAGTGCCGTTCGGGTGGTGATCAGGACTTGCCAGGGGCCCGTCCACCTGGGTTCCAGACTCTTTGCTCTTTGAAAGTTCTTTATCAGGATGTAGTCCCCAGGTTTAATGTTGTGTCCGGGGCCCCTTGATGCGTCTGGTATGGCTTGCTGCACCTGTTGGTGGATAACAGTTAGTTCTTTGGTAAGGTTATGCAAGTAATCAGACATTAGGATGTCCGGGACATCGTGGATGGAGGTAGGCTTCGGCGCGGCCCAAATGTTCATTGGCCTGCCAAAGACAACCTCGTACGGAGTCAAGTGGTGTCTGGTTGGGGTGGAACGCATTGATAGCAATGCCAGTGGGAGGGCGTCAGGCCATTTCAGTCCTGTGGTGGCAACTATCTTTGCTAGCTTAAGCTTTAGTGTGGCGTTGTGCCTTACTACCAGGCCTGCAGATTGGGGGTGGAAAACTGCGTGGAACTTTTGTCTTACTCCCAACCCTTTCAATATTAGTTGGATAACTTCGGCTATGAAGTGGGGGCCATTGTCGCTCCATAAAATTCGGCAAAAGCTGTAGCGTGGGAAAAACTCTTTTAACAACACCTCTGCAGTAGTGGTGGCGGTGTTGTCGCGGGTGGGGTAAGCTTCTACCTATTTGCTGAATGCATATATAATAACTAGGACGTATTTCAGCCCATGGCATCTTTCTAACTGTATGTAATCCATTTGGAGGACTTCAAACGGATGGTTAGGGACTCCAAACCCTCCCCGTGGTACTACTGTCCCTTTCCCTGGATTGTGCTGCAGGCATATCATGCATTGCAGAACTAGGCGTTTTGCTGAGTCTGCTATCCTGTCATTATGCCATACTCTAGTGAACACTTCGGTCATGGGAGCGGAACCTATGTGTGCTGGTAAGTGTGCCATAGTCAATATGGGCATCAGATATGCATTGGGTAACAGCCATTTGTCTTTGTCCTTTGTCCTCAAGCAGCCTTCATCGTCTTTTAGTCCCACCCGAGCCCATTCAGTCAGTTTGTGTGGTGTACTCGTCAGTTGGATATCCCTAATAGTGGTCCTAGCATCTGTCCATTTCTCTGCTTGTGACCTGGTCACATACATCCGTGTCGTCGTTCTGTTTTCAGCTGTGGCTCGGGCAGTAACGTCAGCTAGTGCATTTCCCTGTCCTATAATGTCTGTTACCTTCTTGTGTGCCTGCCATTTGATTACTGCTAGTTGTTTGGTGAGGAGGACTGCTTCGGTCAGGGCGGAGACTAGATCTCCGTGTAAGATTGGTGTGCCATGTGAGGTCAGGCATCCTCTCTCCCTCCAAAGGAGTCCGAAATGGTGAACTACCCCGAAGGCATACTGGCTGTCCGTGTAAATGTTTACTGTCGGCCCTGCTGCTAAGATACATACATGTGTGAGGGCAATCAGTTCTGCCGCCTGTGCGGATCGCTGGGCAATTCGGGCTGCTTCAATAATGGTTCGGGCTGTGGTGACAGCATATGCGGCTGAGGTGGTGCCATCGGGCAGTTTAATGCATGAGCCATCTACCCATAGTTCTCCGTCAGGTTCTGGGAAAGCAGTGTCTCGGAGGTCTACTCTACTCTTTGTCTGTTCATCGGTGAGGGTCACACAGTCATGTAGGGGAGTTACATTAGGGTCGCTTTCAGGCAGTGGTAACAAGGTTGCTTGGTTCAGAGTGGTGCATCGTTTCAGAGTAATGTGTGGTGCCAATAGGGTTAGCTCATACCCGGTCAGACGTGCACTAGTCAGGTGTTGGGTCTTGGTTTGGTTCAGGAGGGTGTCAACATCATGGGGTACTAACACTGTAAGGGAGTTGGAAAGCACAATTCCTTCACTCTGTCGTATCGAGACAGCTGCGGCTGCGACAGCTCGTAGGCAAGCTGGTAATGCTCTGGCTACGGGATCAAGAGTGGCTGAGAAATAGGCGCAAGGGCGCTGTTTGGGACCAATCGTTTGGGTCAGGACAGATTATGCACATCCCTCTCTTTCGTGTGTGAAAAGGGAGAATGGTTTGGAGTAGTTTGGGGTTCCTAGAACGGGAGCCGAACAAAGGGCGTCTCGCAATTCTTTGAACGCGGTCTGGCATTCAGGAGTCCACGGGAGGGGAAAGGGAAGATCTTTGGCTAGGAGGGAAAGTAGGGGTTTAACAATGAGACTAAAGTTCGGCAACCACTGCCGACAGAATGAGGTGAGGCCTACCAGAGAGCGGACTTGTTTCTGGGTTTTAGGGACGGGAGTATCTAGGATAGTCTGGATTCTGTCAGGTTTGAGTTTCCTTCCTTCCTTTGATTAGAGGTGTCCTAGATATGTCACTTGGGATTTACAAAACTGCAACTTCTTTCGGGAAACTTTGTGACCATTCTCTGCAAGGAAGTGTAGGAGCTGGATGGTGGCTGTGCAAGTGGAGTGGTGTCGGCTGCTAAAAGGATATCATCGACATACTGTATCAACACCACTCCGTCCGGTAACCGAACTGCGTCTAACTGTCTCTTGAGTGCCTGGCTATAGATACTCGGACTTTCGGTGTACCCCTGGGGTGCTCGACAGATTCTATACGAGCGGGATCTTAGGGTAAATCCGAAGAGATAGCGACTGTTTGGGTGAAAGGGTATGGAGAAGAATGCGTTTTTGAGGTCGATGACAGTGAAGATGGTGGCAGTGGAAGGGATCAGGGTCAGGATGGTGGTGATGTCAGAGACTACAGGGTACTGTGGCACAACTATCTTGTTGACCTCTCGTAGGTCGATAATGAAGCGGTACGCTTTATCGTCTCCCTCTCCCTGTCTTTTAATGATCGGTAGAATTGGGCTCTTGCAGATGTTGCTAACTACTTCTTCTACTACTCCTGCATCTACTAGCGACTGTATTATTTCAATTAGTGCTTTCTCGCCTTCTGGTGATATCTTGTACTGGGGTACTTTTGGAAGGATTGCGTCCTGTCGTACAGTCACATGCACTGGGTCTTTCATCATTCGTCCTACGTCTGAGTCAGCTTTCGCCCATACGTGTGATGGCAAGGTATCAAGTAGGGATATGTCCGCGTCAGCAATGGGGTACATGCATCGTGGAGGGCAAGATCTGAGTATGCCAGGGTTGTCATATAGGAGGACTCGGACTCCCCCGGGCAAGCATCTAATGGTTGCTCGAAAATACTTTAGCAAGTCAAGACCTATAATGGCGTCCGGGGTATTGGAGGATAGGAGAAATGTTGTGTCAATGATATTGTCTTCAAGATCAAAAGGGATCGGTTTGGACAAGGGGTTGGTGGAGGGCGTACCATCAAATCCTATTGATGTCACGTGTGAGCCAGACAAGGGTGCTCTTGGAATCAGTTGTTTGGATAATGCACTACGTGTTGCTCCTGTGTGTACCAGAAATGGAGACTTTGTGCCTAGGACCTTTGCGGTAACATAAGGGCCTTGCTGGTCAACATAGAGCTCGGATGCATCCCTCCCTTGCCCTTGGCAGTCCTATGCATAGTCATATGCGTTGTCGCAGTCAGACTGTTGGTACTGATTCTGTCGGGGACGGTCAAATGTATTCGTTCTACCTGGCCTTTCATCACTAATGTCGTTTGTGTACCCTCGTCCACGTCCTCTATTTCTCGGTCCATTCGCTAGTTCTCTTGCTTCTTTGTTCCTATTAATTTCTAACAGGACAGGACATTGAGACTTCCAATGCCTGTACTCTTTACAAAAAGCACATTGGTTCTCGCATAAGTCTCTACGTCCAGCGTAGGGTGCGAGTGCATTGCTTCGGGGTGGTGGAGTTCTAGGGGTGTTCTGTTGATAACCTCCCTTGTACTGTTCTTTCCCTCTACTTACGCCTTGTAATTGGGCTATCATAACCCGTTCTTTTAAATCCTTCTTTTTCCTTTCGGAAGCTCTATCGCTTTCATTCTTTTGGTGCTCATAATACTGACCCATTTGGAGGATGGCCGCGGGCTTCGAGGCGGCCAAACTGCTTTCACTAGTTTGCAATTTCTGCGAAACGTCCGGTAACAAACCTTTAACATAATTTTGTACGAACAAATGATGTCCGGTCGCAGTGGTCATGTCCTGTCCACTGTAATCGGACAACACTGTTTCGAACCGGGAGAAGTATTCGGAAACATCTTCTTGGGGTTTTTGGCGGCAAGCTGTCACTATAGACCAGTCTACCTTTTCTCGGGGATTAGAGTCTTTACCTTCAGTACGATTTTATCTGGGAGATCTAATATTGCTTTTAGAGGTTTCTGTCCAGGGTTTCGTTGTTTATCCAGGTTACCGAATTCTTCCCAAGTATGTCCGAACAGATCAGTGTGGTCGACTTTCCGGATTTGCTTCCACACGTCAGCTGGCAGACATAGCCCAAAGAACAAGTCAATATCGGCAAGGGTCATGATCGTTGATCCTAAAGCAGTACCTAGTTCCGTATAGAACGCGGTGGGATTCTATCGCAAGTCCGGCAAGGATTTGCGGAACGTCAGGATATCCTGTCTATCCCAAGGCTGATACACCCAGTTGTATACTACTCTTCCTTTTGCATCCTGGTGATTTATGTCGTCATTAGTTCCCGATCCTCTTGGGGGAACCCAGTAGGGGGCAGCTTCTTTTATGGGCATCATGTTGTCAAATCTTTCTATCAGGGGTTCAGTTATCTCAAGCGTGACGCTCTTAACTATTCGTCCCTGTTCTACGAGATGGCGGAAGACTTTTAGGTCTTTACTATTCTGTCGATGCCGGCACGCTCAGTTGTGCTCAAACTGGGGATTCTCGCCGGTTCTTTCTCTTGGGTTTCAATCTTTTCTGAGGTGCTTTTTGACGAGGTGCTTAATACGAGAGGCTCGGTCGGCGCGGAGGCTGTGGGTACCGAGGCCCTGGCACTGCCTTCAGTTAAGTTCTGGGGTTCTAGGTGCTGTACTAAGGGGTGGGAAGAGGCATAAGGAGGAGGCAGGTAGATGATTGGGGGACCTAGGAGTAAATCATCATCCGTCCTTTGCTTTGATGGTAGTTCAGGGTAAAGCGCTGTGGATGTTCTAACAGGGCATTGGCCTGAGGTTTCTGATTCTCGTTCTCTCTTTGCGTACTCTCTTTCCTTCACTTCCTCTTCCAACTTTTTACCAGCTAAATGAGCTGCTTTTCGTAGTTCTTTCTCACTTTTTGCTTCATCTCTCTTTTTACGTTGCGTTCCTTCTTTGCGCCACATGCCGAGACTATCAAGCATGGTTGGCGTGGTTCTATTTTTGCGAAGGGCTATTTCTAGCGCTTCAATTTTTGTGAGGTCAAAAGATCCTATCAGTCGCCACTGACTTTCTCGATCTTTTTTAGTATTCTTATGCCATAGTTTACAGTAAGCTACGGCGACTAGTCCATATCTAACATACATGTCCTTATTAGGGGTGCCTTCCAGTGGAGCTGGATGATCTACCTCTAATAAACGGTCCGGGTTGAACCAATTTCCAATCAGTGGGGAGAAGATAGGCATGACGTATATCGGACAAGTGAAGATCTCAAATAATGTTGGACAAAGGTCCGCACTACCTATCCTTCACTACCTGCAAAGACTAGACAGAATATTTCTATTCTTCGTTGTTTGCAAACAGAGAATATCTCAAGAGAACCAATATGTCGAGTAGCAACGAAGGCTAGACGAACCAATAAATATAAGTAACCAAATGCGCCGAGTAGCAACGAAGGCTAAACAAACCAATAAATATAAGTAATACTACTATTTTCCAATCAATCAATCAATCAATCAATCAATCAATCAAAACAGTCGTGCTGCACGACCTTACCCGGACCGTATGGACTGTTTCTCGTCTTCCACTTCCAGCGCCCGATCGTCCTCTATTCTCCGTTGTTGCCACGGCACTCCTGTGGGATCCCAGTCAGGACCGTAGATCGCTCGGAGACAGGTCCATTCAGAATCAGTGAAGGTTGGATGATCGGCTGCCAGACGAGGGTCTATCGGGCAGGAGCTCTTCCCGATCGTTGCGGTTGTTCACTCCGTCGTTAGGACCTCTCTCACTGGACCCACCTGTCGCTGATGGGCCCCGCGTTGGGACACCAATTGTAAGAACGAAGCAGATTTTCCCCAGATATCCTCAAGCACTGCTTGGCGTTAGTCGCCTCTAGTTCAATCGTGGTTATCAAATAAAGAGGCGGGCGCTGGAAATTGGAAAGCAGGAAACGGATTTATTCTTTGAAGGAAAACACGTCAGGACCGACGAACAGGGTGTTGTTTCGAGGTGCTCTAACTGCCTCTCGGAGGCCTGGCCTCTTATACAGTTTTTGTAATATTTTATTACAATGTAACACATTCCTGGCATTACTTTGATGCATTATAAACCATCTTTGGAATCCCCGCTTCAGGCCCGTTCCCACACATATATCAACAGTACTGTATCCCACCCCCGGTCTCAGTGGGTGATTGCTATCGTGCAGCTGGGCATTCCAGCAGGAGCTGAAATACGCGCAATCGGTCGGATCTCATGGGGTTGGGGCATTGATTAATTCCGGCTCCTTTGATGAGAGGCGGAATCCTACTGTACGGGGCAATGAACTGTATCCGCTGGGGTTGGTTATGGCCTGGGATCGGATCGAGCAGCCAGGCGTAGGGGAGGAGATTATTGAAGGGCCTGTTTGTGTGCAAGGGATGAAAGGGTATGTGGGCTCGGCACGGGAAGTGGCTCCGGGGCAGGGTCGCGCTGAGGATGCTTTATGACTCTAGCATGTGTGCTTGGGGGCTGCCAGTGCGTGGGGGATGATTGCGGGGTCGGGGAGACGCGCAAGCGATCGGCAATGTTACAAACTGGCCACAGTATCTAAAATGGCTGCCGCTTACGCGCTCGCAAAGGCCTAAGTGGGACAAGATGGCGCCGGTAATGTTCACGTCGTAATCTAATATTTAACAGTCCGTGCCTTCTTTTCCCCTCCCCGTCTTCCCTCCTGTTGTCCGTGCCTTCTCCTCTCCTACGCCACCTGCCCGTCCTCCTGTTGGCCATGCCTTCTCCCCCCCTCATTTCAATATTACAATCTTTATATTACATGAATAAAAAAGATGAAATATGAATATGGTAAAAAGCAGGTTAATCGCTGACGGAACTGAAAATCTCGACATTTGCAAAGATGTGTTGCAAGAGTTACTTGGCAAGGTGTTCTATGGGAAGTGCGTAGAGTGATATACCTTAGGCTATACTGTGACTCACGGACCCCACGCAGTGTCCCTGCTGCGCTAATAGCAGTCTGTTGACTTGTATTAACAAGCATTTGCAATGCAATAGGTCTCACAATTGCCAGAGTTTAAGCTATTAGTATCGTAAAAGGCAATGCCTTTTATTTACGTTTTAAAATCCAAAACATAAATAAAAGGCATTATCATGTACAATGCCAATAGCTCAAACTCACATGAATGCCAGACCTATTGCATTGCAAATGCTTGTTTGGGGTACTGCAGTTTATAAACTACTGTGCTGTGGGTGGGGGATCGTTTCACAAAGTCTCTGTCTCGAGCGAGAGCAGCCTGCAAAGTACATTTGTAAGGAGAATTCCTGCAAACTAGTTAGAAACAGTCACCACCATTGTTTTAAAGCACCCCCAGACTGTGTTAAACCAGCAAAAGTTAAATCCAGCCCTTGAAAAGGTTACTTGAAAAGCTGTATTGGAGGATGGAGTATAGAGGCATTAATGATACAAAGCACGCTGTTGTGGACACAAATGAATGTACAGCAAGGCACAATCAGTAAAAATTTATTGCATACAATGGAAAGGCAGTCACCAATAAAGGTGTCGTCCATGATTGCAGCAGGAGGTAGCACACCACAAATAAGGGTAAGATCACCTCTTCATCAAGGACATGGAAACACACTATAAAAAGCCCAAAACAGAATTAAAGTTTGGCCTGGATTTGTTTGTTTACATCTGTGTTCTAGTAAAAATAAAAAGCTACATTTCTGGCACAATGTCCAGGATCTGGGTCAATTATTCCTAAAAGTAGTCAACGGACGTAGTCGACCGGGGCCCAGGTGTGATTTGAGACTGACCAACATACAAAAAGAAGATTGACCCTTCTAGAGTCTGGAAGTAAAAAAGATTTTTTTTTAAAGTACAGCCCAAGTAAAAAACAGACTTTGCCAATTATCTGAAGCTGAGAATTTCTATTAAAAGAAGCCTTGCAGCTTGATGTTTCCCTGTAGACGAAAAGAGGTCAGCCGACCAACCCTTGGAGTCCACTTTTATCCTGGGTACACGGGGTAAAAGGTCCACTTGTTCAGGGCTTCTCTCAGTTGACAGATTGCAGTTCCACTCCTATTTGTGTGCAGGTCCAGAAAGTGTTCTGAGGAGGTCCTTGGGGTGCCACATTTATATACTGCACCAGCTAGTGTGTGTGTGTGTGTGTGTGTGTGTGTAGGGGAGTGGGCTATAGAAATCACAACGTCCACCCACAAAGAACACTAGAATCCAGTTTGAAGCAAGCACTGTACCATCTACAACAAACCAGGAAGCAGAGGTCCGGTGTCAGAAAAGCAGGATCCCTCACCACTAGACAGAGGATACCCAAGAATTGTCCTGGCATGCTGTTTGCTCCATTTTAGGTGTGCCAAAGTGATACATGTGACTCAAACATACTTGTCAGGCAGGATTTGACATTGTTGTGTCAATAGGACAGTGGGCCCTCGCCCTTCTGCAGCGCTCAAAGAAGTAATTCCTGCTTATTCAGGTCGGCCTGTCAATCGCAGTGTCCCATTATGTAGTTCCTGAGTTCCTGTGTGGTATTTCACACCTTATTCAGCCCAAGAACAGGCTGGGCGTTGCTGGAGAGTTAATGCAAATGTAGCCTCCAGGAAATTCAGGGCAGTGAAGGTAACTTTTCAAATTATTTTTCATTAATATTTATTAAAAGTCGTACCTAACACAATGAGCTTAGCAAATGAGCCTGTTGCGCATGCACAGCGCACATTAGAGGGGAGCGGCTGAGCCATGATGCATTTTTTTAATGGAGTGCCCATGCACACAAAGACCAGTATCTTTATCAGAGCAGATGGCAGTGCGAACAACAGCCCTGTCTGGCAAAGAACTTCCTTGATACTTCCAGTCTCTGCTGAGGAGACAGGTACCTGAGTAGTTTAAAATGAAGATGTTAGTCATAATCTGCTTCCTAACGGTGATACCATAATATTCCTCCACCTCCTCAGAGCTGGAGAGGACTGGAGAATGACCGCATTCAGCATCACTCGTCCTAGGAAAGTAGGCTGGCAGTGGGTTTAAGAGTCTCTCTGTATGTTTGTATCTGTGTGTGTATGTGTGTGAGTGAAAGCGTGCATGTTTGTGTGTCTACGATCATGTCTACGATCATGTAGATTAATGTCAACATGTGTATGTTAGTGTGTTTGTTAAAGGATTAGGTGGTGGACATGTTTAGGGTTGGGTGCTCACCATGAACTTTCTTGATGACATTCTAGCTGTACCTGTATAACAAGAACCCGCCCGTGCCCTCCTGTGTGCATTCTTGGTGATAATAAGTTTACTGCTGTATAGCAGAGGCATGTATTTGACATACAATGGACAAGCATGGTGGTATTCTGTCTATCCATAGACAGTGGCCCACAATTTCCACACTTTGGCATTCTTGACAGTATTCTATCAGTATTTTACACTTATGTCCCTTTTCTTGCCATATTGTAGGCATTCGTGGTGACTTTCTGATTATCCTTGACTTAATGGTAGAACTTCTGTTCCATAGCACAGGCATTCTATGGAACATTCTGACTTTACCTGGCATAACAGAGTCTAACTGTTGTGCATTTTAGGCATTGTTGACAGGAATTTAGCAGCTACCCCATCTTGTAAAGACCAAGCTCTTTCATCTTATCTTAGATTTATCCTTATCCCCCTCTATGGATGGTTTTCCTCAATTAAACAAATAAATGCAAATCTGTGGCACAAAAACTCATCCTTGCCAAATTATTACTATTCTTGCTGACCTTTAAGTTATTCTTGTCTTAATATTAGCCCATTCTTGACATATTATAGAAATATTGGGAATTATTGGTGGTTTTCGGTTTGGTCTCTCATTCTAGTCACCAATTCTTGCTATGATGTGGGAATTTGTTTGCGACTATTCCTGCCATATTTAAGTTCTACCTTTGACATATGTTCTGCATTGTTGGTGTAGTCTGGCTTTCCCTCAGACAATAGTAGTCCGTCCATGACATATTGTGTGCATTCCTAATGATATTCTAACTATTTCTGGCATAAAAATGGACCAAATGAGATTCTGGCTATTTCCTGAAAATACTGACCCGACCTTGCTAAATTGTGGGCATTCTAGGGACCATTCAGGCTATTTCTGGCATAATAAAGGCTCAAGCTTGTCACACATCATTCCAGCACAACCATTACAAAACACTTGCATTATCTCTATCCGTTGTGGTGAAAACTAATAAATGCTTTCCTAGAAGAAGTTATTTTAGAGAGAGAACATATTAACCCAATCACCAAGTTAATGAAACAAAATCAGAAGCTAACCATAATTGTCTCTCAGACTATAGAAAAAAAAAACTACCTCACATGTTTGGGCAAATCCCTTGTGAAATGCATAGCAGAAGAGCTGACGTGACATTTAGCCAAGAAAATTTACTATAAGGCTTCCGCAAAGGATGCAGCACATAAATTGCAGCAATGAAAATCTTTGACACCACAAATGGCATATTGGGCAAGCATGATGCCTGTCTTGTTATCCTTCTCAATTTGTCAGAGACTTTTGATTTGATTGACCTTCATAGAATCTGCCACATCCTAAAGACCCATATTTGCAAAGGTGGAAAAATCCTGAGCTGACTATTCTCAATCTAACCAAACGCAAACAGATGGGTAGAATAGGATAAGCCATCCAGAAATCTACCTATATCTCCTGCATTGTCTTGCTCCTATACTGTTCAGCTTGTGAATGAAGACACTGAGAATTCTGATGGAGTAGGCTGGCATTAAAATCCATCAGTATGCCAATGATGGCCAGATATGCCAGGAAATAAACTCCCTCCAGCACAGGTTGTATTTTTTATTTTTTATTTATGCGATTTGTTAAGCGTGCAAATACCCTTAGGTGTGTCTGTGCTGTGGACAGCTGAGTGAAAAAGACTAGGGGAGGGAAGGTTTATTGATTGAATAGCCAAATTTTTTAATGTTTATGGAAGGAAAACAGAATACGGGTGGTTTTTATATGAAGGGGGAGTGTGTTCCAAAGTTTGGCGGTGGCGACAGTGAATCTTCTGACGCCCCAGGAGGCCTTTTTAGTTCTGGGGACAGTCAACAAATGAGCTGCTGAGGAGCGTAAGGATATTGTTGGGCTGTTGGAACAAAGACTTCCCTTGAGGAATTCAGGTCCTGTGTTGTGGATTGCCTTGTAGGCAATGCATAGGGCCTTGAACTTTGTTCTACTCTTAATAGGTAGCCAGTGAAGTTGTCGGAATACCTTGGAGATAGGTTTGAACTTAGGGGTGCCTGAGAGAATTCCCTCCTCTGCGTTTTGCACCATCTGCAATTTATGTAGGACTCCTTCCTGGGCGTTAATAAGTAGACCATTGCAGTAGTCTAGCTTGGACATAACGAATGTGCTGATGAGAGTCCTACCTGCGTTAGGAGGAAGGAAATGTAGGAGTTTTTTTATCATTCTGATGCTGAAGAAGGAAGAAGATACGATGGTGTGGATGTGATGAATAAAAGATAGTTTGTCGTCAAACATAACTCCTAAGTTTCTGACTTTAGTTACAGGGGACGGAGGTGGGCCTAACTCTACTGGCCACCAGTAGGGAGACCAGCTAGGGGAGAGATTACCGAAGATCATCACCTCCGTTTTTTCGGAGTTTAGTTTGAGACAGCGGACAGCGGACATCGGACCCCACTGATCTCAAAAACTTCCGCCCCATCTCGCTCCTCCCTTTTCCTGCTAAAGTCATCGAGAAGATCGTCAACAGACAGCTGACCGCCTTCCTCAAGACGAACGGATCCCTCGACCCCTCGCAGTCTGGCTTCAGAGCCAACCACAGCACCGAGACCGCCCTCATCGCAGCCACCGACGACATCCGGACCCTGCTCGACAAGGGGGAAACAGTGGCCCTCATCCTCCTGGACCTCTCCGCTGCGTTCGACACGGTCTGCCACCGCACCCTAGTCCAGCGCCTCAGCAATATCGGTATCCAAGAGAAGGCACTGGAGTGGATCATCTCGTTCCTCGCCGGAAGAACACAAAGAGTCCGCCTCCCCCCGTTTCGCTCCGAGGCCACCGAAGTCATCTGCGGCGTCCCGCAAGGATCTTCACTCAGCCCCACCCTCTTCAACATCTACATGAAACCTCTCGCAGCCATCGCACGCCAGCACAACCTCAACATCATCTCTTATGCCGATGACACCCAGCTGATCCTCTCCCTCACCAGAGACCCCGACACCGCCAGAACCTGCCTACACGAAGGGATGAAAGACGTCGCCGAGTGGATGAAGGACAGCCGCCTGAAACTGAACTCGGACAAGACGGAAGTCCTCATCCTGGGATCTTCGCCCTCCGCCTGGGACGACTCCTGGTGGCCCCCAACCCTGGGCACTGCACCCAAGCCAACCGACCACGCACGCAACCTGGGCTTCATCCTGGACCCCTCCCTCTCGATGACCAGACAAGTCAACGCCGTCTCCTCATCGTGCTTCAACACCCTGCGTATGCTTCGCAAGATCTTCCGCTGGATCCCGACCGAGACCAGGAAGACTGTCACCCAGGCACTCGTCACCAGCCGACTGGACTACGGAAACGCCCTCTACGCCGGAACCACAGCCAAGCTACAGAAAAGACTCCAGCGCATCCAGAACGCCTCCGCCCGACTCATCCTGGATGTCCCCCGACGCAGCCACATCTCCAGCCACCTGAGGAACCTGCACTGGCTCCCCGTCGACAAGAGGATCACGTTCCGGCTCCTCACCCACGCACACAAGTCTCTCCACGACCTGGGCCCCAAGTACCTCAACGACCGCCTGACCCTCTACACGCCCACCCGCCAGCTACGGTCCACCAGCCTCACCCTCGCAGCAGTACCACGCATCCGAAGAGCCACCGCAGGAGGAAGATCCTTCTCTTACCTGGCTGCCAAGACTTGGAACTCCCTCCCCATCCACCTTCGGCTGACCCAGGACCATCTCGCCTTCAGGAAACAACTCAAGACCTGGCTGTTCGAGCAGTAGCATACCCCTCCCCCCAAGCGCCTTGAGACCCTCCCGGGTGAGTAGTGCGCTATACAAATGGCATGACTGATTGATTGATTGATTGATTGATTGACAATTTTTTGCCATCCAGGAGCTGATAGCAAGCATTCCCTCTTGATAATTAGCTGAGACTATCCCGCCATTGTTGTGGATTTCTAGCACAATCTGAGTATCATCGGCATAGGAAGTTAGTTGCAGGTTGTGGGACTTAATGATCCTGGCCAAGTCCGACACGTAACCATTCATGCCTAAACCACATGTGCCTTAACAAAGCAGTCTAAAAAATCACTGTTTCATAGCCACGCATCCCTTTAGCAAGCAAGTCATACAACTACATGCCTTAGGGAAGCCCTGGACTTTAGAATAGTGTAATTTACTATTTCAACTCCAGAATGATTATCAGTAGGGAAGGTATTGGACTTAAAATCTAACACCAGTCCAGCACTGCAATCCCTAAAGCATGTTGACTTGTTTGCTAAAATAACGTGTGGAAACGTCACAATCGTTGTAGTGCCCATGTTGTAAAGGAACTATGTGGTAAAGGATGTTTCCCTCCACACATTCTCACATTGAAGTTCAGTTTGAATACACTAAAATACAGCATGACATCAAAGGATGTAACCTAGAAACAACTGAAGGTATTATTCTTTACAAGCAAAAATAAACAAAGGCACTAAAGAATGACAGCGTGAACATGGGACTGATGACTTTAGCTTCCAGCTGTAAAATGTAGTAAAGTCCTTTACATTTTTGGTCACTTCTCCCCAACAAAGTCTTTCCAAATCAACCTACTGTGATTTCGAACTGAGCTCCTTTACTATCCTAAAAGTCATACAACCATTACTGCAGCAAAAGGAATTTGGTCTATCTGTCAAAGTGTTATAAATATGCTGTACTGATTATGGAAATGCTGCAATCATGCAATCATGGGACTCTCTAAGCCCATGTTCTATCGCTCACTGTTATTTTGTATTTGGTAACCAGACTGGAAGTAAGCACCAGTTCTCTCACTGCACCTCTTTACTAAAAGGATTGCATTGGCTCACCTTATAAACCAAAGTATATAGCATTAAAAGCATTCCTCTTTTCTCAACCTGATTATCTACAAAACACCCTAAGAATTTCAGAGGGAAATAAACTCAAATTCATCAAAGATATGTCAGAATTGTGTTGAAAAAACTGAAAACTCATTCAACCTACTGTCAATCCTTCAGAGGTGCTGGCACAGCTTTTTGGTACTCCATCATAACCAAAATGAGATAGTTAGAAGGCCTCCTCACATTTTGCAAAATACTGTTTAAACCCAATCCCAGCAGCTACTTGGACCTTCCAAACTAGTCTTATTGACCTTCTCTACTACCATGTTCATTCCTCTCTTGTCCTATGTCCATGTCCTGCTTACTGTTTACTTTGCTTGTTTACTCATACTGTTTCCCTTTCCCACCTCCATTATTCTCTACCCTCACCCAGTTACATTAAATTATTTTATCTCCCTGATCCATTCCCTCTTCTTCAGACCCAATTACTATGATGTCAAAGATATGTTCAATGCTTGTTAATTATGTACTCTGAGCCCTCTCCCCTCTTTTTTGGAGTCAATGTAACAGAGACACATGTCTCCACAGTTTCTTTACAATGTAAAGTAGATTTACATCTACTAAGTAGACTGGCCTTGTAGACAATTGCAAAATGAATAAATACACATTGAAGCTATTCTTATTGCCTTTCTTGTAAACACTTGCATACAAGTGGATCATTGACACATACTGTGCTTATCATTGGCAAGTTATAGCTATTCTTAACATTGTAGTGGAAATATTTGCTTTATGACGGACAACCTTTGTATTTAATAATGCTAATAAATGGGATTGAAGCAAAAATCTGTCTGTTTTTCAGAGTAGTACATGTGTGTCCTTAGGCATTTTGGGTCAAAATATAAATATAGTTCACAAAACAATACATATCTGTCTGAGGAAATAGAGCTAATTTATCCAAACAAATTGTTGAAATGAAATTCATAGTGAAATGTCTGTATTTTCAGAAACTGTAAACTTTTTGATCAAAACTATTCAATTTCTGAGATATATTTAAAACTGACACTTCAGCAATAATTTATTCTGAGCATGGGAGACTTATTTTTGATTTTCGCTCATTGGTAGCAGAGGACAAATACTGATATGGTTTTTATTTCATGGCTTGTTAGGAGGCACTTAATCATCAACTGATACTGATAAAAACATCTTTTGTTTACTGACAAATACACAGTAGCCAAAAAGGTGGTGCTATATCTTTATTTTGTGGATTTGAGTTCAGCTTTTGACTGGGTGTAGGAAACTTCCTCTCTGTATAGTGTGTTAAAATGAAGTACACTATGTAGAGAGTGCGAGAGATTCCCAAAATGTAGGTAGAGGTAAAAGTAGATAATACTAACTTTCTTTTTGTGGTAATGTGGGTGAGCAGTTAGGTTTATCAGAGGGTAGCATTAAGCATTTGTTGTATTCACAGAGGCAATCATTGAGACACACACTCAAGATTAAATCAGAGGCCAATTTGGAAAAATAATGTTGATTTTTATATAATTTTTAAGACCATAAACAGAGTTCTTGGGTAGGTACTTTCAGAGATATGGTTTTTCAAAGTTCAGAAAAGATCTCTTCTGTATGCAATTGCGCACCATGGGAAACAATGGAGGAACAGCAGAAAAATGCGTGGAACTTCAGACAATGCTTTCATGAAGTGCACCTTCTCGTTTTAGGTCAATGTCTTGACCAGGTTCAAAGTTCCAGCAGGAGAAGTTCGGTAGAGTCCCAGATCGGCTGGGAGCAGAAGTGCTGAGGTTTTGTAAGTTGGTGCATATAGACGAAGGGGACTACTTAAAAAAACACTGTACAGAAGTACTTACAGGTATGTCTGGTGGGTCTCCTCACAGGGAGGAGGTCGCAAGGGATCTGGTGACCATGGGAGCTGTGCTGGTTGGTCGGTGATGGGGCCGGTGGGGCCGGGTGCAGAGCGAATAGGTCAGCTGGGTGTCAAGGACCTTGCAGTCCTCGCAGTCAGGAGAAGACAACTTGGAGAGGTGATCTTGGGGCAGCTGGGCCACTTAGAAAGTGGGTCTTGAGTGTCTCAACATCCCTCGATGGGTGCTTCCTTCTGGTGCTTCAGGAGTCCAGACTGGACTCTTCTTCTTGGTGTTTGCTGTTGGGGGTCTGATACCCCAAGTAATGGTACACAACAGTTCCAGTAGGCCCTGGTGCCTCCAAACGTGGTGGAAAGGCAGATCTGATCCTCCAGAGCTGTTGTACTTTTTCTTTCTTCTGTGCTGCTGCCAGGTCATCAGGGAGAAGCAAATCAACAAAACAGACTTCATGGGAACGGTGCCTGGGGTGTGCAGAGGAGTAATATCTTCCCTCCAAGAAAGCTTCACGGCAAATTCTTGAAGGCTGGAGGTGCTCCAGGGATTCTTGGAGTCCTTTCAGGTTTCAGGGCGACACAGCAACAGTGATTTTCGGGTCCTGGGAGCAGCAGGCAGGGTCTGGTGCCTTTTTCTTATGCAGCAGGTCTTTAGTTCTCAAGCAGTGGATCTCTATTGTCCTCTCTTGGTCGTATCTTGTCCATTGGATCTGATGTTCAGGTCTTGGAATGCATCCTAACTACTTAATTTAGGGGCGTTACAAGGAGAGCCACGTAGTAGCCAATGGGTCACTTACGTTTAGCGTGTCTACACCCTCTAGTGACCACTTCCTGTGGAAAGAGGAACTACCCTAGTCCTGATAGGGCTTTTTTTCACCATCCCAAGATGGAATTTCAGAAGGGGGGCTCACCTCACCTGCCCCACCCTAGGTATTGTGTAGGCTAAGAGGGGGCCCTCCTCTTAATCTGCCTTTCCTCCCAACAAATGTGGAGCAGGAAAGAGGGCTTGGCGTCCCCCACTGTCCGAAAGGTCCTGGGTTGGATTTCAAAGGCAGCTTTGCCTTTGAAGCTTCCCGCCCAGGAAGGCCATCCTGTCCTGGAGGAGGTGTGAAACACATCCACCCAGAGCAGGCTTTATCTCTAAACCTAAGTAAAGATGTGTGTAAAGTAGGGACCTGAAGGGAAGTTCTATGAAATATTCGAGGCACAATGGGGAGTTTTCTAGAGATATGTGCTCACATCTGTTTTGTTCTTATTATACACTAATGGCCCCAGTAAACATCTGTCTTCTCTAGGCAGAAATATGCCCACAGTTAAAAATGTCCCTGCCTTACTTTATGCAGATGGTGCTGTGCTCCTATCTCAGACACCTCTGGGTCCTAAGGGTCGCTTATAGATTTTGTAGCATATATGGATAGTCTTGATTTAGTACCAAACTTCACTAAAACACATTGCATGGCTGGGGGTGGGAGGGGGTTGGCTATCGATAATAAGACCGATCAATATTAAGGGGAAGTCTATTATAATGGTTGTATAGCTTCTCCTCAATTGGGTATTAGATTTGATTCTCTATTCAACTAGGCTCCTTGCCTTTTAAAAAGGTCCAGTAAGTTTCATGAATAAATTAGAGCTCTATTTATTTTTGTAAAATCTATAACATAAGTGCATTCTAATTTTATCTTAAGGGGTGGCCATAAGGGGATATAAGCAATTAATAGCCTTCACATTGAAGAAAACAGAATCTGCAGGCGATTCCTTGGCTTATCACCTAGTAGCTCTCACTACTTTCCCCACGAGAAGCTAAGACTCAAATATGCTACAGCTCAATTTAAATGACCCCTATTCACACTACTATGGTTGTTGGTGTGGTTAACAATCATGATACTTCAACCAGGGACATAAAAGAGAACCGTCTGGCATTTGTTGAGGGGTTCAAAAATCCAGTGGCTAAAATGTGTTGCCTAATGACCTAGGGAGGCCTGACCTGTATCTTGCACCTACTAACATACCATTGAAGGTGAAAACTTTGGTCAAAAAGATTGACTGCCTCCCATAGCATTGAACTCAATCTCTCCTCGATAAACAATGTTTGGGAAAGAAGTTGACTAACACTATTTTGTATAGGCAGCATAAGATGTAATCTGTCTTTCTCCTTAGATCAATATGATATGACCTCAATTTAATTATGCCTGTGTGATGTAATTTCAGCTCAAACATTGTTGCATTGCTGTTTTTTTTGCAAGTTTTATGTCATTTACCCTTCAATACTTGATACCCATCTTTAAGTCGCGTGGTTTTCCTAAATGCAAAACCACACTTCATTTTCTACAGGCCGTCCGCAACAACGCTGTGCACTGTTCGCGTAAATTCTTTTCTACATTCTACTGTACAGCTTTGGAAAAATTGCCATTTTAAAAAGAAAAAGGAAAATATATATTTTTAAGAGGATTAAGACTGTAACTGTGCTATGAGATGAAATTTTTTAGATGTTTTAATGTATCATTTTAGGATTGCTTCTGTACTATTTGTCTGTATTTTATTAATGAAGACAATAGATGTTGTTGTGTGCACTTTTATGGCTACATTTATTAGCCAAATTAAGTTATTTGATGATGATAATAACATTTTTCTGTTATTATCACAGTTTCTGTCTAAGGCCAGAAGATCTGAAATTTGTCTCAGCTATCTTCAGTCAGATCATGTGATCTCCATGCAATTGAGCAGCAGCATTGTTGTATGAGCCAATGGAATGGTCTCTGATTGTGAGATTTATCATTTGATCTTTCCACCCTGCCCCTTACAGGTAGGTTGTCAATGATAACCTACATGTCTTATTGAGCTGCAGTGATGTCATGTACCCATTCTGAAGCCTACGATACTGTAGATCACAATATTCTCATTCTGAATAAGTGCAGATATGTGGTTGACATTAAATTAAAGATGTTAAACTATTATTTTTTTGAAAATGTGGTCAAAAGGTTCATATTGGTCACTGATGTGCGTCATTTCTGCTTATCAACCCTCCTCAATACATTTCAGCTCCTGCGGGCATAAGGTACAGTGGTGGTACGCATATTATCGATCACTTGAAATAACCGCTCAAACGTCACCAAGTGCAAAAATAACATCACTGGCTGAAGGAGGATTCCCTCAATGTAATGAATAATAAAACGGAACCCCAATGTTGAGATTAATCAAGTTTTCCTTCATTCCATTTGTCAGGCATCTATCCTTAGGAGCCCTTCTAATCTCAACAAGCATCACTGAAAATCCGGTGGAATATCTTTGACAAGTGCCTTTCCTTTAGACCAACAGCCAGGCGCTGCTGGTGAAGGTATGAGAAGTGGGGCGTTGTGATGGGTGGGGCAGGGCGGGATGGGGGTGGGAATTCAACAGACAACAGGGTAGGCAGAATTAATTAAAAACATAAATTAAACCACTTATCTTGCGCTCACTGCATTGCTGAGTCGGCAAACTTTGGAACTCCAGGAGACTAGCCAGGGGCTAAATGGAAACAGTGAATTGACTGGAAGGCAGTGAAGACTTCGGAGAAATGCCATAAATTATAGAATGAAAAATGAACATTAATGGAGACTGTAATACTATTTCTAAGGTGAACAGATCAAAAGGCTGCATCCTGGGTTGGCCCATTAAGGCGTTCTGGGCAACAGTGTAGAAGGCAACTTGACAAATTCCCTAGATTTTCTAAATGGATAGGGACAAAAGATGAATTGGAAGGGATCAATATAATTGCATTTTCAAGAAACTCACAAACGTTTGAGGAAATCATATATTCCAAAGGTTTATCATTCAAAAACACTCTGCATGAGTGTTGTGTCTATGAAGGGTCTCATGGGGAAAATATCTGTTCTTCAGATCTGTAAAAATGCACAGTATTTTAAAAGTCCTTAAATGTTTGACTGGAAGCTAGAAAGGGGGCCTGGTGGAAAGTGTTATGCTTCCTCTACTGGCTCTTTCTTCCTCTTTCCCAACTGACCTGTGTTTTAGGGTATGGTCGGTCCAGTAATGCAGGTAGTTTATGGAGTGCGCTACACATTTTGAGAAACTGTAGCAAAACAATAACAATGCAGAAGTATCATTTAATTCAAGCAAATGCAAAACCATTGTGTTCTGCTGCTCCTTAACATTTTCATGGAATAGGCATCATATTTTTTTTTGTATGCTGGAGAAATGAGATACAAGTGAACAATTCGCCAATAAATAACAGCTACTTAGAAATGCCAAACTATTCAGTGATGATAAATATGGTAAATTCAATAAAATATGTAACTTAGGCTTTATGAAAATATGATCTTTAAGAGTTGCAGAAACAGAACTGGATGTGTGGTGGGTTTGTATTACACAATTCTTTATAGATCCTCCAACGTATTTATATGATATACCTTCCATACATACTCGAACTTCCAAAATTGTTATAAAAAGTCAGCCATGCAAAATAAATTCACATAGTTGAGCTAAACATAAGCAACATAGGGGTATATTCACAAGAACGTGTGCTAAACAGCACCAAAATAAGTGGACGCACCTTTACACATCGCAGCCGATCGCGGGAAAATAACCCCGTGTTACATTGAATTCACAACAAGGCGGTAGAATGCAATAGTCTACCAAAACTGCGGCCAATGTCCGCGATACAACCACCTCGACGGCGATAAAAACACAACATCAACGTGAAAAAACATGTGAAGGGCCAAAGCGCGATGAGGAAATCAGCGATAAGCAGCGCCAGGCCAGCAATACACACATGGCAGGCAGGAAAAATCACTATAAAAGTAGAATAAAAAACAAACACAAACTGACCAACACCCAAGCACCATGGAAGCAGCCGGAGCAGGTGCAGAGGACGAGCGCATCCCCACAAGTACCCCGGATGACCATCCTGGGACCTCAGGGACAGGGAAGGGCAAGGACAAGAAGAAGAGGAAGATGAAGAAGAAGTTCAGTCCGCAGGAAAACAGGATCCTGATTAAGGAGGTGATGGAACACCATCAACAATTGTTCGTCACCTCCAACATGTCATTGGGAACCAAAAATGGGATATGGCAGAACATCATGGACAAGGTGAATGCCATCGGAGAACACAGGAGGTCAATGGACGTGGCAAAGAGGTGATGAATTGACATCAAGCGAAAGACCAAGGAGAAACTCGCAGCCAACCAGAAGGCAGCAATGCAGACTGGAGGTGGGAGCCCAGTGCCACAGCTCGTGCTGAATGACATGGAGGAGCTGATGTTGACAGTCATCAGTGTGGAGACTGTGGCCGGAGTAGGGGGACTGGACACTGCTCGGCAGGACACAACAGACATGGCAACAGGTGTGTGACCACCAGGTACTGGGGGGATGGGTGGAGAGAGCCACAGTGGCACACATGAACAATCAAGCAGAGCACAGTGCAAACCCACAATGACTCTGGGTCATGGCCCTGATCTACACACTGTCACAATGTACAATGTCATGCTGTCTGAATGTCAACATATACCATTCAGCTACATACATGTGGACACATTATAATGCACCATCTCCCCTTCACATTGCAGGGGCACCGTCAACACCATCTGCAGAGCAGTCCTAGCCACTCTCACTGATGACGAGATGGACACCGCCAGCATCGACACCCAAACCCTCCAAAACATCATGGACATCATGGACATCATCCACAACTCACCTCCAGGATCAGGGCAGCCCAGCTGCATCAAGTAGACCCCACCCACTACCCACTACCCAAAGCATCCAGCAGGAGACACCCACAGCCCGGCACTCTCCCGAGACCCACAGGAACACACAATGGCCTGTGCTGGAGGGCCAGAGGGAGACAGCTGAGCAGGTGTGAGTGGGGTTCAGCCTCATGGCTACCAAAATGGACGCCAGTCATGGGTGTCTAGGTCCCATCAGGGACCACCTCCAGTCCCTAACAGACACCCACGGCCTGCTACATGGTCTCCAAGGAGCCCTGACTGACATCGCTGGAGTCATGACACGGAGAAAAGAACACCTGTCTGCTCAGACTGGCTCCAGTGATTCCATCCGTAAGCTGGCACACATGCAGAGGCTCATGGAGGACATGGTGTGGATGGAGGCGGAAAGGATGGCAGCCATCGCTGCACATCAGCAAAATGTAGCTGGGATCTACCATGCCCTGCAGATCTTCATCATGGCATTGCTGCCACAAGGCGTGGCGCTGATGAATGCTGCTGCCCCCACACCATCCACATCTCCGCCCCCTTGTGTGTCATTGCTTCACACTGCGGCAGGCCTATCCACTCCGACACCTGATATGCCACTGCCACACTGTGCAGCTGACAATCCACCTCCAGACCCTGATGTGTCAGTGGCACACAGTGCCGCAGCCAGTACTGCAACACCCACAGGTCGGGCATAGCACACATACGGGGACGAGGGTGAGGATGGGATTGTTGTCAGAAGGAGGTAGTAGCATTCATCTCCGCCACTTGGCCTGTTTCTGCTTGGTGTCGCACATGGCCTCATGACCTCCAACTGACAGCGAAATGGACTGCCATATCCTGTTTGATGACCAATGACACAGCGACCAGACTGTGGACTGTACCCTTCCTCTTCCACAGTACCTGTCATCCCCGGATGGACTCTGGCTGGCCCTCCACAGGCCCATATTGTGTGGTGTGCTTAGCATGGCCCTGTACCGCTCCAGCTGCAACACTCTACTGGATTTGCAATAAACATCCAGTAATGCACTGCTGTGTCATGTCTTTCATAATTCCTGCATGAATGTGTGGATGGAAGTGGGGACAGTGATTTCCCTTCCGTCAATGATGCTCATCTAATGGGATGCCTGCCACCGTGTGCTACATTGCCTATTACGTCCCAGGTGCCGTGGACACCACACCAGGAACAAACGCATTAGTCACTTCCTTGTCCGGACATGGACTGAACCACGCCCAGAGTCCCAGAGTCATTGTTGCATGCCCTGTGCTAGTCTGCGTACACCAGGCCAGACCACTCCGCTGACGCTCTGAGGGGGGCCCACATAGCTACCTGTTGCAGGCGTACTCGCTGGTGGTGTGCAGGTCACTGGTCTAGTTGTTAGCATGTCACGGCCACACCCTGAGGGCAGGTCTGCACACACACCACACCACACCCATCCTGCACAGGCGTCACAGGCCATGTGACCCCGCAAATACAAAGGGCCAACAACGTCACATTCCCCTCTGCCGGTGGTGACTGGATGACGGACGCTCCACGGTGCTCAATCATAAAGGGCCCATGATTTGCGGCACACAGGGTTGGTGGCACCCGAGGCCTTGCGGCAGACATGCGCCTACCACCACGTGGCGCTGACTAGGGTTGCACAGGGCTAGTGCCAACTGAGGCCTTGCGGCCGACACAGGCCTACCACCATGTGGCGCTGACTGGGGTTGCACAGGGCTAGTGGCACCTGAGGCCTTGCGCCCGACACGGGCCTACCACCATGTGGCGCTGACTGGGTTTGCACAGGGTTAGTGGCACCTGAGGCCTTGCGGCCAACACAGGCCTACCACCACGTGGCGCTGACTTGGGTTGTACAGGGTTCGTGGCACAGGACTAGCTGTGCGGGTGTGCAGCCTGCGATGATGACGTGTGCACTGATGTGGTCACCGTCATTGATGACTCAGGACTCAGAGTCACGTGTGGGACTGCGGGGCGAGCCCACATGATGTGGACTATGCCATGGCGGTGGGACCTGGGCCTGGAGCTTGCACAAGCACGTGGTGTGCCTACTGGTAGGCACACCGGCGGAAGCAGGTGAGCAGTGGGGCCTGTGTGCACAGTGGCGGCGGGGTCTCTCTCTCTCCTTTCCGTCGCTCTCTCTAGCTCTCTCTCCCTTCTCTCTCTCTCTCCCTTCCTTTCCTTCTCTGTCTCTCACTCTCTCTCCCTTACCTCTCTCTCTCTCTCTCTCCCTTCTCTCTCACTCTGTCTCCCCTCCCTCTCTCTCTCTTTCTCCCTTCCTTTCCTTCTCTCTCTCAATCTCTCTCCCTTTCCTCTCTCTCACTCTCTCTCCCTTCCCTCTCTCTCTCTCCCTTTCCTTCCCTTCTCTTGCTCACTCTCTCTTCCTTCCCCCTCTCTCTCTCTTTCTCTCTCTCTCTCTCTCCCCCTTTCTATCCTTCCCTCTCTTTCTCTCTTTGGCTCTGGCTCACTTCCCTTATCTGTGTCTCGTCCTTTGATGTCCGCATGGCACACATCCTGATTTTATGCTTTGTTTTCCAGGCTGTGACTTCGAGGTTGTCCCTGATGGACCCAACAGGAGTGTTACGCATTGTTGGGTTGTGTTTCAATAACATTTTTTGTTGTTACTTCAGTGCTGTGTGATTGTTTCTTGTTCTTCTGGGCACACATGTGTGTATTTATTTTAGCACAGTGCGTCATCATACACTCTTTGTGGCTCTTGTGTCGTGCACGGTAGGTGTATGTCCAGTGGGGAGAGTCCGTGGGGGGTCTGGGGGTGCTTGCGGGGGATGTTGGGGCCCTCATGGGTGTCGGTGCTGCATGGTCGTTGTCTCCATGGCATCTGTGGGTCTTCAGGTGTGGCTCTTGGCTGGGCCCCCTTTCATGCTGTGGGTAGTCGTCCTGCTTAGCACCAGCAAGAGACAGGTGTTAATTTCCTGCTTATCGCCTGTTTTTTTTCGCATTGCAGATCTGGCAGTTCATTGTTATGTTATGTTATGTTAATTGTTTATTTCTATAGCGCACGGCTACTCAAAAAGAGTGTCCCGGCGCTTTATTGGAGAAAGAGACAAAACTGCAACATACTAACATAACACCAGATAAAAAAAAAAAAAGTGGTGTTGTGTTTTTTTGTGTGTTTTTGCACGGGAACGCCTACTCTGCATCTCATTAGGTTTAGTTGGTGGTGTCCACCGTGAAGGTACATTTTGGGGCAGTTTTTACTGGAATTCAGGCAATGTCTGCAGTTTGCACCAGCTTGTGAATGGGGTGTTAAATCTAGCTCCACATTTGTTGCCTTAGGGTGGGGATAAATCGGAGTTGAGTCCTTGTGAATATCCTCCATAATACGCTATTACACAAGTGATGTGCCCGAGATACATTAATCAGAAACCTTTTGTATGTAGTTACTATATAGGCAGAATCCTCATATCTGTGATGTGTAAATACTCTAACTTTACAGCCATTTGCTCAACCTGTGAAAAAAACAAACCCTCGAAATTGTCGATGTATTTACAGATATCAGGCCCTCATTTACTCAAGACTGCACGAAACTCATGCAACACAGTGGTCACCCATCTTTAAAATGGTACATAAATTAACACAACCTTTTGCATAGCATCGAGTCGCGTGATCAAAAATGCAATTCCTTAATAAGAGAGGGCCTTAATACATACAACAGCATTATCATCACAGGTGTGGTTTACTAACACTAGCTTAGTTACAGATCCGATTTGACCTTTATTTTTCTAAATGTTGGAATGTGAGAAGAAATCATTAAACTATTATTAAGAAATTCCTGCTTGCTTGGTACTAGCCAGCTTTGTCGCTTGTTTTTTTGGTGCCTAGCAGGTAGACTGAAAATATGGATTAATGCACAAGAAGCATTGAAATACAGAGAGGAAATTAAATTTACTCCAATAGAGAGACCAATGTATTTAATGGCATGAAAATCTTTTTAGTCACCCTCAGGTAAGCGCCTGTGGATTAAAGGGAGCAGTTATTAATGTAAGTGCTGCTGAGCTTCTGTTTCCGGGGTATCCCCTGCTGCTGTGGGCTATGAGGATGGAGAGAGTAGAGAAGCTCAGAGTAGGCATCTAGACTGGCGGTAATTTAATTAGCTATTGAACAGTATGCAGCAGGAGGACCCCCCAGCCCACAGCCACCTTATGCACCGCCAGGTTCTATTCTACTGAAGCTCTGAGTGATTTCTTTAAAATACTCCCAGGAATCAACAGTTCCAAACAGTGGATATCGTGATTCCCTATTTCCTGTGGTTTGTTCTCTGCGATTTAAGTGATTTTTTATTTTTAAAAAGTGGATGCTTTCCTGCTGTGTGGTGCTTTCTTTACCATCTTTCTCACTTGTTTGAAATTCCTAAGTGAGTTAAGAGCTAAGCGAAGTAAACTTTTGCTGGAAATGAGATAAATGAACAGATTTCACGAATATTAAATGTGTACATGCACAGAAAAAGACATTCATGTCATGCCAGTTTTACTGGGCTGCTTTGTTTCACCTTATTTACACAACGAGCGAATATATAGTTGTCATAAATGTAAATATGCTTTCGGTGCAGCTACAATTTTTTCGTTAATCTCATAAATCCGTTTCATAAGTACGTCTTCAGTTTCCACAACTCTGTTAAAGGCAAACTATTTAAAATGTTAAATATCAGTAGAGCAATACGGATTCGTCTGAATTGATCGTAATTCTGGATCATATACAATGCCACACATTAAAGAACAATACATTTTTTACATGTAACGTAAAATCAGTCGGATACACATTACAATATATATCCTGAAAATTACAATCAATAACCATTACATAAATCAGATCATATAATTAGCAGTGAAAATAAATTAAATGAGTTGTTAAAATGTATTTGCATCAGTCATGCATTGCACCCAAAAAATTGAGTCAATACAAAATATGATGATATACATTTGTAGAGTGCACTATTACGCATTGTCATTGTTTGCACCCTGCGTGCCTTTTAAAAGGTGCACCGGGCAAAAACAATGACAATGCGGCTGCGCCACTTATGGGAAGCCGCGAACTGGCGCTGACCCCAGGGCAGTTTATTCATGTAAAAACAAGGAGCAGCTGCGTGTTTTCACATTGAGGCGACAACCTGCCTGCACTTTTAAAGGGGATTAGAGATCCCCTTGCAGGCGGGTGCAGTCAGTGACTGCACCGGCCTGAAAGGGGATGTCTTGGGGGTTCATAGGACCCCCTTTCTCCCCTCCAGAGTGCTGCTCAAAGGGGGCATACTCACAGTGCACCTCCTAGTAAGTGGCTTACTTACTTCTTGGTGGCGCACTGTGAGTGCGCCCCCTGAGAGTTTTTTTGCCTGTACGCCCGTATGAAATTGAGGGAACTCCCTCAGAGGTAGTGTTGGCGCTTTAAGTACGCCATCGCTATTGAAGAGGACGCACAAGCATCTGGGCCACCTTCTGCAATACCAGAGTGCCACGAGGGCGCACAAAGCCAGTGCATGTGCCTTTTGCGCCCTTGGAGCACTTATTGTAATATGACCCCTTTTGTCGATAATGCTCGCAAACTTGAACCAAAGGAGAAAAGAAAAGTTTACAACTCTTCTTTTAGATGCTAGATGCATGCATTTTAAATGGAACGAGAGAGAGCATATATATCAGTTTACCAAAAGGCCAGGGGAAGTGGAAATCGCATCACACACACTGTGATCTTGTGTGATTTCACAGAAAATGACACATTATGATGTTTGGTTTTGGTTGCCTCACAAGTGACATCATTTGTAAAACTTTAAGTAGTGGATACAAGTAGCACATCAAAATATCATTATCCCTCATTCCATTTATTTTTTCACAACATTTCTGGTCAGAAGTGCAACTATTTCATTTTGCAAGTCACAACTTGCAAAACAGAATGTACCAATGTGTCTTAGAATCATTTAGTGATTCCCAATGGGGGTCACAAATTACCTGCCTCATCAGTAATCATTAGGCATGTCGCAATTTGCAACAATTGGGAATGGGCAAGAACACAGGGATGGCGGCCTGCTGGGGAACGCAAACCACTATGTCTGTGTTTGCTTTTTAAATAAAGCATTTTTTTTTAAATGAAGCCCATTTTCCTTATATGAAGACTGGATGTGTTTAAAAGAAAAAAAAGTTTTTATTTTCATTTATTAAGGGCAAGCAGTGGTCCGTGGGACCACTGCCTGCTTTAAAAAAATATTTTTGTGTATATTCACAAAGGGGGAGGGGTCCCCTGGGGACCCCCAGGACAATTACAATGACATATGCAAACAGCCTGCATCAGAAGAGACAGGCACGGCTACTGCACATGTTTTGAGCATAAAAACCGTTGCACAGCATTGTCTCCCACTTAATATTCCATCATGCATTTACTCAATATGTTGTGACTGTCTGAATAGCTCTCAATTTTGGCATTTCTGTATGATCGCAGTGTGTAAACACTTTGAGATGGCCCTAAGGCTGCATAAAAGTGCTATATCAATTACTTAAATAATCAATCAGGATTTATAAAGTGCGGCTAATCACCCAATAGGGTATCCAGGTGCTTGCAGGTCCGGGAGGCTTATTCGAACAGCCTGGTCTTGAGGGCCATTTGGAATTCTGGAAGGGAGGTGATGGTCAGGAGATGTGTGGGGAGGCTGTTGCTGTGATGTTGGAGAAGAAGCGTCCTCCACTTCTGCTTCTGTAGATGCAAGGAGTATGGGCAAGTGAAAGGGAGGTGGAGCGTAGTCTTCTCAACAGTTGGTGAAAGTTCAGGCGGTGGTTAAGATAGGCGGGTCCTTGGTAGTATAGAGCCTTGTGTGCGTGGGTCAGCAGCTTCAATTGGCATCTCTGCTGTATGGAGAGCCAGTAGAGAGCCAGTAGAGTTGCCCGAGGTGGGATGTGATGTGGGGTTTGTCAGGGAAGGCTGTGGATGAGTATGACTGAAGCTTTCCGTATGGTCTGATGTCTCTGTAGGATGTGTGCAGCAATTCCTACATAGAGGGCATTGCTGTAATCCAGTCAGATGGTGATGATGGCTTGTGTTAGGGTGCGTCTTGTGTGTAAGGGTAGCCACTAATATGAATGCTAGGACTGGTTTTATTTCCTTTGAGCAGGGACTGGCTGCTACCCTCAGCTAGCATTTGAGGCAGGAGGTGTAATTAGCCCACACATCTTCTCCCTGGTCTACTGCAGAGAACCAACTGGTTGGACCATCTTTCATTTCTGAGTCCTGTGGAATTAGACCTTGGCAATAGTGTTCTCTTAAACTTTCATATTGTTTTTTAAATGTTGTTTCCTGTGTCTAAAGTATTTGAAAATTAAAGCATGACATTTATAAAGATTTAAAATCTAGAATTATAGTGTATAGTGTTCTGTTATCATAAGATATGTATTTACTTTTCCTCCTGTATTTTGGAGTATATTTTTCCTTACTTAAAATGCTTTGCAAACATGCATTGGCAAAGCCAATAGTTTTGCAAACTCATTATAAGAGTAAGCACTATTGACTTTGCTCTTGGTTGTTTAAGTTAAAAGGAATAGATCAACAACTATGGTTGTGTATTCAAAATCCCAAAACTTTTCTCAAAGGACTTCAAGTGTAATTTCTTTTTGAGCTTTGCATTTATCTCCATACTAGGGATTTCAGCATTTTTTTCTGATTTTCTAAAACAAAGTCAATATCACAACAAGCACTCATGAAAGGCTTCCACCTAACATAGTAGGTCAAATATGAGTGTTTTAGACCCTCTTTAATAAAGATGGAAGAGGATAAAGCTTGTAAAAGAGGATTCATTACATAATACATATTCTGTTCCTCAGTTTCCTCAGGAAATCTTTCACACCATTCACTGAGGGAAGACACTAAATCCCTTTTTTAAGGTTTGGCAGGCTACGCCCAGGAGAGCAGAGTTAATGACCCCAAATTCTCTGATGGACCCCCATATTTAAAGATCTGCACCCACCTGGCAGAGATCTCTATACTTCAGAGGAGCTGTGAAGGCATTGAAAGTTGCTGAGAGGCCGTCATGTTTCAAGCCACTGCTCAACAAATTTTTTAGTTTTGCAAAAATAAACTCCCATAAGCAGAGTTAGTTTTTGTAACACCCAAAAAAATATCCTCACACCCTGGGACGTTTCTTCCAGAATGAGGGATTACTTTTACATTTTTCTATTAAAGACTGCTAGGCTTTCCCTGGATTCAGAACAGATGGAATATATGTCAGACCATCTGCTATAAATGTTGGGACAGCCTCTAATATAATATTTACTTATCCATGGAGGGAGTCCTGCAGGACTTAGGGGTCCATTAGGATGGCGGACAGATCGCCACCCCCATGCAGGCGGTGGCGATCCGTCCTCCATCCTTGCCCGTCCGCCACCTTTCTTCCACCCGCCATATTTCAATGGCGGGGGGACCGTGGCAGAGGGGAAGACCGCCCGTCGCTTGAGGCCTGATATGGTGGCGGTGTCTATCAGACACCCCCAGCCATATTAGGATGGCCTGGGAGGAATGCCTTTCCGTGGCGGCAATGCCGCCACGAAAAGGCATACGGTTCCTGCTTTGGGGGCCCGTTGCGGGCCCCCAGGTTGAGGGGCGGGGTTAGGGGTGCACATGGGCGGTATCTATGGTACCACCCTGCAGTTGCATGCACAAAGCGGCAGGCACCACGCGGTGCCTGCAGCTTTGTGCATGCACATGTACAGCATGCATTTTTAACTTTGCGGCGGGTGCTCCTTAAAGCAGCACCCGCCGCAATGTAAAATATACAGGATGTGACCGCCAGGGTGGCGGTCACATCCTAATTCCAATGGAGGGAACGCCGCTGCCCATGCGGATGGTCCCTCCACCTCGGGGGTGGCGGACGGACGCAGGTCCGTCCGCCATCATAATCGACCCCTACGTTTGCATAAGGCTTTCTCTACTTGTGACTACCCAAGATAGCGGGGGTGCAACCAATGCGGCTTAAAAGCACTCTGGGAGATACAGGCGGTGCAGCAGTAGTCAAAGAATTGATCATAAAAATTAACCCTATATGGCAATCCTAAGGCAGGAACTTTTTCACTACAGCCTAGGAATGCAAGGAACTCAAATAGTTGGTTCTATGGCTGCATGTTAGGTGGCCTAAAAATGTATAAGACTCAAAAACATGTTGTGCTGATTTCAATGATTAATTAACAATTTAATTATTGTTGCAAGCAATTTTTGATAAATATTGCAGTGCTTTAGTGATATAAATTATTGGATTTAAACATGGTAATTGATTTCAATTATATTTAAGCTGGGGCAGAGTTCACTGAACTCCACGAATTGACATAAAAACTCTTTCAAGCTACGCGGAGTTCTGCGAGTGCTGGAGTGGGTTACCTCACGCAGTTCAAACCGAATTTTAGTGCCGGTTGTTTGTCCCGCGCTACATAATCAATGAGAATGGCATCTCACATGGTGCAAGAGGGCGCTTCTTCTTTCTGCCTACTTGAGCAGCAGCTTCCTCAATGTGAATGGAAGGTTTCTCAGCGCGAGCGGTAGTGACCACCTGTGACTGCTCGCATTGAGAAATCTTGCATGGAAGTGGTCTAGCTTTGGATTTTCCTCACTTGCGCTTGGCAACTTAATGGTGACAAGCAAGGAAAAAACTCTGCTCTGCTATTAAGAATTTCTCGGAAGTACGCAAGCTTCACGGAGTGCAAAAAACTCAGCTCTGAGTTCTCTGCCCAGGCTTAATTATATTATGGTAATTTTTAGAATGTAGGTATTGGTCTTTTACTGAGATGACACTTTGACAAAGCCAATAGGATTGTCTTATATATTATTATGGTGATCGTTGACAAAGCTAATATTCTTGCCTTACATGTTGTTGTGATGACCGTTTAGCAAAGTCATCAATCAATCAATCAAAACATCTTTATTCGGGAGGGAGACCCACCACAAAACCAGTTCAAAATACATACAAAAAAATTATAAAAATCAACACATACCAACATGTATCATATAGAGCTTGAGTAATAGCATGGCATGCATGGGTAAAAAGTCTAAAAAAAAGTACAAGATGTTAGTCAAAGTGCATAGTGCTTCTTGATCGTATGGCTGTCTTGAGAAACAAACTTACGCAACAACATGTTGCATTGTCCGTTAAATCTTCCAGACAACTAAAAGCTTGTTTGCATTTACAATAATTTCTGAACCTTAAAAAAGGTACTAAATACAGTCATGTAAATAATTGGTAGTACCTACAGAAGAAGGTAAATAAATCGTGGTTTGCTTAGATACATTGTTGCACAGGCAAACTCAAGAGCTCATGTTGTGCTGGAAACCTCGCGGGAAACAGAAGAAATATTTCAGGAACCCTGCTCTAAATCTAATAGAAGCAAGCGCACCCAACTCCTGGTTGTATTCATCAGGTAATTAGTTGACACAAAACCAAAATTAGCAAGTAAGTTAGTAGCTTTCTGTGATTCCTCATGCAACCTGATACCTTGCAATTTTTCCTGTGCAAGCTTTCTGCTGGGTAGTGCACCCATAGCTAACTCAGAAGTAGCAAACCTTACACCAATCCCTTCCTGTGACTCTTTTGCGGAGGACAGCCAAGGAAGAGAGAGCCCTTCATCACATTCCAGACAGTCAAAAAGTATCTTTGTAGTGAGTGAGAAGTTCACATTGCTCCAAACAGAGAGCCACAGAAGCGGGGGATGAATGAGGATTTGCTTGCATAAATAATTTAATACTAACTCCTTATGGCAAATAAAATGTGAGTTTGATGCAGGCACCATTAATAAATGTCGGCAAAAATGATTTTCCTCTATTTGCAGTGTCTGTGAGCCACTAATGCCCCATACTCCTGCCCCATAAGTAACCCTGGGCGGTGACCTACGTTCCGCTCGTGGAGTTTGCGGATATTCCGGCACTCCACGTTATAAGGAGCTTGCGGAGTTCGGAAAAAAAGTTGTTTTCCTTGCTCGTGATCGTCAATGTCAAGTTGGCGACTGCAAGCGAGGAAATTCAAACTCCTCGCGAGATTTTTCCTTGTTCGTGATCGTCAACATCAAGTTGGCGGGTGTGGAAAATAAACATCCGGGCGAGATTTCTCAACGTGGGGTGGTCAGGTTTCTCATTGCGAGTGGTCGCGAATGCCCGCGACAGCTTGCGATGAGAAACTGCTTGTTCACGTTGAGAAAGCTGCCGCTGGAGTAAATATCTACTCGAGCAGCAGAAAAGGGAAAAAAGGGACTGCTTGCGCTGTGCAAGGTGCCGTTTGCGATGATTGCAAAGTGTGGACAAGCATCCGCACTGTGCAATCACTGCAACCGTCATTTTTCTATGGACCTCCTCTCCTTGCGCAGCTCCGCGAAGCGAGGCAGAGTTTTTTTGCCACTTTGGGGAGTTCCGCGTAGCGCAACTCCGCAAACTCCACCCAGGTTTACCCATAAGTAGCAGTAGCTACACACTAAACTGAATACATTAGTAGCAATGGGACAAGGGCCCTCCGCTCTGGCGGTGATGGTTAGGTAAGGAGGGAGTCGACTGCCTTTTGCAATTTAATTCTATTTTGGCCAATTTATGATGCCAATGAACTAGAGGCACTAAATAAAATCCCTAGATAAGTGAAAGTGCTGGTGTGCCATAGACTATTCGGGCCTACCGAGATGCATAAAGATCATATGTGCTTTGGGCCGCAAGACATAGTAAAAGATTTTGAGTAATAAGTCTTAAGATCTAATTTCTGCAAATATATAAACCTCCCACTCGTCCACCCGCTAATTCTCTTTGGCCAACACTAGCTGTATTGGGCTCTCCTTCAATGATATGAAATGCAACAATTATACTTACAGAGAATGTATACTTAGAAAAATATTTTAGTTTTATTTCTTTTATCTCTTTTTTCATTTGTTCTTACAATAACATTTCATGAGTAATGAGATAAACATTTGTTTCCTTTTTAACAATCTGTGTATGCATAAAATTTAGAAAGGCATAATGACACCTATGACCAATTGGCATATCAAAATATGATAATGAATACAATAAATATTGTCAAATTAACAAAACAGTGTATAAACATCACCCTACCAGAAACACAATCATACCAACCTCGCATGCAGTCAAATCATTACACACAAACTCATACATACATCCCACTACATTCAAGAGTTTCCAGCTGCGAAATGGCTTGCAGATCAGAACTCATGCTGATTAAATCTTCTTAAATGTCCATGGTTATGCAGCCTTCTGGCAACAGCCAGGCCAATGCACGTTTCGGTGGTAAGCTGATTAGGGCCACCTTCTTCAGGACCGCTTACTATTGTACATTTAAATGCAGTGGTGGTATGGTAGGGGATTTAAAATTTAAAGAGGATGAATATCAATCGTAACGCCCTAGGAAAGAATTTCTTTTACTACAACATGCATTATTTGATACTGCTGCTATACAGTGTATACAGTGTATACAGTGTATACAGTGTATGCACCTATCTTGCACTTATCTTGCATGAACACACTGTATACCAGCAATATCAAATAATACATTTTGTAGTAAAAGAAAGTCTTTCCTAGGACATTTGCCAATAAAGGTGCCCATAAAGTCATCTCACACTTAATCAAATCATTGGAAATGCCTTCAGAGCTAGGGGCCTTACCGCCCATACTCTCCTGAATGGCACCTATGACTTCTGACAAAGATACAGATAGGGAAGTGGAAGTTTCAATTTTGGCAACGTCCATGTTGGTTCGGTTACTGGCAGCATAGATGGTTTTAAAGAGCGCTGCACAATCTTCTCCCCTCTCACTGGTCAGTTATAATTTCCATTCTGCACTTTCTGGTCACAGACTTATACTACCTATGCAGAAAGGCCACAAGATCTTTATCTAGAGGGCGAGTAATGAGTGCCTTTCACAGGAGGTGATTAGCCAGTGAGCACGTGTGATCGAACCATCGAGGGACCTGCAATGCTGATTTAGCTGGCTTGAATTAGGACACCCTAGTTTCAGCATAATGACCTACACAACAGTCCACAACCCCCTCCCTAACCATTTTTTTCTGTTAAGCACCCCATCACCAAAGGCATATTTGCACCTACTATTTTCCCTAAAGATTTTAGCGGTTCAGGTAGCTTCCAAGACAGACTAAGCCATCTTGATTGTATTATGGTCACTGAAGTTGGTGCAGATGATGGCACCACATATTAGGCGGCTTACAACGTTCTGGGAAATAAAGACATTGTTGTATAACATTTTAGGACCCTATTGTAATTTTCCTGATTTATGCCCTTATATAGGTATAAATCACCATATCCTTATATAGGCATAGAAATCATAACCATATTTAGGCATAGCTCATGCAGTCCAAATACGGCAGGGTTATTTCCACTAGTTCTCAAAATCCACAACAATTTCTTGGAAAAATCGGCTTCAGCAGCTAGGTACTTCCCCTCGCTCAAATACTGGCTTGTCCAAGAACTCATGGAGTTTTCAAAGAGCTGAGACTCTTTGATGACGTTATTATGTCCACCTTTCCGTCAAACTCAGCACCTTCAAGGTATAAATATGGCCACACTTGCCTTAGCAAACACACAGTGGCTTGGAGCAGTTCGACCATCTACTTGCCCGACGCATCATGCTGCAGCAAGTGCCGAAGGAAGCCGACCCTCGAGCAGACGCACTGAGAGAGATGCTGTCTTTTCTCCTGCCGAGAAATCCTGCTCCAGTGTTTCCAAGCTACCCTTGCGGGTTGTTGGGAAATCGAGTCCTGAGACTGACCTCCTTCCTTCTAAACCAAGGTACGGAGCTGATTAGACCCTAAGAGAAATCTTGGATAGATTCTTGGCAAAGAATACTCGATTTATGCTACACCTCACTTACTTCTTCCCTCATACTAAGCTTAGGTTAGGTACATCGGGATAGGTGTATTGTAGAAACACCAGTTGAGTACCTTTTAGCCTCTGTTATTTATGTATGTATTTATCTATGGTCTAGGAACCATACAATGCTCTTACAGTATTATTTTATTCTACTCTTTTTACTGTATGCACTATATTTTGCAACCAGTTTTACGATTGTAGCAGTTCATTTCTTATGCTTGAGAAAGAAGACTGTTCAATAAATCCTTTTATTGAAAATGCCTGTCTATCTATTTCTCTGCACTTCTAGTAAAACGAAGCATGCACGAATGACTGAGTAAAATATCTATTTATTGTTTCCACGACTCTGATGATCAGTTTTATCTTGGGAAACAAAGTTGTCATATTTATGCGGTTGTCAGAAACTAAATCCCTTCTTGTGAACTCGAGAAAGTTTCTAGCGACCTCCGAGCTAGCTGGCACTCACAAATAAGTCTAATATATTTCGACAGAGACCTCGTTGACATAAGTCCTACATCACATCTATAGGATATATAATTCCAATGCGCAGAGCCTATTGGGAATATAGGAACTACACTACAACATTGTCTTTTATAGAAGGACTATTACTCCCCTAAAAGTGGGTGGCTCTTGCATGCCTAACCCTGTCACCTCTACTATATCATACAGCTCTCCTGCAGTGAACAGTTTATTCCCTCTTGTATCTGATCTCAAAAATGGAGCTGTAGGAGGAGCTTGGCGGGCATCCGTGATGGCCGCGTGAGCACAGCGCTCTCCGGACCTCCGCCACTCCCGGCATGATATCCTGAACTTATCCTGATTCCTTACAAGGTTTAATGAAGAGGAACCTGGGCTGATCCTAATATTGTTTTTGGATTTCAAATTGGACCAGGGGCACCGAAGCTACGTCGACTCAAACTTTCGGGGCCCACCTTGGTGGCGCGCCCGGGTCTTGGTGAGGCTCTGTTGCCGTGTCTGAGTTGAACAACAGCGGCAGGGGGACTCGACCCATGGGCCCCCCTCTTAACTTTCGGTTTCGATTCTGACTCAGACTACGTCTTCCTCCGGAGGTGTCTGGTCGGTGCTGAGTACAGCGGCGCGAGGCTACAGTTGCCCCTTTTGCCTGCTCCGTATCCTTCTGGGCCGGTTCATACCTCGGCTTGCCCTCGCTGCTGACTTTTTTGGCTCCGGCGCCCTGTCTCCCTGCGGCCATTTTCACCAGGTCGTGTGGGTCCCTCGGGGACGCGGTCTCCACCATGACGGGCAGGGGGGACCAGGAGAGGCGAAAGGCCAAGACGCCCCTCCGCGGAGGCCCGGTCCAGTCTAACATCATGGACCGGTACACACATCCGAAGGTGTCCCCCGGTGCCGCCTTGCCTGGCCTGAGTGCAGTGGGGCCCCCTCTGGAAGCTTCGGCGGAGCCGTCCCTGCAAGACAGCATGGGCGCCATTTCTGGCATGAGAGAAACCATCGGCCAACAGTATGAAGCTCTGGCCCACAAAATCGATACTGTGGCTATCGATGTGAACCTTATTCGGGCCGACTTATCTAAAACCAATGAGAAGGTGAAGTCATTGGACCTCAAGTCATCTAGCCTCACGGCCGACGTCTCGGAGATGCAGACGGAGATCGGCAACCTCAGAAAGGTAAACGATTTCATGACTCAGCGCCTGGAGGATTTTGAAAACAGGGCACGGCGTTGTAACGTGCGTGTGATCGGTGTTCCGGAAAATCCTGATCCGCATTCTGTTGATCTCCTGGTTGAGGACTTGATACAAAACTACCTTTCTCCGTCTGGATTGAGCAAATTCTTTGCGGTGGAACGTGCCCATCGTGTTCCGGGTGGCCAGGGTAAGCCGGGCGCCCCGCCGAGGCCCATTGTCGCTAAACTTTTTCACTATAGGGACCGAGACGCTATCCTGCAGGCCTCGAGAGTTAAGGGCCCGGTGGCCTTCGAAAATGCCACGGTGAACTTTTACCCGGATTTCTCACAGCTTGTGCAGAGACAGCGGATGGGTTTCCGTGGAGTTAAGAAGCGTCTTCGGGACCTGGGTCTGAGATACGCCATGCTTTTTCCTACCAGGCTACGAGTGGAGTACAATGATCGGACCCTTTTCTTTGACCGACCTGAGTCGGTAAATGACTGGCTGGACTCTCTGCCGGACAGGTCTAATTTGACTGATCCCACCGAGAACCCGGGTGGTGCCGAAGGTGGCGTGGAGAGCTGAACTTGATATCTGGCCCCTGATTCCGTATCATGTTATCCCTTCCTGGGTTCTGTACTTGAGCGCATTTTTTCCATGTATTCTCCTCTCCCTTTCTTCTGTCGGGGTGGCGGGTGGGACAGAGCCTTTTCCTCCTCCGGGGTCTTTTTGTAGAATGGGGTTTTTTGGGCGACAGGCACACTGCATGTTGGGGTGGCTTCTTTGTCTACTGCAGGGGTGCAGGGTGGGGGGTGTTTCTTTGGGTGTTGGGGGGTGGGTTGTTTGGGGGTTTGTAGTTTGTGTTTTGTTTTTTCAAGGCGATTCTAATGTGATGAAGGTATTTTCAGTGTCATGCTCATTGGGGGAGGGTTCCTGCATTACTTCGTGGGATGGGGGTAGCGGGTTGAGGTTTATTTCATGGAATGTCAACGGTCTAGGGGATCGTATAAAGCGGGGGGTGGTGTTGCGATGCCTGCGACGTTTGTCTCCCGATATTGTCTTTCTGCAGGAGACGCACCTAGTGGGCAATACCTGTCACGCGATGAATAGGTGGGGCTATCGTCTTGTTGCGCACTCAGGGTTTACAACAGGTTCCAGGGGGGTGGGCATCCTAGTCCGGGCTTCCCTTCCCCTTGCGATAGATGATGTGATCCTTGATGATCGGGGGCGCTATGCCGTCCTTGTGGGTCGATATGTGGGCAAACCCCTTTCCCTGTTTACCGTCTATGTGCCCCCCGGCTTGCAGACCGCTACCTTTTTTGATTTGGGCCGAGTTCTGTTGGGCCTCCCTGATGGTGCTCTCTTTCTGGCTGGTGACTTTAACGCTGTTCTCTCTGGTCTCAGTGATCGTTACCCCCCTAGGGATATTCCTTCGACTCAACTATGAATGGGTGGCTTTTTTGATACTTTTGGTTTGGTTGACTGCTGGAGACTTATGCACCCCACTCAACTTCAATATACTTTCCACTCTGGGGCCCATGGGAGCTTGTCTAGACTAGATTACTTCCTCATGCCTTCTGAACAGTCATCGGCTGTCCGCGAGATTAGACACCTCCCCCGGGGCATCTCGGATCATTCTCCGCTCTGGCTCTGGTTTGATGTGGGGGTGGAGGCGGCGGGCCGGGTGGCTCCTATCAACCCTTGGTACCTGACCTCCCCTGAGACCCGTGGTCAATTGATCACGTCCTTGGACAACTACTTTCTGGAGAACGAGGGGTCTGTCTCTTCTGCGGTGTCCCTATGGGAGGCTTTTAAGACTGTGATTCGTGGGCAGGCCCTGTCTCTCATTGCTGAAACCAAAAAGGCAAGGAATCGGGAGGTGGTGGAGCTTGAGATGGAAATACTTGAGATGGAGGCCGACCTGGAATCGAGTGTCACTCGTGACAAACTCCATGCCCTGGGTCTGAAGCAATTGGCCTATAAGTCTCTGGTCACGGATGCGGCCAAAATGATGTTTAGAGAGCAACAGGGTCGTCTGTATGATGTTGGAGACAAAGCGGGGAAATTGCTTGCCTGGTTGGACAAGAAGGAGAGGGCGAATCGAGTGGTGCCTGTGATTCAGACTTTGAATGGTGTGAAAGTGACGGACCCGGTTGAAATAGTGGAATGTTTTGCGGACTATTTCCGTGCGGTTTACTCCCCAGTGTCGGAAAGGGATGAGGACGATTCTCGCCTCATGCTGCGCGACATAGCTTTGCCCTGCCTTTCCGATTTGGAGCGGTCCTTTATGGAGGCCCCGTTCTCAATGGACGAAATCGCGACTGCAATTCGCTCTCTCCGTTCGGGCAAGGCTTTGGGCCCGAACGGTTTGCCAATTGAGTTATACAAACTGCGTCCTGATAAGATTGCGCCCTATCTTCGGACAATGTTTTCGGAGTCCCGGGAGCGGGGTGTTCTCCCCTATGACCAGCGCCTGGCTACGATTGTGGTAATTCCTAAAGATGGTAAGCCCCGGGATCTTTGTTCGTCTTATAGACCCATCTCCCTGTTAAATGTCGAGCCTAAGGTTCTTACCAAACTCTTGGCTACCCGCCTCCTCACGGTTGTTAGTGACCTGATTCATCCGGACCAATCCGGATTTATCCCACACCGTAACACGGCCCTTAATCTACGTCACCTTCATGGAGCCATCGCGAGGGCGGGGCTTCTGACGGAGCCGGCCATTTTGGCCTCGTTGGACGCCTCGATGGCCTTCGACACGATAGAGTGGCCCTACCTTTGGGCGGCTCTTGAGAAGTTTGGTTTTGGCCCGGGGTTCATCGGATGGGTGAAGCTTCTGTATACCGATCCCCTGGCGCAGGTTGTGGTTAATGGTCCAGTGTCGGCTCCCTTTCCCCTTGGTAGGGGGACCAGACAGGGGTGCCCCTTGTCTCCACTACTTTTTGCTCTCGCATTGGAACCGCTGGCTGCGTGCTTTCGCTGGGAGCCTTCCCTCAAGGGTATACGTTGGTCCCCAGATTTTGAGGACCGTGTTTCGCTTTACACGGACGACATTCTTCTTTATCTCACTTCCCTGCGTAAATCTTTGAATGTCTTTATTTGACGTTCTCGCCTCGTTTGGTAAGAATTCTGGTTTGATTATTAACTGGGCTAAATCCTGTGTCTATGCTATTTCGGGTGACCTGCCCCCATTGCCGAACAGATTTCCTATCCAGGTTGTTCAGTCCGGTTTTAAATATTTAGGGGTTTTTATTACATTGGATTTGTCGCTCCGGTTCGAACGTAATCTCCTTCCCCCGCTTCATAGATTGCGGCTGGACGTGGCTCGCTGGCGTAAATTACCCTTGTCGCCGCTGGGCAGGGCTGCCCTTTTCAAGATGATGTCCTTACCGCGATTCCTTTACGCACTCCAGAATTCATATGATGATATCCCCACTACTTACTTCCGGGAGGTCGAGAGTCTACAAAGGCAACTGATTTGGGACGGGCGCCCACGTGTCGCACTTGCGAAGCTCACCATCCCTTGGTATGACGGGGGCATAGCGCTTCCTGATATCAGGAGATATTATTGGGCTACGCAGCTGTCTGCCATTAACCACTCGATGTACTCCCCGGGTCCGGATCCGGCCTTTGCAATGGACAGACTCCAACTGCCGGGTGGTGACTTTAATAGAGCGCTTTACTCCAGGTCGGCTGGGCTCCGCCTTACGGGACCAACTAGGATCGCTGTCAGTGTGTGGCGCGCTGCGAATGTGAGCCTGGGGTGGGATGACCGAGTGACGCTGGCTACTCCGCTTTTTGCATCTGAGCGTCTGGGATGTCTTTGGACTACGAAAGGGTTTGACCGTTGGGACATGATTGGAATTTGTAGAGTGGGTGACGTGTGTGCGAATGGGGCGGTGAAGCCCTTCGAGGCCCTTCGAAATTAATATGACCTGAGCGATAGGGAATTTTTTAGATATTTACAGGTTCGTCATGCCCTCACTTCGGTTCTGGCTTCCGGTGCCGCCGTCCCTGAGTCCTCCCCCCTCGAAGATCGTATACTGGATGGCTATCTCCCTGATAGCACCATCTCCTTGATTTATAAGAAGCTGATTCACAATCGCGCTGACTTGCTCGTTCGACTTATAGAAGCGTGGGTCGGCGACGGGCTGGAATTAGATGATGAGGATTGGCAATCGGCGTTATCTTCTCCGAAAGAGGTTGCCATTCCTGCCCGTCTCCGCCTGGTTCAGCTCAAGATCCTCCACCGGGTGTATGTTACTGGTTCTCGTTTGGTTGCGATGGGTTTTTCCCCGGATGGCCTATGCAAGCGTGGGTGTGGGATGAGTGCTACGTTCCTTCACATTATTTGGGAGTGTCCGAGAGTGGCTGCCTATTGGACTGCGGTGCTTGCGGTGATGGCTGACGTGACTGGGGTTGCACTGGTGCCGGAGGCCCGGAGATGCTTGTTGAACGTGTGGGAACCTACCGACTGTTCGGTGGCCCAAACCAGATGGGCGACCCTGGGGTATATGGTTGCGAAGCGAGACATAGCGCAACTTTGGGGCTCCCACAGGCCCCCCACTGTCTCTGTGTGGGAAGAAAACATGGACTGGTCTATGTTCCGCGAAAAAACCGTCTACACGGCTAGGGGCAGACCTAGGGCATGGACGAAGATCTGGTGTCAGTGGAACGCCTATCGCGGAGACATTTGTGCTCCTCCCTTGGTGGAGGCCTCTGATGTTCTCTTATCACCCTAGATTGATGTTCCTGAAATTTCTCATACTGTCCTTCGGCTTGATTGACCTCCCCGCTGTCCCCCCGCCTTAACTTGTCCTACTGATTGTGACTTCGTGTTCCTGATTAGTGGGTTTCCCACCCCTCCAGAGCTGACTCTCTGTGTATTATTCCTCCGCCTTGGTGTTTATGTTTGTTGTTTTGGTGTGTTTTACAATAAGAAAATTAACTTCTCCTGTTCCATATTGTGGGCGACATTTTGTGTCCAGTTTGTGCCTGACCGCCGGAGTGGCGACCACTGTATTGTCTCATATTATGCTCCGATCTTAGCGGCCGGCCCGTGCGGTTGTGGGCCCATCTCTGTACACATGATTTTGTTGCTCAATAAAAGTTTTTAACCCAAAAAAAAAAAAAAAATGGAGCTGTATCTATTTTTGCTCTGTTTCTTGCTAAGCTAGCATTAAAATCAACTGCAGCCGTAGGTGCATTTGTTTACCCTTCTTGTGACTTGATCTCTACAAGGGAAGCTATGAAGAGAAATAAACCTGAAAAAAGTTAGTTTGGAACATCCACCTGCCCACCTAATAACATATGGATAAGCCATCCGAGCGCACCCTGCATGCGATGGGACAGCCGTTATGTTGAAGATCAAGAAACCCTCAAAGATCACAGGGATGGTTTCCCATGTTTCTTGGAAAAGCAAGACATCGTAAGCCTTTATAATCATTTGCCAGTCTGAGAGTGATATTTTAGAGCAGAGCCCGCTACGTTCCAGCTTAGAATTTTTATCAAAGAGGACGTATCTGTGGGGGTGCTCTTGCAAATTCCACGGTTGTGGTATAAGCTTTCCCATCTTTCTGCTGTGACGTGGTACCAGGTGGTCCCACTGCAGTTTTGCTTACTTCCTTGTGCAACCCAATTGTTATTTGTCAGTCAACTTTTGTGTATTCCGCCAGGGCTGCGTATCTGTTGTTTACATGACTGGTTTTGTTGGAATCTCCTTTGTTGTGCCATTAACCCATTTGATGGCTTGTGAAAAAAACAATGCAAGGGTAACAATATTAGTTGCAATGCCCCAGCTTATTTCGTTCGTGCCCAGGAGTTTCCTTCCATGGAGAAAGTTGACAACAAAGCAGTTGCCAGCTATATTTTTCCAAAAAGGAGCCAATCCTGCCTGCCCTCTGAACCATAATGATCTTGTGACAATTTGTGACATCTGTCAGAATTGGACTTTGCGTGCCTGCATGACACGCTATGACTAGTAGGAGGAGCCACATTGTATTTTAGGCAGGATGTCTAGCGCACTGGTGTGCGTAATTCTAGCCAGTAAGGAGTTGAACTGGTGTCTTTTCGTTTTTGCAGCAGGAGTCAAGAGCTGCAGGGATTATTCACGGCTTTCTGCGAGGCTGCAGGTGTAGTGGTGAGATCGTGCGTGCCCCGAGGAAAGGATGACGCCCTAGTATGCCAGCAAAGTCCTTGTCCCATATGTCTCTTTTTATGATTGTGAATGGGGACCCTGAGTCCGCCACCATGGAGATCTGGATCCTTCCTATGGACATGAGACAGGATGGTTTCCTTCTGGAGGTGCAGTCGACACCTAACACTTGGTCCTCTGTGCACAAGATGCAATCTTCTTCTTCTTCCCCTTCTTTCGCGTCGGGCTCCGAGTCGTACATGACACACTTGAATGCGTTGCTGCGGGGTCTCCTCCTGCAGACTTTACCAAAGTGGCCAGTCACACTGCAAAAGGATCACTTGACGTGGAAGGCAGGTAACTATATGGAAGTGTTGGAGCTAAAGATGGCGTCCGGCTAGTCGCACGGCAGTGTTGCTCCGCCGAGCATCCCTGAAACCCGAAACTAATCAAAACATTCACCGGGTAAAACCAGCACTAAATTTCATCTCTGAGGAGCGCTTACAGCCTGGAAAACATGCGGGGACCTAAACGGAAAGCAAAGGCATCTGTGACTCTTACCTGTACCATAACGCTCGATTACAGCTTTCGCCGCCGTGACAACCGGGATCGTGCTCCTGCTCCATGGACGCTGGCCGGCCTGCGTAAGCCCCGCACAGGTGTGCCGTGCGGTAGATTGAATGATGACACGTTGAGCCATGACTTTCGCGGCTTTTACCGGAGCTGCAGAAGAGCGTGCAGGTCAAGGACGATACCGGCAGGTCTGGTGCGCTGCTATCGGCTCTGGCAGAACAGACAGAACAGCCAGCTCACGAGAGACGGCGAAAGCACTGCAGAGCAAGTAAGATGTAACAAACCCGGATCCTGTGCCTCAGAGCTAACATCGGAGCTGACATCGGATATGTTGGGTAAGGTGGGCCAAGAGTTCGAGTTAAAAAAATTATTTAGCACTGGTAGCCCTGTCAGCGTGAACCCTGCCACCCAGCTGATTTTTATATCGATGTCTTTTGAGCAGAGGAAAACAGATGCCTCGATTACCAAAGACGGAACAAGCACAGGCACAGATAAAATCTTTGAAAAAGATACTACAGCAGTCGGATCCCTCATGGAGAGATCTTCATCCCCTATCACATTGCCACTGAAAAAGCCTATCTGCCAGCCTTCAGTGTCAGTCTCAAGGCAGTGAGTGGTGAGGTGGCTGCAGCTAGAATTGGCCAACTGACCAAAGGGACAGCAACTAACACAACTAAACAACTCACAGCAACCTCACAGGGAGTTAATAACACTGCACCTTCATGCCCAGCTATATTGGCTATACCTTTGCCATCCAGCATTCAGAGATTCGTGCCTCCTCTAGACACATCCTCAAGGGCTGAAGGGGCTATTCCTCGGCAGCTATCCGAGGCGGAGGCGGTGGGGGGGAAGCTGCAAGGAGGGCCGATGAATATATTAGATAATACCGATCCCGACTACTACTCCCTTACCGATGATTCTGTCATATCAGACCAGAGCATCTCCTTATCCAGTGAAGAGGAAGAGGAGGGTGGAAATCAGTATAAAAGCTGGAATTCAGAGCAGCAGGAACAACTCGCATCTCATAAAAAACTTCTTAAGAAGAAAAGGGAAAATATGCGCCACGGTAAAGAACCAGGCTCCTCTGGAAAAGAAATCATCTCAGAATCAAAACGGGACTATGCTGGGACCTTACCTCTGCTGGTGCATTCAAACCCTGCTGACCTGTCTGGGGGGGAATCAGACCATCACTAAAGTCAACTTTGATGCAGAGGATGTGCAAGGGAAACAGGGTAGAGAGCCCGCCCTGGCAGATATCTTGGGGTCCATCAGAAGTTTTCAAGCTGAAGCCAAAGCAGACAGCCGGAGATCCTGCATGGCATTAAAGGAAGTTCAAGGGGGTGTGAGGAAGGTGGACAGAACTTGTGCAGAGATTGTAGATTGGATGGCAATAGTGGAGGAGAGGACGGAGCAGCACGACGAAAATGTCACATCACTCGAGGCCAAATATGAGGAACATGAAGAGGCCATCAAGGATATTATGTGGAAACTCGAGGAGCAGGAAAATTGGCAACGACGGATCAATCTCCGCTTCCTTGGTATACCCGAGGGGGTGGAAAAAGATGATGCGGGGAAATATATGATTGCCCTCCTCGAAAGTTCTTTTCCGGAACTCCAATCCTGGGACTGGGAGAAAGAGGTTTACCGGGCTCATAAGTTTCCCCTAAGGATCAAAACTTATAAAGCATCACCTCATCAACATCCTCGAGCCATGATTTTATCCTTTGGAAATCTCCTGCTTCGACAGGCTGTCTATGATTTAGCTCGACCCACCAACAAGAGAACATTTGAAGGGGCAACTTTTTTTTACCAGGCCAGACTTTGCTCATGCAACTGTTGAGAGGAGATGTCGGCTGAAGCAACTGTTTGACCCCTTCCAAAAATTAGGAGCCTTAGTATCTCTTCAGAATCCGGCAAGACTAAAGATTGTGTATCAAGGCCATATTCATAGCTTTGCCTCTGAGAGTCAAGCTAAAAACTATCTGGACGAGATATCAAGACACAAATAAAGCATAGGAGTGGAGACTGGAACGACCAATGCTTAAGGCATTCGATAAAGTGATAAAGTGATAACATATGTCTGAGCTTTTCCTTACCTATTTTTCAATACTATGCTTCACTTTCTCTTTTTTTTTTTTTTTTTAGAGGCTGTGGTAAGCTTATAACTCGTTGGGCAAAGCTGATCGAATATATTATTTGTATTCCTGTGTCTGTTTTCCTTTCCCTATTCTACTATATTTCTGCGCCATGAAAGACTGCTTGATTATAGAATGTATACAAGACAATGCCGCAAGGAATATTTTCAGATCTTATGTCGATAGAGAGGCCTCTTTAGGATGTTTGAACTGTACTAATGACATAGCGTTTAGCGAATTTTTCTTTTACCTAGGCATTATAATATATACCTTCATATTTCTTTTTTTTTTTTGTTGCTTTCGGGGGGATGCTCGGCGGGGATGCTGGAGCGGTCTAGACGGATGTCACGTCCCTGGATCCTCCTGGACCAGGTAACCTCTAGTGGTGGCGGTGGGTGGGGGGGTGGGATTCTTGGATGGGGGAGGGGGGGAGGGAGGGTCGAGGGGTGGGATTGGTTGGTGGAAGGGTGGAAAAACGAGAAAAAAGGAAAGTGGTACAATTTTGGACAAAGATTCATTGAGAAGGACAATAACATGATTATGGATCTGAGTGATGAGATATATAAACAATTAAATGGCAAGCATTAGAATATGTACTATTAATGCGGGAGGATTGAATGACTGGAAGAAGAGGCAGAGACTGGCATTCTTAGTAAGGCATGAAAGGATTGATATTATCTGTATACAAGAAACCCATCTCCCATGGTCAAAACGTAATCTACTTTCACTGGGTGGCTTTGAGTTAATAGCCTGCTCTACACAGACGTCTACAATCCGAGGTGTAGCTATATTAATTCGAGGTTCCCTAGGTAAAGCAAGGAAAGTGAAGGCGGATAGCAATGGGAGATGGGTAATTGCTGACTTAGACCTCGGTTTCTCGTTATGTGTAGTGTACGGCTCCAATCAAGATGAGCCTGAAATATTCGACTTTTTAGAAACTGAACTTGTGGGTTGGGCTACACCGTTGTTAATAGCGGGGGATTTTAATATTTCGGCTGATTGGGTCGGATCTGAACCATATGCAGGTTGGAAACCCAAGGTCTTTCAATCTATTCGATCTCTTCTGAACTCTCATGGGATGATCGATGTATGGGGGGCTAAAAACCCCTTGGACTTTGGATACACATACTTTTCTAATTCTGCCCAAAAATACACGAAATTAGATTACTTCCTGATCTCGTCCTCTGAGTTATCGAAAGTTGACATACTTAAACTTCCTAAAGTGGTGTCTGACCATAACCCATTAATTATTTCATATAGTATATGTCAGAGGGAAAGAAAAAGCAATTCCTGGTCCTTTGAGAAAAAGCTCCTTAGTGATAAAAGATTTATAGATCATCTGAAAAATTGGGTCCCACAATTTTTTGCAACAAATAGGTACAGTGCGTCTAGAAACACAGTCTGGGAAACTTTTAAGGCAGCATTGAGGGGTGAAACTATTAGCTGTTCATCAAGATTAAGAAAGGAAGATAGAAAGAAGATTGAGGGTTTAATGAAAGAGTTAGTAAAAGTAGAAGAGCAACATATGACTGATATAATCAAAGGGGTTAATACCACTGCAAGTCAGGAAGCTTTACTGACAATCAAAGCCGCACTCCAGAAAGAAGTAACTATGAAAGTCACAGGAGAATACCAATCAAATAGGGTTAAAAGATATGAGACTGGTGAGCAGGCAGGGAGAGCACTTGCCCTTAGGTTAAGGCAGGAAAAAACAAGAAACACTATTGTATGTATAGAAGAGGATGAGATCAGGTATACAGAAAGTAAGGACATTTTGAGAGTATTCGAGAAGTTTTATCAGCAGTTGTATGAGCAGGAAGAACCAACTAAGAAACCAGGGGAAGGAATACGAGATCGTGGCCCACTTTTAGAAGACTCAGTTATAAAAAAATTGGAAGAAGAAATTTCACTACTAGAAGTAACAGTTGCATTGCGGGAATTGGCCTCAGGTAAAGCTTCAGGCCCCGATGGGATACCTTTAGAAGTCTATAAAACAATAGAAACTGAAATCACTCCGCTTCTGGTAGATTTGTTTAATGGGGTTATGTGTACAGGATCAACACCCTCCTCTTGGAAAGAAACAAATATAGCAATCTTTCATAAAAAGGGGAAACCAGCGGAAAAGGCGGGGTCCTACCGACCCATTTCACTAATAAATTCCGATACTAAGCTTTATTCTAAAATTTTGGCAAAGAGGTTGGGCAGGGTCATTGGCGGTCTAGTATCCCCATGGCAGCATGGGTTTGTCCCCTGTCGGGGTACAACGGATCATACCTGTAGGGCAATATCTTTGTTTGATGCCCAGGCTGCCGTGGGGGGGGATGTCGCTATGATCCTGCTCAACGCAGAGAAGGCGTTTGACCGTGTGGACTGGAGCTTTCTCTGGGCTGTTTTAGAGGCGAGGGGATTTGGTCCCAATATTATAGGGGCACTTAAAGCCATGTATGTAGAACCAATAGCTAAGGTAACAGCAATGGGCGAGAAATCAGGGGTTATACATATAAAAAGAGGGACTCGGCAAGGCTGTCCATGTTCCCCTATTCTATTCGCGCTGTATATTGACCCCCTTATACAGTGTATTCTTGACTGCCCAGAGATAGCTCCAGTGATATGCAATGGCTATTCAAGTAAAATACTGGCCTACGCTGACGATCTTGCAGTGTTAACAAATAATCCACAACAAACTCTTCCTATTCTAATTCAGATGGCTAAATTGTTTGGGGAAGAGTCAGGCTATCTCCTAAATGAAACAAAAACGCAGGTTATTTGTTCTAAAAATATAGCCAAAACTGACTATAGATTCGTCGACTCTGCCATATATTTAGGGGTAAAAATCAATGCCAATGTTGAGAAAATTGTAAGTGAGAATTATCTGCCACTTATTAAGGATATTGAGAAGGAATTAAAAAGAATAGATGTGCTACACCTCTCATTAATAGGAAGGGTAGATGCAGTTAAAATGTCTATGTTCCCTAGAGTTCTCTACTTATTTCGGGCCATCCCTTTAGCAATAGAGGACAGGATCATGAAACAACTTGAATCTATGTTTATCAGATTTGTATGGCAATATGGCAGGGTAAGGCGATCTACAAACTTAATGACACTGCCCAGAGAAAGGGGTGGGATGGGATTGCCGAATTTAAAGTTATATCATTGGGCCTGCTTGCTGACCCAAATGACTACTCTATTTCAATCTACATCTGTACCTGATATAACACCTGGGTTTGTAGATCAACAATGTCCGCCCCAGATATATAGGATGCTATTGGGTGAAAAGACTATAAATGTATTTCAGTGTGAATTGGAACGAAGCTTTTATAAAAAAACAAGATTGAAGACACTGATTGGCGCATGGAAGGTTTGGAAATCAATTATGAAAATGTTTAATATCCCGAAAATCTATTCCTATCTGCAACTGTATAACTCATCTCTCTTTCCTCAACTAAAAAACGATAATAATTTGCTGATGTGGAAAAGGCTGGGACTTAGATCCTTGGGAGATTTAATGGAAGAAGGTGAAATTCTGGGGTTCGAAATGCTGCAGGAAAGATTTGGTATTCCAGACAGTCAATGGCTGGTTTATGGTCAAGTTACCAGTGCAATTAAGGCAGTCAGGCCACAGATTTCACATACAGCAGATTTTCCACTGATTGAGTTATTAATTAGAGGTTGTAGGAAGATTAAGATTTTATATAATTGCTTATTGGGCCAAATCCCGGATGATATTGAGAAGGTTGAGTCTAACTGGGCGACAAAATTAGGGGATTCTGATGTTGATCTGGATCTTGCTCTCGTATTGAATAAAAAAATATTCCGGGCATCAAACCTTCGCGCACAACACTACAAGACTATTTTTAATCTTTACCATACACCCGCGAAGATATTTGCCTGGGGTCTAAGCGAAAATGATAATTGTCCCAGATGTAATGAAAGCCAGGCAGATATTATACATATGTTTTCTTCCTGTAAACAGTTGGAAAATGTTAAAAAAGAAATAATGAAATTTATGGAGGGGCTGCTAGGTCAGTTCATCGACCTATCCCCTACCTTAATTTTACTGGGTACAGACTCTAAGTTGGGTTTAGACGAGGCTGAAAGAGATCTAATATTTTTATCTGTAGCGGTACTTAGAATTTTAATTTCTGCGGCGTGGAAAAATACGAACCCCCCATCCTTTCAGATGTGGCTCTCGAGATTTCTAGTAATTCATAACATAGAATCCTGCCTCTACGAATATAAAGGCATGAGGCAGCGTAAGGAGGGTATACGCCTATGGGCTCCTGTAACTAATTGGAGAATAGATAGAAATGGGTAAAAAAAGAATTGTTCATCTCCAATTAATTGAAACTGATTTCTAACCCTATTTATCTATTTATTAATGTATTTATTTATTTTTTCTCGTTCCCGCTAACAAGATGTAATTAAAAATGTATGTAAATATATCAAATATTTATCAGATTCTTATCATGTATGTAATAATTGTTGAAATTTGTCCATTTATGTACCATTTTTATCAATAAAAAAAAAAAAAAAAAAATGACGTGGAAGGCAGGACATCGTTTGTCGTTGGCCATGTGCATCTGGCTGCCGCACCTGTAGCAGGAGCTTTTTGAGTCGGGGAGGGTCGGGGGGGGCCTGTTGAGGTCTTCATGGAGTGTGGCCCAAGCTTGTTTCCCGTGGAGGAGCCTGGTTTGTCTCTGGGCTTGTCTTTGTTGCTTATCTTGCACACGTCGGTTTTGTGTCTTCTTTTTTTGCTACCGTCGCGCATCTTTTGGAGAGTTCCGCTTTTTTGACGATGGCTATGATTTCATGGAGGGGAGCTTCCCCACTCACCCACAAATTCTCCTGCACGCTGGTGTTGACCGTGTGCATTATTATCTGGTCCCGTATCAGGTCGTCGTGTAGGTCCCCAAACTTGCAGTTTATAGCGAGTTTCTTCAGTGCTACGATGTAGTCTTCCACTGTCGCTGTGTCGCTCTGTTTGCGTTGAAAGAAATTGTATCTATCTATGGCTATGCAAATGACCAGTTGGTAGAGGCTGTCTAAGTCATCTAGCGTGTGTTGAAATACGTCTTCATCCGTGGCTGCTCGTGGCTTCTTGACCATGTTCTCATACACTCGCAGACCCTCCGGACCGAGATTGTGAAGGAGTATCTTCTTCCTGCATTTGCTAGAGAACGCTCCTTCGCCTTCGTCTTCTAGGACCAATAGGTAGTTCAGAAAGCATCCCTTCCAGTCCACCCACTTCATGGCAGGTTTGCCAGGTTTATGGAGGAACTGCATGGGGTTGGTTAAGGAGAAGGTCTGGGCGCACATCTTGCTAGCCGGAAGTGGGTCCTCAGTGTTGTGGCCAGCTGACGGCGGTGGCTGAGGTGGTGTGACCTGCAGGTGCACCCAGTGGGACTCACTCTGGCCTTCCTGGGCAGCCGCAGGAACGTCCCGAGCGCACTGGCATGGGTGGGGCACCTGGGCTGTGCCGTCTTCTGTACGCCCATAGGTGAGAAGAAGCTGCGTGGCCCAATCGTGGAGAGCGTGTCACTGTGGAGTAGATTGCTTTGCCCCTTGAGTGCAATATGGTCTGGGGCCCCTGTGTGGCCTGATGGTAGAGGTTGTGGCACAGAGGGGCTCGTTGCTTGCATGTGGAAGGTGCAGGCAGCAGCGAGTCAGTAGGGGTGTCCTTGTTAATTGGCACCGCAGCAGTGAGAGGCCTGATTTATGCTGTGGCAGGAGAGCAGCGCTGGAGCGCACGCGCAGTGCGTGGCCTTCTGAGTGCTGGTATGGCAATCCGTGAATCTTGCTACTCTGTGGCATGGGCAGGCGTGTTGAAGGAGGCAGGCTCCTGACAGCGTGGAGCCGCTCTCGCGCTGTGCGCGTACCTGGAGGTCTGGATGGTGCTGCATCGGGGCGGGTGACCGTTGAGTGCCACCCCCCCTCTGTGATTCTGAATGCCGCACGCGGCATTCAAAGGGTGCGGCGCAGGCACAGCGATGACGGCGGGGTCCACTGCAGCTCCTTACCAGTCTGTAGTGGTGAGATTGTGCGTGCCCCGAGGGAAGGATGACGCGCACAGGGTATGCTGTGTAGGTTTCTTTATTGTAAGAAGGGAGGCAACACCATATACTCCTCTCTGCTCTCATGTACTGCGCCGCCTCTCGCGATACCTTGAGGCAGGGTGCTGGTCACATGGGTGCAGAACACTAGACCGTAAAACCTCAGCAGAAAGTGCCGTTTTCTTTTGTTTTCCTTGCCGCCTCACGGTTTGGATCAGACCAGAGAGCGACTCCCTCTTCCCCCTCCTTGAACTTGACAGAGGGAGGCTTTGTTGGTTGTTTCTGAAGCGGCGAGAAGGGCTGCTTGTTTGCCTGAAACCTTGGAGTGAGTTTCAGCTGCTGTTGAGACTCATGGCAGTTTGATAGACATCGCTGGAACACAACCGGAGATGAAGGCTTCGTAGGTACTGGGTGTACATTCTGCTTATTCTGTCATTGTACATACAGCTAGGACGTCTGGAGTTAGGCTGTCGGTTAACTGCTTGTGCTCTATTTGAACATTTATCTTGAACTTGGAATTTGAGCATTTTTCTGACTTTCCTTTTTGAATTCGGAGAGCAAAGAACTGATTCTCCCTTCTTCATACCTATGACTATAATAGGATGGGGATACTTTCTCATGACTTTATTATTTGGCTTATACTTTGCATTCTTTCTGGGGAAATGAATATCTAGGGTACATATGCGTAAGGGAGGTGGGTTTGAGAAGTGGAGTTGGTTCAATGCGGAAATAATCTGTGTGCTTTATATTGTAGGAATATCTTCTCCCAGTGGTGAGCAGTATCATTACTATGTTGAGAGTGGATACAGGAGCCCCGCAACAGGAGGAGCCTGTTTCATAGGTAATAGTCCTATTAGTGAGAATGTACTGAGAGTAGAGAGGAAAAGTAAACTAGTATTAATATATGTGTTTTCTGTTTTAAGGTATCCTGTTCCCCGCTGCTCCTACCCTAATTCCTTTTCCTCACTTGATCGCCTCAATACTCTGTACCTTTTTCTGGTCGAGTTGGGGATATCGAGCGGTGGACCCCTTTGAGCATCGTCTGAGTTCCAAGGAGTACCTGTGGATGTTACAACATCAAAGTTCTTATATGCGTTGTACCAATGCATGACCTTGTTATGTAACTCCTGCCACAATTCCACCTGATTCTATTTTAGTGGTTGTACACCTGGCATTATCAAAACATATGGACAGGTCTCTGGTGGCAGGTTTAATGTAGTCGTATCTAACCTATTTCCCATGCACCTGGCTTCCTTGCAGGCCCCTCCATCCAAGGCTGTAAGCTCATCATGCCCAGTTGTTGATGTGGCAAAGGTATTGACCGTAGCCCTCAGGTTAGAAATCAGGGTTAAATGACTCAAGGGGCCTTTGGTTTGGACATCACTTGTGTCCTGAAGGCAGATGCGACTATACCCACAAGGCCATGATCTTTAGCTGATTTTGCTTTTGTACCTGCTATGGGCTTTTTATATGTGGTTGTTTGTTTATCTGGACCACTATTCTCATTTGCCTTAACATCAAAATTTGGCTTTTATGACAGTTTTACGTGGCATTCTGTTGCGATGAGGAGATCCTTTTAATTGTGCCTCCAAAATCATTGTGAATATACTATAGATCTCCTCAATGTCACCTGCAATTATTTGCTTATGCCCACTATCAGTAGCTGCATGACCCAGCTCCAATTTAGCCAGAGAGGTCCAGATGCTTATCTGCTTAAGTTTGGTGGCAGGTTCAGCTGGAGAATTAGACCTAATTTACTTCGATAGAATGCAATGGAATGTGTTGGATTCATCCATCATAAGACTATCAGTGGTAGGTGGGCTGCAAAGAGGTGCTGCTTCCCCCACTGTTTTAGCCATTTCTACCTCTGCTACACGATCATTTAAGGTGGCACTAGTATTACTTTCAGCAGTATTAGCATTCATCTGGCCACCCAGATTGCAACCGCGATCCAGAGACATCCTATATTCTGTTAGGGACATTTTATTATACACTACCCCTTTAATGTCATGTAGTTCCCAATAATCTGTAGGATCTGCATGTTTGTGGACAACATAAACTTTGTGTAAGGTGCCTAAACTGATTCCATGCACCTCAGTAGTATATGTTGGCCTAGAGATCATCTACCTCACTGTGCCACCCTACACCCCCTAACCTAAACAGGGAGCAAATGTATTCTGGCAACCAATGAACATGATGACCCTAACCCCTCAGCGAACGTGGTAACAGATCTAGAAACCCTTTAGCTCAGTCACTTGTGAACTCTTGTTCACAGAGAAATATACAGAGAATAAACAATGGGACGTTGTTCAATATATTTATTGAACCAATGTTATTCTTGTATAGAATACACATGCTGCGATAATCAGTAGATAGAAGAATATTAAAGTGATTGCGAGCTCCAGAATATAAAATGGCAGGTACTGTTCAACCATGGTGCTAAAACAGTGTATATTGGTATATAAAACAAGGCAGTAATCAGGCATACTCCTACTATGCACTCCCTACTCTATGTGCATCTAGCATGTGTGTGAGTGTGTATAGCCAAGACATCCCCCACGGTATGATCCAATTCCATTACTTGGTGGTACAGAATGGAAGACCCTGTCTTGGTCACGAACTGGACACCCCTTACAGAGGTTTTAGGAAGCTGCTTAGCAAAGCTTCAGCATTCAAGGACCTCTCGATGTCAGGAGAAGTGTCTCCTCTGGCTACTACCGGTAATGCTTACTTATTTATAATTAAAAGCTGCCTTGTGATGTATATACAGATTAGCACTATTATGGGTTTGCAGATTCCCCTCTCGCCCCGTGGATAATGATAGGATGACATAGTACAGTGTGCAAGGCCTTATACTCGGTGTTCGAGGTGTCGTGATAATGTTGCTTGAAGTGAAATGTGTAAGCAAAGCAGTTTCAGAGAAAATAATCCAACATTGTCAAGCAAATAAATATGTGTAAAAGGTTACAGTAAAATGTTATTGTGCAGAAAGAGGACAATGTAAGAAAATGTGCCGCGTTGATATGTGGGCCTAACTCAAGCATATTACACTATCACTCATTCCAGCTTGGTGGCAATGCATGTGGCGTTTAGCAGGTGTCTGTAGTGCTAGAGGCACTCCTCTCCTATGGTTAGAAACCGTGTGATGACCTTTGACTATCATCATTTGATTTGAATTTCGATGTTTTACTTTACCCTAGCCTGAATGTAAGTCCTGCATATGCCTTTTTCCCTTGAAGATTTAATCTTGCAGTCTTGAAGTGGGAGCTGTCAAAGAGTAGAGTAGGAACAGAATGTGTGGGATGTGCATTTGAAAGCATGAGAGAGCGAGGTGTGGAATGTACTTTCCGGTTCCGAAGTACAGTGTTAGGAGCAGTGGTGCACATATGTACATTATGTTGTACATTGAGAGATGAAGTATGTGATTTTATAGGCACTGGTGCACAAATGTGCATTGTGTTGTACATTGGGAAGTATTATGAAGTTCTTCCTATTGGCTTTCACAAGCCCTCATGTCATCTTGAATACTGACTCTGCCTTGCTTGAGCTTTTTGTGCCCACAGGCAGGCCCCCAGAGTGCTCAAGTTGTTTGGGTTATTCATGTTCAAGGTTGCTTTGTTTTTGGCGAGGAGATTGTTGAATGTACTGCCAGAGGCTTTCGTAAGCTTCATTAAGATAAAGGCTGGAACATGTGAGAATGCAGAGGGAACGTGGGAACTCCTTTTGCCTTTGGAATGCTTGCATAGAAGGTAGCCAATTCCAGTAAGTTTCCTTGACACAGAGGAAAGGTGTCTCGAACCTTCTAGCGTGTTTTGAAACTATAGAGCTGAGGTTTGTTGACTTAGAGACCGGATATAGTTCCTAAAAGCAGTAAGCACCACTAGGGATTATCTGATTGTGCGAGACTTGGGAAAGTCACAAGTTCAGGCAGAAGACGATGGAGCACAGGCTGTTTACAGGGATAAGGTTTGTCCTGTAAAAAAGTGACTTTTGCAAAGTCTGGCGTGAAGAGTCCAGTTTGTAGTAGAGGAGGCCATAAGGAGTAGGGAGAGCGTCACAGACCGTCTTCGCTGAGGCTGAAAGAAATGCCTGGATACAATGGTGTAACCTTTGATGAATGTTTGACTACAAGGCCACCCTGGCTATATTCCTCTATGAGGTTTTCTCTAGTTTATCTTAGGGACCCCATAAATACTTGCTGATGAAGCGTTGTTCTACTTAGCAGAAGAGAAGGCCAATGGTTATTGTCTGTGTATGCCTGCTGCATGTGTAATATGTGTGCACTAGTAATATAGGGATGTAATAGGGATCCCCGGTCATGAACAAAACTGCGGACACTGTTTTAGGCTTAAACATGTCGACCTACTATATGCAGGAATAATTATGACTCCTATACATCTCTTGACGTTTTAACCATCTTGTTTCCTTCATAACAGAATAATGGCCTGAGTGAAGGTTACTGAGACTTTTAGCCTTTATGTCTTGTGAATCTCACCTCTATTCTCTCCCATATACGCTCCCAGCAAATCGACAGGCATGGCCGCAAGCCATTATAGAATGCTATGGCGAGCAAGGATGACCCATGATACTGCAAGACACTCAGGGGTGTGTGTGAGACCATACCTTTTAATTTTTTTAATTGACTCCCATAATGTACCAGGAGTATTGATATATTACGGTCCTTTATTGACTGCAAAAACTGTCAAGGTCTAAAGGGTCTTCTGGAATAAGGAAATGTTATCGCTATTGATACTTTTTTGTCTCTATTGCCCTGTTCTGTAGTGCACTAAAAGGAGGCCTGGCATTGTACACAGTCTTTGCTGTACCACGAAGAACTAGTGTTGTGGATGACTGTTGCGGGAGCTTTGTGCCGGTCATCGTTGGTGACTACTGGAGCATGAATACTCAGGTCCACAGGAGCTTTGCGTTTGTGGTTGTCATGGATGGCAGAGTCTTGACACAAACTGCCTTGTTTGCGGTTGCAAAGTGACCAAAACTTCAGGATTTTTCCTTTTTTTCCTGAGGAGTGCACTCTGATGCCAGCCAAGAGTCCAAGACCTGGGAAGGTAGCTCTTGGGGATCAGGGACTCACAATAGCAGAGGCCAGGAGGGCTCAGGCAGATCCAGTTACAGGTCCAGTGCAGCAGGTCATTTAGGCATTTGCAAAAAAGCCTCTGGAACTTGAGGTGTCCCTGTAGCTTTAAACCAGATGTCGGCCGACTGAATTTTTGAGCCACTCACATTACCCTGGGATGAAGGGAGCAGGCCCAGTTTTCCTCATCAGAGAGCCAGGCAGGCCTCAAGAAGCAGGACAGTCTTCAGGGAAATAGGGCAGGCCTCAAGAAGCATGGCAGTCCACTGGTAGGAGCAGGGCAGTCCTCTAAAGAACAAGGCAGGACTTAAGCAGCTGGGCACTCCTCCGAAGAACAAGGCAGTAGTACGACGGTCCTGGAGTGTACTGAAGAGTGGCTGAGGAGGGCCAATATTTATACCTGATGCCATTTTTTTGAATTGGGGGGATTTTCTAGGCTACCCTCTGGTCTGATTCTGGAAACTTATTCCCTTCTTTTGGCAAGGATCCAAGAAGTCTGAGTGTGTGCTGGAGGCAAGCCCTTTGAAAGGTAAGTAGGGCAGGAAACAGGACTGCACCCAGCAATCCTGGGAGGATGACCCATCCTGGCCACACCTATACTCAATTGTTCACTCTCTGGGCCCAGTATGCATTCTTTAATGGGGGACTCATTAAGAGACCCAGTCAGCTGGAAACTTCTAGCAGGCCTAAATGTTGCATTTTCAAAACTGTAATCTAAAATCCGACTTTACCATTAAAGAGGTTTTTAACTTTTACATTTCATTCCAAACATGACATTTATATCACTTTGAATTGAAAGTTAACACTCATTAAACGTAATGAGGTAACCCTATGTTTTTCTATTAGAGAGTTAGTCTTCACAGTCGTCAAAATGCGAATCTAGGTTTTTTTTTACTACCAGGTCATTCAATCTTAAGAACCCAGTCCTACTTTTTAAATGCAATGCGCCCTGCCCTATGGGCCCTTTAGGACCTACCTTAGGAGCCACTTACAAGTATTAAAAAGGTAGGTGTAGCCCTGGCAAAAGGTTTATTTTGCCAAGTCAAAATGGCAGTTTAAATCTGCACTACTGACTGAAGTGGCAGTCCTACAACGTGCCCTGTTTCTCTTTAACTTTATACGAAAAGGGGTGACTCTGTGTCCCTCAGAACCTGGGTAAGTATATAAATATAACAAGAATGGTTCTATCAGGTGGAGCAAGCATGAGTAAAAAGATGCTGTTAATGCTGTATTAAAATTAAGTCCTCTGACACACAACCATACTTAATGAATAAGGCATGGAGAAAACAATTGCTTTTTTACAAAAGGATTTATCCCGGAATTACTTCATTCAATTCATTTTAACCTGATGAATTGAGAGTATGGAAGGTGGTGTTTTAGAGTGTCTTGATGAAAGCTCCTGTAATGTAAGCAATTGTTTCTGTATGTGGCTTTAGTGAAGACGCTTGTGATGACTCTTCCGATTTAAATCCTAATCAGTACATCCAAAAATACAATGCGATGTGCATCTGTTTGATGTGTGAACTTAATGTGAGTGTGAATTTGATTCAGAACAGAAATGTTGACCGAAATGATCATGCTCCCAAGATTGTTATACTATTTTGTAAACTTACTGGTGGCAATCCTGCCCTCGTGGTTCGCCGGACTAAACAGATTGGTATGAGACCTGATATGGGTCTCCTTGGCGGTGCTGTAGTGAATCTCGGAGGAGGGAGGCCTAGGGTCCCTGATATTGAGCTATATTATTTGGCAGCACAACTGCAATGGTTAGCCCAGTGGGTAGATGGATTAAACCTCGATCTCTTGACTGCCACGACCCACGCTGTCACCCAGAGACAACTCATAGTTATGCTCATACAACCTGCTGTGAAGGTTCCAAATCCAGGAGTGCTTCTGTGGGAGCACTATATAGTGGGAAAAGAAGCCAAAGGCGTACAGCGGGAATACCACTCTTTTCCTGGGTATGCAGTTGAGTACTTGGACGGAGGCTGGCATTACGATGGTAGTTGATTTATATACAGACGGTGCACTAATTCTGCTCTAGGAAACTTTGGCCAGAACGAACTGCCAGGAGGCCAATTTCTTAATCATCACTCGGTAGTGAATACAATTAAGAAACTATGGGAAGCTGCCCAACGAAAACCGCAAAAACATGATACATTACAAGTATTGATCACGCTGGGATTCGCGAGACACCTAGTAAAATGGCACTACAAAGCATTAATTGGGATGGTGAAGGCACCACTAGAGCACTTTAGGGACAAATGGAGTGAAGCAATGGGGAGGGACTTAGAGCATAGGAAATAGACCCAGATATTAAAGAGCCCAAAAAACATTTCTAGAAATACTGCACTGAAACGTATACAATTCAACTATGTACACATGGTTTATTTCACGCCCCAACAACAGAACTTGATGTATAAGGGAGAGACGCGGGTGTGCCCTAGATGTGAGCAACAAGATGTGGGCTTTATCCATTTGATCTGGGGATGCATGAAATTACAGGACTTCTGGGGCACAGTAATAACCGGTTTGATAATCAGACGGGAAAGGATCACTTGTCCTGCACAACCTTAGGTTTCTTGCAGGAGCGGGGGGGTGTGTCCCAAATTAAAAGACCCTCATGCACGTGATGGGTAGGGTGGAGTTGGAGCGGTGTATCTTGATTCTCCGCTTTTTTATTCACGTGTGTGCATAATCATCGGGTCGATCAGGTTATGCAACCTCCACCAGGAGGTGTTGACCCAAGGTTGAAGCAGTAGTGAGCCAGTGATGAGGGATTATTAAAAAAAGGCCCGGATAACCAGAAAAGGAATTTTAATGAGTCTGGGTTCGGGTCTTGTGAACTCTGGTATAGTGTATCATGGGATACTTATTAGGAGTAGTTGATGCACTCAGAGTATAGTTAAAAGCATTGCGTGAATGGAAAAGGGAATTAGGTCGACATGTTTCTGCCTTCTACGCCTTGGTAGGACTTACAGGCTTTCATCAGGACCGTCATGTGAAATAACGTGAGGGTAATGGGGTGTGAAATAACTTACAGGCTTTCATCAGGACCGTTATGTGAAATAAGTCCTACCAAGGCGTAGAAGGCAGAAACATGTCATACAACAGTGGCAGAACTCAACCAGTTTCAATGACTGACTTCCCCCCGAGACCCTCACATTAATCTTCCCCAAACAATAGCTGAAGTTGATAGTAGTACCGCCTGATGACACAGTTATAATGTTTCCCAGTTAAAGGGACAAGCTAATTACTATAATGAAGAAGTGTTATTTAGCAGAAGTTACTCCATTGAGTACACAGTACTGCTAAGCAGACCAGAGGGGAAAGAAGGGAAAATCAAGAGGTAATAAGGAACTAGTGTCAAATTCTGATTGATAGACTTAGGCTTGGAGTAGTTGACACGTGAGGCCTACAAATTCAAGGCTTTGTAAAATGATGGACTCTGCTTATCTCGTGAGATGTATGGATTGCAATATACCTGGTCATATATACAATTGTTAAAATCTTAAATGCTATCAAAAACATAATTTAAAAAAAATGAACTACATCATTTTGCAGGATATCCGATCGAAAGCTCTGATTCTTAACAGTAGCTCTAATGCTCCAGGGCTACTGTAATGGTGTCATACTAAGCAGTCTTGAAGTAAGCTCTGTCATGTTATGCCATGGTATTTTTATAGCACCCAGAATTCGCTCTCTGAGAAAAAAAAACTGCTGAACTCTAAAAGCCACATTGTGAGTTCTTCAGCAATTGCAGCCAGAAAGACGGCCTGGGGTAAATACCTATACTGTAGGACTCAGTTTTACCCCTTGGTATGGGTTTTGTGCATCAGTCCAAGTTTTCAAGGTCGGATTGGAGAATATTTGCATATGTTAAAACTGCATGGACAATGCATGAGCATGTAAGAAGGAAAACTCCTGGGAGGCATACAAGGCCTAGGGAAGGTGTGCTGTAAAAACAGTGTACCTTATCCACAAAAGGTTTGCTATGAGTTAGCCTGACTTATATCTGTGGTACTACTGGCTTACTCCTGAATTCCGCAAAAAGAACAATTGATGGACAGTATGCAGAACAATGTCAAACATCGTTTGTATGCTCACCAAGCCATTTCAGTTTGGACCCAACCATATGCAAATCAAGTCAAGAATTCTGTATTTCTGCCAATATGGCCATAAAAGCACAGGTAAAAGAAAATACGCCACAATTCATACTTATAAATTCCAAGGGTAAAGTGCATGTGCAATATCAAAGAATTCCATTTAAAAATTATAAAATGCAATAAATACATTAAAATTAACATTAGCAACATTTGGAGTTTAAAAAAAGGTGGGGTTGATACCAATATAAGGTCACAGAAAGATGATGGAGTGATCAGATTAAGCAGAGCCCGATTTTAAAATAGCTTGGTGCGCACACCACACAGAAAATACATATCAGGAGACAGAATACACAATGGGCATACTAGTATCATATTTTAAGATCCTATAGCCTTCCGCACAATGGTTTGTTCCAAGGTTTCTGCATATCTGTACTAGCCATTGGCATCTAGCCTTCTTGTATGCCGGACAAAAAAACAGTACATGTTGAGCTGTCTCCAAGGTGTTGTTGCAAGCCTGACAACCCTGAGTTGAAATGCCCACCAGTTATTTGTAAAGGCGTGAATCGGCAATGCTCCGTGCCTGATTAATAGGTACAACTTTTTCGCAAGGAGGGGCTGAATGACATCGAGAACAGGTTCTAGGCTATATTGCTCTTTAATCTCTAAGAAGGATGCAGTCATTGTACCAGTTGAGGGATTCCTCTTTAACTGATTAATTTTATAATCCCTAAAAATCTGTGACAGGGTCTTCCTGGATGTTAACATACTGCTTCCTTCAGCGTTAGACCATAGGTCACCCATCCCCATAGCATCTAAGGAGTTTTTAATATACGCCAGCCACAGGATTTTGCTAGCTCCCTTTAGGCTCTGAACTTCCTTTAACTCGGCTCTAAAAGCTTCTAATTCTGGGATACTCCATAGGCATCGCCAATGTAGGAGGGGTCTAAGGGCAGCTTCCTCTGCAATTGGTCCAACCTTGAGCAGTGATAAGGGTGACATTGCTTTCTATATTTCTTTGTCTAGACGTTGCACTGAGCGTTTTGAAAGTTGTAAACTGAAGACATCGGAAGCTATTTACTTCAGTTTTGGATTTATGGGGTATGTCTGTTTATCTTTACCTTTGGCTGCTAATGGAGCAGATTCTTGCATATATAGGGATTTGTTTGGTGATAATACATGTGATTCTGTTCACAGAAAATCGGCTGCAGGTCTCATTTAACTCGTGTACAAGCATCAGGCTACCTTTACTGCGATAGCCAGCTAGGTATTGGCACATCCACTTCAGGTTTAGGGTTGTTTTATCTTTTACTTCGGTGTATTAGTGTGATATTTATTACTATGGGCCCGATTCACAGAATGAACTTAAGACTAAATCCTAAACTTACTACTATTTGGTATTCACAGAATGCACTTACTATTTTCGGTATTCACAGAGTGAATTTACTACTTTCGGGATTCACAGAATAAACTTACTACTTTCGGTATTCACAGAATAGATTTAAGACTACTAACTCTAAGTCCGAAATCGGGGAGTAAATTCCGACCCAGAGGCGGAGCTTCCGGCTTGGGGGCGGAGCTTGCGGCCCGGAGGCGGGGCTTCCGGCCCGGAGGCGGAGCTTCCGGCTCGGAGGTGGGGATTTTTGCCATGCTGAAATCTCCAACTCTGGGCCGCAAGCTCCGACTCCGGGCCGGAAGCTCCGCCTCCGGGCCGCAAGCTCCGCCCCCAAGCCGGAAGCTCCGCCTCCGGGCCGGAATTTACTCCCCGATTTCGGACTTAGAGTTAGTAGTCTTAAATCTATTCTGTGAATACCGAAAGTAGTAAGTTTATTCTGTGAATCCCGAAAGTAGTAAGTTCACTCTGTGAATCCCGAAAGTAGTAAGTGCATTCTGTGAATACCAAATAGTAGTAAGTTTAGGATTTAGTCTTAAGTTCATTCTGTGAATCGGGCCCATAGTTTCTTTTGGTGTTGGATTCAGGGGAGTAAGGAACTATGTTTAGTAAGCTTACTTGCAAGCTTTTGTCAGTCACGTGGACACTATTATTCTTGCCATCACTACTATCTTTCATTTCACATCGTTTTCTTCATTCACATCTCCTTTCTTGAGAATGCAAACCCTGAGGTTATAGGTGAAGGTGCATCACTTGCAGCGCATTGACCAATTTGTGATTATTTATACCTTTTGTTGTAGATTCCGTACCTGCACCTCTCCTAAGGACTTGAATACGAACATTGTTGTACATTCATAATCTATGTGAAGTTTAACCAACCCCTGAAGAAGAGTTCAGGTTGAACTCGAAATGCATTGGGTTATTTAGATTTGGTTTTTGTTGAACTTTCTGAAACTTTTGTAGATACAGTAAGTATTTTTGATTGATATATGTATTTCAGATATATATGCATCATATTGAATTTTCATTTGAATTTGTTTTTGCACATAACATATAATTTTGGAGAACTACAAGTAAACGCATGAATAAAATGTGAAAAATCATGTTTTCATAATGCTTTAACTTTCCCAAAAAATTTCCCAGAGGCGTAACGCCCTAGAGCTGTGCAGTACATAGCCCTTGGTTTCCTAGGACTCAATTTACTATTCATAAGCAGGGATCTGCTACCCCTCCCATTACACTGCACGCACATATTCTCACGAATCTGAGTACATACCTTTACACTTTTGTTGATACATTTACTAAGGTGTGCAGACCCATCAATTCATTTTTGTATGCTCGCAATGCAAGCATCCTTCCAAGCGTGCCTGCATTGACACTAGGCTGCTACAAGTGCACTATCTCAAGGAGAGAGCAGATGTCTGCCATATCTTAAAAAGTAGGGCACATTTCTGCTCTTTTTCTTTCAACCAAAAGTAAGCTCTGCAAGTTCCCTTGGTGTGTTGCATTGTGTGAAAGATCAGTTGATCTGGGCCCTGCGCTAAGTGATTGGGAACATACACAGCACCCACTCCTGGTGCTGTTGGAATTCAGGAGTAATCGTGTTACAGCAAACAAATGATGGATGAAATGCTGACAATGCAAACATTCTTCCCCAGTCAAAAGATCTGTGTTAAATCCATCGTTCTTTTGCCCATTACGCCACCCCAGTTTGGACCCAGCCATATGCAAATCAGTCTTGATCCTGTGCCCCATGGGAACAGTCCAGACCGAACTGCCAGGCCAGGTTCTCCCTGGACCGAAAAAAGCATCCATGAACCGGTTTCAGGTTATGTGACCAAACCCCCAACTAGACGTGAAACTACTAGCGAAAGTGACCATTTTTGAATACACTCACTGAAAAGATGGAGTGGAGCGCACAAACAAAGAAGACCAGCCTTAAGCTGGCAGAGACAACAGGGAGTTGGCCAAAACGCTAAGGAAGTGTACCCATAAAACCGTTGGGCAAGTGATGCAAATCTACAAATCTCAAATAAGGGGGGCAGCCTGTATGGGGCCGAAATCTGGGGCCATCGGCCAACCGACCCCCTATCCAAGAATGAAAATTATGTTCTTAGGCAACCCCTAGGCCTCCCAATAAGTACTCCACGCACACCACTTCGAATGGATATTCGGGTTGGTCCAATTGCAGAGGAAGCTGCCCTTAGACCCCTCCTACATTGGCGATGCCTATGGAGTATCCCAGAATTAGAAGCTTTTAGAGCCGAGTTAAAGGAAGTTCTGAGCCTAAAGGGAGCTAGCAAAATCCTGTGGCTGGCGTATATTAAAAACTTCTTAGATGCTATGGGGATGGGTGACCTGTGGTCTAACGCTGAAGGAAGCAGTATGCTAACATCCAGGAAGACCCTGTCACAGATTTTTAGGGATCATAAAATTAATCAGTTAAAGAGGAATCCCGCAACTGGTACAATGACTGCATCCTTCTTAGAGATTAAAGAGCAATATAGCCTAGAACCTGTTCTCGATGTCATTCAGCCCCCCTTACGAAAAAGCTGTACCTATTAATCAGGCACGGAGCATTGCCGATTCACGCCTTTACAAATAACTGGGGGGCATTTCAACTCAGGGTTGTCCAGCTTGCAACAACACCTTGGAGACAGCTCAACATGTACTGTTTTTTCCCCGGCATACAAGAAGCCTAGATGCCAATGGCTAGTACAGATATGCAGAAACCTTGGAACAAACCATTGTGCGGAAACCTATAGGATCTTAAAATATGATACTAATATGACCATTGTGTATTCTGGCTCCTGATATGTATTCTCTGTGTGGTGTGCGCACCAAGCTATATTAAAACCGGGCTCTGCTTAATCTGATCACTCATCATCTTTCTGTGACCTTATATTGGTCTCAACCCCACCTTTTTTTTAAACTCCAAATGTTGCTAATGTTAATTTTAATGTATTTATTGCATTTTATAATTTTTTAATGGAATTCTTTGATATTGCACATGCACTTTACCCTTGGAATGTATAAGTATGAATTGTGGTGTATTTTCTTTTACCTGTGCTTTTATGGCCATATTGGCAGAAATACAGAATTATTGACTTGATTTGCATATGGTTGGGTCCAAACTGAAATGGCTTGGTGAGCATACAAAGATGGATTTAGGCTCAGATCTCTGTACTAGGGTGAATGTATGACATTGTTCTGCATACTGTCCATCAATTGTTCTTTTTGCGGAATTCAGGAGTAAGCCAGTACTACCACAGATATAAGTCAGGCTAACTCATAGCAAACCTTTTGTGGATAAGGAGTGGGCTAAAGAACGGTGATGGATTAAACCCAGATCAATTGACTGGGTGTGAGTGTTTGATTGATTCAGATGCTCCGTCCATCACCACCCCCTTTTGTACCGCTTTTGTTGATAAGGTACACTGTTTTTACAGCACACCTTCCCTGGGCCTTGTATGCCTCCCAGGATTTTTCCTTCTTACATGCTCATGCATAGTCCATGCACTTTTAACATATGCAAATATTCTCCAATCCGACCTTGAAAACTTGGACTGATGCACAAAACCCATACCAAGGGGTAAAACTGAGTCCTGCAGTATAGGTATTTACCCCAGGCCGTCTTTCTGACTGCAATTGCGGAAGAACTCACAATGTGGCTTTTAGAGTTTTTTTGGCATAACATGACAGAGCTTGCTTCAAGACTGCTTAGTATGACACAATTACAGTAGACCTGGAGCATTAGAGCTACTGTTAAGAATCAGAGCTTTCGATCAGATATCCTGCAAAATGATGTAGTTCATTTTTTTAAAATTATGTTTTTGATAGCATTTAAGATTTTAACAATTGTATATATGACCAGGTATATTGCAGTCCATACATCTTACGGGATAAGCAGGGTCCATCATTTTACAAAGCCTTGAATTTGTAGGCCTTACGTGTCAACTACTCCAAGCCTAAGTCTATCAATCAGAATTTGACACTAGTTCCTTATTACCTCTTGATTTTACCTTCTTTCCCCTCTCATCTGCTTAGCAGTACTGTGTACTCAATGGAGTAACTTCGATCTGTACATCTGCTAAATAACACTTCTTTGTTATAGTAATTAGCTTGTCCCTTTAACTGGGAAACATTATAACTGTGTGTCATCAGGCGGTACTACCATCAACTTCAGCTATTGTTTGGGGAAGATTAATGTGAGGGTCTCGGGGGGAAGTCAGTCATTTAAACTGGTTGAGTTCTGCCACTGTTGGTCACTATCAGTCTATGTCCACCTATGCCTCCACAGACGTGTCACTGCCATGTTCTATGTCCCCGTCCATGCTCATTTGTTCTCCCTGTTGATCAGCCTCTCTGAGATACCAAGCCCTCATTATCTCTGGCCACACATGCTGTAGAGCATCTATAGATTCCCCTACTTTGATTTTTTTTGTAGGGCCTGTTCTGCTGCCCTTGCCCAGTTATCAATATTCTGTTTTCAGAAGTCCAATACAGGGCCCTTTTGGGATTGCCAGGCTCTGGCCACTTGTCTGCATGACAAGACCAGGGCTAGGTCTGTGAATCGTGTACCCACTTGATTAGTCTTTGGTCTGGGGAATAATCCAAGGAGACATATTTGGATAGAGTTCGGGAGGCTCCTGACCATTGTAGCATTTATGCAGGTTATTACTGTGCCCCAGAAGTCCTGTAATTTCATGCATCCCCAGATCAAATGGATAAAGCCCACATCTTGTTGCTCACATCTAGGGCACAGCCGCGTCTCTCCCTCATACATCAAGTTCTGTTGTTGGGGCGTGAAATAAACCATGTGTACATAGTTGAATTGTATACGTTTCAGTGCAGTACTTCTAGAAATGTTTTTTGGGCTCTTTAATATCTGAGTCTATTTCCTATGCTCTAGGTCCCTCCCCATTGCTTCACTCCATTTGTCCCTAATGTGCTCTAGAGGTGCCTTCACCATCCCCATTAATGCTCTGTAGTGCCATTTTACTAGGTGTCTCGCGAATCCCAGCGTGATCAATACTTGTAATGTATCATGTTTTTGCGGTTTTCGTTGGGCAGCTCCCCATAGTTTCTTAATTATATTCACTAACGAGTGATGATTAAGAAATTGGCCTCCTGGTAGTTCGTTCTGGCCAAAATTTCCTAGAGCAGAATTAGTGCACCGTCTGTATATAAATCAACTACCATCGTAATGACAGCCTCCGTCCAAGTACTCAACTGCATACCCAGGAAAAGAGTGGTATGCCCGCTGTACGCCTTTGGCTTCTTTTCCCACTATATAGTGCTCCCACAGAAACCCTCCTGGTTTTGGAACCTTCACAGCAGGTTGTATGAGCATAACTATGAGTTGTCTCTGGGTGACAGCGTGGGTCGTGGCAGTCAAGAGATCGAGGTTTAATCCATCTACGCACTGAGCTAACCATTGCAGTTGTGCTGCCAAATAATATAGCTCAAAATCAGGGACCCTAGGCCTCCCTCCTCCGAGATTCACTACAGCACCGCCAAGGAGACCCATATCAGGTCTCATACCAATCTGTTTAGTCCGGCGAACCACGAGTGGCAGGATTGCCACCAGTAAGTTTACAAAATAGTATAACAATCTTGGGAGCATGATCATTTTGGTCAACATTTCTGTTCTGAATCAAATTCACACTCACATTAAGTTCACACATCAAACAGATGCACATCGCATTGTATTTTTGGGTGTACTGATTAGGATTCAAACCGAAAGCATCGTCACAAGCGTCTTCACTAAAACCACATACAGAAACAATTGCTTACATTACAGGAGTTTTCATCAAGACACTCTAAAACACCACCTTCCATACTCTCAATTCATCAGGTTAAAAAGAATTACGTCAGATTCAGAAGAAGCAGAAGCCACCATTGAAAGATTTTCCAAGAAATATCAACAACGAGGTTACCCTAAAAAAGTCCTCAGCGATGCAAAATAAAGAGTTTCCAAACTCACAGGAGAATCTTTATTGTGCCGTACAGAACTGAAACAATCTAACTCCATCATTTTTGTTTTGAAGCATTCAACACAATCGAAAATGATCAATTCCATTGCATGAAACATTCGACAATCATTCAGATAGAGCCTGATTTTCAACAATTGTTCGAATCATGACCTACCTTTGCTATGCAATGATCACACAATCTAAAAGAACTGTTATCAAAAAAACAAGAACAGGATCTTGGTAGAAAAGACCACAGTGGTATGCAAAAATGCAGGAACTGTGTTCACTGTAACAACATATTCATTGGAAACTTGTTTGTACATCCTACCAAAGGCACTAAAATTACATTGTACTTGTGACACGGCGAAAGCTATATATGCTTCGAAATGCCCATGTGGAAAAATGTTTGTGGGAAAGACAGAAGAAAAGTCAAAGTGCGAGTTGGTGAACATAAGAGTAATATTAGAACTCACTGCATGAAACCTTCTGTAGCTCTACATTGGATGGATGACAAAAATATTATTTTGCAACTTCGATTTACCATTTTGGAAGTGTTGCAATGTAAACCAAGATTAGACCCTCAAAAAATGTTGACAAGAGCAGAATTCTTTTGGACAAAAAAATGGCAAACCATGCAACCATAGGGGTTGAATGATAGACTGGAATAGAATTGCTTTTTATGATTGCTCAGGATGTTTGTTGAGACATAATGTTATCGTCTTTACATTTAGGATTGATACCAGCATGGTTATATCAACAGTAATGAATACACAACGTGTTAGTGCTGAAAACTGGTATTTTTATTTAATATTTTTTATATTGGCACCACCTTTTGTTTAATTTGAGGGAGGTGTATAGTCATAGAATCATATGTGGTCTTGTTTATGCTATTGATACACTATTATATGTCAAGGAATATAAGGTATGAGTGTTATAGGTTTGTGAATTTAGGCCACTGTTTAGTTACCAACAGATCACAATTACTTAATATGGAGGGAATATTGTAAAGGTCAATCTATCTTTCACCACTTTACACTTAGATTTTGTAAAGAAGTTCCGGAGACTGGAGGTAAGTTCAAGTCTTTATTGAATAAGATGCCACTGACACCAGTGAGTACGTCTTCATGAGGGCTGCTGTTCACCGCAACTGCCACCCAACCGTTGCCCATGCCCAAGGTTCTAACGTGGAAACTAGGCATGTCATAGAACACTTGGGCATGGGCACGCGGCGGTAGCAGCAGCGCGAGGCCAGAGCAATGCCAAAAAGCATAGGGAGACATAACAATGAGATTACAAGTGTACAAAATGACACTCCTTCTCAATGATAAAAAATATTTGGAGAGAAAGGGGAAACTAATGTGAGACAGAACGAGAAGGAAGGTGGAACCAAGAGCCTAATCACACATAAAGTCGTGTAATTTAGCAGGTGGTTTGACAACCCTGCCTTATCTGTTCACCGTAGGTTCCTCCCTGACAGAGCTACTAGAGGGGAACACATAATCCGTATCAAGACTATCATGTTCACGGTTTACACTGCTTGTACCAGGATTTAGTTGGGCAGCTTCTGATAATTCCCCACTGGAAATACTACAACTGTCCTCACGAGTGTGAACACCCACAGGAATGCTTCCACCCCCAGAAGACGCAGTATCCATCCTCTGTGGGCAAGAATTCCTACAGGAATCACCATCCAGATTCCAATCATAGTCTGGGGAAAAGGAAGGACCTTGGCTGTCAGAAATGCAATGAGAGGTGAAAGTAATAGCACCACCCCTACATAAGGACAATGAAGAAAAATGCCAGGTTTTGCCATCACTTAAGAGGGCAGAGTTAGAGAAAACTTTCTTAACTGCTTTGGGTTGTGAGAAATGACTTTGCCCCTTTCTTACAACATCAGTTCTCCTTACCCTGACTATGTCACCCACTTGAATGTTGACTTTTTTGCATGCATGTTTTAAGTCTTAATATTTCTTGCTGTTCATGTGTGAGTGTAACAACTTCTCTTTCACCTTACCAGAGGACCAACAAACCCTCTTGGATGTAAGCCAACTCATATTGTCTTTGGTGATGGGGGTTCTACCTTTTAGTAGTACAACGGATCTGGTACCCGTAGACTCAGAAGGAGTCACAAAGGTTGTGGATGAGTTGTTTCCTCCATGAGAGGTCATTTTGGTTGGCTAGTTGAACTACGCCCTATATCACACGATTAAACCTTTCGACTGCCCCATTCCCTGCTGGATGGTACAATAAAGTAGTTTTATAAGATATACCATTCTCACTTACAAATGTTTTGAAGATGGTTGAAATAAATTGTGGACCATTGTCTGCCACATTACATTTTGGTAGAACTTCTCTAAGAAATAATCTCTGTAAGAAACTGACAATGGTTTTCGCATCGGCATTCTATACCACTTCCACTTCCGGCTATATAGAAAAATGGTCCACAAGCACAATGAGGTACAATTGCTCTCATTGTTCCCAAATGGGACAACAAATATCAATGCCTAGTCTAACCCTAGTCATGCAGTGATTGGCACTGGGCTGGAGAGGTGGTCTAAGCATGTGTTGAGATTTTTCAGAATTCTCACAAGTTGCGCAGTTCCTGACTGTTCTCTCGATTTCAAGATCAATATGAGTTTCTTACCCTGCTTTTGGTCTTCCCTATGCCAACGTTTCCTTTATGATAAATGTCTATGAGTTTTGCAAGTAAAGTGGTGGGAGGAAGATAATCGCTAGAAAATTCATCTTTGAGATCCCAGAAAGTGTGCAAGTGTTTGGGAATAGATTTGTTTGCAGGCCAACCAACTTTGATGTACTTTTTCACCTCAAGAAGTGCAGGATCTCCCTCCATGGCAGTTAACCATTCAGAATGTGATATGCAGGGAACCTCCTGGAGGATGTTGGCGACACAGAACGTTTCAATGTCCGAGGCCAGACTACCTGTGTTAGGCAAAGGCAATTGACTTAAACAGTCTGCCACACACAATTCTTTATTCCGGAAGGTACTCCACATTGTAATTAAAATCCATCATCCTGACGGAAATATGTGCAAGAAGGGGAGAGGCACTTTGTAGGCCTTTGGTAGTGAGCACCTTGTCAATTGGTTTATGGTCACTTCTAAGAGTGGGAGAAATCAAAAAAGGGGGGAGTGAAGAGGTGGTGCAGGTTGGCACCAAGGTGGGCACGTCCTCCTCTTTTCTAGTATACTTTTAATCAATTGGGTCCACCTCACGTAGGGTGAGTGTACATCCAGATGTCAATGGAATACACATTGTTTGTTAAAATACCCCTCACACACCAAAAGGGCCCTTGGTGTCATGCTTCATCATCGGGGTCTTCCTGCCCCGCTGCGGGACAGGGCAGTGCTGCGACAAGCGACTACGCTGGAGCACCTTTAGATGCGGGTGCTATGTGAATGGAGTGAGTGTCAGTGAGGTCGAGATTGATACAAAAAGTGCAGTTAAAAACTACCTGGCCTAGTGGTAAGAAAAAATATTTAATAAACACTGGCTGGTATTGTTAAGAACAGGTGTGAAACGGAGAGGATAAGCTGGTTAATGGGCTTACTCTCCTGTGTGGGTCAACATGTTTCGGGGCATGGAGCCCCTTCGTCAGGACCGAGAGAAGATCCCCCTGTCACTCACTAGTGTTACACCACACAAAAAATAAGGTGTATGTATATATAAGGGTGAAGAAACTATTCTATCAATGTGTGTAGCTATACATTTTATAATTACACAGTTCCTACCACTATCATAATAATGATGTAGTATGCCTGAAAGATAAGAAAAGGAGGTTACAATTGCGCCGATCCCAAAATGCGCTTGACTCTAAGTCACCTGTGAGGGAGAAAGAGACAGACACACGTATATACCGGCTGAGGTACTGAGATCTTTTGTGAGTTGAAGAAATACTCATTAGTGACACAGCTCAACACTGTTTTAAAGCATACAGTCACTCACACATAGACACGGTACACATATGGGACGGGATGAGCCAAGGAAGTAGTCAGTAGTGAATACATACTTTTCTGAGAGAGGAGTCATTGCCTCATGAGCCGGCTCTAGACCGAAGGGTAATAGAGGGTCCAACTAAAAATAGGGGAGAGAAAGGTGGAATAATGCAGAAGATGTTTTCTATTCCTAGTTTCATAAGGTCCCCATGAACCGGTAAAAAAGAGTCTAGGCGAGGTACTGAGACAATCCTGTTCGTTCGGCTATGCCGTACTTACTCAACCCCCAGCACGGTGGTGCTTCCTCCTTCGTCCGCGGCTTCCGTGGTTGTGGAGGGAGCAAGTTTGGCGGGTTTTTATATGTTAAGATGTGCTGGGGTAATTGGTTAATTGCTTCATTAGCAAAACAGGTGTGCCGCTACAAATGGAGCCAAAGGTTCTGTTACTGCGGCGGCCATTATTGAATGGTTATTTTTATTCGTAAAGAAGTCACGACTTGCTGTTTGTGCACAATGTACTTGGCGGTGAAGGTTATAAGCCATGGTTGTTTACACAGCAAGATCGAGTCTCTGGGTATTGTTTCTATTCCAAGAATGCTACCTTCAGCTAGCGCGCATGCGCAGTTAAGTTCTACTCGTGGGTCAATGCGCATGTGTGTAATAAAGCCGTTCTGAAGCGACTACTGCGCTAGAGGTTGCGTGTTGTGGTGGATGTAGCAGATGCTACCGAAACAGATAAGTGCATAGGGTGCACTGGCTTAGGTATGCATGTCTGAGTTCTACAGATAACGAGTTAGTAAACAATTGGGGGAGGCGCTATTTACAATAGTGAAAGAGGTTCATACCAGGTTACAACCCCCTGTTACTATACGTCACTGTATAAACAGACGTTCTGTTGAGAGGAGAGTTAAGGGCGGAGTTAGGACCAAGGAATGTCATCATTCAGGCCTGTATGGTGTGTTCCAAGGCGGTACACCCATCGCTGTTCTTTACACAAAAGATCATTATCAGTCGGGAAGGCCTCAATGACTGTCCATTTAAGTTCATGGATACTGTGTCCCATAGTAGCATAGTGTGCAGCCATTCTTGTTGTTGTTTTTTTGCAGCGAACGTTGCTGCGGTGTTCGCCCATTTGAATTTTGACAGGTCTACTAGTCATGCCAACGTATTCCTTGTTGCAGGGGCAGGTAATCAGATACACCACATTACGGGTATTACAATTTGTAAAGGAGCATTCACCGCTCACACATAGTCACTACACACACGTTCTGGTTAGCCACCCACCATGGAGGACGCAGGCGGCCTTACTTTTGACGATGAGGAAGTCGATAGAATCTTAGCAACCCTTCGCCCCTTTGAAGGACTAAGTAACACCGAACCAGGCACGAATGATAGCGACTGGGACGAACTGGCCGTCCTTAGGAGAACACAGATAAAGACTGCTTTACACGGCTTATTCATGTCAGAATACCTTAAATCCTAAACAGCCCCTTCTGGATTGATAGTCAAAAATGAACCTTTCATTTTCACCCATGACCTTGAATTTAAGAAAGACTGGTCACTCATAAGCTGGAGGTGCACCAGGGACTGGCTGGTCCTTATTGTTAAAACCGCGACTAAATTAACACAGGAACTCAAAATCGAGATTACGAAACTTGAGGTTAAGATCAAGAGCTACCTATCCCCCACCGCCCTTAAAAAGCGACTAGAGGAATTAAACCAAGAGATCAGCGACTTTGAACTCACTCTGAAAAAAAGTAAATCTAAAAAACACAAAAAAGACACAGAGGAGTTTATACAGGAACGTATTTATCCCTACATCAAGAAGGATTATGTGTCCAAAAATCAAAGCAGCGACCAGGACACTAACTTCTCTGACACAAGCTTGAACAGCTCCGGTTTAAGCAGAACCAGTAATCAAGGTGCATTTGGAGGAAACCCGTCCTTCAGAGGTCAATTCCCTAGAAACGGCAGGGGTTGGGCACCGTACCAGGTACCTCCAGGTTACATGCAATACCAACCGATGCCACCATTTATGGGCAATCAATTCCAACCTTGGAACCAACAAGCTCCCCCATTCAATTACTATGGGCCAATTTCACTATTGTAAATAGCGCCTCCCCCAATTGTTTACTAACTCGTTATCTGTAGAACTCAGACATGCATACCTAAGCCAGTCACCCTATGCACTTATCTGTTTCAGTAGCATCTGCTACATCCACCACAACACGCAACCTCTAGCGCAGTAGTCGCTTCAGAACGGCTTTATTACACACATGCGCATTGACCCACGAGTAGAACTTAACTGCGCATGCGCGCTAGCTGAAGGTAGCGTTCTTGGAATAGAAACAATACCCAGAGACTCGATCTTGCTGTGTAAACAACCATGGCTTTTAACCTTCACCGCCAAGTACATTGTGCACAAACAGCAAGTCGTGACTTCTTTACGAATAAAAATAACCATTCAATAATGGCCGCCACAGTAACAGAACCTTTGGCTCCATTTGTAGCGGCACACCTGTTTTGCTAATGAAGCAATTAACCAATTACCCCAGCACATCTTAACATATAAAAACCCGCCAAACTTGCTCCCTCCACAACCACGGAAGCCGCGGACGAAGGAGGAAGCACCACCGTGCTGGGGGTTGAGTAAGTACGGCATAGCCGAACGAACAGGATTGTCTCAGTACCTCGCCTAGACTCTTTTTTACCGGTTCATGGGGACCTTATGAAACTAGGAATAGAAAACATCTTCTGCATTATTCCACCTTTCTCTCCCCTATTTTTAGTTGGACCCTCTATTACCCTTCGGTCTAGAGCCGGCTCATGAGGCAATGACTCCTCTCTCAGAAAAGTATGTATTCACTACTGACTACTTCCTTGGCTCATCCCGTCCCATATGTGTACCGTGTCTATGTGTGAGTGACTGTATGCTTTAAAACAGTGTTGAGCTGTGTGACTAATGAGTATTTCTTCAACTCACAAAAGATCTCAGTACCTCAGCCGGTATATACGTGTGTCTGTCTCTTTCTCCCTCACAGGTGACTTAGAGTCAAGCGCATTTTGGGATCCGCGCAATTGTAACCTCCTTTTCTTATCTTTCAGGCATACTACATCATTATTATGATAGTGGTAGGAACTGTGTAATTATAAAACTTATAGCTACACACATTGATAGAATAGTTTCTTCACCCTTATATGTACATACACCTTATTTTTTGTGTGGTGTAACACTAGTGAGTGACAGGGGGATCTTCTCTCGGTCCTGACGAAGGGGCTCCATGCCCCAAAACATGTTGACCCACACAGGAGAGTAAGCCCATTAACCAGCTTATCCTCTCCGTTTCAGACCTGTTTTTAACAATACCAGCCAGTGTTTATTAAATATTTTTTCTTACCACTAGGCCAGGTATTTTTTAACTGCACTTTTTGTATCACTCTCGGCCTCACTGACACTCACTCCATTCACATAGCACCCCCATCTAAAGGTGCTCCAGCGTAGTCGCTTGTCGCAGCACTGCCCTGTCCCGCAGCGGGGCAGGAAGACCCCGATGATGAAGCATGACACCAAGGGCCCTTTTGGTGTGTGAGGGGTATTTTAACAAACAATGTGTATTCCATTGACATCTGGATGTACACTCACCCTACCCTACGTGAGGTGGACCCAATTGATTAAAAGTATACTAGAAAAGAGGAGGACGTGCCCACCTTGGTGCCAACCTGCACCACCTCTTCACTCCCCCCTTTTTGGATTTCTCTTACTCTTCAGACAGCGCGCAGCTGTGGGAGTCCCTTTCTCAAACTAATTGAGGAAACCAGTATTTCTGGACAGACACATAGCAACCAAGTTGTTTGCCCTCTGCCCCCCTTTTTGCCTTTATATTTTAACTTACATCACAGTTACCGCTCACACATAGTCACTACACACACGTTCTGGTTAGCCACCCACCATGGAGGACGCAGGCGGCCTTACTTTTGACGATGAGGAAGTCGATAGAATCTTAGCAACCCTTCGCCCCTTTGAAGGACTAAGTAACACCGAACCAGGCACGAATGATAGCGACTGGGACGAACTGGCCGTCCTTAGGAGAACACAGATAAAGACTGCTTTACACGGCTTATTCATGTCAGAATACCTTAAATCCAAAACAGCCCCTTCTGGATTGATAGTCAAAAATGAACCTTTCATTTTCACCCATGACCTTGAATTTAAGAAAGACTGGTCACTCATAAGCTGGAGGTGCACCAGGGACTGGCTGGTCCTTATTGTTAAAACCGCGTATAAATTAACACAGGAACTCAAAATCGAGATTACGAAACTTGAGGTTAAGATCAAGAGCTACCTATCCCCCACCGCCCTTAAAAAAGCGACTAGAGGAAATGAACCAAGAGATCAGCGACTTTGAACTCACTCTGAAAAAAGTAAATCTAAAAAACACAAAAAAGACACAGAGGAGTTTACACAGGAACGTATTTATCCCTACATCAAGAAGGATTATGTGTCCAAAAATCAAAGCAGCGACCAGGACACTAACTTCTCTGACACAAGCTCGAACAGCTCCGGTTTAAGCAGAACCAGTAATCAAGGTGCAATTGGAGGAAAACCGTCCTTTAGAGGTCAATTCCCTAGAAACGGCAGGGGTTGGGCACCGTACCAGGTACCTCCAGGTTACATGCAATACCAACCGATGCCACCATTTATGGGCAATCAATTCCAACCTTGGAACCAACAAGCTCCCCCATTCAATTACTATGGGCCACCGCCTTTTTTAGGCCAGCGCCGAGGCCCCCGAAGGGGAAGAAATCGAAGAGGCACAGAGGTCCATTGGAACCAACCACCAGAGACCGCCCCGGGGGTGTCAACCCGGAGCCAAACAGCGTCCACCAGCCGGGGAACCTAATAGTGAACCTGTCAAGCCACCAGTTAACAGAGGCCCAAGAGAACGTTCTGTCCAAAGGGCTTGGTTTTGTCCCTACGAATAAAATGGACAAATTTAAAATCTGTCAGGAGGTAAAAGAGTTCATGCGGAAACTAAAGCTTATAGCTTTTTTTCAGGACTCTACCAATGAAAGAACTGACCAGTCAGACACGGGGCTAAAGAAGAAGTCAACTTTCACCCCATTAGACTCCACGATACCTGTTGAACTTTTGACCTTCGAGAAAGCAGTCATGGATGACATAGAGAAATTGCCCATTAGTGATAAAATCCCTTTTCATAACACATCCACACTGGAACAAGTTGCACTCCACGAACTTGCCAATAATCAGGATATCGTGATTAAACCAGCCGACAAGGGTGGGGCCACAGTTATACAGACCTACAGTAACTATGATAGGGAATGTAGAAAACTGTTGGACGACAAACGCAACTACCAGGTACTTAGAGAAGACCCAACTGAAGAGGTGAGGATCTGTATCTTGATAATGATCGAGGAAGCCAGAGCACACAATTGGCTCACCAGGAAAGAGAGTGAATTCCTGATCCAAGATAACCCTAAAACACCCTACTTCTACACCATACCAAAGATTCATAAGGACGCCCCTTATCCACCTGGGCGCCCTATAGTATCTGGTATTGGTTCAATCTTGGAACCCCTGTCTAAATTTGCTGACGCATTTCTTAGACCCATTGTGCAAACAACTGATACTTACCTGAGGGACACTAAGGCAGTCCTCCAAGTGATCAACCAGATACCTTTCGACCCAGAACAAGACCTCCTCTTAGGCCTTGATGTAGAGAGCCTCTACACTAGTCTTCCTCACAGAGAGACTTTGGAAATAATAGAAGAGGTACTTTTCTCCACACCGTGGGACTATCAAACTCCAAGACAGGTGGTACTTGAATGCATCTCCCTTTCTCTAAAGAAGAACTTCTTCCAGTATGAAGACACGTTCTAATTACAGAGACACGGAACGAGCATGGGGAGCACTTGTGCCCCGAGCCTGGCAGGTTTATACGTGCACCTCCTTGAATCCACAAAAATTCTTAACCACCTCAATCCCTTCAGGCACCATGTTTTAACATGGAAAAGGTACATTGATGACATACTTGTCATCTGGAGGGGTGACCATGACTCAGTTACCCATTTCATGACTTGGCTGAACCAACAGGACCAGTTCCTTAACTTCACTCACACGGTTTCCAAAGAAAATCTAGTATTTCTCGATTTAAACATCTACCCCACAGATGGGAAACTGGGCACATGCACTCATTTTAAACCTACAGCTAAGAACAGTCTGCTCCTTTACAGTAGTTTCCACCAGCGACACCTACGTGAGAATCTTCCTTATGGACAATTCCTCCGCCTTCGACGTAATTGTAGCAACATTAGTGATTTTAAAACACAAGCAGGTGAATTAGAGTGCAAACTTCTGAACAGGAACTACCCCAAAAATATTGTCCGTAAAGGCCACAAGCGAGCCCGTAACAACAATAGGGAGGCTTTACTGGAAGACACTGTGGTTAAAGAACCTGAGTCACGTCCTATCTGCGTAACAACGTATAATACCAACTCTAATCGTATTACGAAAATTGTTAACAAACACTGGAGAGTGCTCAATTGTGGTACACTGAATTTTCCTAAACCTATGTTTTCACATAGAAGGGGAAAGAATCTGAAGGACCTGCTGGTCCACACCAGACCAAAGAAAACTGTATGCAATGAACCTCAAAGACTCACAGCAGTCAGTGGTCACCATCCATGTGGCTCTTGTGTGTCCTGCCAATACACACAGAAGAGCCACAGCATCACGTTCTCCAACCAAACTATATGGGAGCAACGCTCCTTTACAAATTGTAATACCCGTAATGTGGTGTATCTGATTACCTGCCCCTGCAACAAGGAATACGTTGGCATGACTAGTAGACCTGTCAAAATTCGAATGGGCGAACACCGCAGCAACGTTCGCTGCAATAAAACAACAACAAGAATGGCTGCACACTATGCTACTATGGGACACAGTATCCATGAACTTAAATGGACAGTCATTGAGGCCTTCCCGACTGATAATGATCTTTTGTGTAAAGAACAGCGCTGGGTGTACCGCCTTGGAACACACCATACAGGCCTGAATGATTACATTCCTTGGTCCCAACTCCGCCCTTAACTCTCCTCTCAACAGAACCTCTGTTTATACAGTGACGTATAGTAACAGGGGGTTGTAACCTGGTATGAACATCTTTCACTATTGTAAATAGCGCCTCCCCCAATTGTTTACTAACTCGTTATCTGTAGAACTCAGACATGCATACCTAAGCCAGTGCACCCTATGCACTTATCTGTTTCGGTAGCATCTGCTACATCCACCACAACACGCAACCTCTAGCGCAGTAGTCGCTTCAGAACGGCTTTATTACACACATGCGCATTGACCCACAAGTAGAACTTAACTGCGCATGCGCGCTAGCTGAAGGTAGCGTTCTTGGAATAGCAACAATACCCAGAGACTCGATCTTGCTGTGTAAACAACCATGGCTTTTAACCTTCACCGCCAAGTACATTGTGCACAAACAGCAAGTCGTGACTTCTTTACGAATAAAAATAACCATTCAATAATGGCCGCAGCAGTAACAGAACCTTTGGCTCCATTTGTAGCGGCACACCTGTTTTGCTAATGAAGCAATTAACCAATTACCCCAGCACATCTTAACATATAAAAACCCGCCAAACTTGCTCCCTCCACAACTACGGAAGCCGCGGACGAAGGAGGAAGCACCACCGTGCTGGGGGTTGAGTAAGTACGGCATAGCCGAACGAAAAGGATTGTCTCAGTACCTCGCCTAGACTCTTTTTTACCGGTTCATGGGGACCTTATGAAACTAGGAATAGAAAACATCTTCTACATTATTCCACCTTTCTCTCCCCTATTTTTAGTTGGACCCTCTATTACCCTTCGGTCTAGAGCCGGCTCATGAGGCAATGACTCCTCTCTCAGAAAAGTATGTATTCACTACTGACTACTTCTTTGGCTCATCCCGTCCCATATGTGTACCGTGTCTATGTGTGAGTGACTGTATGCTTTAAAACAGTGTTGAGCTGTGTCAATAATACCAGCCAGTGTTTATTAAATATTTTTTCTTACCACTAGGCCAGGTATTTTTTAACTGCACTTTTTGTATCACTCTCGACCTCACTGACACTCACTCCATTCACCTAGCACCCCCATCTAAAGGTGCTCCAGCGTAGTCGCTTGTCGCAGCACTGCCCTGTCCCGCAGCGGGGCAGGAAGACCCCGATGATGAAGCATGACACCAAGGGCCCTTTTGGTGTGTGAGGGGTATTTTAACAAACAATGTGTATTCCATTGACATCTGGATGTACACTCACCCTACGTGAGGTGGACCCAATTGATTAAAAGTACACTTCTAAGAGTGACCTGGTATCCCCATATGTACTGCCTAAAGTGCTCTAAACCGCAGGTGCATGCAAGAGCTTCACGCTCTATCACAGAGTATCTTTCTTCAGTCGGTGTGATAGCCCGTGAGGCAAATACAACTGTTACTTCCTTACCCTCTTCAGTAATTTGGTTGAGGACAGCTCCTGAACCGCTACCACTGGCATCAGTGGCAACTACACTATGGAGGGAAGGAGTAAATCCTTGAAGCGGTGGGGCTTTGCAAATGTCATCTTTAATACTATTAAATGCCTCCTCACAAGTGGAGTTCCAATCAAATTTGTTTTTTTGTTTAACAAGTTCTCTCATTATTTGGTGATGGGGTTTCTCTAATGGCAGAGAGTAGTTCTTTTTTTGGTTTTATGGCACTCCCATTAATCTCATGCCCCAGGTATGTGACCTCATTAGTAGCAAATTTGCATTTACGGACATCAGCAGTGAGACCATGATGGCCCAGAATACTTACAAACCTGTTTAATTTGTCATCATGTTCTTTTCTGTTGGTGCCCGTTACCATAATGTCAGCCTTAAAAATGAGGAGATCTATTTCCTTTCTAAAGAGTGTACGCATCAATATGTGGAACAGGGCCGCAGCCGAGGCAAGTCCGAAAGGCACTCTTTTAAATCTAAAACATCCCAAAGGCGTTACAAAAGTAGTGAGGCTTCTACATTTGGGATGTAAGGCCACTTGGTGGTAGGTCGAACTTAGATCAATTGTGGAGAACCACTTAGCTCCATTTGTTAGGACAGCATCTCACTAGTTTTTGTTTGGATCACGTAGATCTACACATAGGCGGAGTTTGCCATTAGATTTTTCGCGACGACCAAGGGCGAAACCCACTCTGCTGACTCCACTTGGTCAATGATGCCAGATTCTTGTAGCTTAATAAGTTCAGTTTCAACCTCTCCAAATATTGAAAAAGGGATGTTCCTAGATTTATGTATGCAAGGGATAGCATTTTCTTTGAGCTTAGTCTCGTGGACGAACCCTTTAAGTTTCCCAATGTCCTCAGAAAATACACAAGGATAACTTTTGACTATCAAGTTTTTGTAATCCTCTTCAGTTTGTAGTGAGAGCACGGGATCAGTGCTGTTTGAGTCAAGAATTATCCCCAAATTTCCTTGATCGATCCATCCTAAAACAGAAGGACCGACCACAGAGACGTATAGCTTTCCCAACATCTGACATGTTTTAAATTGGAACTGCAATTCCCTGAAACCCAGCATCACATGGGTTCATCAGTGAATGTTTAAGGGGAAATATCTGGATTGATAAAATGTCTGCCAATGACGGGAACACATTTTTCTAACCACACATTCTCATTTACAATTGTATAAGGAGATCCAGAATCCGCAACACTGAAGATCTCCACACCTCCAATATTTAAATGACACATAGGTTTTTTCCCTTTGCACCAACATATTATCTTCAACTTTTTAACAAATATGCTAAATCTTGTTACTCAGGTACCACAAGTTTTACATTTCTAACACCCCTCTGTTTCCTCTGACACATTGCCAGAAAATGCCCCAAAATCCCACATCTTGAACATTTCTGCTTTAATGCTGGGCACATTTTATCATTTGCTAAATGTTATCTGCTACCACATCTAAAACACTTCCTGTCATCGGACAATTTTGTCTTAGTGTTGGTATCTTTCCCTTATAGAGAATTCAAAAGTAGTTTGTTCTGAAGATTCTTTGAAGTAGTGACTTTGGTGATAGTAGACTTATCCTCAGTGGTAGCCTTTTCTTCCAACAAAACTGCCTTTGCGCATCTACCTGTTACTTCTGTGCATTTGACAATTTCAATAACTTCCTCAAATGTCAATTCTCCCTTAGCCCACAATTTCTCCTGGATGTTCTTACTGGCAGATCGCATGACAATTTGGTCGCGATTAAATTCGTCATGCAATGCACCAAACCGGCAAGTGAGTGCTAAATTTTTTAAAGCAGCCACAAAGTCTTCCACCGATTCTTCAGGACTCTGCTCACGTTGGAAAAACTTGTTTCTGTTAACAGAAATGTCAATTTGTGGGTTTAAAGTACAAAGATACATCTTCTAGCGCAATCACGCATACATCCCCTTCCCTTGGTTTCTTGTTGATGCGATTGTAGATTTTCATCGTTTTAGCACCTAAAACAGTGGAGAAGGATTTTTTTCTTCCTCTTAGGAGTAAGTTCCTCTTCATCCTCGAATGTAGACATATAGTTTTCAAAATATTCTCGCCATTCATCCCATGTAAGTGAGTCATCACATGTCGATGGAATAAACGGCTGTGGAGGAGAAAGGTTCCATATGTTACCTGAAGCCATAAAGAAGAAGAAAGAGAAAGGAAGAAAAGAGGAAAAAAAATATTCCTAGTATGAGTAGTCCAAAAATTATCACACTCCAAGATTTTGCAACAATTCAGTAGGGAGAATGCACGTAGAAGATACGTAGTAATGCGCAGGCAAAGACAATGTAGAACTTCCAGTCAAAGGAAAGAGGTTTGCGACGCGTGTCACCAATAGATGAGACACACATAGGTAAAAGTTGTTATAAATTAATGAATGTAGGTGTGTGTGTCACCGTGAAGGAAAACCCCCGTAGGAACTGTATATTAGTGTGACAGGGTACAATGCCTAAACAAAATTGCCAGGTCAAGGTGTGTGTATCACCGATGCAGGGAACACACGTTGACAGAGCGCGCAGCCAAAGAAAGTAATATTAAAGGTGTGCGTGTCACCGATATGGAGGACGCACATAGAAGATGGCTATCGATTGTCGGTGAGTTTGTCCTTCTTCATAATCGATTTCCACAACACATGTTATAATATTTTGACCCATTTTACCCATCCGTCTCCCAATTCCATCTTGTTCATTGTAGCACATAAGAAAACCCACCTAATGGAGTTTCAGGCCTTCTCCAGTTCTACCGACATTACTAGTGCATCAGGGTAGTGGTGTCTCTCTGGATGGTGCAGAATATGAAAGAGTCCCCAGATTTTTGCTGATGTGGCCCGCGTCAGTATGAACCCATTTTGGTCACCATGAATAAGGTTTGTCATGTGGAGTAGTATTCTCAATACAAGAACTTTCTCAAAATGTTTAGTTCTGGGTTTAGAAACTCAGACACCTGTGCTCCCGCTTGCCTCGTCTACCTACTTTGCCACCATCTTCGTGAGTGTTGGTGTGGTATTTGCATAGGTCTAATTTACGAAGCCTCTCCAGTGCTCCATTATATTCCTGCCTCGTGTTTTCTTATTGCCTCTACGTATCCGGATTCTTCATGAGTTTGTGTCCCCACTCAAACAGGACAGACTCCAAGTGGGTGACTTCCCGCCCCAGCTCTTTTCTCAATTCCACTCTCTTTCCTAATCAGTGTCCATGTACCACCACCTAGAATGCTTCCCAGTCTGTAGCTCTGGTGTCAGTTGAACCCTGATTGTGTAGGAAGTAATTAGTATAAAAAAACAAAGGGGGTTGGTAGAGGAAAAGGAAGTGGACTCATCCTCAAAACTAAACATAGTTAGCCAAATAGAGTCCCTTCAAGACGAAATAACTAGATGGTAGAAACAACAACCTCTTAGTAGGAAGGAAAGGATTTATCCTTTCAAGGAACACTCACCCGCCAGGGTTACCCCTTAGTGGCATGCTTCATCATAGGGTTCCTCCCTAACCAGTCATGGAAAGGGGCGTGCTACAACCAACGGAGACGCTGAAGCAATAATCGTTTGATGTTCCTATACACCTGTGGTGTTAGTGATATTATTTGAGTGGGTTTCAGTGATCATAAAAGGAGAGGACTAAAAATGTCTAGCTAGAGAGAAAAGGTTAGTTTATTCACTCCCCTAGCTGACATGATTAAAATATGGGGATGTGGGAAAAGCTGAAGGTATATGACCTACCATTTCCCTGGTCGACTAGTTTCAAGCTCTACCCCAAGGCTTTTCTTCAGGACATAATGGAGTAGCTCCAATTCCTAAAGATGAACAATTTCTGAGTCATACAAATCAAGAAAACAAAAATATATAGTACCTAGTTTGGTCTGTTCTAATTTTCATACACTACTGCAGAGGTTGGGGAAGGAAATGAGTCATTAGAAAATGCACAGCCCAAGGGTCTTATAAACCATGTGTTTGCATGTATCAAATAGTGAGTAGTGATATATTTATCAGAATGCGTGGGCACACTGTGAAATGGAAAAAACATGTGGAAAATTGACTCGCAAAACATAGAACAAAGAACAGGACATGCTGCACATACACACACTGCAATCAATTCCAAATGGAATCCTTTAGGTAAGAACTATAATTACATACATTGAACAGGGACCCTATTAGGCCGTACAAATCCAAATTGGGGAAAGAGGGATGCCTGTAGTCAGACCCTGAAGATGAAGGAACTGATTTTTGCCCCAAACAAATATGTTTTTAAGCAGCAAAAAGGAATCCTCCAGCATCTCCGGTGGTCCGGAGGAATACAACACTTACTACATCAAGGCTACTCCCTCATTCAGGAAGAGACCCATTCACCCGTGGCTCCAGAGATGCTGGAGAGGTGTGGCGGGTTGCTTCATATGTGCGGGCGATGCGTCCTGCCATTGGCTTCCTTGTGGCGGTTGCCGCAGAGACCGCTAACCTGCTCGGTGGGAGAGAAATACTCCCTTCCTGTTAACACCTTGGGTGCTCATGAAAGCTCCCGGCCGTCTTGAGTCACAATAGGTGTGTGCTCATGATGGCCGGAAGCCATCATAACGTTGCCGCTCCGCCCACGCGCTATTAATTCCCCCCCTGTGCAAGGGAATTAATCAGCCCTGCCTCCCTCGCACCGTGGCAGAATTTGCCCTGCAGCGAAGGGATTAAGGAGGTGTGTCCGCACGGCCTGGCTGTATCCTGGTGGCCGGGAATAGATACTGAAGACGTTCGCGGTGAGCAAGCCTCTCTGTCTGTTTAGGAGCAGCGCTCCGGAAAAGCTGGGTGCGCACTGTTGCTACTTGGTCATTGTGGTGCATTCCAAGCACTGTAAAAATTATCTGAGAAAAAAGATAAAATAAAAGGACATAGTGTGGTGTGTACTTGCCAGAAATGCACAGGAGGTTGGTTGTGTGTAGCGAGGCATGATGTACACTGCAAATAACACAGAATAAAATTGATTGTAACCAGTTGGTTGGGAGAGCATGTGGAGAGGCCAGTATATAATCAACTGCGAATTGCATGCTGGTCTAGAGGTTGGGATATGGCCCAGCCAGTAATAAGTAACCATTATCTCCAGTGATTGTTTAAAATACTTAAAATGTTTAAAATACTCGTCAGACAGTAAGGCGGCATTGTGGCGCCATGTAGTGGTTACCACAGGTTCTGACAGCGGTCTAAAACATAGAAGGAGGGGGTTGTGGTCAGACAATGTATGGCCCAAGTATTCTGTGTGCATTGCCAGAGATGTCAATGTGTCAGAGTAGACAAATAAATCCAGTTGTGCCTGGAGATTGTATAGGTGTTAATATTAAGAATAATTGCGTGACTGTCCTTGTTGTATGCCCCAAATAACCTCAAATGTTGACTGTGCCAGCCACACCTCAAAACCCCGCACCAGCTTAGAGACCACTGTGCCACGTAATGGAGGAGTTGAGTGATCTAGATCAATGTTCACTACACAATTAAAGTGTCCACTCAATAACACCTCTGTCCCCTGTAGGGAGGCCAGGGATGTGGGCAATTTCTACAAAAACAGAAGTTGGTCGTGGTTTGGGGCGCATACACTACCCAGTACTATTTCTCTCCCTAGGAGTCTACCATGTACCAGCACAAACCTGCCTTCTGGGTATATATGTGTATGCTGCATCACATATGGGGTGCCAGCCTGGATCCAAATCAACACCCCCTTGAGGACACTGACTAAGACGTTGCGTAGAGTTGTCCCCTCCACCTAAGCGTTAGTCTGACCCCTTCATTTGCTGTCAAGTGAGTTTCCTGCATCATGACTATGTGTGCACCCCTCCTGATGGCATAGCTGTGTATTTTATGATGCCTATTATATGACCCTAGGCCACGAACGTTTCAAGACATCATCTTGATCTCCTGGTGAACTTGTTTTGTCTGTGTTGCAGTCCTGTTACCTTGTCCCCCAGATCTCCCACCCCCCCACACCCCTACCCCTCCCATAATCCACTAGTTCTAACACCATTTGATGACCACTAACCTCCATGAACAAATCCCACACCCTCGGGCAGTTTCACAACGGCTTGCTGCTCAAACCTGTAAAAGAAGTAAAAAGTAAGAAAAATAGATGACTCCCAACTTTCCCATGATGGAGTCAATCTAGGTGGGGGTGCAACCTGACAAAGCTGTATGTACCACCTGTCCCTGCACAGGCTCACACTGTGTTCCAGCACCTGCCCTCTTATTACCCAGCACTTCAGCAGTTCTCTATATGGTCTGCTTTAACAATCTAGCCTCATAACCTCTGCTCTCCTCCGTAGTCATCACCTTTTCTGCAGTTATTTTGACTTCCCTCAGCTCTCCACATTTTCCTCACCAACTGTTCCATGTCCTATTTCTTTACTCATCCACCTCCCCCTGGTCCCCACTAATAATAATAATAATAATAATAATAATAATAAGGTAGCTTGTAAAGCGCATGGTTACACCTTCCCGGCGTGTCCCCGCGCTGTGGAAAAAAACAGGCCCACCAGAAATAGCATAGCCAACCCCCCACCTAATAGTGCCCCTAAATGGAGAACAAATACGTTTTAAGGAGACTCCTAAACTTGGCCTCTGACCTTTCAAGTCTGAGACCCATTGGGAGTTTGTTCCAGCTTTGTGCGACTATGAGTCTAAAAGAGCGGCCACCCATTCTGGCTTTCTTAATCCGAGGGATTACAAGCTGCCCTGTCCCTCCTGAGCGTAGATCCCTACCTGGCACATACCTGGTGACCAAGTCTCCCAGGTAGGAAGGAGCCTTGTGCCAGAGAATACGATGGCATATTAGGAGGGATTTAAACAGGTCCCTCTTCTTAACGGGGAGCCAATGAAGTGCCGCCAGTGCAGGCCTGGATGCGGCTCTTCTGGGGAGTTTCAAGACAAGCCTGGCTGCTGCATTTTTTAGGACCTGCAAGCACCTCAAACTCTTTTCAGATGCACCCAGGTATAAAACATTCCCGTAATCCAAACGGGACGTAATAAGAGCCTGGGTCATTGTCCGTCTTGCTTCTAGTGGAAGCAGATCCAAAGTTTTATTTAGTGTTTTTAAAATACCGAAGCACTTTCCCACTAGACGCTGGATATGCACTCCATAGGAGAGGGCGGGATCTACCTATATCCCTAGATTCTTTGCCTCCTTACAAGGAGTAGGAGTGGGGCCTAAGCATTGTGGCCACCAGTCATCCGTCCAGCTGAGTCTGTCTCCACCCACCACCAGTACCTCGGTCTTTCCTCCGTTCAGCTTTAGGCAGTTCTTATTCATCCAGGAGGCCAGCTCCTGCATGCATGCCTTAAAGTTGGAGGCCTCAGCCGAAGGCGCCTGGGAGAGGGAGATCAGCAGCTGGGTATCATCAGCGTAGGAGACTAACTCCACTCCAAACGCTTGCACCACCTCAGCCAGAGGGGCCATGTATAAATTAAACAAGGTGGGACTCAAGGCTGAGCCTTGAGGCACCCCTTGTTCTAGCGCCACCTCTGCAGACTGAAAGGACTGGACTTATCCCTTCTGGTTGGCCTCAAATGAGTTAATCTACAAAGCCCAGTGTCACCACCGGGGGCTGCATGCTACTCTGTATCGATGACCCCGTGTCCGAGCAGACTGTGGTGTGATCTGTGGATGCCGCCATATAAATTTCTTTAAAGGGTGGGGATAGGACATCTGCCACTGCCTTCAGCGCTGCCTGGCATTCTCGTGCTGTCAGTAACAAGTTAGGTTTTTGCACTAGGGGCCTGCGGACTGATCTCCTCAGTCTCTTGCGTTGTGGTTTGGGGCCAGTCTTCTTTTCGTTCTGCTGATTTAAGGGCTATGTACGTACTTTGTACATCTCCAGCCATGCCCATACATCTTCAGGAGAGTCATAAAATTGCGCTCTTCCATCATCTAGTGATATTAGTCTGGCCAGGTAGTGCAAAAAGTATTGTATGCCTTCTGCTAGTAGTGTCTTCTTAGCTTCCAGGAAGGAGGTGCGTTGTGCTTGAACTTTTGCCATAAAATCCTGAAATATTGCACCTTATTATTGTTCATCACATATGGACCGTTTATGAGAGAATGTTGAATTATGGTATCCGGATCTTTATAATACAACAGTCTTGCCACTCGGTGTGGGGGTCTACCAGGCTTTAGAGGTCATGATGGGACCCTGTGTGCGCTTTCCAACACAAAGAATTTTGGGAGAGACCCTAGGGTCACTGTTTTCTGGAGCCACAATTTTAGGCATTTTACCATATCTGCTCCTTCTGTGCCCCCTGGGTTCCCCACCACTCTAATGTTATTTCTGAAATGTTGCCCTTCTGCGTACTTGGTCCGTCTGTCCAGAGTTGCCACTCTGGTGGTAAGATCCACTAATTTATGTGAGGCATCCTGCTGTTCCTAGTTTATTTCCTTGAGTGCCAGCTCCACCTCCTTCATTCTTTCTACAAGGTTGTGGTGTTCCAAGCCCAGGCCAACTGAAGCGGTCCCTATATCTTATTGTAAGGTAGTGTTTGTATCAGCGAGGGCTCCCAGGGTTTTATCCAAATGTGTGTGTATTGATTGTTCATGGGCTTCCACTTCTTCTGGTTCCACAGGCTCAGTGCCTTTGGAGGATTTACCCCCTGCTTAGGTTTGACTTTGCCCATTTTGTTCTTTTGACTGATACAGTGTAAAGTTTGGCCGTGCTTCATGCTGTATTAGCTTCCTCTCTGTATCACTGCTATGTCCCTATTGTGGTGTCAGATCTGGTGTGTTGTTGAGACTTTATGCGGCGTTCTTGCTCACTCAATTTTCAAGTTTATTCCCGATGCGACATTCGAGCAGGACTCTGAATCAACACCGGACCCTCACTGCACCAGGGTGGCGGAGCCAGACACTGATTCACACCAATGTTCCACTGCCGTAGCAGTGCCATATATGTTACACACCTACAACCCTCCAGTATGATCGCGTTCCTTAGCGTGACTTTGGCGTCCCCAATCTGAACTGTCTAGTGCAATAACAGCTGTAGGACCCAGTTTACGCCCTCTCTCCCATATAAGGCCTTATTGCTCCGTGGGCCTAACCCTCCATCTGTTATTTCTCCTGTTCGGTCTAGTTCGCCAAATTGATGTTGAGTGGGGTGGAGTCACCTGTGTCATGGTATTGGTACAGTCCTCACTGATATCTGTTCAGGTGCCGAGTATTGCGCTAATGGGGGGAGGGGGTCTCTGCTTCACATTCAACTGTGTCACCGTCCCGGTGCTGTATCTGGCCTAGTCATTGAAGCCTACTCACCAGCCGAAGTTCAAGTGCCCTCCATTGATCACAGTATGCTGGGCCCAAGCAAGATGCCCACTGAAACACCCAATCTTCTGGCCGCCTCTCCTGTCCCTCGCGGACTGGTCTCCAGTGCCTGTGTTCACCACTGTCTCTGCTTGATTTAGGGTGTATGCCACTCTTCAGTGCCCTTTGTGTTCTCCTCACCTGTTGTTTACCTGGTTCTGGCCATCGCTATGTCTGCAGGTCAGACTCCGTTTCAAAGCTGGTGCCCTGGGCGTGCCATCACGTCTCGCCTAAGGTCTCAACTGCTCCATGCAGTCTGGTGGTGTGTGTCCGCCACTCCCTGAGGCCGCCTCACAATGGCAGAGGGGCATAGGAGACTCTAAACCGTTTGGACTTTCCAGTGTCCCGATATAAATCGACCATTGTCTGAGAACCATACACTCCGTTAAATGAATATAATCGCATCGTTTTGTAGTGAAACATTGATAAAGGCAGACTTGTAGTCACAGTTTGCTAGTATGCTTTAATTGTTATTTACAATCACAGTAATTAGACCAAATGTGAAAAAACATGTATTTGAATCTTATATCTTCATTTTGTTTTGTCCTCATTTGCCTTGTTTCCACCCTTTGTCTTTCTATCGATGTCAGCCTTGGGTTTTCTGACCTCATTCGCTATGACAGGGATAAATAAGGTCTAGGCTCCCAGAATAGCAACCATGCTATCTTTTAGCAAGAGCTCCTCTTTCTATCCAACATAGACCCGTCCCCATATCCTTCTGTTTGCGCAGAAAAGACTATACACAGCAGAGGCAGTGAAAGGCTTAATCATTGGACCATTCCCTCTAAACATGTAGCTCACTTAAACACAAAGGTAGTCCAGAATTTATATCTTCCTTTTCCCTGATCCGAAATGTCCAAATTGGCAGTATAGCTCATAGATTTTAACCAATCATCCAAACTTGGAGGTGTCGGAGATACCCACAGTTTGCATATCTCCCTACGAGCTAAAAGCATAGCATAAAATACCAATTTTGCATTGTCTTTAGTAATAAAACTTTGGCATTCCAATACTCCAAAAATAACCAAAACAGCGCTTACCTTGAGCTGCAGGTTTAGGGCGCTAGTTAAACATTTACTTACTGCCTCCCAGAAGAGGTGCAACTCCGGACAGTAAAAAAAACATATTTAAGTCATCGGCACTCTGACTGCTGCATTTTGGACATACCACCATTCTTCCTGAGCCAAATTTACAATGCCTTCATGGAGTCCAGAAAACCCTATGTACAGTAAAAAAATTATTCCTCCTGAGATATGCGGGTTTAACTATTTTATAAAGTGTAGTCATAGATACTTGCCATTGGTCTTCCAGCTCGGTCTCTGGCAAGCATCTTCTCGACAGATCCACCGGCAAGGTAAATACACCATCCTCTATCTCCTGAACCATCCAATACCATAGAGCGATTTCTTTTTTAACAACTGTAGCGGAGAGAAGTTTTTCATCTAACTCATTTGGTTCTCCTAACTTTTCCCCCATGGTCTGAAACCAGCTTTGCACTTGGAGATATTTAAACCTTGAAAGCCTTGGGCCTACCACCTGCTCGCACCAGTTCCACGGCGCCAGCTGACCATCCAGTAGCATGTGCTTCTATCTTAGAATGCTCGCCTCTTGCAAAGGTAAAGCCAATAAGTCTTTTGCCCACTCAGGAGAACCAGGGGATTCCCAGATAGGGGCCCAATAGCTCAAATATGGTATATTTAACCACTTCCTAATTTTAATCCATGTTTCCGCCATCTCCCTCAGAGTCTTCAACCTGATCGTCTTAAAGTTTTTCGGATCGGCGAATTTAAACATAAAAAACAATTCCTGCTCCCTTCTCCTTAATAAACATCGCTCCAAACATCCTACCTATTTCTGAATCTAGGGGAATATCCAATAACATTCTACAGTTTTTTAGAGAAAAGGCCCAAGAGTAAAGTCTAAAATCTGGAAGAGCTAAACCACCCGTCAACAGCCTCCTCCTTAATTTGCGCCAGGAGATTTGCGGCCCTTTTGATGCCCAGATAAACAAACTTATATCACTCTGCAACTTAACAAACCATTCTTTTCTAAACGATAAGGGGATAGAATCAAACAAAAAAGTTAATTTCGGAAGCAAGATCATTTTTAGTAAATTCACTCTGCCAGATTTAGCGGAAGATGCATCCAACCCTGAGTATTAGCACAAACCTCTTTTCTAACCCGGTCAAAGTTGACTTTAGTAAATTCTGCAATATTTTGGGTGATCCTTACCCCCAAATATCTAATTTCTCTTTTAACAGCAATCCCCGTCTTGCCCATATTCCAGCTCATCACTTCTGTCTTGTCTCTGTTAATATCATAACCTCACACTTTACCGAACTCGGTTATTAATTTCATTACATCCTTCATGGTTTTTGCAAGGTTTGTTGTAAAGATTAAAATGTTGTCAGCGTACAACCCAACCTTATTTGTCCAGCCGTTAAACTCAAAAGGCACAATACTGTTACAACTCCTAATTTTTCTAGCCAGTGGCTCCATATAGAGATCAAACAATAACGGTGAGAGCGGGCACCCTTGCCTGGTCCCTCTCATGATTTTTACTGGAGAGGTCAATATCCCATTAACTAGCACTCTAACTTCCGGAGTGGCATAGATACTATTTAAAGCTCTACAGAAGTTAGGACCTAGATTAATATGTTTAACCACCTTCTGCAAATAGGCCCAGTTGACTCTGTCAAATGCTTTAGCCGCGTCTAATGCTATCACTGCCAGGGTGAGGCCATAAGCAGTTGCCATGTCTATAGAACCGATTAATGAGTATGTCAACCCTTATAACGCCCTTCCTCTTATAAACCCCTTTTGGTCTTCATTCACCATCCGAGGCATATAACAATTCAGCCTTACTGCCAAAACCTTTGCAAACACCTTATAATCTGCATTTAACAGAGAAATGGGCCTATATGTGTCCACTTTTTGGGGGGATTTCCCGGGTTTTGGAATAAAGGCTATAATAGCTTCCTTCCAAGAATCAGGAAAAGCAGTGTCTGTCTGAAATATTGTGTGAAATGTTCTCTATAAATCAATCAATTATGCCATTTGTATAGCGCACTACTCACCCGGGAGGGTCTCAAGGTGCTTGGGGGGAGGGGTATGCTACTGCTCGAACAGCCAGGTCTTGAGTTGTTTCCTGAAGGCGAGATGGTCCTGGATCAGCCGAAGGTGGATGGGGAGGGAGTTCCAAGTCTTGGCAGCCAGGTAAGAGAAGGATCTTCCTCCGGCGGTGGCTCTTCGGATGCGTGGTACGGCTGTGAGGGCAAGGCTAGTGGGCCGTAGCTGGCGGGTGGGCGTTTAGAAGGTCAGGCGGTCGTTGAGGTACTTGGGGCCCAGGTCGTGGAGAGACTTGTGTGTGTGGGTGAGGAGTCAGAACGTGATCCTCTTGTCGACGGGGAGCCAGTGCTGGTTCCTCAGGTGGCTGGAGATGTGGCTGCGTCGGGGGACATCCAGGATGAGTCGGGCGGAGGCGTTCTGGATGCGCTGGAGTCTTTTCTGTAGCTTGGCTGTGGTTCCGGCGTAGAGGGCGTTTCCGTAGTCCAGTCGGCTGGTGACGAGTGCCTGGGTGACAGTCTTCCTGGTCTCGGTCGGGATCCAGCGGAAGATCTTGCGAAGCATATGCATGGTGTTGAAGCAAAAGATAGGAATTATAGTACCAGCCAGAACCTTGTAAACCATCTGGCCCTGGAGCCTTCCCATGCTTCCCACCCCTTATTACCTCTTCAAGTTCCTCCGAGGTGATCTCATCGTCTATGGCTTCCATTGACTTATCTGGAAGAGGCTCTAGGGGCTCTAGCCACGGTGACACATCGTTCTCTTTCATAACCAAATGTTCTTTATATACTCTCCCAAAGTGACTAAAGAAAGCCTAACTAATCCCTTGGCTGTCACTCAACACTCCCCTTGAATCTTCACGAGTGATCTTTTTATAAGGTTTCTAACTCGGTCACTTTTCGCCTTCCATGCAAATAATTTGCCGCAACCTTCTCGGTATTCAAAATGTGCCAACTGGCTGGCCTCCCATCTTTCTCTGACACGCTCGCTTATAACTCCTGACACCCCTGCCTTTAGCTCCAGGATTTCGGCCACCAACCTCTCGTCATCTACCGGTCGACCTAGATTATTCAAACCCCGATCTGACTTCTGAATCCGTTCTTCTAGTCCCGATACTTTACCATGGTAAACTCTCCTCTTATTTGCCACTAGAGTGCCCAGTCTTCCCCTTAAATAAGCTTTATAAACATCCCAGACTGTCCCAATCTTGGCCGAACCTAGATTGCTTTAAAAAAAATTCTTCAGTCTCAGCTTTTAACCCCTCAATTACCTCCTCTTCCACTAAAATAGTGTGATCAAGCATCCACCTAGAACCTACACTCCTCTCTTCTAACCTCAAATGAAGAAGAATGGCTGAATGATCATACAGGTGTACTCCAATGTGTTTAACTTCAACTACCACATCTTTGAGTACCCTGTCAATCAAAAAGTAATCGATACGGGATTTATGTTTATACTTTTTATTGTAGTTAGTAAAACCAAGTTGCGAGCCTGCCATGCACCACCATATATCACAAAGACCGCACTGGGCCATCAACATCCGAACTCTAGACGACATTTTAGGATTGCAGGCCGCTCTACTATGTTGGGAACTGTCCATTTTATGATCTAGAACAGTATTAAAATCTCCTGCCACTATAATCTGATCTGGAAAACCTAAAATCTCATTTGTCAACTCTTCTAATGGACATATTTCGTTCTGATTCGGACCGTAATACCCTATCAAAGTAAAGTTTTGACCAAAAATATTTAACTTTGCTACCAGCCACCTTCCTGCACTATTAGAGACACTTATTTCTATTAGAATATTTGTCCCTTGATTAACCAATAAAGCTACCCCCTTCGTAACCAATGTCTGCTTCGTGAAGACAGCATGTGCGATCCACCTCTGGGATTTAAAAAACACCCTATTTTCTTTTTCTGTAAAGTGTGTCTCAACAGAATAATGACTTGCGCTGAGCGTTCTTTTAAATACAACATTATCCTATCTCTCCTACCCTTTACCCGAAACCCATTTACATTCCCCTATTTCTAGACATCCCTTAAAAGAAAAGGAAAAAATTAGGAAAAGAAAAGGCTAGCATTGCTGACTGATTTGGCATAACACAAGACATTTGAGTTTTGTTTTTATTTTTCCCCTTTAAGCTCCCCACTCTGTGCTCCCCCCAGACTACATCCCCACCCTTGGAAAACCCTAACCAACTTCCCATGGCTAGTAAGGCCATATGGGAGAACCCTGAGGTGTGCATACAGGTTCAAATGTAATACATAAAATATATACAGCGCAGAGCAATTTAAGCGGGATCTTCTTACTAGACCTCCGATTGGAGCTCCTCTATAAATTTTCCTACCTCCTCCACAAAACTGAAAGAATGCATTTTATTGTTTAACATCACCTTAAGTAAAGCTGGAAATTTCAGTTGGACCGAAGCCCCCAGCTTTCTCAGGGGCTGCATTATTTTACCCAACTCCCATTGCCTGTTGGATGTTGCTATTGAGAGGTCTGATCATATTTAAACTTTTACCCCATCTAGATCAAGCGATTTATTCTTCAGGGCCTTGGCCGGGATTTTTTCTTTGAGGGAGTATGAAAGGAAATTAACTAGAATTCTCCTTGGTTTAGACCTGTTTGCACTCAACCTAAATGGGTCTCTGTGAGTCCTTTGGATATCTCTAGCTATTTCCTCTTCCGATTCCATCAGCTGAAACTCCTGCTTCAGTGTTCTTGAGGTATAGGGTGGGGGGTTTGTTGGGTGGGGTTTGTTTATATTACAGATCGCACAGCTGCTGATGGTCCACTGCCTTTCCCATATGTATACAAAGGTCCCCATACTTGTTGTAGTGGCAGATGTCCGCATAGATGGCTAGTACACCTAGTAGGGAGCAAGTGACCCCAGGTACCCTCCGTATTGTTAGCTGGAAAGTTCGCGGTGCCCTGGACAAAATTAATCGCGGGGCCCAGCACCGCTATGCTACATGGGCTGGGGCAGATAGACTTATGATACAGGAAACACATCTCATGGGTACGAAGGCTCTCTGCCTTCAGCGATTTGGGTTTCAGCAGGTCTTCCATGCCGACTTTGCGAAGGGCTCACGGGGAGTGGCGATTCTGATCCACCGTAGGGTCCACCACATTCATGATAAACAGTGGTCAGACACGCAGGTGTGCTACTTATTTCTTTAGGGCACAATTGGGGCGGACCCCCTGGTGCTGGGTAGTGTCTATGCTCCCCCACCTGCAGTGGAACCTGGTGGAGCGGTTGATGACCCTGTGGGTGGACATGTCAGATGCACTATCGGTAGTTGGTGGGGATTGGAATGACATCATGGAGCTGACCAGGGATCGATGGTGGGCAGGGGGTGGATTGGAGAGTGGGCGCCCCCCAAAGATTGCATTCCTTAGTGACGGGGCTTGATCGCCGGGAATTCACCTACCTATCGGCGGTCCATGACTCATACTCCAAAAATGACTATTTCTTTGTTCCTAGGGTGGCGGTTGGTAGGGTGGTGTTGGCGGAGATCTTACCCGTGGGGCCTTTCCGATCACTCCCCAGTAGCACTCACTCTCCAGATTGGTCGAGGGCGACAACCGTTCAGGTGGTGCCTCTCAGTGTGGTATCTGCAGAATGACGATTACAAAGAACATATGAGTGACGCTATTGATCACTATCTAACAGCTAATGTTGGGTCCGTTTACAGCGCCGGGATGTTGTGGGAGGCTTTGAAACCCACACTGAGGAGGGTGTATATTTTAATTTCAAATTGCTTTATTCGACACCATGCATCATAAAAACATTATTTGACGTGTATACAATAAAAATATGTGTTGAATGATAAGACAATCCTAAAATACAAAAGGTCATATTAAAAGTCATAATGCAACAATTTGGGCAACAAGTTGTTGTGCAAGACGTGAAACAGACATCACTAAAAACAGTATCCGGAAAGGCATGCGTACCAATTTCATAATAATTCCTTCCATCACATATACTTAGGGGCATATTAACAAGGGCCAGCGATAATTATCGCAGGCCCCACATAGCGAAAGAAATATTATCGCCGGCTATTGCTGAAAACTATTGCCATGATAACGCTATATTTACAATGCATAGCGCTATGGCGATAATATTTCAGCGATAGTGGTGTTTACCATGGAACATCGCTGGTTTTCCAGCGATGTTCCATGGAAAACAGTGATAACATTGCTGATACGACCCTGTGGTCGTATCAGCATAATCCACCTACCATTATTAGTATTGCTTAGCCGGGAATTTACCAGACGTTAAATTCCAGCGTTAAGGCCGAGTGTCACAACTTAGGCGCCTATGGGGGAAACTACAGGTCCCAGAATGCTTGGTGGTTAGTCTGTTTTCCCTTTCTTCTGCTCCATCCTTCACCACTTCTATAACTACGTCTGTGAGGAAGCCCTCGGTGCTTGTCACCTGTGTTAGCCATATTTCTGCACTTGGGACCTTGTTGGGCGCTTTCTTCTTGCATGTGATATCCGGCTCCTTTGGATCTGCAGGGGGTCGGCAAACTGTTGACCTTTCGAGCGCCGCGCTCTGGAATCGCTTGGGGAGCCGCTCTGTGACCCGCTCTGGAACCGCGTTCGGAGCCGCGCTGTGACCCGCTTTGGAGCCGCGCTGTGACCCGCTTTGGAGAACTGCGCTGGGAGCCGCTTGGGAGCCGCGCTGTGACCCGCTTTGGAGAACTGCGCTGGGAGCCGCTTGGGAGCAGCTTTGGGAGCCGCGCTGAGATGATATGACTCTAGGGTGAGTGGATGACTTGAATCCAGCTCCCCTTTTGCCTCGCTTAATTTCTCGTTTTTCTTGGAACTAAAGCTAGCGGCGGACTAGCGTGTGGAGTGTACTTTTGTTTTATTTATCTGCTACTTCCTGATTTTGGATTTTGCTGAACTTTTTTGGTTTTCCATTGAGCTGTTGAGTAGCTCGGACCGGGTTTTCTCCACAAGGAACTTTGCAGCTGACCAGGGGTTGGTCGAGTTGCATTTACAGAGAACACACTACGCTTCAGATAAGTAGCGTTTACATTGACCATGGGTAATCCACAGAGACTCTGTTAGTCTTTTTCCGTTTAGGGTTCATGGGCAGTTCCCTACTATATTTTGTTGTTTACTTTATTTTTCCTACTTTTTGCCCTGATGTGTTGGAGTGCTTGCTGGAGCCTTGACATGTAAGCATATTGTGTATTCAAGTATAGACAAGTAGAGGTAGCCTTGTATATGAGACAGAGAGTGAATCCTGTGTGTTTTGTGTCTCCATACAGGAACCTGTACCCCGACGTAGGCGAGGTGTATCTCCTATTGTCGAGCCCTGTGGATGGTTTATGGCTGCCAGCCTTTTTTCTATTTTATTTCTCCATTTTTCCCCTTCCCTGGGTGGTGTCCTCTCAAGTGATGTTCAGCTAAAGACTCACTTGTGGTACACATCTAGGGAGGAGAGAAACTAGCTTCAACATCGCTCCCGCTGTATTTGAACAAACCAGGTTAGTCAATCTGCATAACGTGACACCGAGGTAGCGCAATTTTTTTTATCGCTGCACCTCCTTGTTAATATCGCGAAGCTGCCTTCGTGATATTTTCATGTGTTGTTTTCACAGCCACTCCTTCTTTGCATCTCATTAGCGATGCGAGTCGAGGCTGTGGAAAAATGGGCTCTACATCAAAGAAACACACGCTAGCGTGTCCTTGGTGATATTGCAATATAATCATCGCCGCTTATCGCCCGAATACGGACGCTAAAGCAGCGATAATTATATAGCCAGCCCTCGCGAATATGCCCCTTAGTAGTTAAAAAAGAGATAAAAGAAAACAAGATAAAAGAGAGTATAATCCATCACAATCATGTTTGTATGAAGTGCAAGTGCTAAATTCAATTCAAGAGATAGTCTAAGTTAATAAAGTCATCCCGATATAAACTATGATTTTAAAAAATGTAAAGTTACAATGCTCTGTTGGCTTCCTCTAGAGTCAAAAAAGCCTATGTTGAGGTCACCCCATGTGTGGCTTTGATCCTAGTTAGCCATGTTTGGCCCAAAAACTTTGCCATGCCACATGCAAAAAGAACATTTAGATCGGATTTTAAAATACACAGAGCAAACCGGTGGTCGCGGGTGCCCATGTCACTGCATATTGGTTTGAGCAATTTAATCCTAGTTTTATTATAGGCTGGGCAAGCAAACAGGACATGAGCAATACACTCCACAGGGGCTCTGCAGCAAGGGCAGCTGTCTGTTGTGTTCTCAGCTGTATTCCACATTGGTGTTAGGGTATTAACAGGGAGCGTTCCAAACCTAAACTAAATATATAGGGTCCTATCCCGTGGGACCTAAATCACATCTAGGTAAGGCTCTAGGCTTCTATTATGCTTAAACATTAAACATTCCTCTGTTAATCTTCCCAGAGTTGGCTTGACTATCAACCCAATCCCAGTACAGGCGCTTAAGTTCTTCTTTGCCTGGTGGATTTTGGGTGTCCCATGGTTCTTTAAGGCCAAGTAGTACCATGGTTTTCTTCACGTATGATATCCACTTGACCCTAGGATCCACATCCAAGTTCATTACCTCCGTTAGGGCTCTAGCGTAGTTGGTAAGCTCCGCAGTGCGTCTTAGGAGGGCCCAGAAGAGCAGAGGACGGAGCCTGGCAATGGTTCTAATTGGCAGCCTACCTACGCGTACATTAAAGGTGTTAAATGGGGTATTACGGGGAAGCATAACTAAGTTCCTATTGCACCAGATATTTCTTGGTGTGCGGCAGCACGTAGGGAACGTAGAGCGGAAGCAGAAATTGAAGCCCTTGAACGTAGGAGCCGGGAAGCAGTGGGGGGGGGGGGCGATCTAGGAGGCAACTATTAATGGCTCAACATACTTATGCGGCCCTGCTGATGGACGAGGCCCGACAGGCCAGGCTGGTGATGTGCAGCAGGGTGTATCAATGGGGAGTTAAGTCCGGCAAGATGTTGCATCGACTCTGCCAGGGATCCTTCCATTCCCAGGCCCTGCAAGGCATTTTCGTGCCTGGTGGGAGAACCGATCACAAACTCCCCGGCCATTGCGGAAAGCTTTGCAGCCTATTACGTGGACCTCTACGCTTCCAAAGAATGCCAATCGACCGCCGTTATAGATAAATTCATTGCCGACCTACCACCTAAAACAGTGTCAGATGAGGTGAGGGATCAGTTGGAGTTACCACTGACAGACGAAGAGCTGGGCACAGTCTTGGGGGATCTCAACTCTGTGAAGGCGCCGGGACCCAAAGGGTTCCCAAGTGAATTCTTTAGACACTACTTTGTACAGCTGGCCCCTCGTTTTCGCCCTGTGATCGAGGAGGCTCGGGAATGGGGCTCCCGCATGCAGAAGTGGTGGTGTTTCATAAACCGGGCAGGCCGCCGAAACAGCATGCTTCGTAACGGCCTCTTTCTCTCTTAAATGTGGAGGCGAAGGTTCTGCCCAAAGCCTTGGCCAATCGCCTTCTGCCTCACATTTCCACCCTAGTACACCCTGACCAGGCTGGGATTATGCCCCAGAGGGTGACCAGGCACAATATAAGGTGAGCGCACGTGGCGATAGCGGCTGTTTGGCAGTTGGGGGAACTAGTGGCGCTCTTGTTGGCTGATATGGACAGGGCGTTTGTCTTTTTAAGTTGGGTCTATCTCTTTGCTCTGCTGCAACGACTCAACTTTGGGCCATGCTTTCTCCCCTACCTAATGGTCCTCTACACGGATCTGACTGCGTCGGTGCGGGTGGCTGGGGCTGTCTCATCCACCTTCTCCAACAGGCGGGGCACGCGCTATTTGCGCTAGCTATGTAGCCTCTGGCTGCATGGATGCGCATAGACGTGCAAGTCTGGGGGTTTGAATGGGCACCGGGCCTGTCGATAGGATCGACAGGTCCGCATTGTATGTGGACGATGTCCTCTTCTTCCTTACGGCTGTGGACAGGACGGGTCCACGGCTACTGCGCATTATGCAGATTTTCAGGGAGACCTCCGGGCTTTATATGAATCCCCGCAAATCGAAGGCATGGATTCTAGGGGCTCAGACGGGTATGAGCGCATGGATTTCCTCGGTTCAGCAGGTGGTGGGGGGACTGAAATATCTAGGGGTGTTCCTTTCGGATGTACCTGCCATCTCCTGGAAGCGAACTTGGCTCCCGTCTGGGAACGGCCCAGGAAGACCTCAAGTCCTGGTCCCGTATGCCTCTGTCGCTATATGGCAGATCTGCAATATTCAAAATGGTGGCGCTTCCCTGGCTCCTCTATCAGCTGCAAAATCACCCATATCAGATCCCACCTTGATGGCCCTGATAAGTTAATGCACCACTTGGGCAGTTTTTATTGGAGGGGGGAATGGTGGGTGTAGCTTTGCACACGTGGTTCTTGTCCACCTACTGCGGGGGGTTGGCATCCTCTGATGTTCTCTCGTATTACCAAGCCTCGCATCTGCTGGTTCTTAATGAGTGGTGGTATGGCGATAGGGGTGACCCGCCGTATGCTGTCGAGCGGCGGCTCATGGGGTACTACTCACTTCATACAATTCTTTATTCCACGCCTTTACGGGGCTCGCTGCCGTCGGTTACAAGGGTGGTGTTTCTAATTTGGAGACAGGCACTGCAGCGAATGGGATGGTGGAATACTTTGACACAGGAAATTCCTCTCTGGGATAATGGGCGCTTACCTCAGCTGGCAGCTCTGCAGGTCGTTTGGGGGTGGGACAATATAGGCATCTCAGTCCTAGGTGATGTCATAAGGGGCCTTACGCTCAAATCCTTTCAAGACCTCCAGAGGGAGTTCCATATGCCACAGTCCCAGTTCTATCGCTACCTTCAATTTCGGCATGCCCTGTCCCCTAGCTTAGAGGGATTAGAGTAATTACCAGAATTTAGCCCATTGGAAGCTAAGGTCTTTATGGGAGAGTTAAATGACCGGAAGATTTCGCAGATAAATCAATCCCTGGTTACTCATTGTTCCCACACACTACAGAAGCTCCGGGGGCCTGGGAGGAGGATGTGGGCACATTAGAGGAGGAGGACTGGACCGAGGCCCTGGCAGCCCCATGAGGGGCGGCCATAGCAATGCGGCTTTGCCTTGTCCAGTCCAAGTACCTACACAGGGTCTACTATACTTGAGTGCGCTTGTGGAGGGCAGGGCTGATTGCCTCCCCTGAGTGTCTTCGCTGCGGGTGTGAGGAGGACACATTCATTCACATGGTCTGGTGCTGTCTTTCCCTGGGCCGCTTTTGGCGGGGGTATTTGCCTGGTTCTCAGAGGTACTGGGATGGGAGCTCCCCCATACACCGCAGCTGGCCCTGCTTCATGTTATGGAGGGGATAGGAGGCAACATCTATAAGAGACATCTTATGCAGTTGAGATTTACATTGGCAAAAGGGGACATTGCCCAGGCATGGAAGGCACCAAGGACCCCTTTGGTGGCCGCATGGAAGAATGGGTTTGACTTCTGTATGGGGTTGGAACAACCTATCTTTGTCACCAGGGGATGCCCACGCAAGCACTACAAGATTTGGAGATGCTGGGTGGACTATCGGGCCTGATGTTAGACCCACCATCAGCAACAGAGACCCATCCATTGGGATAATTTGTATGAACATCTTTGGGCTAAGGGGGTGCAATGAGGGGGGGACCCGAAAGGGTTAATTCCTCCAACCCTGCTTATGGGCGGTGGACTGTGTGGACCTTGTGCAATCGGGGGCAGGGGTGGGGTTGGTGGGGAGTTGGGGTTTACTTTTTTTGTGTATATACCTGTTCGGTCATCATTGGAAAAAAGTCAAAGTCATCATCACTGTATGGTTTGATTGTGCAGATGTCTCTGGGGTTAAGGGCTCTGCAATAACATGGGCAACTTGACAAATAAAATGTGTTTTTAAAAAAAGTACATGTCCTACCTTTTAGTAATATAGCACCCTGCCCTATCGGCTACCTAGGGCCTACATTGGAGGTGAATTATGTTTAATAAAAGAGAAGTTTAAGGCTTGGCAAGGGGTTTTTAATACCAAGTTTACATGGCAATAATACTGCACACACAGGCTCTGCAGTGGCAGGCCTCAGACATGTTTAAAGGGCTAATTGTGTGGGTGGCACAGTCAGTGCTGCAGACCCACTAGCAGCATTTAATTTACAGGCCCTGGGTATATGGTATACCAGTGTAATAAGACACTTATAAGTAAATTAAATATGCTAGTTGTGTATACACCAATGTTACCATCGTTGGGGAAGAGGCACATGCATTTTAGCACTGGTCAGCTTTGGTAAAGTGCTCTGAGTCCTAAGGACACCAAAAAGAATAAGCAAAACGAGGAGGTAAGCAGCAAAGGGTTTGGGGGAAGACCACCCTATGGCTGTCAGGTTTAGTAGTATGATATAGGATTCTGTGTGTCTGAGTATTGAAGTCAGTTGGATACCTCTTGGATACCCCTGGTTTAGCAGGGCACAAGAATGAGAGCGAGATTAGTTTCTCAAACACTAGAAGTTAATTTCCTGCATTCCTGTGACTGGAGGGTGAAGAAACCCTTAATGCTTCGCAAAGTATACAACACCATACAGAAGTTTTTTTGTCTAATCTACGAGAAGCGTTATTGCAGATAGATGATACAAGTGTAAAGTGCACTCAAACCGCATTATCTTGCACAAAAATATAAGAAGCCTTTAGAGATAAATTAGCAATAAGAATTAGCCTTGTGCGGGATGCTCACAAAAATGGGATGTACAGTGTTTTTGTGGAAGAGAGATGCTTCCCAATGTACAAAGGCCTACTGTGCGAGACACGAATGAGATGCTCACAGAAGATAAGTATAGTGAGATATGCAGAATGAGGTGTGCAGCAAAGCTCTGATATGAGGTGTTAGTGGCGAACACCAGAAACAGTGTTTGTGTGTGAAGCCTACAAATTATTCCATTGGGTGAAAAGTCACAAATGATTAGTGCATTGAATGCACTAAAGCACAAAAACTTTGTTATATTGGAGGCTCACAAAAACTATAACATGCTCAAATCAAGCAAATACGCTTCATGCTAGGATTATTCGAGCCAAAATATTGAGCATTTAATTGAAACAATGATTGAAGGCGTAGAGGCCTTGCTCAAGACTATGATGATTTATTTACAAGTGACATTTGGCGAGTTATGAATTAACATTGAAGTAATCTATGGAGAATAGTTATTGCTGCCATAAAAAAGGTCAGATGGGCAGGATAACTTGGATATGGGGGGTGATTCTTCAGAGGATGAGCCAGGAGTGTCCAACACCAATGACTCTCCTCCGAGGATGTCCAGGAGGAGTCTGAAGACCACTTAATGGAGAACTCTTGTCCCCCAGGGAATAGCTCTAGTGACAGAGGGATGCCCTTGAGGTAGAACCCCCTTTATTCCTCCTGGTAGGGTAGAAAGTGTACAGGGGAGGTCCAGGTCCTCCTCAGTTAATTTAACCTCCTCTGCCACTTCAATTGGGACCTCCATCTCTAGCAAAATGGAGGATTCTTTAGAAAGGGAATACCATCTGATCAAAGTTGTGAGAGGCAAGCTCAGAATCAAAGAGGAACTGTTGGCATAGATAAGGAAACACTAGGTATCCAGAGGGCTTGGAAGAAAATCGGGATTAGAATTTAGAATCCCATGGTGGCAGCACTAGTGAACCTAGAGTTAGGGAACACTACTTTGACACTATGAACTTGAGCAGGATAGTTCCTCCTTACCAGCTGGGTGATGACATGCATAAGGGGATTACTGCTTTAGAGAGGGCCTGTATAGTTCAGAAGGTTCCTCAGGTCAGTGGGCAGCTATCCTGTGGCTCTCCTTTGCTAACAAAGGAAGAGACAAACTTTTGACTGTGAAGGAAGAAGATGCAGACAATTACAAAGTATTGAAGAGTGTCCTCATAGATGGGTTTGGGTTAACCACTGAGCAATACAGGGTTAAGTTTAGAGACACACAGAAGGCAAACACTCAAGACTGGGTAGATGTTGTAGATAGTGATTTTAAGGCTCTGTAAGGCTGGCTTCATGGAAGTAATGTGAATGATAATGAGGGACTGTACAATTTACTTGTGAAGAAGCACATCTTTAACAACTGTCAAAATCAGCAACTGCACCAGTACATGGTGGACCTCTCCCCAAAAACTGGAAGAAAAGCAGACAAATGGGTCCACACCAGGGTGAAACAAAAGTCTCATGGTGGTGGTGACCAGAAGAACCAAGATTCTTCTAAGGCCCAAGAGAAAGGTGGGGAGAAATCAAAAGAAAAGAAAGTCTTCTGAAGATCCTCAAAATCTTCCTCTGGGAGTAGGTCCCATTCCTCTTCCTCCTCTAACAATACTGTTCTTACTACTCCTAAATATCCTAGTGTCCCTAGCAACAGGGCTGGCAGTAGTAGTGCCCACTAGAGTTTAGCTGTGTTAAACCTGGGTACTGAAGTGGGCTCTTTCCTAGTCAGAACACCCACTCAGGCTGTTTTAGTCTGTGATGGTTGCTTTGAGCTTGCAACCCTTGTTGTAAGTCCCACTAACTTAGGCAAATACAGACAGCAGTCTTTCATCAATGGTCAGGAAGCTGTGGCATACAGGGGCACAGGGGCCGGTGTCACTTTGGGGACAAAGAAACATGTGTCTACTTGGTCACATTTATCAAGTGGCCAATGCTAACAATACCAGGACAGATCATGCAATGACAGTTGTCAATCTCAGTTGAGGAGGGGAAACTGAACCAAAGAGAGTTGTGACATCCCCGACCTACCTGTGGACTGTCTACTGAGCAATAATTTGGAAACTTCAGTCTAGTCTGAAGTGGAGTTCAGGACTCATGCAGAAATGATGGGAATTTCAGCCAGTGTCTTTGCTGTCACTTGGGCTGAGGCCCAGAAGTTAGCACTGAGGGAGCTCTGGATCATGAAGAAATGGCCCAGCCAGCTCCCAAGAGAAGGAGCAAGAAGGATAAAGATGTATCTCCCTATCAGACTCCCAACGAGAATCATCCTACTGAGGGAGATGACCTCGGTACCTGTGCAGGAACTGTCCCAGATGAGCTTGGGCCTGACAAAGCAGAGCAACTGGGGGCAGGGGTCCTTCAAGGGAAGACTTGAGTCTGGGTCAGAAGGCCTGGACCTCTCTTGAACAACTCAGACATCAAGCTGCTGAGGAGGCAGGGAATGTCAGTGGGTCCCACAGGACTTATTAGGAAGAAGGACTCCTGTTTTCTGAAAGTACCCCAAGCCTGGTGTCACCAGGCGATTGGTCATACCTCCGAAGTTCAGGGGTTTCTTATTCACCCTGGCATACGAAATTCCCCTTGCAGAACATCTTGGGCATAGCAAGACTTGATGCAGGCTTATCCTTCACTTTCACTGGCTCCACATGTCTGAAGACACCAAGGAGTTATGCCACTCCTGTGTCACCTGCTAAGCCTGTGGTAAGTCAGGTGGCACTACAAAGGCCCCCGTAATCCCACTACCAGTGGTTGGGGTTCCCTTTGAGAGGGTTCTGATGGACATTGTAGGTCCCTTAAACCCTCCAACAGCATTTGGACATTGGATAACAAGTGGCATGGTCCACCACCACTAAGATAAAACTAAGGCCATTCCCCTTAGAACCATTGCAGCTCCTGTAGTGGCCAGGGCCCTCCTGGGAATCTTTTCCAGAGTTGGGTTCCCTAAGGAGTTCTTGTCAGACAGAAGTACTAACTTCATGTCTAGCTACATCACTGCTATGTGGTAAGAGTGTGGTGCTAGCTATAAGTTTAGCACACACTACCATCCACAGGGCAACGGGGTGGTTGGACTGTTCAAAAAGACCCTCAAAGGTATGCTCATGGGACTCCTAGAAAGGCTGAGGTGAACATAGGATGTCTTACTACCTTCCCTCTCTTTTCCTACAGAGATGTTCCTCAGAAGGGGGTGGGCTACAGTCCTTCTTCCTAAATCTGTGCTTCAAGCGATGAAATACCAGATTTAAAGGAAGCTGATACATTTCTTAATAATATTTCTTTATCTTTTTACACTAATGTAGCTATTCAGCTTCCTTTAAATCTGGTATTTCATCGCTCGAAGCACAGATTTACTGTTCTGTACTGGTAAGACTGTGTATTCCCTCTTTGGAACTGCTGGGATGTTGCACTTTTGGTCGTATCATGTCTTCTACATGAGCAAGGAGGCTATACTATCTTTCTTCTTGCTCTTCTGATCTATTATTATAGATTCACCTCTATGTTTCTAGGGATTGACTTTACCACGGTTATATTTTAAATTTTTAATTTTCATGTGACACACGACTGTATCAATTGTGAAATCACATTATATTTTCCACCTTGGTCCGTTATGTACCTTTTCTCATTTTTTGTTAATTAGCCTCAATATACTGCAGATTGTATTATGTCAGTTTTAAACGTATAATATTCATATTTTAGAACATCCAGTGGTTCTCCCGAAGAAGGCGGTCCATCGCCGATACGCGCGTCGAGATTGACTACGACATTAAATTCACTGCTTGAGTATCTTGATTACCACTGTATTTATGCAATTTGATACTTTTTATGAAATGTTTTTAAACAATTTAGATGGTTACATCACATGTTTTGTTGTTACCCCTTTTTTATAAATTGTGTTTTTGAATATATGATGTGTATTGTTACAATCTCTAATAAATATATATATATATATATATATATTTTTTTTATATAAAAATTGTGGTGCTTATCAGTAGATTGAGGCTTCTTTCATTATCAAGGGCTTATGTTTAACCTGATCCTCGACAGGTCAGTTGTTGCCTATGAATTTTTTCTATTACATGGGCATATGAAGAAGGCCAGCAAAAACCTTGAGCCCAAGCAGGAGCTTCAGAAAGCTTTGTTACAAGGATCCTGCGCATACACAGAACTGTGCACAGGGACCTAGGACATAAGTGAATTGTGGTGTACCAGAAACTCACCTCAGTACCTAGACAAACCCAACCAGCTAGCATCAGTGTCACATTAGCTCTTCGTCCTATAGCAAAGTAACCAATGATTAGACAACCTAGAACATGCGACTTAGTACAAATTCAGGAATGGTGGGAAGTGAGAACACTCTTTCATTATACTCTCATACGAGTCCAAAACAGGAGTAAAGAAGAGACACAGTAAGGTTCAAATATTTATTTTAACAATGTGATCTCAGATGCGGTATCTTAGCCAACATAAGCAGATATATGATTAAAAATAATATGGTCAGCATTGTTACAATTCCATAAAATACAAAAGGAGAAATCATATTACAATGACGGTGAAAACAGGTCCTATAGCGCCTAGTTTAAACACCCTCCCTATATAGGAACTATGTATTATAAACTAAAGAAGGTCTCAGTAAGAGTAAATCACATTCGGACCAGCTAAGCCTCTCTGCATCCCTGGAAACGGAAAATCTTCCAAGTGTGTGAAATCATGGCAAGTGTTTAATAATAAGGGCGCCAGAATCTTAGTTGGCTTACAGCTGCCTAATTGTTGTGTCTAGGAAGCGTTACTCGATCATGCCGAAAAACAGCTTCCATGTTTTGATAACTTTGATGGCTTCAGCACTCCTTGTGCAGGCTAGGGGCACAATGTAAGTCTAGAGATGTCGAAAACAAAACCCTTTCTCGTGTGTACACCTTCACAAAGGCTAACTTATAATAACAGCTATGCAGTGTCGTGTGCAAAAGCGGCAAAAGGTAAAATGGCGTTTAAACTTCTAATAGGCCATGCTAACATAACATGCATGCAAAGCAGGCCCTAGGCCATACTAAACCGACCCGTGGTCGGTGAACGCACAATAAAGGGGGTAAGATTCAGAGAACGCAGAGTTCAAGTTCGAATGAGAAAGAACGAAGTTCAGGAATTTTGCCAAACTTGATAATTGGGAGTAAAAATCTGAATTAAAAAGTAACCAAGTTAGTGAAAACATCCAGGGAGCCATGCTGTGAATAAGATCTCAAAAAAATAGAAAAACATTAAGGCATTAGTGAGAGAAAAAAAATTATTCACAAGTTCATTACGTGTCTATAAAGCACAAAAAGTTACACTTCAATTCAACAGTGTGTAGGCACTGTATGTTGCAACTGCCTCCAACAGGAAGTTGTTGTCATCATCCATGAACATTTCAGACATCCAATTAAGTAATGTAAATGACCAGACATGTTCTTCAATAGCCGGGGTCTCTAGAACCATCAGAGGACAACTCAGGCTTTCTTCGAGATAACTGCGTGCCAGAAAGTCATTGGCCGCAGTCCATATGTTCCAATTGCCTGGAACCCCATGAGCTGCTGCGCAGGCCATAATCCCAAAACCAGAAGAGTCTATTTCATGAGCATCTAAGGGACTCATTAGTAGATTAAAATCCTGGTCAGGAGACACCGTGCTGCAGAGACACAAATCCAGGGTCCATTCAAATCCACAATCCAGGCAATGGAAAACAGGCTGTACGCAAGTACAGTATGAAAATCGGAAAGATAAACCATATGCCACACTCGGAGTTGCCAGAGGTAGCGATCCATAGTATTCTAGAATCTGGTTACGAAGCTGGAGCAGCTGGGGCAGATCGTCGTGGGGCACAGACTGTGCATCCATTCTGAAGTAAACAAATTAACAGCAGCACACCCGCTCCCAAAGCGAGAATTAATGGGAAACCGCCGAAGACACTTGAAAAAAATCAAATGAAAAAGTGCTGGGATCACACCAAATATAGCTTGGAAAGAGGTCACAAGACCAGAACTTACTACTTGAAAATAGTGTGCCAGGCCCGTGGTTGACGGGGCATTAAAGATTGTGTGAATCAAAGCACCAAAATGCAGGGGCAGGTCAGTATTTAAAAAGGCATGTACCTCAGTACGAGTGTTTGTAACGTGAAGGACAAATGTTTCGCGGGAAGATGTAAGGGCGACTGCTTTCTGGGACAAAAGAGCCCTTATTCTACTCATCTTGTTGAACTCTGCTTTCAAGGTCGGAATAGAAGGCCAGATGGAAACATCGAGCCTCCCATGTGGAGGAGGAAACAGGACATTCTCACAGCAAACAACACGTTGGGAAACTGTAACAATATACGGAATACCAGCAAGCATACCACAGCAATCTTCATTATTTAATAACAAATAACTTCCATTTGAAAGCAACGTGAAAGATGGTGTAATAGCCGGGGTGGGGGTGCCTTTCAAAACACATGCAAGATTCAGTGCTGTAATATTACAAGAACCGTGCAATTGCAGATTTCTACAGACTAAAGAGTGATCTGGTGTGAAAGTGCAGTCTTCATCTTTTAAATAAACTTATTTTCCTTCTCTCAAGCACCTGTATGTAAATGGGAGATTCCACATTTCATGTAGAAAAGCACTACCCAAAGGTTCAAATCTGCCTATGGCATAGTGTTTCATGCATGACTCAAATTTAAACAGTGGGAAAGGTAGAGTTATTAACCCATGGATGAGCCTAACTGCAGAATTCGACTCGGCCTCTGAAAACGGTAACGGTTCCAATTTTCCAATATGCAGCAGTGAAAACGTTGTATCTTTCATTGACATAAATTGTTGTTTAACAGTCAAATTAAAAGGCAAAAATAATGATGTCGTATTCATGTAATCCCAAGGCTCCTTCCCAGATTTTAACGTTTGAAGAGTCCAAGCAAACTGCATTATAGAACACAGTTGATTTTGTTCATGGTACAGAACTGCAACATCTTCTTTTACATTTTCCACAACAGATGAAACAATATTATCTAATGTGTAAATACGGGAAGAAAGGGTGTTAATGCTATTATCCACACTGAAAAGCACTTTTTCTAAATTGGCCTGATCAATAGCTCTGAGCCTAGAAGCAGCTTCAATTTGGAACAATTTCCAAAACTTCATTGTAAGTAGCATATATCCATCTTTACGATCTGCCTGCTGCAGGACCTTTTACAAAATCATTCAAATCAACAGAGTCAGTCACTTTAGATAAATGCAATTTAACTGACACCAAGGTAGAGTGTTTGAGACAACTCTGACACAATTTTCCTACAGAGTAGGTGGTCACTGAATATTGACTATGAAAACGGGGATCAACTCTAACCTTTGTATAGCCAGGGGTCAGACCCAGAAAACGATGCTGGCAGGAATCTGCACTTTTTTGCCATAGCAACCAGCCTTCGGGATTAATGCTGAAAACATTAAAAGAGGATTTTCTCAACAGGGCTTGTAAATCACTAAGGGAAGTACTGGTATAATTATTCCAATGGGAATATTCCCCCAGATCAGGAAATGAAGGAGCATTTAATTTTTTACAAGTAGCCAATCCAAAGCAGGTGGGTTGTGAAATTGTAGCATTCAGAAATAACATATGGTTTGGGATGAGACATATATGATGCAAAGCCTCTGTGCCTTGCACTTGCCAACTTTTAGAACCCCAAACAGATTTAAGATCAACGGTATCTTTCCACAGCTCATAGCCCTCAACAGCCAACTGGTCTATGAAGGACTTCAAATACAGTAATTTTGTGTGTGTAAGTCTAACCTTGGAAGAGGACTTCTCAGTCATCTTAAAATAAAATGCATTAGGGTTTGATTGATCAAAATCAGTAAAATAAGAAAACTTTTTCAAAAGAGCTTTAGAGCTGCCTTCAACAGGTGCGGGACAATGTTCCCACTGTGTATAGTTAACCACATTTCTAAATGTATTTGTCTTATTCAAAAAGTGGCAACAGTACAAATCACCATAGTTAGCAGAATCTAGATACAAATCTTCAGCATCAAAGGCAGCATAATATTTCAAATCAGAAAATAAAGCCTCTACTGCTTGGACGTCCCAATCATCAGAGCGAATATTTTGTTTAACCACATCCCCCATAGAAACATGGAGTACATTGGGAACATTAATAACCTCTGTGGGACCATAAACCTGGAACTTTACCGCATTCCATTCAATCCCATCTAAAACGGGCCAAGCAATTATATTCACAAAAGTCTGGTCCCTCTTCATGATGTGGGAAGAGGAGTGGGGGCCAAAGTTCCATCAATTAGTCTAATTGAAGTCCTTTTTTGAACGAAGTGTCCATTCACAAATCAAAAAAAGTACACCAGAAATCCGATGGACATGAATAAAAAAATTGAAAAAAGCACCAGCCAAACGTAAGTGGGAATCAAAAACTGTTTTATAAACCAGGTAACAAAAATCGAAACTTTTGAAGGGGCCTTAGATGTTGTAGAGCCAGTGTCAAATGAAAAACGTGATTGATTAGCCACACGGGTCTCCAAACTAGGCATAGACAAGTCAGTCTAGTAAGTATATTCAGTATCATTAAGGGGATCAGCAGCAGTTGAATTCAATAAAGGATTCACAACTGCATTCATTTCAATGGCAATATCAGGCCATATGGCAGGATCCATGAACAAAACAGAGTGTCGCACCATTGCTGGACACGAAACGGCAGGAGTCATCCTATAAAGAATCGGCCACTCTGTGTAGTTTGACATTGTCAATGGAGATGTACCTGTTCCCCTTTCGCCCAGGAAGAGGAGGTAAAATGACTGTTCTTGTACCCTGCACGGCAAGCACAGGCACTGGAACTCAATAGGAGGGACTGAATTCCTTCTTGTTCTCGATCTTCTCTCGGACCAGTTCTCCAACTTGGGGTAGCTAGCCGACTACCAGAATTTGCAACACAGCATCAGATGTGGAGGGCAAATGTTCCGTTGCAAGACTGTCTCGGGTCTTTTGTGGGTTCTGTAAAACATTAGAATGTTCATCTACGTCAAAGGATGCGGCTGCCGCCGCCATATCTAGACCCTCAAGGTCTGGAACAAACATTTTGATACCAAAGAACATTTCGTATGGGGTCTGCCCACCCAGAGACCTTCTAGGGAGATTATTTAGTGCATGCTGTACGCTTGTGAGGTGGTTTAGCCAGTGTCAGCCAATACCTAATACCTTAGCTGTCAAGGATTATTTTAAGTCACGGTTCATCAGCTCCATAACACTATTACCCTCAGGCCGGTTTGGAGACGAAATTTGACCTGGATCCCCAAAGAACTCATGGCATCTTTGTATGGCTTAGAGGCAAAAGCTGGACCCTGGTCCGAATGGAAGGTACCACACGCAAAAATTCCCACAAAGACACGCAAATCCCTTATAACAGTTCTGGAATCAGCACTCCTTTGGGGCCATACCCACACAAAGCGCGTGCAAGACTCAACTGCTACTAAGATGTACTTATACGCAGTATCAGATGAGAAAGGACCGCAGTGATCTAAATAAAAACACGCAAGTGGTTTATTAGATATGTACAACTGAGTTTCGGGCAGGCGTGCAGCAGTAGAAGGTTTACTTTGCTGACAAGTGCCACATTGAAGGACAAAATCATGCGTCAGTTTGTACAAACCCTGCCACCAATAGCGTTGCTGGAGTAAAGATACAGTGGCTGACACGCCGGCATGCGATGAGGCCATCCCAGCGTGGGCTGCTGTAATCAAAGTCTGCCTGTGGTCTACGTTGGGTATTAACCTGTCACCAACGTCGTTAATTCTCACATAGGGAACTTTATCAGGACTTAAATGATAATAGTACTTGGAAGGGAAACCTCTAGGTCAGGGGTACTCATAGTACGGCCCGCGGGCCAGTGGCAGCCCGTCTGGCCTTCACTGGCGGCCCGCGGACCTCTTTGCCATACGAGTCATACACATACTCGTGTATGTGCAGGAGTTCCTACCTGTAAACAGAGAAGATGGCCGAACGCAGGGGCATACGTAGTGAATACGTATTCAATACGTATTCACAACGTTTGCTCCTGTGACCATCTTCTCTGTTTATGCTTGCCTCTCATTGCCCTGAGCTTCAGAGACGTCACACACGGCGCGAAGCACAGACCCTTTAAAAGTCAGCTGTAACTCGCGCTGTTACAGCTGACTTTTAAAGGACCTTTTAAGAAGCTTCCTGTGTCCGTGGTGACGAAGCAGCCCCGGAGAATCTTGAAAATCGTCAGCATCACTTTAGTTGCAGGTATGTGAAATGCGGGCAGTTCATGGCGTACTTGCCAAAGCTGTTGCTGAGCGTGACTGTCTTCTGCTCTGAGTGCCGGAGCCCCGTCCAGGAAGTGCACCCAACCGTTGCTCAGGAGGGTAGCCTTCACCCTGGGTAATGTCTCATCTTCATCGGTAGCATGGCCAATTTCTTTGCGCGTCACGGGTGTGGGCATGCTTCCTGCAAGACCATTCTCACAAACGGTTTAGAGTATGCTACATCTGCCGGTGATCTTCGGGGTGGTATGGCTTCTGGGTGTCACGAGAGGTAGTCTGCCAGGATGTGTGCCCCAAGGCAAAGACAACTTTGAAATTGCATGCCTGCAGCTGCACGGCACATCTCTCAATCCTTGGGGGTGCCAGTTCAGACGATCCTGCAAAAAACGGGAGCAGAGGTTTGTGGTCGGTGACCACCTGGAAGTCCTGGCCGTATAGGTACAAGTGAAAATGCTGGCACGCCCATTTTATTGCTAGGGCCTCCCTCTCAATTTGGGCACACCTTGTCTCCGTGTCCATGAGTGCCCAGCTGATGTACGCTATGGGTCTCCAAGTGTCTTGACCATGTTCTTGTAGGAAGACAACCCCAAGGCCTATGGGGCTGGCATCGACGATCAACTCAGTGTGCCGCCCTGGGTGAAAGTAGGCCATCACCATCTTGTCCAGGAGCGCTGCCTTGATGCTGTTGAAGGCTGTGTTGTCAGCCACCATCCATTCCCCACTTGTGGTCATTGCGCATGAGAGTGCGGAGTGGTTCTGACAGGGCGGCCAGATTTGGAAAATCTGCCACAGTATGTGGCCATGCCAAGAAAACTTCGTACCTCCATGGGGTTCTTCAGGGTGCTGGCCGCTCGGATGGCTACGGCCTTCTTGGGGTCTACCTTTAGTCCTTCCTTGGTGATTGTGTACCCGAAGAAATCAACAGACTCCTGGTAAAGTAAACACTTTGCCTTATGAAGAGTCAGTCCGCATTCTTCAAGTCTCTGGAGGGTCGCCCGGAGGTGAGTGTGGTGTTCTTGAAGGGGGTTCGAGAACTCCAGGATGACATCGCTCAAGTTGATCATATCCTGCAGACCCGACAGTGCTTCCCTGACGGCGTTCTGAAAGACTTTGGCGGCCAAAGACACCCCATAGCTCAGTCTCTAATACCTCCTGAGGCCAACTTGTGTTGAGAACGTGGTGATGTACCTGCTCTTGGGTTTGAGCTCCAGCTGGTGGTACCCTGCGTTCAAGTCCAGCTTTGACAACCATTTAGCTTCGTTTAAGTCTGCCACTATATCGTCCATGGTGGGCGTGATGTGGCGTTACCTCTTGGCCGCCATGTTCGGTAGCCTCATGTCCACACAGAGCCTGATGGCCCCTGGCTGCTTTGGTTTGGGAGCCACGACCAGCGGGGACACCCACAGTGTTGGACCGGAAACCTTCTTGATCACATCAAAGTCCTCCAGCTTCTTCAGCTCTTCTTCCACTTGTGGCCGAAGATTGAACTGCACCCTCCGGTGCTTCAGGGCGATGGGTCTCACAGTAGTGTCAATGTGAAGCTGGAACCGTTTTCCTTTCAGCTTGGCCAATCCAGTGAACAGGGCTGGGAACTCCCTCAGAATGGCTTTAGCGTGGGAGTCATGGATTTGGTGGGCAAAGAAGTCCGGACCTAGGTCCTCTGCCATATGGCAGCTGAGCAGTGTGCCTTTTCTCCCTTCCATGGTGTGGAATTGGGCCACAGTGACATACTTTCCGATGGTGATTTTGGCCTTGAGGACCCCTCGGAGGCGGAGTAGATCTGTCCCTCCGTAAGTGTATATTCGGGCCTTGGTGGTTGCGAGCGGGTGCCGTGGTGACAGACATCATACTGCTTCAAGTCCATCACGTTGACGGATGCACCCTTGTTGAAAAGTGCTTGGACGGCCGTTCCTGCTACCAGGACAGAACATATCGGTGGCGGCCTCCGTTGATTGTCAGACCTTCCGACAAAAGACACGATGAACACTTCATCGTCATCATCTTCGAGGTCGAGGCAGCGTTCCTGTGGTGGGCCTACCCCTGGCGATGGCCAGTCATCGAGTGAGACCTGGTGCAGGCGTTGCGTTATACCCCTTGACCGTGGAGGAGTCTGTCTGCACCGGCCGCTGCGACACACCTTTGCGCAGTGATTTACCTTCCTGCAGAGGGAGCACGTCTTCCCTCTCGCTCCGCACACGGCCGTCGCTGAGCTGTCTACTCTGAAGTAGCCACATGGCCCTCCGCTCATCATCCTTGGTGTCTGGCGAGCCATGTTGGGGCGCCGTTGGATTGCCTCCACCCTCTCCTCTTTGAAGGGCGCATAACTGGATACATGTAATGCCGCAACAGGCTTGTGTAGCGCAGCCTCATTTTCACCAGCTCGGACGCCCGACAATTTGTGAGACCGGGCCAAGATGAGGATCTCGTCCAGAGTGAACCCTGGCTGTCGAAGGATCAGCCTCCTTAGCAGTTGTGAGCGGCACCCCTGGATTACTTGACTGCGTATTTCCTCCCTCTGATCTGAGAGGGCGCACTTGCTTGCCTGCCTGTGCAGTCGAGCGTAGAACATGTCCACGGACTCAGTGTCCGAATGCGACGTCTGTCTAAACTTCAACCGCTCAAAGTTGGGGTTCAATTGAGGGTCAAAGTGCTTGTTGAGTGCGGCGACCGCCGCCTCATTCGCGTCATCATTGCCTGTGTTGGGGAGTGTTTCAAAAAGATCATAGATCTCTCAGCCTCTTTAATAGATGAGTAGCGGCCTCTTCTCGGTGTCATCTGTCTCTCTCGTGCCCTTGAGATAGTGGTTCAGCCGTCCAACCCACACCTTCCACCATGGGACCAATGTGGCAGGGTCTGCTGTTTTGCTGAAGGGCGGCAGTGGTGCGACACTCGTGTGGCTGTGCCCTTGAGGTGGTGCGTTGGCACCCCTGTTGATTGTCCACTTTGGCCTGCTGAGCAGCAGCACCTGCTTGGGGTTGGTTGCTCATGGCACCAGCGTACTCGTGCATGGGTGCAGTCGCGCGGTCCTGGCGCTAGGGTCGTGTGTGCTGCGTGAGCGCCGGCGCGGGCCACGTGTGACTGACTGGTCTTCTGGGCCTGTTCCCCTGGGTGAGGTGGGTGTGCGCCTCTTCGTGCCCTGTAGTCTCCTGATACCCTTCGTTTTGGCGTGGGGGGCACCAAGGTACTATGTGGCTTCTTCAGGGTCTTGGGCTCAGTCACCCTTGTTCCCCAGCGTGTGGATGACGTAGCAGGACTACAAAGACTTTTTGGGGGGGTCTGCTGGCCTGGCAGTGATTCTAGGCAGGCCCCTCTAGTGTCTCTGGGGCCTCTGTCTCGCCTGTGAGCCGGCAGGTGGAGAAGGCACTGGCCGTGAGAGATTCTCCCTCTCCAGTCACTGTTGCACCAGAGGCCTGCAGTACCGCTTCTCACCACAGAGGTATGCCTCTCGGGCCTTTCACTCACCGGATGACATCTTCTGCAATAGGATGCCCTGTAGGCTAGAGCACACTCCAGCTGGCTCAGGGAGGTGCACAGGCAGGTGCAGGGTGCACCGGCCAGGATCCGAAGCCCTGTGGCATGTGGGCACAGCGGCGGCAGTGCGCAGAGCGTCTATGGCAGGCCTGTGCTGCCGACAGCGTCACACGTAGGCGCAGGCACAATCACTGCTGCCACTATGATGGAGAGACATGGGTGGGCTCTGCGTGCTCCGGGCTGGGTGACCTTCTGGAAACGGTGCACACGAGGGTAGCAACCAGCCTCGTCGCAAATCTAGCGCAGCGGGGCCTATGAAAATGAGGGACCGCAGCAGCGCTGCAACGAGGTACGCCACACCAGTTATGTTTTATAGGCGGGAAGACCCAGAGGTGTCTCCTGCCATTTATTTATCCCCTCGGGTCAAGCCCGCCCAAGGAGTGTATGTATGTGCGCGTAGGTGATACATTGTAATAGAGAGCCCGGATGGCTTTCTCCACACATCTGATCTCAAGTGCACAGCCGGTTCCCAATCGTTGTGGTTCCTGGATCCCACTCCAGGGAGGGTGTGCACCGCCGGCAGAGGCTCATGGCACACCTGTCGGCACCAATCCACATCCACCGGGCCAGCAGTCTGCCTCGGCTGCGTCACCATCTCTGGGCAGCTCTCGTTCTCCAACCCTGGAATGTGTCTCGGCGGTGGCACTCGCAGTCAATCCTCTACTCTCTCTCCGCAGGTCCTTGAGGGGCCGAAACTCTTGTAATATGTAGGTAAGATGTTATTTCACTTTAAGGAATGTTACAAGGAATGTTAAGTATGTAGAATTCATAAATGTTCTAGAGTGTTGATGTGCTGGTTAGCTATTTGTATCATTCAAAGGCAAGACTTCATCAAGGAAGTACTGGTCGTGGGTCTTGATATGAATAAATCATAACTTGTACTTCAGAGTCTCTTCTTGGATTTCTTTAATGTAGTTACATTACTACATTTATTGGCGACGGGATTTATGGATGGACTGGACCCACCGACAATTTTAAATTGTGAGTTTTAGTTTTGAAGATATTTTGGATAACGCAGCGTCTATTTATTTAATCTGAATTTATTCTTCTGAAGAGCGTTTTATTACACGTAGTATATTTTGCTCTACTTGCTTATGGCAATTTTTGCACATGTTTGTGGAATTAATGCTCAGAAGAATTTCGGATTTTTGAAAAAGCTGCCGGAATGCTGTTGATTATGTGCATATGAAAGCACACGTTTAAATATCTAAGCTGGATTTGTTCGACCGCTAATTCGAGTGGTGGTGTGGTGCTGATTATTCGTTCTTGTTGGGCGACGGCTAGTCGGTTTCAAGCATCTTTCAAGTAACTGCATTATTTAAAAGGAACTTACTGGCCCAGTCGCGCAGATTTACCTGGAGTTCTGAATGTGCGCTCGCTGTATTCCATGCGCATTGCATCTTCGAATCGTCTAAAGAAAATAGATGACATCATCGCGTAACAACATCATCACGCAACGCACGTAACAGCCGCCATTTTGTTGACACTGTGTTTCTTAGCAACGAACTACACCGCGTTTCACCCGACAGCATTTTATCGTATTGCAACTACGAAGGAGTTCAAAATTAAGCTCGGAGCATCGCGCTACGAAGGAGTTCAACTTTTCTTTTAGGCCACACATATTTAGGGTATTGCGTTGTAACCATTCTGTTTATTTATATTCATTTTATGTTCAACAGTGGAATTCAACTATGGAATCTAAACATTTATTTCTATAAGTTACTGGTTTATTGAATGTTTGCCATTTAAACTGTAACAATTTAGCTTTGTGGCACATATTAGTGAACAGTTTTAAAAACTTTTAGCAATTTAGTATTATTCATTATTTTTCAAACATTATTGTAAAATGTCTACTGGCAGTAGTAACAATGTAATGCAGCCTCCTCCATTCCTCGAGTTGCCAGGAAAACCTATTATACCTTAGCATAAATGGTTTAGGATCTTTGAAAATTATCTAGAAGATATTGATGCTGGTAAATACTCTGCCACTAGGAAAAAAGCCTTATTGTTTAATCATCTTGGTAATGCAGGGCAAGATGTTTTTGATAATCTTCCCATTGTTCCAGCTCCCAGGGGAGATGAAACATGGGATGTTTTTAAAGAGGCTATCACACGTATGAGTAAACAATATGTTGATGAGCCTTCGGTGATGGTTGAAAGGCATTAATTTTTTAAACGGAAGCAGTCATCTGATGAATCCATTGAGGATTATTTGGCTACTTTACATGTTTTAGCATCTAAATGTGTTTTTGGAGATTATGTGGATACAGCTTTAAAGGATCAAATAGTTTGTAATTGTTTTAATAAAAAAATACAGGAAAGAATTCTCACATGCAAAAATCTCTCTCTTGATGAGGTTATGGAAATTGCTAGAAGTATAGAACGTGCGGTGGTTTCTTCTAAGATTTTATCGGGTTGCACCAACAATACTTCTTCAGATACGTCTAGAGTTGCCACAGTAATATTGATTCACCTAATAGTGAAACTAGTGTGTGCATGGTATCTCATAAAAATGTGTATAAAAAGAGCACAGAACGAAAAGGTGGTGGGAGTTGCTACAGATGTGGCACAAAATGTCACTTGGGTAACAACCCTAATTGTCCTGCACAGGGAAAACGATGTACCAATTGCGAAAAGATTGCAAATTTTTTCAATGTTTGCCATGCACCTAAGCCTAAAGTTAAAGTTAGTCAATTAGATGTAGAGAATGATATTCTATCTGAAGCTGTTAACACTATTTCTATTTCTGTTGTGGAAATTAATGCAATTGGTGATAATAGAAAACGTTGTAAAGGTCCTATTTGTGAGACTAAAATTGGTACTGTAGATATGAATGTTACTGCAGACTCTGGGTCACCTATCACGATTTTGGCTGAAAAAACTTTTAATAAATTTTGGTCTCAGAAGCTATTGAAACCTACCACTATCAACCCTAAAGCTTTTGGGGAATTTAATATTATCATGAAAGGGTATTTTGATGATAGTATTTTATTCAAAGGTAGGAATATTTATACCAAAATTTATGTTGCTGTCAATGGAAGAGACATATTAGGTTGGCAGGACGAAGCTAAATTGGTTATTATCTTAAGACCTGGGCATGATGAACCTGTAATACTGGGTGACATGCCAGTTTTATCTATTCAAGAGACTCCTGAGTTGGATGAGTTTTCTAAGAAATTGCATGATAAATTTCCTAATGTCTTTTCTGATAAGATTGGTGTGATTAAGGATTTTGAGCACACCATCAAACTTAAGAGCAATGCTATCCCTGTTAAACAAAAAGTAAGACCTGTACCCTTGTCTGCACAGGAAGATCTAAAAAAGTACTCAAGAATATGTGTGTACAGGGTATTATTGAACATGTAGAATCCTCTGAGTGGGTTTCTGCCAGCGGTCGTCGCACGGAAAAGTTCGGGCGACATACGCCTATGTGCTGATTTGAGGGTCCTGAATAGAAATATCCTAGTTGATTGCCATCCCCTTCTTAGGATATATGAGATGTTAGCCAGAGTGGGTGGTAGTAAATATTTTTCAACAATCGATTTACGCTCAGCATATCATCAGATACCCCTTCATAGAGATTCCCAACACTTAATCACATTCGTTACACCATTTGGAGTGTACAAGTATAAACGCATGCCATTTGGTTGCCATTTGGTTTGGCGTCAGCCGCCAGTGTTTTTCAACGTGTTATGGACAAAATCTTTGGTGATCGTGTTGGTATACAAGCATTCAGGACGATATTTTGGTCCATACTGAGAGCTTGGATCAACACATTGCTTTGTTGGAAGAAGTGTTAGAGAAGCTAGGATCTAATGGCATGACTGTCAATATTGGTAAATGTAATTTTTTAACGCAGGAGGTTAATTATTTAGTTCAATTGGTATCCCTCTGAGCTCCACAAAACAAAAGTAATGCAAAATTTCGCAAATTGTTATGAAGAATAGTTCAACTCAAGTGCAGGATTAATGTCTTTTTTGACGGAAGAAATATTCGTTGAAGAAAGGTGATCCACAAATTCAATGGAACGAAAATCCAATGTCTTTTAATAGAAGATTCTTCAGATATTATATCCACACGGCCACAGCCAACACGTGTTTCGTCAGATGCTGGTTATTGCATCGCTTGACTTCATCAGGGCTGCAACCCAGAAAATAAGACAATATATGTATATGTCAATCAAACATAAGTTATTATATACCCATCACCAAAATCCAAAGGTGTGGGAAAAAGAAGTTCCAAGAGATACTCCCAAGAAACTAGAGAGAATCAATGTAATGACACCAAAATGAAAGTGCATATGTACCTTAGAAACAAGTATGCTGATGTAAACAAAGCATGAAAATGTAGTAAAAGAAAAAGTCCCAACGAACCAAGTAAAAAACTAAGAATAGAAGGCAAATAATTTACCTTGGACAATAACAAGTCCAACGTTTGGACAATAAATCAAAGTAATCCAATTCTGAGACAAGTGTGGAATTACCTGGAATAAAGGTATACTGTCCTGAACATTCATAATCGAAAAAATATATCGAAATCAACCGTCAATTGGTCAATAATACGCCATGACATACATCCTAGATTCCTATTAGTAGAAACAACGCATGTCCGAAACTATTAGTATGTCAACATACTAAAAATATGCTCTCACAAAGGAAGTGAGGTAATAAACTACATGTCTGCCAAGTTCCACTGAACGTTCCTTTTATTAATACCAAATGCTGCATGTATATATACAAATCATATGTAAGGAGTGTAGCCTCACCTCATTTCACACTCTTCTTATACTCTACTCGTTCTGTAATCTTAAAATTCTTGCTAGTTGAAAGTTCATCCGAAATACAGGATACACGAGTACATGTACCTGTAAGAAGGTTACAAGTATGTTTAAATATCAATACCACTAATAAGCAACCCTGTTCCCCTCATTGTCGGCACTCACCTGTCCTGTTCAAAGACGTGCTTTCTCATTCATCTCGTGGCTCTCGCATTGGCGTTGTACCCACGCGCCATCTTTAAATGGTTTTCGTAGGTCCGAATAACGGGCGCCATATTAACCCACCTAATATTTCTGTTTTGAGCAAATAACTCTTACTACTTTGATATATAAAGACTGAAACGAAATTATCAGATTAGAACCGTGACCCATGAATATTGTAGTCATGTAACTTAACTAGATATTAGTATACTATCAATTCATTAATGTTAGCTCCTGTGAATTAGTCATATGCCCCAATTAACTCTTACGTCGTCGCATATCATAATATGTCAATCGTACAATTATATATGTCTTAAAACTCCACCATAAATCAGGCAGTGTTGGGAAACCGTAATAGTCCTCTTCCGGTTTCCATAAGGACTACCAACACACAGTTTCTGATCGTTTCAGTTGCTGTTTCCGAAGTTGTCAAATAAATTTGATGTTATCCTACTTTAATTAATCTTACAAATCTCCTAAAGATAATATACCTGCCGTATTGTCGATTCAAAATAAGTTAACAGGAATTGCTGAAAGTGTATAATATAATTGACCAAATTCAGAGCCACTACGAACCGGCGATCTCAAAACTCGCTGTCTAGTCTCAAACATCATGGCTACGAGAGATATCCTAAGTAGATTTCATGACTAGTATACCTATATCCACAGTTCACCACCTTTGTCACCAATTAACCACTATGCATATCGAAAAAATCGAAATGAAACACCACGGAGAAGGGTGATGCGAGGAAAAATAGAAGTAAAGATCTAAATAGAAAAGGTAGAAAATCTCTACATGTTGTTATAGTAGATACATAATAATTACACACATCTGTCTCGAAGACGTCTACTTGCATTAGCAGTATTACTAAACAAAAATAGTCATATTCATAATTAATAAGAAAACGTCTTTGCTGTATACAGTAGATGATCTACATCCGTTGGTTATAACAGGAACCATAATATAATCGAACCATCCAAGATTGAATTAACATTACACATAAGTCTGAAATACATATTTCACCTAGGGCTATATACCATAGGTGATCAATTTATTCGCCTAAAAAGTACTGTAGCTCAGAATCCAGATTAAGACCATCCTCAACTGCTCTAAGTTTCATGATCCATCTTGCCTCAATCCGTCTTAGTTTCAGTACTTTATTGCCGCCTCTACTGTCCATCGTTACCTGCTCTATCCCATGATACATAAATCTGTGATTATCCCGTTCATGACAGTTTTGGACTAGATGGGCAGCAATTGGGTACCTCGTATCTCCATTTTTAAGAGCACGAAAGTGCTCAATCATTCTGTCTCTCAATCTTCTCACGGTACTACCTACATAAATCTTCTTGCAGGTACACACAATCACATAAACAACATACATCGTATCACATGTGATAAATGACTTGATAATATGTTTGCCTGTATTGTTATATTCAAAGTACTGGATCTTTCTGAATGCCCATCTACAAGAGCTGCATTTACCACAGTAATAAAATCCTGCCCGTCTATCAGTTAACCAATTATCTCTAGAAATAGATCTAGGATAGCTTGGACTAACAATATTTGCCAATGTAATACCTTTCCTGAATGTTAACGATGGTCTATCAGTAAGAAAGTGTGAGATATCTTTATCATGTTTTAAAAGATGCCAGTATTTGCCAATTATAGAATAAAGTTTATGGCTACCCGTGCCATAACTCGTAACCAATCTAATCTTCTGGGATTTGCCATCTCCAATATTAGCTTGTTTAGGTTTCAGAGTATCTTCTCTCTTAATACGCTTAGCTTTACACATGGCATTTGTCACAATTTTCTTGTCATAACCTCTGTTTGTAAATCTGTTGGCAATGTCTATCAGGTTATGTTCAAAATCTGAATCTAGTGAGCAATTCCTACGGGCTCTGAGCATCTCTCCATATGGAATTGCATTAATTTGGCACCTTGGGTGACAACTGTTAGCGTGTAATAGTGCATTACAACTTGTCTCTTTGCGGAACATACGACTACATAATCTCTCCCCTTCTACAAATAGCTCTAAATCCAAGAAAGTAAGTCTTAGTGTACTGTAACAGGTTGTAAAGGACATATTGACATCATTGGTATTCAAAAATTCAAAGAAACTCTGAAGTTCCATAGTAGTCCCCCTCCAACTCAAAAGACAATCGTCAATATATCGTCCCCAATAGCATATGTGATCAATCAATTGTACACCCCTAGGGCCCCAGATCCACTCCGCCTCGAACCCTCCCATAAAGAGATTGGCAAAAGACGGAGCAAATCTGGAGCCCATCGCTGTACCAAGCTTCTGTTTGTACCACTTATTGTCAAATAGAAATATGTTATTCTCCAGTACAATCTTAGTCATTTCCATAATCATTTGGGTATGTTCAAACATTTCTGCCAGTCTGTTATTCAGAAAGCTCTCCATTGCTTTCATCCCCAATACATGATCAATGTTAGAGTATAGTGAGACTACATCTAATGTAGCAAGGATCATATCTGGTTTCCATACAACATCACTCATTAAATTGAGGACATGTTTAGTGTCTTCAATATGTGAAGGGAGTTTCTCCACAAATGGTCTTATGAATACATCAATGAACTGAGAGAGTCTTTCCGTGGGACCACCGATACCCGAAATAATCGGCCTACCCGGTGGTTTCTCTCGATTCTTATGTATCTTGGGTAGGCTGTATAGACAGGGGGCCCTAGGGAACTCCACACGTAAATAGATATACTCATCATATTCTAGCAAACTAGCATCATACCAATGTTTAAGTCTAGAATTAATCATCTCTGTTACACGTGAGAGGGGACTGGTAGACTCCTGTACATAATATTACTCATTTTTCAGTTGGGACAATATCTCATCATTATAGTCATTACGGTCCATTAAAACAATGTTGCCTCCCTTGTCTGCCATTCGTATGATCAATTCTGGATTGGATGATAGAGATTTCAATGCCAACCTCTCTTGACTACTAAGGTTACCAAGTAAAGGAAAAGTTGGAACCCTCATTTCTCCCAAGATTACACGATCAATATCTAGATTGACAGCTTTGTAAAACGCATCAATCATATTACCAGACGATAATTGGGGTGTCCATTTAGATTTAGTTTTCAGTCCACTACTAATAGAAGAACTCTGTTTGATTTTCAAGTCTTCTAATAAGGTACTCATAGTGACAGGATCTTCTTCACTCTCTGTAATTGAGAGAAGGAGTTTGGCGTCATAAACTTCCTGTATAGTAATGTTACTGGGTAATGTTGTAACAGAAGAAACATATTTACGCCCGGCCCCTTGGTTGGAGAAATATTTCTTGAGTTTGAGTAACCTTGCAAATTTGTAGACATCTACCTTAGCAGTGTACCAATCAATACTCATAGTCGGACAGAATCCCAAACCTTTTTTTAATAGCAAAGTCATATTGTCTGACAGTACATATGATGAAAGGTTGATAATCTCTATCTCATTCGTCTCTACTTGGTTCATTTCCAGGACCTTGTTCTCATCCCTACTCTTGTTTTCTCGCTTCCTTTTTCCTCTTGTACCTCTCCTAGTCTTTCCCCTCCTGTATCTCTTGATCTCCCTACTGGTTCTCGATTCCCCATCCTGAACCGACGTACCTCCTGAAAAAAAGAATTATCCAATACCTGACCTGTAGTTAACTCATCCTCATTTTCACTTGTAGCTACACTGCTAGAAGAGGAAGCAACCTCTGAACTAGACGGGGTATTGGTCTTCTTAACAGTACGTTCTTTATCTATCAAGTTATCGAACCTACGTGCAAACGTAAAAATGCGGCCAGTCATGTAATCATGCTCATCCCGCTTGATTTTCCTTGCTTTCCTACGTTTGATGTCTGCCTGTAGGTTCGTCACAATCTCATCCAATATGGTGTAATTTTTAATTGTAGGCTCTGGAAGATTCAATTCCTTGATATCATCCTCACAGGTTTGAATCTCAACAAGCAATTTAGCAATTTTTCTTTCAGCATTTTCTATCACGATCTGTATCAGATTATTGGAACTATTGGTTAATTCTTTCTCCCAACGGTCGAGAAGGTCAGGATCTAAATCTTCATATGTCGGAACAATCTGTGATCTTAAACCACGTGGTATGCGTTTAAGGGTGAGATACTGTTTGAGTGTAGCAGCATCCCACCATTTATTGAGCTCCAATCTCTTTAGTCTCTCTAATTTAATAAATTTAGCACGCAATCCTTCATTTCTGGTTTTCTTGGTTGAAGCTACTGCTGCACTGATAGAAGTACCTGAACTAAGATTCTTGAACAAATCTTGTGCCTCTTGATCCCTATTCATGGTGAAACCACTGGAGCGGCTGCCCGGACCTGAAATAGTACTCTAGAAGGGTTGGCAACCAGGCCGAAGGTCAGGCGCACAGCTGTGGTTGAAACTGTACCAAGGAAATGCTAGTCACAGTGAACTCTAAGAGAGAAAGGGACAGGTTACCATACAGTCCCCGGAGAGCCCTGAATAAAAATCCAGAGATCGTCAAAACTTCAATTGGTATCCCTCTGAGCTCCACAAAACAACAGTAATGCAAACTTTCACAAATTGTTATAAAGAATAGTTCAACTCAAGTGCAGGAGTAATGTCTTTTTTGAGGGAAGAAATATTCGTTGAAGAAAGGTGATCCACAAATTCAATGTAACGAAAATCCAATGTCTTTTAATAGAAGATTCTTCAGATATAATATCCACACGGCCACAGCCAACACGTGTTTCGTCAGATGCTGGTTATTATTGCATCGCTTGACTTCATCAGGGCTGCAACCCAGAAAATAAGACAATATATGTATATGTCAATCAAACATAAGTTATTATATACCCATCACCAAAATCCAAAGGTGTGGGAAAAAGAAGTTCCAAGAGAGACTCCCAAGAAACTAGAGAGAATCAATGTCATGACACCAAAATGAAAGTGCATATGTACCTTAGAAACAAGTATGCTGATGTAAACAAAGCATGAAAATGTAGTAAAAGAAAAAGTCCCAACGAACCAAGTAAAAAACTAAGAATAGAAGGCAAATAATTTACCTTGGACAATAACAAGTCCAACGTTTGGACAATAAATCAAAGTAATCCAATTCTGAGACAAGTGCGGAATTACCTGGAATAAAGGTATACTGTCCTGAACATTCATAATCGAAAAAATATATCGAAATCAACCGTCAATTGTTCAATAATACGCCATGACATACATCCTAGATTCCTATTAGTAGAAACAACGCATGTCCGAAACTATTAGTACGTCAACATACTAAAAATATGCTCTCACAAAGGAAGTGAGGTAATAAACTACATGTCTGCCAAGTTCCACTGAACGTCCCTTTCATTATACCAAATGCTGCATGTATATATACAAATCATATGTAAGAAGTGTAGCCTCACCTCATTTCACACTCTTCTTATACTCTACTCGTTCTGTAATCTTAAAATTCTTGCAAGTTGAAAGTTCATCCGAAATACAGGATACACGAGTACATGTACCTGTAAGAAGGTTACAAGTATGTTTAAATATCAATACCACTAATAAGCAACCCTGTTCCCCTCATTGTCGGCACTCACCTGTCCTGTTCAAAGACGTGCTTTTCATTCATCTCGTGGCTCTCGCATTGGCGTTGTACCCACGCGCCATCTTTAAATGGTTTTCGTAGGTCCGAATAACGGGCGCCATATTAACCCACCTAATATTTCTGTTTTGAGCAAATAACTCTTACTACTTTGATATATAAAGACTGAAACTAAATTATCAGATTAGAACCGTGACCCATGAATATTGTAGTCACGTAAATTAACTAGATATTAGTATACTATCAATTCATTAATGTTAGCTCCTGTGAATTAGTCATATGCCCCAATTAACTCTTACGTCGTCGCATATCATAATATGTCAATCGTACAATTATATATGTCTTAAAACTCCACCATAATTCAGGCAGTGTTGGGAAACCGTAATAGTCCTCTTTCGGTTTCCATAAGGACTACCAACACACAGTTTCTGATCATTTCAGTTGCTGTTTCCTAAGTTGTCAAATAAATTTGATGTTATCCTACTTTAATTAATCTTACAAATTGTGTGCCTGACCTTCGGCCTGGTTGCCAACCCTTCTAGGTTAATTATTTAGGACATAACATCTCTTCAGAGGGGATAAAACCTAAGGTCTCATTGCTTAAAGGGATTAATGATGCTAGTTTTCCCACTGATAAAGATTCCTTGCGTGCTTTTTTAGGCCTAAGCGAATACTACGCTCGCTTTGTTCAAGGCTATGCAGTCATTGTGCAACCACTGAGGAATCTTTTAAAAAAGAATGCAAAATATATTTGGACAGAAGAGTGTCAAAGAGTGTTTGAATCTGTAAAAAAACGTATTGTGACGGCTCCGCAATCAAGCCATTTACGTATGGTGTAAAGTGTATTATTACAGTCGATGCCAGTGCTACAGGGCTAAAAGCTGTTCTTAGTCAGTTTGTTAATGGCAAGGAATCTACAATTGCATTTACCTCTCGCACGTTGAATTCTAGTGAGAAGAATTATAGCACAATAGAACGAGAAGCGTTGGCATGTGCTTGGGCTTCTGAGAAGTTCAGAATGTACATATGGGGGACTAAATATGAATTACATAAGGATCATAAACCCTTGATATACATGTTAGGGGACAGTTGTTCAAATAAGGCTTCATGTAGATTGATTCGTATTTTGTCAAAATTACAGGAATTTAATTTTGAAATTAAGTATATTCCCGGAGGAAAGAAAGTAAGAGCTGAGTGTTTGTCCAGGTTACCATCTGACTCTGATGATTTGAGTGAGTGTACTGGTAAAAATGTTGATGATGTGGAGTATGTTTTTACTGTTCATGATATTAATGAACAGTTCAAAATTTCTGAGTCGGAATGTTTGAATTGTTCCGGAAAAGATGATTGTTTAACTCAGGTGAAGAAGTTCTTGGTTAAGGGTTGGCCACATGATAGAAATATGTCCATGGAATTGAGAAATTTTGCTCAAGTAGCATCTGAGTTATCGGTAGTGAATGATATTGTTATGAGACAGGATTTGTTTATTCCACCTGCTAGTTTAAGGTCTAATATTGTTGCTTTAGCTAATGAAGGCCAATTATGGATTTCTGCCACTGTTAAGAAGATAAGACAAACATACTGGTGGCCAGGGATTGATGGTCAGGTAAAGAGACATGTGGACACTTGTTCTGAATGCTTATGCTCAGACAAGCATTGGAAAACTTCGAATAGTCCTCTAATACCAGTCAATTGGCCTAGTAATGCTTGAGAAAAGATTGGGTTAGATTTCACTGGTCCGGTAAATATAGTTGGGAGTGATAAGAGATTTTTGATTGTAGCTATAGATTACTTTTCTAAATGGATTTACTTTTCATTTGTTAGTGGTGCGGATTCGGCTTCGGCTGTTGCTTTCTTAAAGTTTTTGTTTCAAATAGAAGTAAGGGTTAAAGAAGTGGTCAAGGATAACGGTTCTCATTTTGTTTCTGGAATGTTTGAGGATTTTCTTTTTAAACAAGATGTTAAGCATATAAAAGTACCTTTGTATAGTCCTGCATCCAATGGTCTAGTGGAGAGAGCGAATAGGTTGATAAAAGAGGGAATTCGGACTGCAGTGGCAAATAATTTGAATGTATTTGAATTTTGGCAGTTCAAGATCTGGAATTACAATATAACGCCCCACAGTACCACTGATGTTGCTCCTTTTATTTTATTAAGGGGTAGGAAACCTATTTCATCAATCACTCCATCTTGGTTATTGGGAAAAGTTGGACAGTGTCATAATATTGATTTGAAGAAAGTGAGGGAACGTGTTAAGGAAAAACAAAACAGATAAAAGACAAATTATGACAGGAAAATGCATGTTAAGGAGGGTGTTCTTAGAGTTGGGGATTGGATATTGGTTAAAAAACCAAACAAAGTGAGTAAAGGTCAGTCTAAATTTTCTGAACCTGTAAAAGTTTTGAAAATTAACAAAATTGCAGTTTTGTTACAAAATAAAGGGTGGTGGAACAGTAATGTATTGGTAAAGGTATCTACTGAACAAGCTAATATTATTCTACAGAAAGTTAACTCAACTATTCCTTGCCAAAGACAGGATTGGTTTGATCTTGATATGTTAACTGAATCAAATCAAACAGAGCAACAGGAATGTCCGGATCTGAGAGATGTTGGACGTGTTTTTGATAGAGGTGATACACATTGTAGGAATGTGTCAGAAGGTTCAGGGTCTTTACCTGTTTGCTCCAGTGATATTGCTGGTGGAAGTGGAGAAAGTGTTACAAGATGTAGGACACGTTTAAGATCTGCTCCTATTCATTCCAGAGAGTATGTGTATTATTAATGCTTATTTTGTTTATTTATTTATTTTATGTTTTTTTTTCTTTATGAAGCTCTCTTTTTAAAAAAAAAAAAAGGGGTGAGGTGTGTAATATGTAGGTAAGATGTTATTTCACTTTAAGGAATGTTACAAGGAATATTAAGTATGTAGAATTCATAAATGTTCTAGAGTGTTGATGTGCTGGTTAGCTATTTGTATCATTCAAAGGTAAGACTTCATCAAGAAAGTACTGGTTGTGGGTCTTGATATGAATAAATCATAACTAGTACTTCAGAGTCTCTTCTTGGATTTCTTTAATGTAGTTACATTACTACAACTCTACAGCTGAAAAGGGAGTCAGCCCCGCTGATTCTGTAGGCACAATTTAGCGTAGGTATGGCTCTGTCTCCACTATGTTCAGGATTTTAGGCCTGGGCTAGGACCGAGTTCGTCACTGAGCGTCTGCTCCAGCCGCCGTCTTGGCCAAGCAGCGCAAAATTATGTAGTTCTATGCAGTTTAGTCGTGAAAAGTGGCCTACGATTATAATAATCTTCTCATGATCTCAAAACCCTTCATTATGAGGGACCAGCTATATAGGGGGTATTTTCCACACCCCAGAGGTACCGATGCTGGCTGTAAGTGGAGAGAATTCGGTCCATTACAAAGTTGAGCTCAGAGAGTTCACTAAGAAATGAGAAATAACAAGGTGGATTTGTCATTCTGGTCCGACTCTGTGATGTTCCTTGTCCCACACTAAGCACAGAGTCCATATATGTGAACAGCTTGTCTTTATTTCAATTCTAATAGGTAATTTGAGCCAAAGGGCGCCGAGCGTCTAACAACGACTGCTCCGGTCGCCAACTCCGTTTTCCCCTCGTTCGCGCCTTCACTCTGGCGCCTACTGCGCATGCGCGCACTTCGCGCTCCTGTCTATGGCGTGACGCGTCATCGCGTTCACGCTCATAGACTAGAGCGCATCCTACATATCTCCCCCTTTTTAACAATAAACAAAATTAACTATTCAACCTCCTCAATGTTGCACTAGGTGTCCCAATGTTCTCTGACTGGCAGCCAGGGTGCCAACTTATCATTCATGTCCACCCATTTCATAGTCTCTATATCTTGAGGGCACTGTAACTGCCCGGCCACTACGGGTGTGTCTTACCGGCATGCTCTCCTCCGCCTCTCTGTCTCCGCCTGGTCTCGCACCATCTCTCCACTCTCCACTCTGTGTTACTCCAGCCGGAGTGACATCTCTTACTGCGCACCCTGCGCCGGGATTGTCTGTCTCACTGTCCTCTCCTGTTTCCTCGGGCAACCCTTCATCAGCCTGCTCCGGTCGAGGCGTGCTCTCGTGGAAGTCCTTCTGTGCCTCTGTCTCTTCCAGCTTGGGCCATACAACAATCCTGTTTACTCTAGCCATGCGGTCTTGGGACCACACTCTGCCATCGCTGAGGAGGGCTGCTCTACCTCTTACCTCCTTGACTTGTAGGGGCTGACTATATTTGCTGTCGCCTTTCTTTTGAAGGGTAGGGAGTTTAACCCTAACCCACTCTCCTTCCTCCAGCTCTGTTCCTTTCACATTCCGACGTTTGTCATAATTCGCAGCATAGATCTTTTGGGCTTTTTCCAAGTTGTGTTGAACCACCGCAGGGGACCATTTACTAGTAATGGTCTTCTCCCTCCACACAACATTGTCTCGTGTGAACGGATGCCGTCCTCTTAACACTTGAAATGGACTGTACCCCACCGCCGTGGGGGTGATCCTGTAAGACCACAGCATGCTCATTACCTCGATCTCCCAATCCTTTCCCTGCATGATGGCCGCCTGTATGGAGCCCATCAGCACACGGTTGAACCGCTCCACCTGACCGTTGCATGCGGGATGATACACTGCCATGTGTTTGGATTCGATACCATTCCTCCTCATGAACCTAGTCCATTTGTCCGAGACAAACTGCGGGCCATTGTCACTAAGGATGGTTTTGGGGATGCCTTCCCTTAAGAAAACTGAAGTCAGGAATCTCAAAATCGTGTCAGTGTCCATGGATTCTTGAATGTCCACCTCAGGCCATTTTGAGTACTTGTCCATCACTACACACAAGTACTTGTTCACACCTTTGCTATCCAGGACCGGTCCCAGTATGTCGATTGCCACATTCTCCCAAGGTCCCTGTGGCGTGTCGAACTTCCCCATGGCCGGTCGGAGAGGCCTCAGCACTTTGTCAGCGCCCTGGCATTGGCCACACTCCCTCACTTGCCTTTCAATGTGGACATCCATGCCTGGCCACCAATACATCTGCTTGACGCGTGCCTTGGTCTTTACAATACCTAGGTGGCCCTCATGTAGCAGAGTTAGTAATCTGGGTATCAGTGAATCCGGCGGCACAACTCTTTCGCCCCGATAGATAAACACCCCAGAGTCACTCAGGGACAGTTCTTCCCTAATTTCATAGAACCTTCGTACTCCCTCAGTGAGCTTCCTTTTGTCAGGCCAGCCTGATGTTAAGTATCTCTTGATCTCCCCTTTTTCCATGTCCTCATCATAGGCGGCCATCCATTCTTGGGCACTTATCGAACTCTCATAGTCCTCCATGCTTGCCACCATCTCTTCCTTGTCCAGGGCTTCCTCTGGCGCCACTTCCATCGCCGCAGCCCTGCTGAGATAATCGGCTACCCTGTTCTGTGTACCCGGCAAGTATTCAACATCGTAGGTGTAATCGAGCAGCTTCAGAGTCATTTTGGCTATTCTCGGGGTCGCTGTCTCATGCCCCGAGGAAGTCAAGACCTTGATGAGGGGTTTATGGTCCGTTTGCAGTTTGAATCTCGTACCCCAAACGAACTGTCTGAATCTGCCTAAAGCCCAGGTGACTGCCAGCATCTCTTTTTCAATTACGCTGTATCGTTGCTCCGTCGGAGACAGCGCACGGGACGCAAAACAGATCGTCTCAGTGGCCCCATCATCCCTCACTTGAGCCAGGACCGCCCCTAAGCCCTTGTCACTGGCATCTGTGGTTACCACGGTCTGGCCCGATGGAACAAACCCTTGCAACGGAATAGCTTGACTAATGCAGGTTTTGATGGTGTCAAACTCCTCTTGCGCCTCTGCATCCCACTCAAACTTGGTCTTGTCTCTGATGAGTTGTCGCATTCTGTATGTCCGGGTGGCGAAGTGTCTCACGAACTTACTATAATACTCGGCCATTCCCAGGAACGACCTCACCTCCTCCTTGGAGCTGGGTGCCTTCGCCTCCTTTATGGCCGTCACATTTCGTTCTTTGGGTGAAATTCCGCTCGTGCTGATCTCATGCCCCAAGTATGTCACCGAATGGGTCCCTATCTTGCACTTACTCCATTCCGCCGTTAGCCCTTTGTTCTGCAACACTTCCAGCACGCTCCGCAACTTCCTGTCGTGATCACCTTGTGACGAGCCCATCACCAAGATGTCATCCTGAAAGTATTGTACTCCAGGAATGTCCTTGAACAAGCGGTGCATCAGCTTCTGAAAAACAGCCGCTGCTGATGCCAGGCCAAAGGGCATTCTCCGGAACTGGTAGCACCCAAATGGAGTAATGAAAGCGGTGTACTTCCTGCTCGACGGATGCAGCTCTATCTGGTAGTACGCAGACGTGAGATCTATAGTGGAAAAGTGAGTCACACCTTTAGTCTTGGCGAGCATCTCCTCAATTCTGGGAAGGGGAAACTTTTCCACGATGAGACTTTTGTTGAGCTCGCGGAGGTCAACGCAGAGCCGTACCTGCCCATTTGGCTTCTTGACCACGACCAAGGGGGATAGCCACTCTGCACTATCCACCGGCTCTATGACACCTTGCTCTTCTAGCCTCCGGAGTTCCTGTTGTACTGCTCCGCTGGTAGATATGGGAATGTTCCTGACTTTATGCACTACCGGTACTGCACCCTCCTTGAGGACCATTTTGTGAACGAACTTGTCCAGTTTTCCCACTGATCCGTCAAAAACTTTGGGGTATGCTGACTTCCAATCTTCCCCTCTCGTGAGGGGCCACTCGTCTGTTAAGAGAATCTGTTCTTTACCTCCCGGGTTGAGTATGATCCCCAGATCTCCTGCATCTCTCCACCCCAGCACTGAAGGTCCTCTCTCCGCTATGTACAGGGTGCACGTGGCTGACCTCCCTCTGAATTCGAATTCGAAGTCTCGGCACCCCACCAAGGGAATGGCATTTTCCGTGTACGAGATGGGTCTGATGTCCGGCGGCCATAGGTCTGGCCCCACCACAGGCACAAAGTCTTCCTCCCATATGGACCTTTGCACGATGGTCCAAGGAGATCCTGAGTCGACGGCCACGTGTACCTTGACTCCCCCTATCAACATGTCCGTGCGAGGCTTGTCTCTTCGCTTCCCCGTCACCTCAAGTACCTGGTCCTCGATGCACAACACCAAGTCGTCGTTATCCCAATCGTCCTCCTCGCCGACATCGGCTGCGGCCGCATCGACGCACTTGACCGTAGATTTCTTCCCTTTTTTGCGGCAGACTTTCTCAAAATGGCCGACCAGGCCGCAAAATGAGCATCTGGCGCGAAACGCGGGACATCGTTTATCCTGCGCCGAATGTGCCGTGCTGCCACATCTATAACATGCAAACTTGTTGTCTGTACTAGGGCGGCCTGCCTGCTTCCCTGACCATCTCAAGTCCTTCCTCTGATCTCCATACACTCCCTTGGATCTCCCAGGCTGGGGTGCATCTTCTATCTTGTTTACCATTTGCCTCGGTGCGTTCTCACGTTTTGCTGCCTCCGCACCGCGTCGTGACATCTCAGCCTTTTTGACCATCGCCACCACTTCTTTAAGGGACGTCTCACTCTGCGCCCACAGTTTGTCCTGGACCGACCTGCACGTGGTGTGCATAACGATTTGGTCTTTTATATATTCTTCCTGAAGCCCTCCATACTGGCACGTGATGGCCAAGCGTCGGAGCGCTGCCACGTAATCATCAATCGACTCACCAGCCTCCTGCTTCCGCTGCTGGAAATTATACCTGTCTATGGAGACACAAACTGCTGGGCGGTAGTGGCTGTCCAGGTCATCCAGGGCGTTTTTGAAGACATCTGTCTCATTCACTCCCCTCTCCTTGGGCACCAGATTCTTGAACACTCTCACCCCTTCCGGGCCCAGGTTGTGGAGCAATAGTCTCTTCTTCCTTTCCGAGGTGAATTCCCCTTCATTCTCATCTTCGAGTGCCTCAATATAGTTTTGAAAATAATCCTTCCAGTCCTCCCATTTTAACTGCGGTTCGCCCGGTCTAGGCAGGAATGGGACTGGGGCCATCAGAGCAGACGCTTGATTTGCCATTCTGGCTTCACCTCTGGGGTCTACCACCTGGGCACTGTGTTGACTGAGCCCACCGGATGCTCCCGCACTCCCTGCCGTGTTCCCTTGCCCTCTGGGGCTGCCAGGCGTGCTATCCCTTCTAGTCTGTGTGGGGTCGTCGGTTTGCGCCCCTTCCTCTGACTTGGGGTCAATGCCCTTGGCTGCCAGGGTGCTGGCTGTGCTCCCTTTTCCTAGCCCAGCACTGACCTGGTTGTTGAAGCTGGCTCAGGTGGATTCCCGTGGTTGTTTCAGCTGCTGCCACGCCCTCTGCTCGCTTATTCCTGGTTTGTCTGTTGCTGTTGTCCTACTGCTGTAAGTATGGGGCTGTCATGGAGGGTCTGCTCCTGACCACTGAAGTGCCTGGGGTTCGTGGTCCCAGCCTCGTCGCCAATGTGATGTTCCTTGTCCCACACTAAGCACAGAGTCCATATATGTGAACAGCTTGTCTTTATTTCAATTCTAATAGGTAATTTGAGCCAAAGGGCGCCGAGCGTCTAACAACGACTGCTCCGGTCGCCAACTCCGTTTTCCCCTCGTTCGCGCCTTCACTCTGGCGCCTACTGCGCATGCGCGCACTTCGCGCTCCTGTCTATGGCGTGACGCGTCATCGCGTTCACGCTCATAGACTAGAGCGCATCCTACAGACTCTCACAGTAATTCCTAGTACCTTCACTTGGAAATTTCGGATGAATGTAAAACGAGGTGGTCGGCATATAATTCCGATGGCGCCGGTAACTGTTTAAGAAGAGGCCACTCGTAATGAGTACCCATGTAGAAATGTCTCAAAGGTACCTTTGGTTAGGAGACTGGACGGGGCCTCTGACAGTGATATAACTGTATATAACGTTTTTGGGGCGACCATTGCATTGCTTTCTCCTGTTTTACCTGCCCTTTACTCTCTGAATCACACGCCAGTCACACGTGTGTGCACGCAGACTTCCCAGAAAAGGCGGCGCGCTCTTTCCTACTTTGGAAACATAGTGTCCCTGTCATGAAACTGCAGCTGGTGCTAGTCTGGATTTTCAAAGTTGCTGAGCAAATATTTAATAGAAGCAATGAAAGATGATGTTGAATAGACTCAGTGAGTCACTGCAGGCAGGTTTACTGCTTTAGCACAGATCATGCATTAATCAAAAATAAAGTCAAATAAATGAAAAATCTTTGTGTAAACCAATGAACCACCCACCCAATGCAATCAACACCTGTTCTTCTTACACGAAAGAATGTTGTAGGTTGAGATGCATTTTATGGGAAGATATAAAAAGAACAAATGCGACACTGTGCAAAAATAGCACCGCAAGGTTGTTGTCATGGTATTAAATTTCGCAGACCATCGCAAAATATTTACGAAAAGTACTGCGTGGTATTTGAATTATAAGTGGTTTTGGTATTAAACATGGTTATGTAAACTATTATAACACTTCTCCAATGAAAATATGTACATACGAAGAACTTTTAGCTCGTTTGTGTGGTTGATGCTTTTTCCAGATCAATGAAAGATTGATTTTTGGAAATCTGTGCTGAATGGTAAACCACCAACTTTTTAAAATCGGTAACCTGAGACCAAAATTACATGTGACGTTTTGTTTTTAATGGTTGCATCTAGCATGCTTTCTTACACTAATGGAAGGGACAGCGGTATGAAGAGCCAATAGCGCCACCTACCGAGCTCCAAATAAAATGAATTCTTATTTTCCACTAGAATTCTGTAAAGACGGCGGTTTTTTTTGCTGCCCATTGACAGCAAGCATGCCGAAGAATGGCAATAGCTTTGTATTTAGAGCAATTAAAACTAATACCTGGTTGTAAAGCTTCTTAGACTCAATGCCTTCAGCACATCTTGACCATTCAAACAGAGTCTGTCATAACATTCATATTTTTTTTTTTGTTCAGCTTCTGCGCATATTTTATATTGAGCAGTGTGTGATTTGGCGATTTTATGCTGATTGGTTTGTGATTGTAGCGATCATCAACCAGTAACCAAAGATCCAGATGTTGCATTTGAAATCGAGCACATTATAACTCAGAATAAAAGAGAAAGAAATGTAATGCATTAGTTAAAGTGGCAATTTCTGACCTTAATATTCAGCAATCTGGTGCCCAGATTTACTATTGCTTTGGGGTGTTGTTGCACCGTGATGCACTGGTATTTACATTCCATGTGCACGTTTTTTAGTGCAAAAAGTGGTTTGCGCTTCTTTGTGTTGCTTTGTGTCACTTTGTGCCAAGGGTCCATTACTGGGGAGTTACTTGGGTGATCAGCACAAACAGCATAGTTTAGGATGCCTGGTTCAATCTACCAAGATGAGCAAACACAATTTTAGGTTAAAAAAACACATCTTTTAAAACAGGTGTTAACAAGGTAAATGTATTTATTTCACAAAAAGGACCACACATTGCATGTATAGAGACGTGCACAGACCACATCCTATTCATGGGATCCTTGTGAGTTTGTATAGGCATAGGATTTTGCAGTGGAACTGTATGTTCCCAGTACATATCCAATAGGTAGGGTACACTCAACTCTGCATGATGGTGCAGTGCCGTGTGTCGCACAAGGGAGCCTTATTAGACACCGGTGCAGTGGCTGGCAGCAGTAGGAGGCCAATCTTAGGTGATATGGCTTTGCGCTGATTTTTCCACCTTGCACAATGCAACACAGTATATTTGGTTGCTGTGCTCTGTTGAATGAAAACAATTAATCTGACTCCAGTTATCACACTAAAAAGCTGATGCAAAACACAGAAAAAATGCAGTGCAAAGACGAGTGGTAACCGTGCTCTGCGAGGCCCAAGCTGCTCAATCCACCACCCAGTACTGTGAGTTAGACCTAGAGAACCAGAGTTGCTGGATGTCATGACTAGACACAAGGGGATAGTGTGGTGTCCTGCAGTAAGCCAGTACACTGGAAGCCTATACCTCCCCATACCATGATGATTCTCGGTGATACCAGCCTTCGAAATTCCTGAGAGACATGCAAGATTATGCCCAAGGCAGAATTTTGACATTTTGGCGGAAATTCGATGAGGCCATCCGTCAGTACAAAAAGATTGGGGCACTCAGGCAGCAAGAACTGGCCACATCCGAATCAGGATCAGAGAACTAGGGGGCATATTACCAACAACTAGCGATAATTATCGCTAAGTTGGCTTAGCGGGAATATTGCTATCGCCGCCCTTCACCTGTTTTTATCGCTGAGATACCTTGCTATTAGCAAGGTTTATCTCAGGAGCGATAAAAAACAGGCAAAATGCGTGAATATCGCTGTCAATACAGCGATATTCAGGCATTACCGTGACAATGCTCATAGCCATGGTATCCACCTCTCATTGGATAACATGGCTAAGAACTGGTCAGGGCAGGCGTTAGTTTTGGAGATACTCGCGCTTAGCGCAAATATTTCCAAAACTACACCTGTGTTGATCATAGGCGATAGCGATTGATATTTTGGCACGCCCACTTTGCATGTCATTAGCGATAATTATCGCTGACATGCAAAGTGGGCCTCTAAATGCCCGCTATCGCCTACAAGCTGTCGCTAACTGGTGTTAGAGACAGCTTGGTAAGAGGCCGATAAAATTATCGCCGCATTAGCGGGAAAAAGTCCCGCTAAAGCGGCGATAATGGCCCTTGGTAATATGCCCCTATATTCATCCGACCTGGAGGACCACCACAGTGCAGAAAGACAGGACATGCTCTCTTTGATGGCTCTGGATGAGTATCCTTTTTTTACAGAGGAATCAAATAACCCAAGGAAGAACACCACGAGGAAGAGGAGGAAACAGAGGAAGAGGAAAACATCAAGAAGACTCAACAGAGAAAGAACCATTGCCACATGGGTGAACAACGAGGCAATCCAAGAAGAAGTAATGGGTGAGAAGGCCCGAACTATCATTAACCTCTTCCCTCACATCTTGATTAACAACGAGCAATCTGTCTTAGGACTGGATTTATCATTTTGTCCCACAGCGGGGGGAAATAAAGGGTCTGACGACACTTGTGCAATTGGGAGGGTTTGCTACTGAATGGGGTAATGAGAGAGCAATGTTGAAGTCTTTGGACTTAGAACTAGACAGCAACATCACCAACCCTTTCAAACCCAAATCTACCGGAAAAACCAACACCCCACACAACATGATTGACACCTTTCATGATGTTGTGATCAGGGATCTGATCAAAATCTGGTAAAAGACGAGGAATACTTTTGCATCCAATATGAACAACAGTCAGTGGGAAACACTTAAAAAACTACAAGAAGATCAGAACATCATCCCCAAGCCCTCGGATAAGGGAAGGAATGTGGGCCTCTGGGATGTGAATAAATATAATCAGGAGGCCTTTAGATAACTAGATGTTAGTGGGGATTATGAGAGGACTACCTTTCAGAGTTACAAACAAAGTATCGAGATATATCTAACCTTGCTCCCTTGATGGAGGGATGTTGGACTACTGTCCATGGAGGAATTTATTTTCCTCAGTGTCAAACATCTGGAAGTTCACTGCTTTTATATGTTACCCAAAGTCCACAAGACAAAGAAAATCCTCCGGGCAGACATGTCGTATCAGCCTCCGATAGTCTGTTGGAACACACTTCCATGTATTTGGATTTTGTTCTATTTCCCTATGTTCTGGCTCTCCCCTCTTACTGCAGGGACAGCACTGATTCCATCACCAAAGTGCAAAACATACCTTTGCAATCAAACTTCTTACTGGTCACTATGGATGCCACATCATTGTACATGTGCATTGACCACACACTAGGGATTGAAGCATGTCAATATTTTTTCAGGGATAAGCCCATCTCCAAGTTTGATCACTATACAATGGTACTAACTATACTGGACTTTTGTCTCAATAACAACTTTTTCATTTTCAGGGACCTGTGGATTAGGCAATTGGTCGGATTTGCATTGGGCGGCTGCTTCGCGCCAAGCTATGCCTGTATCTTCATGGGATGGTGGGAGGAAAATTGTGTGTGGACAGATGCATATGGGAATTGGAAAAAGAACAATTGATGGACAGAATGCAGAACAATGTCATACATTCACCCCAGTACAGAGATCTGGGCCTAAATCTTTGCTCACCATGCGATTCCAGTTTGGACCCAGTCCTATGCAAATCAGTCTTGACCCTGCTCCCAATGGGAACAGTCCAGCCCGAACTGCCAGGCCAGGTCCTCCCTGGACTGGAAACAATCATCCTAGGACCGGTTTCGGGGTTTTACCCCTCTTAAGCCAGGGTAGCTTGATTCCAGTGGCATGGAGAGCACGGACTCACGTCTGAGCATACCCGTCCCACTCGGGGTGACAAATGCAAAAAGAACTATTGATGGACAGAATGCAGAACAATATCATACATTCCCCCCAGTACAGCCATCTGGGCCTAAATCCATTGTTTTTTTGCTCACCATGCCATTCCAGTTTGGACCCAGCCATGTGCAAATCAGTCTTGACCCTGTGCCCAATGGGAATGGTCCAGCCCGAACTACCAGGCAAGGTCCTCCCTGGACTGGAAACAAGCATCCTAGGACCGGTTTCGGGGTTTCACCCCTCTTCAGCCAGGATAGCTTGATTTTAAGTGGCATGGAGAGCACGGAACTCATGTCTGAGCATATCCGTTCCACTGAGATCTGTGACTGGGGGTGAATGTTTTGCGAATGTGCAACATTCCGTTCATAATCTTGTGTGTTTTGCTGTTCACCCTATGTGGGAAGGGTATGCCCAGACGTGGGTCCTGTGTACACTACGCCACTGGAGTTAAGCTATCCTGGCTGATAGCCAGAAACCGGTCCTAGGATGCTTGATTCTGGTCCAGGGAAGACATGGCTCGGCAGTTCAGGCTGGACTGTTCCCATGAGGCACAGAGTAAAGACTGATGTGCATATGTCCGTGTCTGATCTGGAGTGACGTGGTGAGCAAAATAACGATGGATTAAACCCAGATCTGTGACTGGGAGTGAATTTTTTGCCAATGTACAACATACTGGCCATCATCTTGTGTGTTTTGCTGTTTGCCCTATGTGGGAAGGATATTCCCAGACGTGGGTCCCGTGCTCACTACGCCACTGGAGTCAAGCTATCCTGGCTGATGACAGTGGATTGCCAGAAACCGGTCCTAGGATGCTTGATTCCGGTCTAGGGAATACATTGCTTGGCAGTTCGGGCTGGACTGTTCCCAAGAGGCACAGGGTCAAGACTGATTTGCATATGGCCGTGTCTGAACTGGGGTGGGGTGGTGAGCAAAATAACGATGGATTAAACCCAGATCTGTGACTGGGGGTGAATGTTTTGCCAATGTGCAAAATCCCGTCCATCATCTTATGTGTTTTGCTGTTCGCCCTATGTGGGAAGGGTATGCCCAGACGTGGGTCCTGTGTACACTACGCCACTGGAGTTAAGCTATCCTGGATGATGACGGCTGATAGCCAGAAACCGGTCCTAGGATGCTTGATTCCGGTCCAGGGAAGACATGGCTCAGCAGTTCAGGCTGGACTGTTCCCATGAGGCACAGGGTCAAGACTGATTTGCATATGTCCGTGTCTGATCTGGGGTGACGTGGTGAGGAAAATAACGATGTATTAAACCCAGATCTGTGACTGGGAGTGAATGTTTTGACAATGTACAACATTCTGTCCATCATCTTGTGTGTTTTGCTGTTTGTCCTATGTGGGAAGGGTATGTGTTTATTATGAGAATTGGACCAAAGACATAACATTATGGACAAGATACATTGATAATTTATTCATCGTCTGGGAGGGTCCCAAATGCATCTTAGAAGAATTTTTGTCACACATAGGGAACAACGAATTGAACCTAGCCTCACACATAAGATGCATCCCACTTGCATGGATTTTTTAGACATGGCAGTTATTTATTTTATTTTATTTATTTATAAAGTTTTATATAGCGCGACCAAGATCCAAAGGGATATCAGAGAGCTTCAGAATAAAGATGATCAGGGATTTATAGGCGTCAAATACAAATCAACGAGACAGTTACAAGGGGTGCCAAGTTACAGCTGATATGGGATGTACAGGCGTCAAATACAAATCAACAAGAAAGTTACAAGGGTGCATAAAAGCAACACAGTGAGTAAAAATAGCGGATCTGGGAGGGAAAGAAAAGATTAAATATAAAAAATATATATAATAAATCAGTACAAGACATGAAGGTATACACCCAATATCATAAAGCAGAAGATCCAAACCAATTAAGGTAAGAACTTGCTCATAAGGAATCTTTTTACTTCCTGTTTGAAAGCAACCGTGGAGGTGAGTCTGCGAACTTCAGGAGGGAGAGAGTTCCAGATCCTCGTGGCAGAGCCAGAGGAAGCTCTTTGATAAGTTTTCTTTTTACGAAATATCTGTGGTTTCAGGAGGAAGGAGTTAGCACTTCTTGAGGGTCTACCACATTCAGAGAATTCGAGTTTTTAGACAAGATATTTGGGGGTTTGGAAATTGAGAGCTTTGTGGGACAGGCAGGCACTCTTTAGCTTTATTCTTGCATCAAAAGGCAGCCAATTTAGAGATTTTAAGACTGGGGAAATGTGCGCATTTCTTTTTGTGCCCATGGTCAGTCTGGCCGCAGCATTCAATGTAGCCCTAAGTGGGGCCAAGGCATATTTAGGGAGGCCACAGAGCGTAGCACTGCCATAGCCTAGCCTCGGCAAAACCAGTACTTGGACCACCTGCTTGAACTCAGCGTTTGGAAGGAAGGGTTTGAGATTTCTCAGTAATCTCATCTGGTGATTTGCTCCCTTGCACACCTTGCTAATATGATTCTTCATATTTAAATGTTTGTCCAGGGTGATTCCGAGAGATTTGGCAGAGTCAATAATGAGGGGGGAGCAGTTGAAGGCAGTGAGTGAGATGGTTCATCCAGAGGTCAGGCTTGGGAGTACGATGCGGAGAAGATATGAGCAGAACTTTGCTTTTGGAGGTGTTGAGTAGGAGGTGGTTCTCGGTTAGCCAGTTTTGGGTATTCATGAAGGTAGTGTTGAGTGTTAGTAAAGACAGAAATAGACAGTGGAACCCTGTGGAACACAGCACCTGACCCGCTATCCCTATGTAATATATTTACACTGGGAATATCCAGAAATCTGTGTGCACACTGTTAATGCACCCACTGTCACATTGCAATTCCAAGAACAGGAATATCACAATTTTTAACTAAAGCAAAGGTGCACCGCCCAAACATAAACAAGGAATAAATCAGATCAATGCTCATAAAATATGTTCTTTAAAGTTCTTCTTTTATTCACAGAGGATTAAAAGCGATCAGGAATAACTAAACAGCCGACGCGTTCCGTCCATACACATGGACTTCTTCAGGACATAGTTTATTAACATATGGGGATTGATGTCATTCTGTACGTAACATCTCAATGCAGCAGGGGATATCGCAAATCCCGTCCACTTCACTATTTTAATAAGCGAGCAGAGTTCTCTTCACATGGGTTATGCAGTCGATTGTGGGTCAAGTCATGTTGCGCTGAAACCCTGGACCAACCAAGATATGGTGGGCCAAATATTAAAGGCAGAATGCCATATAAAACCTCGATATATAGGCAGTTGTGGTCGCAACGTCTCCTGTCAAATTGCATCAGGATGAACTGCTGCATTGAGATGTTTCATACAGAATAGTGTTGAGTGTTATGAGATTTTCCGGGGAGGAGATTTTCAGGTAGAGTTGTGTGTTATCCGCATACATATGGAAGAAAATGTTGACTAAGTTTAGTGCATTAGCCAGTGGTTCCAAGAATAAGTTGAATAGTATAGGGGAGAAGGCGGACCCTTGTGGAACCCCGTGGGTACTGTTGTGGGATAGGATAGGGAGTGGTTCACCTTTATTCTTTGTGATCTGTGGTGGAGGAAGGATGAGAACCATTGCAATACCAGACCAGAGAGGCCCATCCTGTGCTCCAAAATAGATCAATCAATCAATCAATCAATCCATATATAAAGCGCACTATTTACTCGTGAGGGTCTCAAGGCGCTGAGGGGGTGGTGCTGCTGCTCGAAGAGCCAGGTCTTGAGGAGTCTTCTGAAGGTGAGTAGGTCTTGGGTCTGCCGTAGGTGGGTTGGGAGGGTGTTCCAGGTCTTGAGGACGAGGAAGGAGAAGGATCTACTGCCGGCGGTCGTTCGTTGGATGCGGGGGACGGTGGCAAGGGCGAGGCTGGCAGATCGGAGCTGGTGGGTGGGGGTGTAGAAGCTGAGTCGGCCATTGAGGTAGACTGGTCCGGTGTTGTGGAGGGCTTTGTGTGCGTGGGTGAGTAGCTTGAAGGTGATCCTCTGTTTGATGGGGAGCCAGTGCAGGTCTCTCAGGTGATGGGTGATGTGGCTGCGGCGAGGGACATTGTGGATGAGTTGGGCGGAGGCATTTTGAATGGGTTGCAGTCGTCGCAGGTGTTTGGTCAAGATGCCGGCAAAGCGCGCGTTGCCGTATATCCAACCTGCTGCTGGATGATTCCCAGGTTGCGTGCATGGTCGGTGGGTGTCGGTGCTGTTCCTAGCAAGGTTGGCCACCAGGAGTCGTCCCAGGCTGAGGAGGTGGGTCCGAGGATGAGGACCTCCGTCTTGTCCGAGTTCAGATTCAGTCGGCTGCTCCTCATCCATTCGGCGACGGCCTTCATTCCTTCATGGGGGTTAGTTTTGGCGGTGTGCGGGTCCTTGGTGAGGGAGAGGATCAGTTGGGTGTCGTCGGCGTAGGAGATGATGTTGAGATCATGTTGGCGGGTGACATGAGCGTGGGAGGCCATGTAGACGTAGAAAAGCGTCGGGCTGAGGGATGATCCCTGGGTACGCCGCAGATGATTTTGGTGGCTTCGGAGCAGAAGGGTGGGAGGCAGACACTCTGTGTTCTCCTGGAGAGGAAGGATGTGGTCCAGTCAAGAGCTTTCTGTTGGATTCCGGCGTCTCAGAGGCGTGTCTTTAGTGTGTGGTGGCAGACCGAGACGAAGGCGGCTGACAGGTCTAGGAGGATGAGGGCTGATGTCTCACCGTTGTCTAGTTGCATCCTGATGTCGTCTGTGGCGGCGATGAGGGCTGTCTCTGTGCTGTGGTTTCTTCGGAATCCGGACTGGGATTGGTCTAGGATATTGTTGTCTTCAAGGAATCAGGTCAGTTGTGTGTTGACGACTTTCTCAATGACCTTCGCCGGGAACGGGAGCAGGGAGATGGGTCAGAAGTTCTTGAGGTCCTTGGGGTCCGCTTTGGGTTTCTTGAGGAGGGCGTTGATCTTGGCGTGTTTCCAGCTTTCCAGGAATGTGGCTGTCTCGAGGGAGGTGTTGATTACTTTTCGGAGTTGGAGTGCGATGGTTGTGGCTGCTTTGTTGAATATGTGGTGTGGGCAGGGGTCTGATGGTGATCCTGAGTGGATGGAGTTCATGATCTTGCGCATTTCATCATCATTGACATTGGTCCAGGGGTCAGGTGGTTGATGCGGGTGGTGTTCACCGGGTGGGTGGGGTCTGGCGTAGTCGGGGTATTGAAGCTGACATGGATGTCAGCAATCTTGCGGTGGAAGAAGGTGGCCAGTGCGTTGCATCGTTCTTGTGAGGGCGGGATGTCGTTGGTGATGGTGCTGGGGTTGGAGAGTTCCTTGACAATGCTGAAGAGTTCTTTACTATCGTGTGCGTTGTTGTCCAGGCGAGCTTTGAAGGACGACTTCTTGGCTGATCTGATGAGGTGGTGATGTCTGCGGGTGGCGTCTTTGTGGGCTGCATAGCTCTCCGATGTTCCTTCGTGGAGCCATTTCTTCTCCAGTTTCCAGCATGTTCGTTTGGATGTCTGGAGTTCTTTGGTGAACCAGGGAGCTTTCTTACTGGAGCGGCTGTTGGAAGGTTTCTTGATCGGGGCGAGGGTGTTGGTGCAGTCGTTGATCCATTGTCTGAAGTTGCGGGCAGCGGAGTCTGGGTCGGCGGGGTCTGTGGGTGGGTATTGGGCGAGGTTGTTGGCAAGCTGGTCTTCTGTAACTTTGCTCCAGCAGCGGCAGGGCAGCTGTTGGGTGTGGTGGTGCGTGGTGGGCTTCTTGTAGATGAAGTGGATGCAGTGGAGATCTGTCCAGTGGAGTTCGGTGGTGTGGTCGAAGGAGACGTGGGTGCTCGTGGAAAAGATGGGGTCAAGCGTGTGGCCGGCGGTGTGGGTGGGTGCGGTCACCAGTTGTCTGAGGCCGAGGTTGGCAAGGTTGTTGATCAGGGTGGCGGAGTTGGTGTTGTTGTTGTTCTCGAGGTGGAAGTTCAGGTCCCCGAGGAGGATGTATTCCGTGGGGGCAAGGGCGTGGGTGCTGATGAGGTCGGCGATGAAGTTGCTGAATTGTGGGCGAGGTCCGGGGGTCTGTAGATGAGGGTTCCTCTGAGGGTGGTGTTGGGGTCGGTGTGGATCCAGAAGTGCAAGTGTTCGGCGGTGCTGAGGGTGTCCTCTGCGTGAGTGGAGACCTTGATGGAGGACTTGTGAGCAATGGCTATTTCTCCTCCTATTCCGTTGGTGCAGTCTCTGCGGGAGATTTTGTATCAGTTCGGGATGGCTATGGCGGTGTCTGGTGCCGCGGAGTCATTCCACCAGGTCTCGGTCAGGAAGGCGACGTCTGGGGTGCAGGTGTCTAGCAGGTCCCAGGGCTCGACAGCGTGTTTGCGTGCAGAGCGGGTGTTGAGGAGTATGCAGCGGAGGTGATTGGGTCCAGTTGGTGGTTTGGCGGCTGTGTCGTAGGTGAATCTACAACTTCGGCAGGAGAAGGGTCCATGGGAGCGTTTCGGGGTAGCCTGGAAGCAGGTAGGGTGTCAGCCAGCATTGAGTGCGAGGAGAGTGCTGGCTTCCTACAGGTGGTTGCGGGTTCCAGGGGTTCTGGCACTGGGCGCCATCCAGGCGCGGACTGGCACAGACGGGCTTGCCTCTGGCGCACATTCGGCACACCAGCGGCACGCCCGCTGCGCGTGGCCACGCAGCGGTCGCCATTTGAGGCGGGGAGGGAGGGAGGAGTAGCTGGGAGGCGGGAGTGGGGTGGTGAGGGGGCGGGGCCGCAGGGGAGCAGCGGCGGGAATCGGACAGGGTACAGAAGAAAAAAGGGGGGACAGGGGGTGACGAGCAGGGTGCAGGGGAAAAAGGGAGCCCAGGTACAAAGTAACAGGAAAACACAAGGGCACAACAAAGGAACAGTGGCAGCAATAAACTTAAACAAACCAGACAGCACGTTCAGGGCACAGCAGGATTGAACTCATGCTCGCGGCAGCATGGGGGAAGGAGCAGGCACACAGGTGGACCTGTGCGGCAGGAGGGGAGTGACCTGGCCTGTAGATAAGAGGTTGTCGTAATTTACAGTGTCCAATGCAGAGGAAAGGTCAAGGAGGATGAGGAGGCTATATTTATTGTGGTCGAGCATTTTTAAAATGTCATTGATAACGTGAATGAGAGCCGATTCCATGCTAGGGCGGAAGTTGTTAAGGTCAGCACTATCAGCATTAGTTTTTTTTAGAATAGGTGAGACCTGAGCTGCTTTTAGGCAATCAGGGATCGTGCCTTGAGACAGCGAGGCATTGATAATGTTTGTCCAAAGAGGAGTGACAAGTTTCTTGATTTCGTTGAAGACGAAGGGTGGTAACGGATCGCTAAAAGGATTGGATGGGTTGATACTTTGAAGAATCTTGTTAATGTCTCTTTCGCTGAAAGGAGTAAATGTGCCCCCATTAGGCATTGTTCTTGGTGCTTAGACTAGCTGGTTCAAGCTGTTCAGAGCGGGACGGAGGGTGCGCAAATTAATAGGGATGGCAAAGAAGCTTTCCTAGAATCCAGTTCGATATTGATGAGTCTTGCTTTCCCTGTAAAGAAAGCAGCCAGAGCGTCACATGAGGGTGGGCTGAGACCTGGGTCAGAGCAAATGGGTGCATCAATCGATTGTTGTTTAACAATTTCAAAATGTTTCTTGGGACAATTAGCGGCTTGGTTAAATTGGCATCTGAAGTAGTCGGCTTTGGCGCTTTTGATTTGTTTGTTATAGGAGCTCCTTAATGATCTAAGGACTTTTAGCTGATCCAAGGATCGTTTGGACCTCCAAGATCATTCACTTGCTGTTAGGTTGCGTCTTTGAGAATTTAGGTTGTCGTTGAACAATGGTTTGGAGATTTTTGTTGAGGCATTTTTTTTTGGAGTGGTTCCCTGGAATCCATGATACATGAGATCGTAGAATTGTAAACGTCTGTGAGTACATGCACCTCAGACAAGTCAGCTTGGGAGGAAAGGGCAGATTTACATTGGGATGCTAGTTCAGCTGTATTGATATATCTAAGGTGCCTTTTCCATATCTTCAACTTCTTCGGTTGAGCCTTCCTCAGGGACACCTCCCGGTTAATATAAAAGAGGATGATGTGATGGTTGGACCAGTCACAAGGGGAGATGTTGTCCAATGAGATGGTATTTCTTTTGGAGATGATGAGATCCAGGATTTCTCCTTTATTATGCTTTGGCCGGTCACAGTATTGAATCAGCTTGTGATCATCTAGGAAATATGTAAGGCAAGGGACAGCTTTATGGTTAGTAAAGGGCAGCTTAAGACCAGATTGTTGCGCAAAGAGACAGCAGGCAACAGTACCTTACATGCTGCTAGCCACCATCCCCATAATCTAAAGTGGAGCACACCTTATGGCTAGTTACTGCCGGCTAAATGCAACTGCAGTACTACAGCGAGTTTTGAGAAGGAACAGAAAAGGATGCTGTGTCATTTTAGAGCAAGGGGTTACCCGACCAAAGTTTTTAAAACAGCGGTTGAGAAAGTCTCCAGGGTGGCAAGGGATACATTACTTACCAGTAAAAAGAAGAATACGGATGAGAGCCAGGCACCGGTAAGACTGATTACCACTTTTAACAACAGCAGCCAAGATGGTAGGGGAGTGTTATCACGCCACTGGTATTTGGTTAATAGTGAATCCACGATAGGTAAATTAGTCATAAAATATCCACAGATTAAATACCATAAGCCCAAATCACTACGTGATATTTTGTTACACAGCAACACTGGGGCAGACAACAGGAGAGAGGGTAGGTTTCATAAACAGAAAGGTTTCTATAAATGTGGCAGGTGGAAGGCATGTAGAAAGAGCAGCAACATCAGAGCATTCACTATTGCCACAGGCAAGCAGAGATGTATTAACAACTCTATGACTTGCACAAGTGACTTTTGCATTTATGTCCTGGGTTGCCCATGTGGGCAGTATAATTGGCCTGGTCAAGAAACGCACCTTGGAACACTACAGGGCTATCAAGAATGTTGATCAGACATATCCTGTAGCGAGACATTGGGCCAGTCAACATCATTAAAATGCTGACCTTGTTTTCTTTACAATTGACAGGATTGAGAAAACAGTCAGAGGTGGCAACAGGGAGAGCCGTTTGCGGCAAAAGGTGTCAGAATATATTATTCTACTCGGCAGCATGTATCCTGGAGGTCTGAATGAGAGTGAGGAGCTCCACATACACATCGGCTTGTGTGGTACTTTACTGAAGTCTTTCTCACTCCCCTCTCTTCCTCCCATTCAGATATTAAATCTTAATGCTACCTTTGACCCCTATACATGATATAGGCTTTCATATGTTTTTTTCCTCTTCTTTTCTTCTCTCTTCTCTTCTCCTGTTCATTCTTACACTTTTTTCTCTTTCTGAATGCACTGTTTAACCCATTATCGATAACACTGGCATGTCCATTACTAATTGATGCATCTCTGTTATTGGTTACAATGTTTTAAATTCCCCCTGTTCCCCGGATTGTCTGTTACTATGATGAATTGCATTCTTTCATTATATAACCTTTTATTTCACCTTCATTGACTGCTCAGCCTGAGCACGTTATCTCGTATTGTATTTTGTCATTCTGCATATGAGAAATTATACATGAGACTGGCAGATATATATGTATTTACAAAGTTGTTTATTCATTGCATGCAAAACTATGAAGATGCAAATTAGCACATTAGGCAACTTTGCAGAAATTTGATTTGGGTTGGCTTTGATACATTGGCTTTGTTCTTCCAAATTGTCACAGGACTGCAATTGTACTGGGTCATTGTACATTGAACGTTAGTAGCCATTTGGCTTATACTCCTAACACTGCTTGATTACTCTATTTGAGCATTAGCAATGTAACTTGCATTACAGGGTTGCGCAATTTGCTGTGAGCCACTTGACAAGCAATGTCACTTAAATTGCATGAATAGCATCCACAGTAATGTGTCAGCGAAATGCTAAATTATTTACAATTTACCTTAAATGAAATCTTTGATTGTTTAATAATGCTTTAAAATTATGTCCAAAATTCTTTGCATTAATTTGTACAAATCGCAACTTTCATTGTAACTCAGTCTATTTTTGTATTTTTTTCTTTGCATCAGATGACTTGGTGTTAGGGTTTTCTCACTGTTTTATAACCGTTGAAGTTATTTCTAAGGTTGGTTGGGCACTATTGGTAACTGGCAGTGATGAAGATCTTTTCAGGTTGAAATGCGTTGCCAAATAAAACTTTATTGACTGCGGATAGTACGTGAGCTTCTGCGCTTCTTGGAAACTTGTGAGGCGTGCCTTTGTTCATATATATATATATATATATATATATATTACCTACTGGCGGTCGCCAGTAGGTAGTTATAGTTAGGATCGTTTTCCATAGGAAATCCGCAACATTCTATTGGGAATAACTTTGGCGCCGAATGAGGGATCCGCCTGTAATTTTCCTTAACTTTGCCTCGCCGCGCTCCGCTCCTTCCCTGAAAGTTTTGGGGGATCCGTCAAGCGGGGGCCGAGATAAAAGGGGGCTCCCAAAACGTGTTTTCCCCATGTTAATTTCCATAGGGCGGTTGGACTCACTTTTAGCCCGAACGGCTGAATGGATTTCCACCAAACTTGGCAAAATTGTAGGGACTGGTACCCCGATGTGCCTTTTCTATGTCTCAAGATATATGCTCCAGTGGTTTTTACGAAAATTAACTTTGAAAAAATATATATTGGGCTACATTGGGCTATATATATGTTAGAGCCCAAATGTAGCCCAATGTAGCCCAATGTAGCCCAATGTAGCCCAAAGATGGCCACCAGAGACAAAAAAAAACAACAATATCAGCCAGATGTAGCCCAACTATAGCCCAATGACAGAATGTCCCAGAGTGTTCTAAAGAACAACTAGAGCGCTAACAGTCTTACTTATGACAAAAGTATGGCACACCTGAAGTCATCATGATTGGAATAAAGTGTTAACACTTAAAACATTTAATTTGCAAAGGAACAAAATGAGGGGTTTCATTTTGCCATAGAAATTTTACATATATATATATATATATATATATATTCACTGAAAAAACCATAGGTTATAGACCATATATAGTTAGGAATTAGCATTTACAAAACCTTGAAAATTCACTGAAAAAACCATAGGTTATAGACCATATATAGTTAGGAATTAGCATTTAAAAAACCTTATTTTACTCACACAAAACCATTGAAATTCCATATATAGTTAGTTGCACTAACTATATATTGCGCACCCGCAATCCACTGCTGATCATGTCACATATTACATCATTCATGACATGGTCAGTGACATCACTGATGACATCACTGATGACATCTCAAATGACATCACTGATGACATCACTGATGACAACATCCAGTGACTATGTTTCTGTAAAGTTAAAATATGTCTTACATATTGAAGAATGAGTGGATGTATAAGTGTCTGGACGAAGGATTTAGTAGGTGCATGACTGAATGTATGAGTGAGTGATTAAATGTGTCTCACTGAGTGCATGGGTTAGTGACTAAACTGTCTTAATTTGTGCATCATTATGTCTGTTGTTCTGTAAACTGCTGCATGTGTTGATCAGTAGCTATATGAGTAACTATATGGGTTATTGATTGATTGCCCAAGTATTTGCATGGGAGACTGAGTGTGTGTGTGGCTGGATGGGAGGTGTGTGACTCTGTACAGATCAATGTGTACTTGTATCAATGATTGTATAAGAGAGTAAGTATGTGTTAGTATATGGTTGAAAACGTAAGGTGCTCTATGTTTAACTGTATAGAGTAGAAAATGGAAGTGTGATTGATTCTTTACAGGACTGACTAGGTGTGTGAGTAACTCCATGGATGAGTGGCAGAGTGTGAGTGTCTGTATAGGTGTATGAGTGCATATGATTGTGTTGTAAACATGAGTGATTGTATGTATGAATGATTGTATGGGTGAATGAGTGAATGTGTGTGTAGACGTAGGAATCAGTGAGTACGTATGTAGTAACTAGTATTGGTGTGTCAATGGTTTCAAAAATTATACTCTGTTTTTAACACTGGGTGAAACAGAGGTTATATTAAAATGTGAAGAGATGCATTGTATTGTCACATGAATAATATCATCAGTGATGTGGTCATTGATGTCAAATGAGATGTCATCAGTGATGTCATCAGTGATGTCATTTGAGATGTCATCAGTGATGTCATCAGTGATGTCACTGACCATGTCATGAATGATGTAATATGTGACATGATCAGCAGTGGATTGCGGGTGCGCAATATATAGTTAGTGCAACTAACTATATATGGAATTTCAATGGTTTTGTGTGAGTAAAATAAGGTTTTTTAAATGCTAATTCCTAACTATATATGGTCTATAACCTATGGTTTTTTCAGTGAATTTTCAAGGTTTTGTAAATGCTAATTCCTAACTATATATGGTCTATAACCTATGGTTTTTTCAGTGAATTTCAATGGTTTTTTAATAGCAAATATCATAAGCTGTCGAATGTCAAGTACGTGGTAAGTGAAAACATTTTCGTGTTTATGCACACTGATCTGCTTTGAATGGTGCCCCCCCCCTCATTTCTATTAGGAGTACTCTCTCTTTGCAGATAGTGAAAGGTAGTTAACGCAGGCCTTTGCCCCCGTTGTAATCCGTCGTGCCTGCTTCTCTCTCCATTTGATTGATTGTTATCCAAGTATTTACTGTTTTAGAATTAGTTCTCTTTGGTTCATTCTCTATTTACAAACAAACACAGAGTCGCAATACTCTGTTTAGTCTTTGCAGATAACGAAAAATCGTGTAAAAAAAAGAAAAGGAATCGAGCAAAATCAGTAGGCCACTAATGGGATCTCTTTTTGACCTCGCTAAAATAGAAACATTAGGAACAACCCCTCATGACAAATACAAAACTAGTGAGATGAACTGAACTCCACACAATGATGGCTGCAAAACAGCTCGGCTCCGCCACCCACCCCGCCCAAAATAACGATAAAGAGCGGCTGCCATGATTGGTTGCGGAATGGCCACGACGGAGCTACGAAATGATGCTGCTCTCATGCTAACCCCAGCTTCAGTCTGAAACATCCAGAAACACTGTAGACTACCAATTCGATCAGTTCCGGTAGCGCCCCAATGTAACCCGGTAGAGAAGAACTAGCCCTCCCCTCTTTGACTGATGGTTCTTGTTGCCTGTCCCTTCTGTTGTCATTTAACAGAACTATTTAGCCTGCTGAAAGGGGTTGTGTTCCGACCGCTGGTTGGTGGAGACATTTTGACTATATTCTGGACCTGCGTTGTCGCGTAATGCGTCATATGACGCGCCGCGTTAGCGCATCCGGAAGTCATCCGGGGCGCGCAGCGCGTAACGTAAGCATAACAAGTCATGTGACTTGTTAATAAAACTTTTCATTGGTTCATTTTACTTTTCTTATTGTAATGATGAAAGGCTTGGTCATATGACCTAAAAATTACGCTTTTCATTACTTCCGAACATTATTTTTTCTTAAATATATGTTATAATGTTCCAGACTAATGTACTTTCCCGGAAATTTTACAACTGTCCTGCAAGTAAAATATATTCTTTTTTCGAGAAAAAGAGCGTTTCTTCGTCCCATGATGGAGCCGTTGAGCAAAAGAGGGTCGACCTGCTGTCTTAGTCGCCGATACGCCTGAATATGAGATTCTTATCGATCACTTTATGTTGCAGGAATAGAAAACACAACAGCCCTTGACCATTTATCTTTACTGCGTTCCTTCGTATTATACCTTTTACCCTTCATGTAATTGGTCTGCTTTATTTCACTTGCCTTTTAATGATTCTAAAACAGTGACTATTATAACAAACTTTACCAATGTATATACTACTACCATGTTTTCTTTTAAAAACCTTTATTGTGAAAATTTCATTATACAAATACGAGCCTATAACCACGTGGGCCGGCCACGGAGCAAACTGTAATCGTATGTGATGAGTAGACATTTACACTGTAGAGGAACGTAACGGGCGGGCCATTAGGTTGCAAGAACTAAGGTGTCTAACAGTTACGGAATCGGTGGACGTACATTTTATAATTAAAATACGACAGGGCCAGTTACAATAAAATTATCTAGATATACATTTGCGGGCAAGTACCATGGGTGACGTTAATTCGAACTTTCAACAGTACAGTAATCAATAACACATCAGAACTTAATATCAATAGGGATGTCGAAATATTCAATCAATTCTCGTCCCCGCCCGCCATGTGCTTCAAAACTGCATACGTATCTCGTGATTTCAAGGTTCTGCAACCAGTACACAACAAGGAGTTACGAGTCCCATTTATTCCGGCGCCATTTTGGGCGAGGACGGGCAGGTCCAGGATATAGTCAAAATGTCTCTACCAACCATCGACTATGATGATGTTCATATGCTGTATTTATTAGAGTAACACTCATCTGTCCACATGAAATTAATTTGCCACAATCTAAACATGTCATTTTAATCTTTCCAAAGTTCTTCTAAAAATTTGGGACCGTTTCCCTTGCCTCTGAAGCTCTCAGTGCCACTTCTTTGATGAATGTACTAGCAGGTCAGGGGTTCTCCTCCAAATCTCTCTTTTATGCAGCACTATAATTAATTGGTGCCACCTCTCCATATGACGATGCATGGTATAGTTACCACAACTATATTTTTTTTCGGTTCCTCTGGAGAGTTCATCGTGGCAGATGAAGCGTGTAACGTACCGGGCATTTACCTTTTTTTGCATGTACAGGAAAGGAAAAAAAAATCGAGCGTCCGAGTTCTAAGGTGTCCCAGGGCCATTTTAGTGGAGGACATGATACAGCGATAATGCCCTGGATAAGGACACTTCCTTCGGGCACCCCACGCCGTCTTTCGGCGCAGCATTGTAGGATGGCCACACCAGTGCGGCAACTTGCTAGACACCACCTCGGTGCCATCCGGATCTCGGCGCCCCACTGCAGATGAACTGCCTCCACATGGAGAAGCGGGAGAGGCTCGTTTGCGCCGCCTCCCCCCCCCCCTTCGGGCACCCCACGCCGACTTTCGGCGCAGCATTGTAGGATGGCCACACCAGTGCGGCAACTTGCTGGACACCACCTCGGTGCCAACCGAATCTCAGCGCCTTGTGTTGTCTTCCATTCCGAAAATATTGTTGGCAGCATTTTGAAAGGAAAGACAAACAGCCGTTTGTGGCCCTCACTACACCGTTCTCCTAGTGAGTCTCACATTGTTACATTTAGGAAGAATGTTGAAGAGTAGTATGTTGAAAATCTGAAGCCATTGTTATACAAACTCTCAACCAGCCTTGGATGGAAAAATCCTGAAGAATGTACAAACTGAAAACCAGTTTTTCTCTGTATAGCATCAGCAGCAACGCTTGAGTCAGCTTTGTGTGAAGCCGCCATTTTGATTCAATCAATAGCGTCCCCCTGCACACATTCAGGGACCTGGTCGTGTCTTCAGGTCAAACGGATTGTGGGACAAGATGCACAAAGGAAAAGGAAAAAAGTTCCGCCGGACCCCGGGAGGTGGCCGCCTATGTCATGGGCGATCTTAGGCCACACCAGGGCAATAGTGAAGCTGCAGCAGGTGCAAATAAGCTTCAGACAGTGTTACAAGCGCTGCTCAGAACTCTCAACTATGACACCACCTCGGTGCCATCCGGATCTTGGCGCCTTGTGCTGGTTCCGGCCTATTCACACATCGGTCCGCTACTGACGCCACCTCACAGGCCAACGGGGCACCCCACGCCGACTTTCGGCGCAGCATTGTAGGATGGCCACACCAGTGCGGCAAATTGCTGGACACCACCTCGGTGCCATCCAGATCTCGGCGCGTTGTGCTGCCTTCGGCCTATTCGCCACAAGTGCGCACGCAACTCAGCTGCATAGCGAGTGAAACACCAAGGGGCGCCCCACTGCAGCCGAGGAACCTCCATCTTGGGGGCGACGCACAGCATCACATTGCTTTCCAATGCAGTCAGATCCTCAAACAGCCCCCACTGACTGACGCGAACTCACAGGCCAACGGGGCGCCCCACGCCGACTTTCGGCGCAGCATTGTAGGATGGCCACACCAGTGCGGCAAGTTGCTGGACACCACCTCGGTGCCATCCGGATCTTGGCGCGTTGTGCTGCCTTTGGCCCCATTCGCACATCAGTCCGCTACTGACGCCATCTCACAGGCTAATGGGGCGCCCCACGCCGACTTTCAGCATTGTAGGATGACCACACCAGTACAGCAACTTGCTAGACATCACCTCGGTGCCATCCGGATCTCGGCGCCCCACTGCAGATGAAGTGCCTCTCATCTATGAAACCACCACTGTGACATCCGGATCTTGGCGCGTTGTGCTGCCTTCGGCCTATTCGCACATCGGTCCGCTACTGACGCCATCTCACAGGCTAATGGGGCGACCCACGCCGAGTTTCAGCATTGTAGGATGACCACACCAGTGCAGCAACTTGCTAGACATCACCTCGGTGCCATCCGAATCTTGGCATCTCAACGCCTAGTGGTATCTTCCATACAGAAAATATTGTTACGCTACCTTTGGCCCCATTCGCACATCAGTCCGCAACTTAGACATCACCTCGGTGCCATCCGGATCTTGGCATCTCAGCGCCTTGTGGTGTCAGTCAGAAAATATTGTTGCGCTGCCTTTGGCCCCATTCGCACATCAGTCCGCTACTGACACCATCTCACAGGCCAACAGGGCGCCCCACGCCGACTTTCAGCATTGTAGGATGGCCACACCAGTGCGGCAACTTACTAGACACCACCTCGGTGCCATCCGGATCTTGGCGCGTTGTGCTGCCTTCGGCCTATTCGCACATCGGTCCGCTACTGACGCAAACTCACAGGCCAACGGGGCGCCCCACGCCGACTTTCAACATTGTAGGATGGCCACACCAGTGCTGCAACTTGCTGGACACCACCTCGGTGCCATCCGGATCTTGGCGCGCTGTGTTGCCTTCGGCCTATTCGCACATCGGTCCGCTACTGACGCCGCCTCACGTGCCAACGTATTTTCTCCGCATTTTATACCCTATGCCGCATAACAGGTCATGTGACTTGTTTATAAAACTTTTCATTGGTTCATTTTACTTTTGGTTTCCTAATGATGGAAGGCTTGATCATATGACCTAAAAACAACACTTTTCATTGGATGAAAACTTTTTTTTTTTCCAAACGATGAAAGCCCCACCTTGTTTCTGGATGTTTCAGACTGAAGCTGGCGTCAGCATGAGAGCACCACCATCTCGTAGCTCCGTCGTAGTCATTCCGCGAGCAATCATGGCAGCCGCTCCCCACCAGAAGCCTGCAGGAGTCGGGGCCCCCAAAACTTTTGATGAATTCTCAAGGCGGAGGGGACGCTTTCGAGAATGGGGTCCAAGACCTAGCAGACAAGCGTCCGATTTCCAAGGTGTCCCAGGGCCATTTCAGTGGACCAGGCCCAAAAAGGAAAGAGCCTGCCGCCATTTTGAGAGTCCTGTGACAGCCGCCTATCGCTGCACCGCAAGAGTGGGCGCAACTCAGCTGAATTGCGGCTTTTGACACAGTGGACCAAAAACGGACGGAATGGCAACTGAAACGGTAAAGGGGCGCCCCACTACAACAGATGACACTCCACCTGGAGAGGCCCGTTCACGCCGCCTCCCCCGGGGCGCCCCACGCCGTTATTCGGAGCAGCATTGTAGGATACCAAAACCAGTGCGGCAACTTACTGGACATCACCTTGGTGCCATCGTTCTGCTGCCTTGGAACTATTCGCACAACAGTTTGCTACTGAAGACCCACCCCCCGCGACGCCCCACGCCGTTATTTGCTGGGTGGCAACTTACTAGACATCACTTTCGTGTCATCTAGATTTCAGCGCGTTCTGCTGCCTTGGAACTATTCGCACAACAGTTTGCTACTGATGACCCGCCCCACGCCGGAAATCTGGACGTTGTGCTGCGTTGGGACTATTCGCACAGCCGACCGCTACTTCGTTGTTTTTCCCTAAAAATGTTTATATGTTATTACTATTTTTGTTTTCTTGTATATATTTATAAATTATTAAAGTTTTATAATCTTACTACTTTGTCGGAGTGCTATATATTTTTAATGTGACACATAATTGTAAAAACTTTGATGTACAAAGAGTCATCCCTGGAATCTTCCGCTTCACGCTCGGTCCCCTCCCCAATCACAATACAGGATGGTTTTCAGATAATAGCAACGCTTCTGCTGTGACGGATCTCATCGAGTGTGGGCCTTGATCTACTATAACTCCTTTGAAGAGGGGTGAATCTTTACAGCTGTGGCCATAAACTACATCTGCAGGGCTAGCTGATACCCTAGGACCAGCCTGGACAATCGGACACAGAGGAAAAGGAGTGTCAGAGGGTGCAGTAGTGAATAGGGCGAAAGGGAGGTGTCGGGCGGGCACAGGGTGTGATTCTCAGGAAAGAGCAGCGCAGATGGGGGGAGGTTTATTACCCATGCATAAGACAGAGAGCGGGGGTGACCACTGCCTGGGGGAGATGCTTGCGAGGGTGGGGAGCCATGCTAAGGATCGACAGCGTGCACAGAGTGGGTCTGGTCAAGGCATCTAAAATGGCTGCCGTGCACGACAAAAGTGTGGCATTTGAAAAAAGACAAGATGGCGCAGACAATGTTTTTCAACACTTCCTGATTTCCTTCGAATCGAACGTTAACAGACGTTGGGGCATATTACCAAAGTTAAGCGATATTTATCCCTAACGATGCATTGCAAAGATTTTTTTACCGTCAGAAATTATCGCAGATAAACCTTGCTATTATCAAAGTTTATCGCAAATACGATAAAAACCGACCGCAATGCATTAATATCGCTGAAAACTCAGCGATATTCATGCATTACCGAGCTAATCCTCTTAGCCATGTTATCCACCTCCCATAGGATAACATGGCTAAGAACTGCTCAGGGCAGCTGTTACTTTTTGGAGATATTCGCGCTTATCTCGAATATTTCCAAAAGTTGATAATAGGAGATAGCGATGTTAGCGACTGTTTCCAGTCGCTAACATCTTGGCATGCCCACTTTGCATGTCATTAGTGATAAATATCACTCACATGCAAAGTGGGGCCCAAGATGGTCGCTATCTCCTACTAGCCGTCGCTAACTGGTGTTAGCAACAGCTAGGTAATACAGATATAATTTTATCTCCGCGAAGCGGAGCGCTGTTACAGATATATATCTTGTTTTTGAACGTTAATTTCTCAAAATGCACTGAAGCACATATATTGAGACCTAGCAAAGGCACATCGGGCTACCAGTCCCTAATATTTTACCAAGTTTCGTGCAAATCCATTCAGCCGTTCGATTATTATTATTATTTATTTTTTTTGCCCCGCGGGGCCCTTTTAAAACCTCCACATCAAACCTAGGGGATCAGCGAGGATCTACTATGCCCCCTTATGGTCATTTGCCCCTTCGCTTTGGCCTCCTCTTGTCTCTCGATCCTACCGAGAGACAAGATGGCGGCCGCTACGGACTGTTTGGAATGTTTACAGACACCGGAGAGCCAATCAGCTTCGCTTCGCAAAGCTCCGTAACGCGAAAAGTACGCGAAGCGGTGCGCTGTTACAGATATATATCTTTTTTTGAACGTTAATTTCTCAAAATCCACTGAAGCACATATATTGAGACCTAGCAAAGGCACATCGGGCTACCAGTCCCTACAATTTTGCCAAGTTTCGTGCAAATCCATTCAGCCGTAAGATTATTATTATAAATTTTTTTTTTTGCCCCGCGGGGCCCTTTTAAAACCTCCACATCAAACCTAGGGGGTCAGCGAGGATCTACTATTCCCCCTTATGGTCATTTGCCCCTTCGCTTTGGCCTCCTCTTGTCTCTCGATCCTACCGAGAGACAAGATGGCGGCCACTACGGACTGTTTGCGGCCACTACGGACTGTTTGGAATGTTGACAGACGCCGGAGAACCAATCAGCTTCGCTTCACAAAGCTCCGTTGCGCGAAAAGTACGCGTCCTAGGCCGCTGCCCGGTCCGCGCTTACAGATATATATCTTTTTTTAAACGTTAATTTCTCAAAATCCACTGGAGCACATATATTGAGACCTACAAAAGGCACATCGGGCTACCAGTCCCTACAATTTTGCCAAGTTTCGTGCAAATCCATTCAGCCGTTCGGGCTAAAAGTGAGGCCAACCGCCCTATGGAAATTAACATGGGAAAAACGCGTTTTGGGACCCCCCTTTTTTCTCGGCCCCCCCTTGACGAACCCCCCCCAAATTTTCAAAGGCTGCTCAGAAACAAAATGTGCCATTTTCCTGAAAATTTCAGCCAATTCCGTCCACAAACGGCAAAGTTATTAGACATAGAATTTTCAAAAATCCCATAGAGAAAAAATCCTAACTATATATACCTACTGGCGACCGCCAGTAGGTAATATATATATATATATATATATATATATATATTCACTGAAAAGACCATAGGTTTCACACCAGTCATGGTTAGGAATTAGCATTTAAAAAACCTATTAAATTCACTGAAAAAACCATAGGTTTCACAACAGTTATAGTTAGGTGGAAATTTTACTCGCATAAAACCATTGAAATTCCCACGTTATAGTTAGTTGGACTCACTATAACCTGCGCGTGCAATGCACTGCTGATGACGTCACATATTACATCACTCATGACATCACTGATGACATCTCAAATGACATCACTGATGACATCATCCAGTGAATGTGTATCTTTCTGAAAAATAAATATTTTTTATATATGTATATCTAAAGGTTGATGGAAGAATAAATGGGTAAATAAATATCTAAATGGATTTTTTTTGTGTAAAATTGATTGGTTAACTGACTTATTAAATGTATCTTAGTGAATACATATATTAGCGAGTAATGTTTAAATATTTAAATATCTGTATCTGTGTCTCACTTTGTGTATAAGTGGCTGCATGGGTTGGTGAGTAGCTACATGAGTGTGTATATGGGTTATTAGTTGTTTTTTTGAGTATCAGTATCAGTGTCTGTATGGTTCGGTGGGGGATATTACTTAGAGCACAGATGCATGAATGAGTGACTCACTATTTGTATGTATTTTGAAGACAGCATGTGTGCAAGACTGTATGGGTGGATGATTGTGTGTATGGGTGGGTTAGTAAGTATGTGTTTTTATAATTGATTGTTTAAGAGAGTAAATATGTTTCCGTTTCTGTAGAAGTATGTGTAGTGGTGTGTATATAGCAGTATAATCAAGTAAATGGTTTTTTGATAGTTTATTTGCATGTGTGAATTTGTGTGTGAGTAACTATATGGATGAGTATTAGTGTGTAACAGGATGTATAGGTGTATGAGTACATATGATGAGTAAGTACATGCATGAGTGACTATATAGAACTGTTGGTGAATGAGTGGATGTGTATGTAGATGTTGGAATTACCTAATAAGTTGTTGTAATTGGTATTGGTTTCTCCTTTTTTAAGAAAATGTTAGTTTCTATTTTTGAATGTGTGTGTCAAAGGTTATTTTATGCTGATAGGAGGTCTGCCACTTTGTCACAAGGATGTTGTCATCAGTGATGTCATTTGAGATGTCATCAGTGATGTCATGAGTGATGTCACTGACCATGTCATGAGTGTTGTAATATGTGACATCATCAGCAGTGCATTGCACGCGCAAGTTATAGTGAGTCCAACTAACTATAACGTGGAAATTTCAATGGTTTTATGCGAGTACAATTTCCACCTAACTATAACTGGTGTGAAACCTATGGTTTTTTCAGTGATAATATATATATATATATATATATATATATATATATATTACCTACTGGCGATAGCCAGTAGGTATATATAGTTAGGACCTAGCTACCAAAGGAAATCTGCAACATTCTATTGGGATTAACTTTGGCGCCGGTTGAGGAATTTGCGTGTAATTTTCAAAAATTTTGGCCAGCTCCGCTGCGCTCCTTCCCTGAGAGTTTCGGGGAGATTTGTGAAGTGGGGGCTGAGAAAAAAGGGGGGTCCCAAAACATGTTTTCCCCATGTTAATTTCGATAGGACGTTCTGACAAGGCTACAGCCCGAACCGCTGAACGGAATTACACCAAACTTGGCAAAATTGTAGGACTGGTACGCAGAAGTGCCTTTGCTATATTTGGTGAAAATTGCTCCTGTGGTTTTTATGAAAATTAACTTCAAAAACACATATATATCTGGGCGGAGCCTAACCACACATCTCATCGTGAGATCTGATTGGCTGTCAGCACTTCATCCAAGAAGTGTTGGCAGCCATCTTGGGACCAATATACATGATAGCACCTCATTAAAAAGCATTGTAGTTAATATAGGGTTTTAGGACTTAAGTTACATTATAAATCATTTGTTGATGGTACCATACTAATTTTAGGAATTGTGGTGTGTTCTAAGGTGATTTTACCATGTGAAAAAGCCTTCTGCTGGGATATCATGAATCATGTTTGAAAGAAAACTATTATCTCATGCTTTTCCCACAGCGGTTTGGAAGGAGATCTATAAGCTAAACTGAACGCATGAAAGAAAACTATTATCTCATGCTTTTCCCACAGCGGTTTGGAAGGAGATCTATAAGCTAAACTGAACGCATATTTTCTGTAAATTCACATTATCTTTCTCAGTTATGTGAGAATGAAGTCTGACATTCTCAGTAAAACATGTACATCCAACAAGGACAGAGACTGTCAGTTGATTCCTTTGTGTTCTACTGCAGCCTCCTAGAGTGTTCTAAAGAACAACTAGAGCGCTAACAGTCCTACTTATTACAAAGGTATGGCACACCGGAAGCCATCTTGATTGGAATAAAGTGGTAACTCTTAAAACATTTAATTTAAAAAGGAACAAAATGAGGAGGTATATTTTGCCATAGAAAGTATGATTAGTGCCTCAGAAAGAAAAATTAGGGCACATTTTGAGTGACTTCCCAAATCCTCTTCTATTTCATTAAAAAAATCTGACATGCAGTCTCCCAAGATGGCCTCCAGAGACAAAAGAGCCCAAATGTAGCCCAAATATCACCCAGATGTAGCCCAAGTATAGCCGAATGACAGAATGTCCCAGAGTGTTCTAAAGAACAACTAGAGCGTTAACAGTCTTACTTATGACAAAAGTATGGCACACCAGAAGCCATCTTAATTGGAATGAAGTGGTAAGTCTGAAAACATTTAATTTAAAAAGGAACCAAATGAGGGGGTTCATTTTGCCATAGAAAGTATGATTAGCAGCAGACTTCCCTGGTGAGCAGTAGCTTTACTACAGTGATCTAATGAGAAACTAGAATGCTAACATTCAGAATTCATGGCAAATGTGTGACACATCTGAATGCCTTCTTGATGGAACCAAAGTAAACAAGCATTGAAAATGCAATAGATCTCGCCCTCGTTTAAGTTAAAGCCATTCTGTTTGTAATGAGGTGGCTTTTTAGCTTTGCTTTTATTAGTGTTTTTAAAACTTTCATGTAAATAACATGCATATGTATGCATATATGTATATGTATGCATGCATTTATATTTGTATTTATATAGATATGCAGATTATATATGTTTATATATGTATGTATATATATATACACATACATAAATGGATATGCATATATATGCATATATATATATGTGTATATGTGTGCGTGTAGAGAGAGGTAGAGAGGTAGAGAGGTAGAGGTAGAGATCTAGAGGTAGAGAGGTAGAGACTAGTAGAGAAAGAAGTAGAGAGAGGTAGAGAGGTAGAGAGAAGAGAGTGAGTAATAGAGTAGAGAGTGAGTAGTAGAGAGTAGTAGAGAGCAGTAGAGAGAGTAGCAGAGAGTGAGTAGTAGAGAGTAGTAGAGTGAATAGTAGAGTGAGTAGTAGAGTGAGTAGTAGAGAGTAGTAGAGAGAAAGTAGTAGAGAGTGAATAGTAGAGAGTAGTAGAGAGTAAGTAGTTGAGTGAGTAGTAGAGAGCAGTAGAGAGTGAGTAGTAGAGAGTAGTAAAGAGTGAGTAGTAGAGAGTGAGTAGCATAGAGAGAGAATAGTAGAGAGTAGTAGAGAGTGAGTAGTAGAGAGTAGTAGAGAGAGAGTAGTAGAGAGTGAGTAGTAGAGAGTAGCAGAGAGTGAGTAGTAGAGAGTAGTAGAGAGTGAGAAGTAGAGAGTGAGTAGTAGAGAGTAGTAGATAGTGAGCAGTAAAGAGTGAGTAGTAGAGAGAGAGTATTAGAGAGTGAGTAGTAGAGAGTAGAGAGTAGTAGAGAGTGAGTAGTAGAGAGAAGTAGATAGTGCGTAGTAGAGAGTAGTAGATAGTGAGTAGTAGGGAGTGAGTAGTATAGAGAGAGTAGTAGAGAGTAGTAGAGTAGTAGAGAATGAGTAGTAGAGAGTGCGTATTAGAGAGTAGTGGAGTAGTAGAGAGTAAGTAGTAGAGAGTAGTGGAGAATATTCCAAAGTTTGGCACAGCACCACTTGCACAATAAGTCCAATCAAATCATATCACTTAGAGTCCTTATTGAAGCGCTGAATCTTGGTGTATATTCAAATGCTTTTATTTTCCTTAAGTTTATGTACCAGAGCCAGCTGACACGTTTCGTTCTGTACAACAGAACTTCTTCAGGGCGTTCTTATTTCCTTCAAGTTATGTCGGTATCCTGTTGTCATATAACTAGATATTTCTTCCAAATGTTAGACGAGACGTAAGTACATTCTTATTCAAAGTGACTAGGTATCAATTTTACCCACACAATTCGGGCAGACTTGAGTAATTTATAGCATCCTCAAAGTCAGTCTTTCAAAAATTCCAAAGTATAGGACATGATAATCCAAATCCAAATGTTTCTCAAGAAAAGTCATTTTCAATCGTTCGGAATTTCGGCATTTGGGCAGATATGACCCAGGGACCCCCAGTATGCAAGGGGAATTAGTCCCCCCTCTGCAAACGCGCCAGTGGCCTGCGTTTACACCTCTGTGCAATGCAGCCCCCTGGCGCATACTGGAGGTTCCAGGTGGGCTAGTTGGCTCCCAGGGACCCCCAGTATGCAAGGGGAATTAGTTCCCCCTCTTCAAACATGCACGGGAGCTGCGTTGTAGAGAGGTATAAAAAAGGGTTTGGCCTCATTACACCTCTCTGCAATGCAGCCCCCTGGCGCATACTGGAGGCTCCTGGTGGGCTAGTTGGCCCCCAGGGACCCCCAGTATGCAAGGGGAATTAGTTCCCCCTCTGCAAACGCGCCAGGGGGCTGCGTTGCAGAGAGGTGTAACAAGGGGCATAGCCTCATTACACCTCTGCAATGCAGCACCCTGGCGCATACTGGAGGTTCAAGGTGGGCTAGTTGGCCCCCAGGGGCACCCAGTATGCAAGGGAAATTAGTTCCCCCTCTTCAAACATGCACGGGGGCTGCGTTGCAGAGAGGTGTAAAAAGTGGCGTGTCTTCATTACACCTCTCTGCAATGCAGTCCCCTGGCGCATACTGGAGATTCCTGGTGGGCTTTCAGGTCTTATATAGTTAGGAATTAGCATTAAAAAACCTTTGAAATTCACTGAAAAAAACATAGGTTTCAGGCCTTATATAGTTAGGAATTAGCATTTAAAAAACCTTGCAAATTCACTGAAAAAAAACATAGGTTTCAGGCCTTATATAGTTAGGAATTAGCATTTAAAAACCTTTAAAATTCACTCAAAAAACTATAAGTTTTAGGGGTGTTATAGTTAGCTGGACATTTCACTCATACAAAACCATTGAAATTGCTCCTATATAGTTAGTTGTACTAACTATATTTCGCGCACCCGCAATCCACTGCTGATGATGTCACATATTTCATCATTCATGACATGGTCAGTGACATCACTGATGACATCTCAAATGACATCACTGATGACATCATCCACGTGACAATCACATACACCTTTTCATACACTAGTAAAATCTTTCATCACTCTTTGTGAAATACAGAGTATCATATTTGAATCCATTGTTACAGCAATACAAGTATCTAAAAACTCACTCAGTGATTCATAGATGTATACACACATCTAATCACTTACCTGTAGATTCACTCATACATGATGTCAATGAACAATAGAACATTATCAAAAATACTTATACACCTAAATCGACATTACACACCAGCACACATCCTATTCACATATGAAGTCATCCTACTCAATTATGCAAACAATGGATCATACTTATATATTTACTTAGCTATACACTTATCACCACTTTATCTATTCATATAGATAGTAAATTATACTTAGTGTGTTATAAAATCATTATTACAAGTATACAGTTATCTACACAGTCACGCATACAATCACTGAGTCTTAAGTATACTTATTTATAAACAACAACTGACACATACATTGCCTTTTATTTTGCTACTTTGTTGGACATGTACCATTAAGAGAGATATTTGCTCATCGCCACACCCATAAAGATATTCACTCACCCAAACAACTGTTATAACATGTAGTCTTAATGTCATGGGGCCAATTGAGCAAAAGAACGACCACCCATCCGAGCCAGTTTGAACCTAGGGGTCACAAATTTAGCCTGCTTGGACTAGCGTAGATGACGAGTGGAAATGTATTGTTTAACCAAATCACTAAGTCCTGGCGTTAATTCTGTGCATAAAGCAGAGTGCTTTGAATTTAGATCGATTTTCGATCTTTAGCCAGTGTAGATCGCGTATGGACCTGGTGATGGAGGTCATTCTAGGAAGCTGATATAGGAGTCTGGCTGCAGCGTTTTGAACCACTTGCAGTCTGCGAATGACATCCTTGTTGGCCCCTAGGTATAAGAGATTCCCATAGTCCAATCTTGACACAATCAAGGCTTGGACCACAGTCTTTTGTGCCCCAGATGGCAGCATCCATAGAATCTTTCTTAGCCACTTCAAAATGGGAAAGTATATTGAAGTGGTCTTGACAGCTTGTTGTCGCATAGACAGTTGGTCATCAATAATGATGTCCAAGTTGCAAACAGATTGCGATGGCTGGGGAAGGAGACCAATTTGGTGCGGCCAGTGCTGTGGGCCCCAAAGATCTTTACTACCGCCAAGATTGAGGAGATCCATTTTCCCTAAATTCAATTTCAGTTTGTTTGCATGCATCCACTCGGCAATGTTTTGTAGGCCTATTTGAAGAGAGGATACCTTAGACTTATCGTCTGTGGATAGAAAAAAGATAAGCTGTGTGTCATCTGCGTAAGAATATATTGTAAGCCCGGCTTCTTCTGCTATGGCTGCCAGGGGAGTAATGTAGACGTTAAAAAGCAGCGGGCTCAAAATGGAGCCCTGAGGAACTCCGTGTAGGGAGACAGGAGAACTGGAGTTATTCGCCTTTGAGAAAACCTGGAATGTAGGATTAGATAGAAAACTCCCCAACCATTTCAGGGCAGCGCCACCTACACCCTTGGATTTTAGTATTTGAGCAAGGGTCTCATGAGATATGGTATCAAAACCGGCACTCAAATCTAACAAGATGAGTGCCACTGTGTTACCCTTGTCTAACCACTGACGGATGGTTTCTATAACTCCCAGGAGTGTCGACTCGGTTGAGAAACCTGTTCTGAAACCGGATTGGGATGGATGCAGAATATTCTGGGAGTTCACGAATTGAGTCAGTTGGACATTGACATGTTTTCCCAAAATTTTGGAAAATGCAGGAAGCAGAGAGATGTGACGAAAGTTGGAGAAGACTTCCGGGTCAGCATTAGCTTTCTTCTACAAAGGAAGAATCATTGCATGTTTCCAAATAGCAGGCACTGTTGCTTCCTCAATTGAAGCATTGGGAAGTTCCATAATCCCTTTCAGAATCAGAGGGTCCAGCTTTTTTAGAACAAGAACTGGGAAGGGGTCTTTATGGGATCCTGACTTAATGCTATTTAATATGTCTAGAAAAGACGTTATGTCTAGAGGTCGCCAACTATTAAGTGTGCTCTCCGAAGATTCTAATAACCCACTGGGAGGGGTGAAATTTGCTGGCATTTGATTAGGCTTAGGAAGCTGTTTTCCGTTTGTACTAAGTTCGGAGTAGATTGCATCAATTTTATCATTGAAGTACATTGCTAGTTGTTCGCATTGCGTTTCCGGTAACTTTGTGGGTTCTGATTGGTGTGAGGCAACCGACAGTTCTTGCACCACCTTAAAAAGTAGTTTAGAATTATTTTGGGACAACAGAATATCATTCGTAGTGTGTTCACCTCGCGCCGCTTTGCATAATGCCTGATAGCCTTTAATGGCCCGTTTAAAGTCTGCCTTTCGCCCGGTGCGTAGTGTTTTCTCCACTGCCTCTCTAGCACCTTACATTTTGTTTAAATTTAAAGTATGTAAATGGGCAAAATCACCTGGATGCCATACCTGTTTGGCTCCATCCCAACCACCTCAGCAGTATGCAAAGGTCTTCACTCCTTTTGCCAGAATGATAGCCAGCTTACCAAAAGGTCTCCCGGTGCATTTCTCGCAGATTTAGGTGACTCCTTCTGGAGGTGATGAATATGAGGACATCTCCGCCAAACAACACTTATGTTATATAGTTAAGAGGAAGTAACCTCGTTTGGTGGAGATTCACCTCTTTGTAGTCTTGTCATCTTCTCTATTGGAAAATTCATGTTATCACAGATTTCTAGAAGAAGAATCACAAGGAACAATCACTTTGCCAAAATTAACTGCACAGCAGGTCACTGGAGACATTTCCTCCTGGTCCGTTATGCAGCTGTATTGTAGAATATGCACTAGACATCTACCCAATGAGTTAGCACTTACTAATCAGCCAATGGAAAGTACTCCAGTTGGGTAGACAGTTTGTGCAAAACTGTGGACTATGGGGCAAGTAAGGTTCTGTTCTGACACAGTCACTCACACAGCAACGGACACACCCACACAGACACTCAGACACCCACTGAAACACCCATTCAGCTACTCTGAAATCCACTCACAAACTCACAAAGCTACTCACACAGCCACTCACATTCCAGTCACTCACACACCCACTCACAGACCTAGACAATCACTCACACAGCCACTCCCAGACCCATACAGTCACTCACATACCCACTTACAGAACCACATAAATACTCACACAGCCACTCACAGGCCTATGCAGCAACTCACTCATATACCCACTCACACACCCACAAAACTACACACATGCCAATACAACTGCTCACATCCTCACTTACAGATCCATAGAGCAACTCACACATACCAACTCAAACACATACCCATACAACCACTCACACACCTACTCACAGACCCAAACAGATACTCACACACCCAGTCACTAACCCATATAGCAAATCGCACACCGACTCACGGACCTATACAACCACCCACACACACACTCACTGACCCAAACAGCTAATCACAAACCCACAAAACTACTTACAAAACCACTCACAGACCCACTGGTACTCACACACTCACTCACTGGCCTATACAGCCACTCACACAGCCACTCTCAAAGGTTATAGGTTACAGTTAGGAAATAAAATTAAAAAACATTTGAAATTCACTAAAAAAACAAAGGTTACAGAGATGTTATAGTTAGGACATGACATTAAAACATTAAAAAACGCATAGAAAATCACTGAAAAAAACAAAAGTTACACGGACGTTATAGTTGGGAAAAAGAATTTTAAAAACTTTTACATTTGCTGGAAAAAAACCAAACTTTATAGTTATGCTCAGATTATACATGCACAAAACCATAGAACTTCAGCATTTATAGTTACCTGAGCTGCCTATAACTTATGCCTCCTCACATATTACATCACTCTTGTCATGGTCAATGACATAATGGATGACATCACTGTTGCCATCTCATATGACATCACTGATGACATCACCACAGAACCACTCACACATCTAATTGCACACACAACCACTTACACACCCACACAACAACTTGCATACCCACTCACTTACCCACACAACCACTCACAATCACATACAAATTACACACCCACACAGCCACTCAGACATCCACTAACACATCCACACGTTCACTTACATGCCCACCTATAGATCCATACAACCACTCAAACACCCACTTGCACCCCATATAACTACTCACACACCTACTCACACAACCACACCCAGTTACAAACCCATACATCACACCCACTCACACACCCACAGTTACTCAGAAATCCAATCACACACCAATACAACTACTTAAAAACCCACTCACACACTAATATATAACCTAGCCACCCTTTCACACATCCATGCAACCACTCATACACCCGTACAACCAATCACATATCCATTTTCACACACCCATACAACCACTGACACAGCCACTCACATAGCCAAAAAAACAACTCAGCCATCCATTCACAGATGCATACAGCCACTCACACATCCACTGACAGACCTATACAGGCACTCACACGTCCTTGTAACCTTTGTTTTTTCAGTGAATATATATATTGTTTTTTAAAGAAATGCTTGAATTTATATTGTAAATTATCTACGCACATGCAAATGTTATCAGTTAGACCAAAAAATTACCCCAATGATATAATCCTTAATGAAGAGGCTCCTTTTGGCTTTGTATTCCTCATGATGGTCCAAAATAGAAATTCCGGCGATTGATGTTACTTGAGGTCAATACTCGTCAGGTTATTTTCTTACATGAGACTTCCCTGGGCTGCCTCTGTTTGACCAAGGATACCATCATTGTGTGCATGCTCTTTGAAATCCTGCGATTTGTGGCTTTTAGTATGCCTGAGTAGCTTGTGTTGATTATTCTTAAAACCCTTTTGGGTTACAGAACCCAGGAGAATTGATTCTGATTTACAACTTTTCATGACACTCACTAAAGGAAGAAGACATAAGACTCCTATCCCATCAAGCAGAGCAAACTAAGTCAGCTGTAGATTAGAATTCATGCAATTCTATAGAAAAAATGGACCAAAGGCATTCATTTTGGAAAAAGGAACATCGCCATCAACAACTTAATCAGGCCTAAATAACCTATTTACTTTTCACCCTCCCTCACAGAATATGTCAGTAGAACTACTAACATTTGAGAAATCAGTTTTAAAAGAACTCCACCAGACTGAAGAAAGCAATACATATGTAAAAAACTATCTCTCACATAATGTACGCATAATCTCCCAGTCCTTACTGAACAAGGAAAAAATAATTTTAAAGCCAGGACATAATGGAGGAGCAGTTGTAATCCTGACCAGAGAAAACAAGATGAGATCTTAAAGCAACTACAACAGGAGGACCATTACAGAGCTATACATAAAGGGACTACAGTGTCTGTACTCAAAGGAATAATACAACTGGTTGAGGTGGGATCCACAGAAGGATAGTTATCCAAAAGAGAAGCTAAATTCCTCAGTAACGAGAATGCTTGAACTCCAGTTATGTAAATCTTCCCACATATCCACAACGATCTGGAACATCCTTCAGGTATACCCATTATATCAGGAGTCAAATGTCAAATCAATTAAAGAACCACCAGTAAAATATATGGCTGCATTTCTATAACCCCTCATAGCACAAATTCCGAGTACCAGCAAAGGGTTGGAGAACTAAAACGATATTCTAGAAACACTGGATACTGTCTGCTTGTACACTAACATTCTACAAGCAGCTGGACTATAAGCCTTGGAAAGTTTCCTGGAATACAGACCAATACCACATTATGTCTGGACTCATTTCATTGTGGAGTAAGTGAAGGGTCACTTAAGTAAGATTTTTTTCTATTTGAATAAACAGTACTAAATACAAACTAAGGGGACTGTGATGTCCGTTAGCCCCAGAAATGGGTATCATATTTATGGCCAAGGGTAAGGAAAAATAAATGTATGAAAATAATCCATTCAAACTCCATATACATATATGAAAGACATTTATTGATGACAACATCATGATTTGGAAAGGGAATGAGGATGAGATGAACAAGTTCTTTAAATAGCTGAATAGCAAATGTCCAGATATGAAATCCTTGCATCATTATGCACTTGAATTTGTCTTTTGATGTCGCCATTTAGAGTGATGTCATGTTGCTGTTTTAATTTATCAGAGTATGTGCATTTAAGATCGATTCAAGATGTTCATGCGCTGAGAATAAAATTATTCATGAATGTAATATATAAACAATATATGTGTATATATTTTGAATAACATTTTGTGACAAGGGGCGTTGCTGAGTTATTACTTTGGCAAATCAGTACAAACACCCATAAGTTTTGATGCAAAGTCTGATCTACTAAGGCAGGCAGACTGAGCTTTGCATACAATACACACGCCAGCTTGAGGCAAGGACTAACAAGGAGAAATGTTTTCATTTCAAGTGTGCTGAACTGCAAAAGCACAAATTCAATGCATGGGGCCCTTCTATGTTTGTCTAAACATACAAATGTATACTGGAAGTGTATTCAAACATTTCAAAACCTGCACTAAACTGGACACACTGACATCTGCTAAAATGTGCATCACACAAGTCAACCTTTTTGTGAACCAGTGCAGGGATGCCAATAGAAACAGATCATTATTATTAGATATAGCTTTGCACCATATCTTTCCTCTTGCACCATGTAGCACTGCAAATTCAGTTCCTGTGCTGCGTTGAGTGAAAAAGTAACAAAACTGCCCCATAAGAGCACCATGCTTGCACTACATGTAGTGATGGCTGATACCAAGAGATTGAAAGCTGATACATGGTATACTGACACAGCAAGTACAGACCCTGCAGAAAACTTAGCATTTCCTTACAGCAGGAAAGTATTGCTTAAAGGACCATCTTGGCATAAAAAGCCTACTCTTGTCTCTTCTTTGTAAGTCAAATCTGAGAACTCATTATGAATTAACTGTCCAGTGAGAAATATAGTACATTTGGAAGGTAAATTTGTCTTGAGGTATTAAAGAATTCAAAGTTAAACCCTAAAAAGTTTGAAAAACTGAGGGGTCTTGAGAAATCTTACCCCATTTGTGCAAAACAATTACAAACCTTAACTATTGGAATGATAGAAGAGTGACATCTCACCAGAGGTACTGCTATTTCTGCCTTCTCTACCTGTCTGCAAGTAAAGGACTATCCTTAAGATCTGCTGATGGCCCGAGAATGAGCTTTCCTCAGAAGTGTGAATCCAGCTGATGCAATCCTTGGATGCTGCCAGCACCCTTATCAAATAGTTTTAAACCAATCACCCATTACCTTTCATCAAAAATTCTCCCATCGGTCTCTAAGATCACCTAAGATCACCTAGAAACCACACCTAGGAACAAAACACACTTTTGAGAAAAAACTACATCTTTTCGTTTGAGCTAATGGTAGCCCCATGGTTCCTCAATCAATTTCTTGCTAAATATATAATCTCAGGGTTGAGCTCTGGTACCTTGTACAGCGTCTGAGAAAGACCGATAATTGCCAAAGTAACAGGTACCAGAATACTTTACGTCTACTCACTTGTGTAGGGTCCTGGCATCCTCCACCCATAACTCCAGTATCTTTGTCAAGTATCCCACAACATCTAACACCTTTTCCATTGATGGTGCTGAGAGAGCACAAATCTGGGAAAAAATGTATAAGTGCACCATATTTACAAGCACATAGTTAGTTAACATATACCTTGCACCAGAGTGTCTTATATTCAGTAGTGAAATGTATAGAGTGTTCAAGTATGGTAACAATAATCATAGCAGTGTGAGACTAATGTAGAAGGAATGAATATGAAAACCTCACGTTCTCATGTTAAAGGAATCATGTAAGAGTTAAGTGGAACCTTGCAAACCAGTTACATTGTGTAGGCCTCATGGCAATTCACAGAAAATCTAAACGTGCTGCTAAAGTAATGTGAGGTGGGGTTAACGTGGTTCTTCCAAAAATGTATTATCGAATTTAGTATTGAAATATATGCTTTATAGATGTGTTGCTTTTAGAAACGTATGTTAGTTAAGAATGCTGTTTAAATCAAGTTAAATGATTTCAGAGTGCAGGGACCCGCTTCATGTAAATCAAGTAGGCCCGAACTGATAACGTTGTTCCTTTGATCTGTAATGTGCTCGTTAGAGAAGAAGTCGAGAGGCGCCAAGTACTGTGCTTTCCATATGCTTTACGACCTATAGATATGGTGGAGCCTGGAATTTGAGGCCCACTGTAGGACGGCCTGTATGCAGGTGCGAGGGGTCCTAATCAGTCGAAATGAATGGAGCTTTGTTCAGTGGCGCTTGGCGCAGGCCTGTAGGAGTCTTCAGGAATTTCAGGGGGTACCGGCGCACTGAAGAAGAAGCCTGGGAACCAAGGTCAACTTTAACGAGGGTCTTGAAGAGTACCATCATGGAGTTTACCGCGCAAAGATGTACCACGTGAGGGGCGTCCCAAGGGGCGTTCCTATCGGAAATGTGATTTTGTATTAGGGAAAGCGACCCGGGAGGAGAGCAGAGCAGATGATTTTGGGAGCCTAAGGAAGCGGATGGGTAGGCAGATAGGCTGATCAGGAAAGACCCATTATCAGAGAAAAGACAAAGAGAAGTGCGTGATCTTCTTAGGAAGTCACCACGGCTGACACCTTTTTGGGGTAAAGATCTTGTTAAGTAGGGATGTCACTTAGTCTAGTGTAGGGACAGACTAACCTGGATTTTCTTTTCTGTAATGACTCTTAAGTTGCAACTTGTATCCATTTTGGCCACACTAATGATTTTTGAACTTGTACTTATTATTCTGTTTTGTAGACTCAGACTATTCAAAGAATTTATGTTTATAGTGATACCAGTATACCTTTTAAACCTTATCTTGAGAAGTTTGTATCTTCAGTTATCTTTGGCTTTATATTAAATCTTTAAACTTTATCACTGGTCAGTGGTTATTTAGAGTGGTGTAAGTTCTTAATTGACTAACCTAGTAGTAGATTATCTTTTACTCAATGACAGGTACCAACGATCCAGTCGACTTGATTTGGGATCTGGTAAGGTAATTAGAAACCAGAAACCCTGCGTTAACAGTTGGTAGCAGTTTAGGATGGTTATCTTCTTGAGGAAGGTAATCTAGAGAGGTTAGTTTACCCCAAGGCCCCTAGACATCGAGAGACGAGCAGCGGAAGAATCGTGAGCCGAAGGTGCAGACGGTGCGAGAAAAGCAGCAGTATCGGAGGAGAGTGAGTATAACAAGGGTCATGCGTGAACAGATTGCGGTGTTTTGTGTTGTATTTGTATTGTAATGTCTTGCGGAGTTGAATGCCTGTAGTGTGAATGAGAGAAGGTTGTGAGCGCGCGCAACCTGGTGAACTGGTAAACCTGGTAAACGGGTGAACTGGTGAATCTTAAGTTCAGGCCAGAGCTTAAGTGGTTTTGGGTGTATCGAACATCCAGAGTAGTTGTCGACCATAGTACGGAGGTCACGAGGTACCATTGACCGCCGTGGGACCGAGATAGGGGGAGTGTAAGAGTGAGCGTATGAGTAACGGACGCTGGTCGGAAGTTACTGTGTGTGAGTAACCTATCAGAGAAGGCGATTGTCTGAAAGGAAACGGAAAAGACATTTCGTCAAGTCAAGGTGACAACTACAGAAAAGACTGTGGGCGTACAGTCAAGAAAGGTGATCGCTTGGACGGAAGTAATCATTTTTCAGAGTATGAATGGGACGCATGCATGACCGAGGAGACGAGCTGAGAAAGGAGGGGAACTGCTGCGAAGGGGGACGGGTGACGTCGGTTAGAGCCGCGCTGTGATTGAGCGGTCGGTGTGACGTTAGCTAGAGCCGCGCTCTGGTTGGGCGGCTAGAGTGACGTAGGAGGAAAGCCGCGCTCGGATAGGCCAGATAGCGGGAACAGAGCGGCGATTGGTAGATTGTCATTAGGAAGTAAACAAACGCGGAGAAAAGAGAAATCATGAAGTGCTTTAAGTGTTTGAAAGGGATTTTTAAAAGAAAAAGAAGTGAACATTATTACGGGGAAGAGGCACCGCCGGAGGGTACACCAGCTCATTATATGGCAACGAATGTGGGGCTGCATACAATATTATGGATTGGGGCTTGGAATAAGCTTACGGAAGGGAATGAGGAAATGCAGTTCCCGAAGTATGGGACGTTTAAGTTAGAGGTGTTACATCGGCTGAAAGCAACCATGTCCTTATTGAAACCCTCGCCTAGACCAACACAGTTTGAGGCCCTTAATGCATGGATTAGGGCTGCGCATGACAGGAATTTGAACAGGCGTCAACAAAGATTGACGCGATCGGTAAGAGCAGTGCGAGATTCCAAATGGGACGAGGAGGCAAAGAGATGGAGGGTACAGGCTATTGAAGTAGAGAAATTGTATCCCATGAGGGAGGTGGGAGGAGGAGGAAACCTCATGGAAGAGGACGAAGAAAGTGAGTCGGAAGACAACCTGATAAACAGGTTGCTGTTAGACAGACCACCTCCGAGAGTTGGGGAGATTGAAGATAGGGGACTCGCAAGGGAAGGTGGGACTGCCATAGAGGGGTATACACCACTCCCCGTATCAGAATGGACACCTATTAAAGGCGAGGAGACACCTCACAACAACACTGTACAGAGTGTGGTGGGAAGGTTTGTGGTGCAGAAAACGCCAACCACCGAAAGGGTTGAGTCTTTTGGATTGCCAGACGCTCTTCAAGTGCCTGTTACCATAGGACCTATAGTATCGATCTATAACCCTGAGAGAGATAGAGAGGAAGAACTGAGGCAATTGGATAGAGAAAGGATTGAGATGGAAAGGAGGAATAACGTGACAAATGCATGGAAGCAATTGCCAGGTTCGGTAACGTGGAACACCCCATTAGATACAATTGTAGGTCCCAACTCAGGACAAGGAGGTCAGAGAGGACCGATGGACCTAAGGGGACCGCGGCCGAAGTCCTATACAGAATTAAGAGCTGATCTGAGGGAATGGGATGGGTCCGCAGTAACCCCGAGTAACAGGCCAAGAACAGAACCAGAGTGGGAAAACAGAGGTAACGGGACTGTATCTCATTGTGGGGCCAGCGAAAGCAGTCAGGGGCGGGAAGGTCAAAGTCAGGAGAATAGAAGAGTTACACGTCCTACGGATGAGAGGGAACAGCAGGAGCAAAATAGTAGGAGTGTAGAGTGTGAGGAGATGTCCCGTCTCTGGGAGAAAGGTGGAGACCAAATGGTACATGCTTTTCAGAATAGGTTTAGGTGCCTTCATCATGCACTCGGAGAAGACGTCCAACATTGGAGAAAGGAGAACAGTGATAGGTCCCGCCATGCCTCGAGTAATCAGGTATCGCAGGGAAATAGTGAGGAAAGGGGGAGCAATGGAATGCCTTACTATACATCCAGAGAAAACAGGCAGAACGGGGAAGGTGGGAATATGAGAAGCAATGGAGTATTTCACCATCCACCCCGAGAGGATGGAAAAGCCTGGGATCTAGAGAGGTGGGAGCATGGGAAGACTCCGCATAACTCACCGGAGCCTAAACGTAGATCTCGGAGCTGGGATGGGAGAGATGCGGATGGAGTAACTAAATTTAGTGTGTTGAAAGCTGCAATTAAGGCAAAGAGACTTGATGTCACCAGTTTAAAATCAGATGTCGATGAGATAATTGATGGTACATTGCCTTTAGAAAGGATAGAATTGTATGAACAGGATGAGCTGTTGTTCATGGCAAAGGATATTACTAGGAAAGCTAGAGCGTTTCATGAGAAACTGACCAATTTGGCAGACAGGTACGCCGTAGATTTATCTAGGACAAGGGCATTGCAGAGTAACCACAGATTGCAGTACTCGGACCAAGACCTAGATGAGAAGAGAACTACCGGATTAAAAACACACATAAGAGAATTGGTATCAGGAATAAGGGTGTGGAGAGAACTGGACAAATGGGAAGAGAGGTGGTCGAAGAAGGGCACTGTTAGGCGGAGTACAAGTGTGATGACCCCAGAGGGAAGGGTAATGCAGATGGAGGCATTCCCTTTGCGAGAAATATCAAACGGAAATTATGTACATGTGCCCTGGAGTAGAGGAGACTTAGCTGCGTTTACCAACTCATTTCCGAAGTTAAGGGACAATCCAGTAGAGTGGTATAAGCAGGTAGAAAGGTTTGTAAAGATCTCGAAGGTATTGTGGATTTATTTGAACACGTTGTTTGACATCGTGGTTCCATCTGATTTATGGACATCATGCAAGACTAGTGTTGAATGGCCGAATACTGAACCAGTGAGGGATGCTCAGACTAATGGACCGTCCGAGATTGTCATGCAAAAGTATGAAAGGGTAATAGCTTGGCTGAAAGATAAGGTACCACCACAGGACATAGATTGGGTAAAAATAGACCGAACGAGACAAGAACCAAAGGAGACCGTTCATGACTTTTATGAGAGGTTGTTGAAAACATTCAAGCAATACAGTGGACTCGATGTAATGGATCCCAAAGATATAGGGCAGTTTGTGTCAAAGTTTGTTTTGGGGTTGAGACCTGATATTTGTTTGATGATTCAGCAAAATTTAATATGTTGGCAAAACAAACCACTAGATGAGATCCTGCGATATGCGAGATACTGTAGTGACGAAATAGATTCTAAAGCCAAGAATCTAAAGGAGAAATTGATGGTGGTGCAAATGCAGTCAGCCGGGAAGGGCGGACAGCAGAAACAGGGAACGGGGACAATGGGACGGAAGTCAAGTGGTCAGAACAAGGATAATGAAGAAGGTCAGAGACCTAGGGTAGACTTTGCCACTCTTAAAAAGACGACAAAGTGCCACCAGTGTCACCAGGTGGGACATTGGCGACGCGAGTGTCCCTTTAACCCTGAAAATGGAGAGCTAGAAGTAGAAGAGCAGGTTCATGAAGTTCCAGCTCCGAAGGTGACAGTTCCAGGAAGCAAGGTGGCCAAAGGGGGGACTTCGGCTCCACGGGCCCAGTTCCCACAGCCACCGAAAATAGCGACAGGGGGAAAGGTCTATAAACAAATGCCTCTCTTTATCGAGGAAGAAAAGTGTTATTATATTGATCCATTGACAGGACAACGTGTGAGTGGAGAAGAGGACTGTACCCTTGGGGCAGTCCTAGAGGTGGATCAGAGAGGGCCGTTTGTAGAGGCAGAAGTGGCAGGGTGTCCTACAACGTTCTTAGTGGATACTGGAGCTACTCGATCAACTCTGAGGTCAGCGGTGGTTCCAGACTTGCCGATGTCAGGGGAAACAATTCAGGTGGTAGGAGTCGCAAACAAAAGGCTGACTAGTCCATTGACAGAACCCGTGTCAGTGAAGATAGGAAACCATATGAACGAACATCAGTTTGTGGTTTGTGATTCGAGTCCTGTATGTCTGTTAGGAAGGGATTTGCTGTGCAAATTGAACTGCACAATATACTGCACCCCGCAAGGAGTGGAGGTACAGACTACAGACGATGATGCTACTTTCAAGGTAGCCAATTCAAAATCCTGTGTAGAACTATATCCTACTCTGACAGTAGAAGATCTTCCCCAAGACTTACGAGATGCAGTAGCGTCAGAGGTATGGGATTTCACAGGAGAAGAAATAGGATTGATTAAAGGGGTAGAACCAGTAAAAATAATGGTAAAGCCAAATGCTGAGTTTCCAAGAACGCCTCAATACAAATTGTCCCAGGAAACGATTGCAGGAATAAAACCTGTGATCGAGTCAATGATTCAACAGGGAATACTGAAAGAAATCGTGGGTAGTCCCTGTAACTCCCCGATTATGGGTTTGCAGAAACCTAGCGGGAAGTTCAGGATAGTTCAGGATTTACGAAAAATTAACAATATAGTCGTTTCATGTTGTCCCGTGGTACCGAATCCATCAGTGATACTGTTTCAAATCCCATGTCAAGCAGAATGGTTCACAGTGATAGATCTTTGCCAGGCTTTCTTTTCAATCCCATTGGATGAAGAGAGCAGGTATCTTTTCGCTTTTAAAATGGAAGATCGCGTTTTAACATGGTGTCGAATCCCACAAGGATTCACAGACAGCCCATCTATCTTCAACCAGTTGTTGAAGAAGAATCTCGAAAATCTAGTACTGCCGCAGAATTCGGTTCTGGTCCAGTACATAGATGACCTACTTGTTGCGTCAGAGACTGAGGAAGCTTGTAAAGTAGATTCCATTGCCTTATTGAACCATTTAGCTGAAAATGGACATAAGGTATCTCCGAGTAAGTTGCAGTACTGTCTGACAGAAGTACAGTATTTGGGGCACCGGTTAGAAAAGGGAAAGCGCAAGGTGTCCCCAGAGAGGATTGAGGCGATAATGAAGATGAATGCGCCTACAACACAGAGAGAAGTTCGGATGTTTTTAGGAATGGTTGGTTATTGTCGACAGTGGATAGTTAACTTTTCACTGAAAGCAAAACCCTTACAGAAACTGACGCACAAGGAGGTGAGTGATCCGGTACCATGGGACGACGAATGCCTAGTGGCGTTCTTGCAGCTGAGAGACGACTTGTGTCGTGCTCCGGCTCTGGGGATGCCCGACTACGAGAAATCATTTTCACTCTATTGCTGTGAGAAGGAGGGATGTGCTTTGTCAGTCTTGGCACAGACCCACGGAAATGCCCGTAGACCAGTTGCATACTTTTCGGCTACATTAGATCCGGTAGCCGCAGCGTTGCCCGGATGTCTCAAATCCGTTGCTGCAACGGGTGTCAGCATTGAAAGGAGTGAGAGTATAGTGATGGGACACCCGTTAGTGGTGTATGTACCGCATTCTGTAGAATTGTTAATGACCAGGACGAAGACGCAGCATCTGACTAATAGCAGGCTCACGCGCTACGAGCAAGTTATCCTTGCCGCGGAGAACGTGACCCTCAGGAGATGCTCTGTCTTGAATCCTGCTACTTTGATGCCATTACCTACTGTAATAGAAGGCGAAGGATGTGAAGACCACGATTGCCTTGATGTGACTGAACTATGCACGAAACCCAGACCAGATATTGTGGATGAGCCGTTGTCTGACCCTGACGAGATTTACTTTGTCGATGGCTCATGTTTAAGAGACGATACTGGTCGGTTGAGAGCAGCTTATGCTGTTTGTACCATTACTGGGGTTGTGGAAGCCGCTTGCCTGGAAGGAGTACATTCCGCACAGGTAGAAGAAATTATTGCCCTAACTCGTGCCTGCATAGCAGGAAACGGAAAGAGAGTCACCATATACACTGATAGCCAATATGGTTTCGGTGTGGTTCACGATTTCGTGCAGTTGTGGTCTCAGAGAGGTTACATGACCTCCTCTGGTTCGCCCTTTCGAAATGGAGAATTTGTGCGATTGTTGTTAGAAGCACTACAAGGTCCAGTTGCCATAGCAATAGTAAAATGTGTAGCTCATACTAAGAATACAGATTTTGTATCACAAGGCAACAGGTACGCTGATGAGGTCGCACGCTATTGTGCGGAACAAGATTATTCTTTCTCAAAAGTGGAAATTGATGGTGCTGAAGAAAAGACAGAATTAAGCATGATGTTAGAGACCGTGGATACCTGGGAAGATTTAAGGGTAATGCAGGAGAACGCACCGGAAACTGAGAAAAAGGCATGGGAAATAGCAGGTTGTGTGCGAAGTGAAATGGATTTTTGGGTTTCAGCAGATGGGAGGGCTGTGTTACCTGAAGAATTAGCTAATCCCATGGCAAGAGAAATACATGGTCCAGTACACCTAGGAAGAGACGCTATGATGAGAGTGTTTAGGCAGACTTGGTATTGCCCAAAATTTAGAATAGCAGCAGAATCAGTATGCAAGCGATGTGTTACCTGCCAACAACTGAACATAGGCAAAAGGACACCAGTCACACTGAGTCACATTGGGAGGTCGGGGGGGCCTTTCAATAGAATGCAATTAGACTTTATTGAAATGCCAAGAGTTAACCGCCTTAGGTATGTGTTGGTGGTTGTATGTATATTTTCCAGATGGGTTGAAGCGTACCCTACACGTAGGTGCGATACACTCACAGTAGCTAAATTGTTGCTCAGGGAGTTGATACCGCGCTTCGGGGTGCCTGCCTCTCTGGAATCGGACAGAGGAAAACATTTTAACAGCGAAATAGTGAAGATGTTGTGCTCCACATTAAAGATCGATCAGAAACTGCATTGTAGTTATCGACCAGAAGCCTCAGGGATTGTGGAACAAGTAAACGGCACTCTGAAGAATAGATTGGCTAAAGTTTGTGCATCCACATCTTTGAGTTGGCCAGATGCTCTTCCTTTAGTGCTCATGAGCATGCGCAGCACACCTGACAGGAGGACAGGTCTCTCTCCACACGAGATTCTGATGGGGAGGGCCATGAGACTTCCCACGGTTCCAACTGCTGCCCTATTGAATATTACAGATGATCTGATCTTGGATTATTGTAAGGGACTGTCTGACGCCATCCATTCTGTGTCCCTTCAGGTGCATGCGGCTGAAGTTCCAGCAGCAAGGAATCTGTGTCATGATCTGAACCCAGGGGATTGGGTGTTGGTCAAGAAGCACGTCCGGAAGAACTGCCTAGATGTACGCTGGCGTGGGCCCTTTCAGGTAATCCTGATCACGAACACCGCGGTGAAGTGCGGAGGGCTACCAAATTGGATCTATGCATCCCATACTCGAAGAGTTCCAGCACCTCTAGAAGAAACAGCTCCTATCCCAGACGAAAGTTCAGTCGTGGAAGAAGAGTCACAAGAGGGGATTGGATCAGCTGAGGGGGTGTCGGAAGAAGGTGGGAACGCATCGGATCCAGAAGAAGAGAGAAGACAGGACGGCAGTGAGACTGAAGACGCAACTGAAGGGGAGAGCTGCAGTGAATACGACTCAGACACAGATCAGTACCAGAGCGACCAAGAATCGAGTGTGAGGACGAGAAATAGGAGAACAAGGCTTGGAGCTGCCACTTGGCCGGAAAGAAGAAGGAGGCTAAGTTTAAGGTCGGCTCAGGAAGAAACGCTTGCTCCTATATCCGAAGACTCGGATCCAGAAGAAGATACCCAGGATCAAGCCGAGGAAGGTGCGAGTGCCTAGCAGAAGGTACTCTACTCCCGATTGGACCTACCTCGTTGCAGATGTCCGTGGGACACAGAACCGGGAGGGTCAGGGAAGTGAGCCTGATCAGAACTGATCCGATCATCACAGTGCAAATAAGATTCCTGCTGCCAGGAGCGGAGACCGAAAGGTTGCTGACACTCAACATCGTCTATCCTCCTCTCCTGAGCGGAATAAGAAAATTGATTTTAGAGACAGTTGATTTTCCGGTTTGCTGTTCACGATATCCAGTGTTGGAGGGAACTCTTCTTCGACTGGAAATGCTTGAGCGAGTAGTGGAAGTTCTTGGAACACTCATTGTCTTGGACTAATACTTTGTTGTAAATGTCTTCAAAGGGGCGTAGAACTGGGAAAGTGAAGAAGGTGATCCTGGTCAGAACGGACCCCTTTGTAACTGTGGATGTAGAACTGATAGTACCAGGAGTGGAGATTGAAAAGACATTAACTCTTCATTTTGTTCGTCCACTTGTCCAGAGTGAAATAAGGAGAATAATCCTAGAGACAGTCGAATTTCCGTGTTGTTGTGAGAACTGCCCAATATTTGAGGGAATCCTTCTTCGTATGGACATTTATGAAGACGTAGTGTCACTCCTTGCAACATTCATAGATTCTGATTGATAAAAGACTTTTGAAAAGGAATTGTAAATATTGCTGCAAGATAACCTAGCGCCGAGTGGAAGAAGAAAATGATAGGGTCTCCCTTTTAGAGGATGGAGAAGGGCTAGGGTTGTCTATTTCCTACAGGACTTTAAACTGTTTTGCGGAGCAAATTGTTAGCTTCTTAGTGTTCAAGAGAGAGACGTTGTTTGAAAGAAAATATTTGTTCAGAGAGAAGGAGAAGTTGATGCTGGAAGAACATCCAGAGCTACACTGTTTGAGAACATGGAGGCTGGCAACCCGAACCGCAGGGCAAAATGTATAGTTGGCACACTTTTAGGGGTGGTGATTTCACTTATAGTTTTAGTGGTTACTGTCTCATACATAGTGGGACATGAGAGAGATGCAACTGCAGTCAAGGAAGTCAAGGAAGTCAAGGAAGTTAAGGGAGTGTCAACACAGAGAACAATCACTGTTAATCATAAGGGAAACATCAATGATAAAGACAAAGCTTTGTTAGACGCGGAAATTAAGAGGTTGCATACAGATGAATCACAGGGGAACTTCAGGTCAAATGCTTATGCCAAATTGCTTTACGAATACATTGATGTCATGGAGGCGAAGAATTGCTACGTTTGTATGCAATTACCAGCTTCGGTGGAGGAGGGTATCAGATACCATCATCTTCCATTGACATATGGAATTACATGTAGTTTATTGTTAAGCATATTCTATGGACGAGAGGGGTTCGAGTATTATTTCTCGAACTTTGACTCGACATTGCCAGAGGTCCCAAATTACAAGCATCTGAACAAGTGGGACTATTACAAGAGCGAAGACAGATTACACAAATGGTTCATTCCATGGAAAACGTTAGATACTTCACATGCCCGAAGAAATAATCTGACTTGTCAAGTGTCAGAAATTGAGAAAAAGTTTATAGGGCAGGTAGATACTAGATACAGGAGGCAGAAGATTCTAAAGGCTTCAGGACAATGGGAAACAGATTGGACCAAGGAAGAAAGGATACATCAAAGAAAGGGTAGCTTTGGTCCAATTGCTTTAGACAAGGAGAAATGGGGGAAACTGTGCATTCATAGGAGTTACTCCTATTATGAGAATCTGTATGTAGGTCAAGTCAGTTGTGAACATGCTTTTCAATTGGAGTACTACTCCAAAGATTTTCTGAAAGAGATGCAAGCAATTCCAAATGTATATTTTGTATGTGGAAGAAATGCCTATGTGAAGCTACCAGATAATTGGTACGGATCATGCTATCTAGCAATTGTCTTCCCCAAAATATATCATGTTGAGAACTTGGAAACGATAAAGAAAGGAATACCAACTAGAGGGAAGAGAGGGCTAGGTGCAGCAGAAGTAATTGGGGATGCATTCGGTGCTGCATTCCCTATCTTGGGAGTGATACTGAATGACATCAAAATTAGGAGATTGGCTACAGTCGTAGATAGGTTATCTGCCAGTACTGCTAGATCATTAATGCTGGTGGAGGGTGAGATGCAATCGATAAGGGCAATGGTTCTTCAGAACCGACTTGCTCTAGACGTTCTGTTAGCCAAAGAGGGCGGAGTCTGTAAGGCTTTGAAGGTCCAGGAATGCTGCACTTACATTCCGGACAATTCAAAACCTTTAGAAAAGTATATACGAAACATCACTGCAATTCACCATGAAATTGAGGATCTGACAAAAGTGAACGTGTGGGAAAAAGTAGGTCATGGAATGGGTAAAGTTGGAGGTTGGTTTGCCAACCTAGGAAAGGGTATCGTTTGGTACATACTGAAACCCATCATCATAATTGTGATTTGTGTAATCACTTTGTGGGGATTGGTGCGTTTGTATCAGTGGTACAGAGCAAACAGATTGCAGAGATCTATGAGAGAACAGGAGAAAAGGTTGACAGCGATGCAAGATACACAATATAAGAGTCTGAAGGCATTGGAGACAATGAAAAGAAGTGGTACTGCCACGACTTCACTTTGAAGAGTCCTACATTTTTGTGATGGTGTTTTGATGGTGATGACCCCTGAAGGTCATCAAAGGGGGGACTGAGAGAGCACCAATCTGGGAAAAAATGTATAAGTGCACCATATTTACAAGCACATAGTTAGTTAACATATACCTTGCACCAGAGTGTCTTATATTCAGTAGTGAAATGTATAGAGTGTTCAAGTATGGTAACAATAATCATAGCAGTGTGAGACTAATGTAGAAATGTTGGAATGAATATGAAAACCTCACGTTCTCATGTTAAAGGAATCATGTAAGAGTTAAGTGGAACCTTGCAAACCAGTTACATTGTGTAGGCCTCATGGCAATTCACAGAAAATCTAAACGTGCTGCTAAAGTAATGTGAGGTGGGGTTAACGTGGTTCTTCCAAAAATGTATTATCGAATTTAGTATTGAAATATATGCTTTATAGATGTGTTGCTTTTAGAAACGTATGTTAGTTAAGAATGCTGTTTAAATCAAGTTAAATGTTTTCAGAGTGCAGGGACCCGCTTCATGTAAATCAAGTAGGCCCGAACTGATAACGTTGTTCCTTTGATCTGTAATGTGCTCGTTAGAGAAGAAGTCGAGAGGCGCCAAGTACTGTGCTTTCCATATGCTTTACGACCTATAGATATGGTGGAGCCTGGAATTTGAGGCCCACTGTAGGACGGCCTGTATGCAGGTGCGAGGGGTCCTAATCAGTCGAAATGAATGGAGCTTTGTTCAGTGGCGCTTGGAGCAGGCCTGTAGGAGTCTTCAGGAATTTCAGGGGGTACCGGCGCACTGAAGAAGAAGCCTGGGAACCAAGGTCAACTTTAACGAGGGTCTTGAAGAGTACCATCATGGAGTTTACCGCGCAAAGATGTACCACGTGAGGGGCGTACCAAGGGGCGTTCCTATCGGAAATGTGATTTTGTATTAGGGAAAGCGACCCGGGAGGAGAGCAGAGCAGATGATTTTGGGAGCCTAAGGAAGCGGATGGGTAGGCAGATAGGCTGATCAGGAAAGACCCATTATCAGAGAAAAGACAAAGAGAAGTGCGTGATCTTCTTAGGAAGTCACCACGGCTGACACCTTTTTGGGGTAAAGATCTTGTTAAGTAGGGATGTCACTTAGTCTAGTGTAGGGACAGACTAACCTGGATTTTCTTTTCTGTAATGACTCTTAAGTTGCAACTTGTATCCATTTTGGCCACACTAATGATTTTTGAACTTGTACTTATTATTCTGTTTTGTAGACTCAGACTATTCAAAGAATTTATGTTTATAGTGATACCAGTATACCTTTTAAACCTTATCTTGGGAAGTTTGTATCTTCAGTTATCTTTGGCTTTATATTAAATCTTTAAACTTTATCACTGGTCAGTGGTTATTTAGAGTGGTGTAAGTTCTTAATTGACTAACCTAGTAGTAGATTATCTTTTACTCAATGACAGGTACCAACGATCCAGTCGACTTGATTTGGGATCTGGTAAGGTAATTAGAAACCAGAAACCCCGCGTTAACAGTGCCATCCTAGAAAACAATGAAATGTCACGGTGAAACTGAAGCTGTTCATCCCAGAAATCCAATGTTCTGCTGCAATGACACAAAGCATGTGCACTTCCCTATAAATCTCAATAAAATAAATGAACACATGCAATTCCAGTCAGCTATCTGCATCAGAATGCAAAAAAAATAGACTAACATGTGCAGTTCAAGTCCCATAATGCCTGAACTTCCGGGGAACCGCCAGTGTGATGACTCAGCATCTGCCCACAGTGTGATGCCTCTCCCATGCACAGCCAAATGACTGCTAATGCTCTCACACCACCACACCAAGAGGCGCACCGATCCTGTCAGCACTGCTATGGTAGCAAATGCAGCTACTCCACCCTAGAGTAGGTGACTGTGGGATGCATGTTATGTATACATGATTATTGTTTCTGATTCTTTAATTATGTCAGAACCCTTATGCCTCAGGGTTCTGGCTTATGGAACTTGGAGCTCTGGTTGATGAGTGAGAGTCAGTTACTCTCTGCTTGTCTGCCTGCTCGCTGTGTTGCCATGGGTCCGTACTATTATGCCAACTATCTACAATGAAGGAACTTATACGGCAAGAAACGGTCTGTCTTGGTAAGTTTATAACAGCGTAACCTAATACCACATATTGGTACCAGGAGTGGGGCGAGCTGTTTTTTTACTCTGACCGCACCAACATCGCTCCGCTCTTCTTCTGAGACCTGTTGCCTGAACCCACCGGCTGTGCTAGCTGTCCTGGAATCGTTTTGTGTGCCTCAGGAAAACAAGGTGGGATTGTTTCATTTATTTTAAGGGATATTTTCATCCGTCCTAATTCTAACTGCCGCCTCCACGCACCAGCCCTTGTGCTCCTTACTTGGCCTTGCTCGGCATTGTTGTGCCCTTAGCTGCTTCCTCTTCCTTGCTAGGCATTGTTTTGTCTCGAGTTGCTCCCTCGCGCTCTCATCTGGGGCAGCCTTCTCATCATTCCAGCCACTCTCTTCGCTCCAGCTACTGTTGTCACACTGCTGTGGGAGCCAGCGCACTACACTACTAAGAATTCATTGGCGGATTCACTGTGCGTGCTGCCGTAGCACGTTGGCGGTCATCTTTAATGAGGATCGCCCTATTAAGCTTCACCAGCCCGTTAGCTGTATTTTCACTCAGTTTCTTTGGTGATTTGCACACCTGCTGTGCGACACTTGTTGATTTATTGGCGTCTACATTCTAGTTGCTGGATCAGTGATCTGCACACCTCTTCCTTTCACTTTTCTTCAAAAATTCCAATGACATTTATTAAATTTCGGTGATTTGCACACCTCAAGTGCAGGTATTAATTTCTGCTACATTACAACATCAGTGATCCGCAAGCTTGCTGTGTGGGACATAATTTGACACTTAATTTGCATATAAATTACGCTAACTTTCTTGTAATTTGCACATTTTTTTCATCTTTATCACAGCTGTTGTGCCAATTTACTCGTTCTTGCTCATTTTCTCTGCTCCATGGCTGGTAATCACGGTCTCATTCAACCACCACCTTTACAAAAAGGGGGTAAACCAGATACTGGGGGGCAGATTTACAAGCCCCTTGCGCCACGTTTACGCCGCTGTTGCGTCACGCAAGGTGGCGTAAATGTGGTGCATCCCTACGAGGCATTTACAACGTGAAGCATCTATGGAGATGCGTCACGGTGTAAGGCCCTGCGCCACATGAAACCTGCATCAGGTTTCATGTAGGCGTTCCGGTTCAGGGGGGGGGGGCGTTCCGTCGCAGGAACGCCCCTGAAAAGTGACTCAGTGAAATCTACAAGATTTCACTGAGTCACTTTCCCAACGCTGATGCATCAAAACCCTGCGCCTGCTTGAAGCAGGCGTAAGGCTTGACGCACCATGTTAAAGATAGGGCAAGTTGGAAAAGTGCTGGATTTGCGTGCCGCACGCAACACAACTTCAGCACTGCGCCAACTTTACACCCAAGATGCGACACGCATCTGTTCATTCCTGCGCCATGGTGCGCCGCATTGTAAATGCGGCGCATCATGGGTGGCGCAAGGATGAACTTGCGTGCCGTATCTTTCCTGGCGCATCTCTGCCGATTTGCAGAGATGTGTCAGGCAACGTAAATCTGCCTCTAAATGGCTAGAATGGCTTCGCATTTTTTACAACTATTTAGCGACCATTGATGCTGAAGGTTATACACCTTTGAGGAAAATGGCTCTGCTGGTCAAACCTTTAGGGATTGCGGGTCAAAGAATTTTTCACAATCTGCCTGGATCTCCAGCTTGAACCTCTGAAAACTCCTCCTGGAATGTTTATTTGGAAGCAAAAGAACATATGCAGAAACAATATCCTGATGTGTCAAATGTTTTATTAGAAAGATTCAACTTTGCTATGTGCAAACAATCCTCCGATAAATCCGTAGAAGACTTTGTTGCTTCTGGAGAAGTGTGGCTCAATGGTTAGAGCGGCAGACCCTGATGCAGAGGTCTGGCCCGGGACCAGGGTTCAATTCCTGCCTCGGCTGGTCTCAGCGGATCTTGGGCTCATAATTGCTCAGACCTGATTTCTTGTCTCGGTGCCTACTCCAAGCATGGGTCCCACGCTGCAGCTCTGGGCAATAGCTTGCTTAGTCTCCACAACGGCCCCCTACAGCGCTAGGGATGCCTGGTTGCACCCTGGGGATGCCCAGGAGTGGACATTTCACGGGGAAAAACCAGGAAGGGTTCCCTAGCGGTATGAGTACAGCGCCAGGACACTCAGGAGTATCAGTGCGCTTTACAAGTACGTCTACATTTACATTTACATTTGCTTCTCTCAGAGTTCTAGCTGAAAAGTGCGAATTTGGTGTTAACATTGACACTCATATTAGAATTCAATTTATTTTTTACAGTTCTTCTAATAAAAAATCAAGAACGTTTACTTGCTTGTCGTAATCCTACTCTTACTGAAGTGTTGGATATTGCCATTAGCAAAGAAAGGTCCATTGTCACCTCCAAAGTTCTTTCCAACCTCTCCTTTTTCTATCAATGTTGTGTTTGACGATGATGTTGTTTGTGCTGTTAGCAACACACAAGTCTATGGCAGAACTAATCGTAGGGGGACCTTCTCACAAACAGCTTGTTTGTTTTTGTGGTGGTTCTAAGAACCACATTGGAAACAATCCAACATGTCCTGCCATTGGTAAGAAGTGCAATTGTTGCAACTAGTTTGGCCACTTCCAAAGGGGAAACATCCTTTACAACGCAACTTTTACCACGCAGTGCCTTTACGACGGGACTTTTACAACGCAAACCATTACAACGCATTGCGCTGGGGGGCGCTCTAGGATAGGGAATAAGTTTAATTTACTATCCAACACCTTCCCTAGTGTCCACGGGGACTGGAGTTGGAATAGTAAATTAAACTATTCACTATCCAGCACCCCAAAGCGCTATGCGTTGTAAAGGTTTGCATTGTAAAAACCGCGTTGTAAAGGCATGCGTGGTAAAAGCATGCGTTGTAATGTCATACATCCCTTCCAAAGTGTATGTAGAGGTGGGGCTAGCTCAGTCCTTCAGCAAAGTCAAAATTTCAAATGTTTCTGTGGATGATTCTGACTTTGAAGTAACCCTGGGTGGGAAACTCCGCTCCGCCAGCGTAGTTTGCAGAGATTTTCCTACTCTGCGCTCTGTGGCAAGCACGGAGGTAGGCAAAACTCCGCCTATGTGGCGGAGCGGAGTTAGCCGCTCCCTCCCCCCTCCCAAATGCTTTAAAATGATAAAAACAAGGTACTTACCTGTGTTTCTGCAACCTCACCTGCCTCGCCGCTCTTCTTCCTGCTCCTCTCGCGTCCTATATGAAAAAAACACTATATTGTACATCTTGCGAGTGCGCATGCGCGCATGCAAGACATACAAGATAGTGTTTTTTTCAATGAAGAAGGATGCGAGGTGGCAAGGAGCAGGAAGGAGAGTGGGCAGGCAGGGGAAGCAGCAGTAACACAGGTAAGTGCATTCTTTTTATCATTTTAAATCATTTGGGAGGGGGTAGGGAGCTGAGTGAGGTAAGGCACAGCTCCACTGAGTATTATTCAAACTCTGTGGAGCTATGGGTAGAGGCACTGCGCCAGCTCTGCCCACCCTTACTTTGAAGTACAACAATGTGAGAAGAAATGTACAAATGTCTTACTGTGGATATCACTGATTATTCCAATGTCACCTCCATTAAGGGACCCATTGTTGATGCAATTGTTGATGGGGGATCTGTTTCTTCAATGCTGATTCTGGTGCCCCCATTACTATTCTTGCTGACTGTGCATTTTATGAATCATGGTCACCTGGTACTTCTCTGTTGTCCCCTGACATCCATCCTAAGGCTTTTGTTGAGAAATATATTAACTTATTCGGTTTTTTTGGGGGCTGGTGGAATGTTTGGGCAAATCCACCAAAACCAAAATCTATGTAGCTGTTAATGGCAGGGATATTTTTGGGTGGAAAGACCTTGTATGTTTAGGAATTATTTTGTGTCCTGGGCAAGATCCTCCTATCACTCTAGGTCCTCTTTTGTCTAAGGACGTTCTGCTCCTAGACCCAGAAGAAGATACTGTTTTAAATCTTGTTGACTCCTTCCCTGGTGTTTTCAAGGATGCTGTGGGTTCTGTAAAGGGCTTTGAGCACTGCATCAAACTTAAGAGTGGTGCTGTCCCTGTTGTCCACAAAGTGAGACCAGTTCCCCTTAGTATTAGGGATGACCTCAACATTTTGTTAAATAAACTCAAATTGGAGTGTATCACTGCACTCATTGATGCCTCAGAATGGGTTTCTCCTGTTGTTTTGGCCAAAAAGAAGACTGAGGATCTGAAATTGTTTGTTGATTTGAGATCTCTTCATCACAACTTTCTTGTGGATTGTCATCCCCTTTTCCACATCCAAGAGATGTTGGCCAATATTGGTAATGCCAAATTCTTCTCCACCATTGACCTACATTTAGCATATCACCAGATTCAGCACTCTGAAGAATCTCAGGGGCATATTTCCAAGGAAGTGGCGGAGGGAGGCGTTAGCCGTCTTGGCCTAACGCGTCTCTCCACCACTTCGGAAATGACAGGCTGCACCATATTAACAAGGATTCGGTGCAGCCTGGCGTTTCCCCCTGTGTTGTGTAACTTAGCGCCAGCGCAGGCACCCTTGCATCAGAGTGCAAGGGTGTCTGCGAGCTGGGAGGTTTGTTTATGTGTAGGAAGGAGTTCCTTCCTACACATTAACAAACCTAAAATGCCATTTGTTACTTTAATGTGTGCTGCTTCGTGCAGCACACATGGAAGTCATGAAAAGGCATTTTGAAAAATGGTTTGTTCATGTACAGGAAGGGACACCTTCCTGTACATGAGCAAACCAGGGCATTTTGCTTTTTCCATGTGTGCTGCATAAGGCAGCACACATGGAAAAAGCAAAAACGAGGACAAATAAAGCATTTCTCTTCGTTTCGCCACCTTAAGAGTAAGATTTTTCTGGTCTTAAGTTTGGCGCTGCCACCTATTATCGCCAACCATGATAAGAGGTGGCAGCGTCGACTTCAATGGGTGTTGCGCTGGAAAGCCCACCTCAACACCCACTGCACGTCCCGTTTCACGCTAAGCTTAGCGTGAAAGAGGCCCTATTATCAAGTTAGCGTTAAGCCACTTAACGTGGCTTTAAGCCACATTAATTGGCTTAACACTGCCTTGATAATAGGGCGCTGACGCTATCGCCACCACAACGTCACAAAAAGTGACGTTGTGGTGGTGATAGGGTCTTGATACAATCGCTTACCACGTTTGTAACTCCATTTAGTGCTTTTAAATATCTCAGACTTCCATTTGGATTTGCATCCATGGCAAGTGTCTTCTAAAAGCTCCTTTGCGGGTTATTGGGCGAAATGCCGCATGTTCAGGCATTTCAAGATATTTATATTTTATATTTAAAGTTTTTCTATAGCGCGAACAAGACCCTTAGGTATCAGAGCGCTTTACATTACATGAGGTAGTTAAAGAAAAGAGTTTGTAAATTCGTTCAATGTAAAGAGGTAGGTACATTTAAAAGCAATAGATAGACATTATACATTAGACGTTATACAGGAAGTATATACATGGTATGTCATATTCCGATGTTTACATTAATACTTATATATGTAATATATAATTAGGGCTCCCGGTTTTCCGTTTTTACGGATATTTACATATAAATACAGACGGAAATCTATATTTCCTTTGTCTGTATTTATATGTAGAAACGGAAAAATACTAAAAAATGTTGCCACACTGCCGTGCTCGAATCCAGCTAAGCCCCCTTCCTGCTTCTGCTTCCTTCCCGGGCGCGCACACAGCCGCACCCGAGTACTTCACAGGTCTTTTGAAAGACCATTTACTTGTTAATTAGGCTTTATTGTTGTTTCACCCCATGCCGTGGCCTCCCCCAACGCCCCTGACTCCTCCTGTGCCAGGCTCCATACAGTGCACATTTTAAGCCCTTCAATTCACAGTGCTGCAGCCAGAGAAAAAAAATGCGTGTTCTCATCTGTCACTACTTTATATTGTCTGTCGGTCCTGGCAGTGTGAAAACAAGATTGTTTCAAACGCATGCCATTCGCCCCCTCTGGCTAGCAAGAGGTGGCCTCTTGTAGCCTGCACGTCTAAAGTTATGTATTGTGCTATTCGAAGAGCCTTATGCTCTGATCCATAATTTTATCGACCTGAGCAGCATGAACTGCAGGGATCAAAACGCCCGAGGTGCGGATTAGGGTGAGATTTCGACAGTAGTCATGGCTGAACCCCCTGAGCTATTTGTCACCTGAATGTTACAACCTCCCCCGCTCTCACACAGTCTGGGAAGGAAGGTTTTCATGGATAAAAAATTGGCAGCAGTCTCTGAACTGGTTTGGTGTTTGCAGACAGTATTCGAACCTGAATATTTCACTTGGCTCCAGGGCTAATTAATCTCCTAAATGTGAGTAAAGATGTCATGGAAGGAAGCAGCTCGTTTTGACTGTGTGGAGGTCCAAATTAGATTTTTGATTTAATTGTTCAGAGAAAACGACTTCCTCGGTGCCCTGCTCGGCGAGTGAGTGCACACGCAGACCTGGCACACGTTGGCAGAGGCGGGCATGCATCCACCAGAGATCTTCTGCCTTTTACTGCCAAGTGGGGATTCTTGTTTCCAGGGCGGTGCCCTGTAAATAATATTAATTTACGCACCTACCAAGGACAGAACTTTGGACCTAAGGGAAACTGAACAATCACAGACTGCATCGGCCTTCATTTCTAGCCAACAGCTCCAAGGTCACGCGGGGTGCATTTGTACGGAGCCGGGCATCTGTGGCAGCACTGGAAATAGAAATGTCGGCTTGTGTTGATTTAGAAACATAGAACAGTACAGAGGACATTCACCTCACCAACAAGGCTGAACGTCATACCCTGCACCAGAGACCCCCTTACTGGCCAAACTATACCCAGCAGCAGCCTACCAACCCTGCACGCCAATGAAGCAGATGTGAATCGGAGCGCTTTCAGGCCTCATCAGTGGTATGAAGCGCTATATACATTCTGCAATACATTGCACAACCATAAGCTGTAGAATAAACCAGCCCCCGCTCAGAGGTGCACAGTGTGGTACCCTGAAAAGGGCCAGTCTGCGATGTCGCCTGAAGGGGGCGCTGAATGTGGCTGCAGCTGCCACTAATTTTACCTCGTGTTATTCCCACATGCTTAGTTGTTCTGGCACAAAAAATTACTTTGCTTTCCACTGGTGACGTGGATGGCTGTGAGAATCATATCTGGGCCTTTGTAAAATGTTAGAATGAGAACAGAAGGCTGGTATTTTTCTCGGGGTGGGAGAGATACAGAAGTGATGGGGTTCTGGTAGTTTCAATACCAAGCTGGCCCATGCTATAAAATGTGCTTTTTAGGCTAGCGCGTGGTCATGAATGATCAGGTCATCTTCTGAGCAGCAGCAGTGTCTGCCTGCCCTCAGTTACTGAAAAATCGAGTCAGCAGTGTATCTCTGGTTGATGCCCTTCCATTTCAGGTGCTTTGTAGCAGTTTTAAGCTCTTCTTAGAGTTTCTCGTTGCTCAAATGGGTGTAATTTCTGATATTTATATGTTCCTCTAATCTTCATTGCTTGATTTTTCTTGTGAGAATTTGTCACTCATAGTCGTTGAAATGTCACTCATAATTACACTTAAATTATGAAAATGTCACATATAGCAATGTGAAACCTTGGCAGCTATGAGCAGAGAAGGAGCCGACGCTCCCCTCCCGGGGTATTGAAAACAGCTTTCGGTGGCAGAGAGCTCCCAAGCTACATGCCACGTCCTTAATTATTACATATACATATATATATATATATATATATATATATATATATATATATATATATATATATATATATATATATTATATATATATTATATATAATATGTATCAAAAGGATGTGGTGTGTAGCTTGGATATATCTATCTGTCTGTCTATCTACACACAAACACACCACCACCAATATATGTACTTACTTTCTGTGTGAAAACCATAGACATTTGAAGGCAGATTTCTAGCTGGCTTTAGATGGAAATACAGAAGCACTGGCACATGTTTGCTCCTGATAAGTGCTTGTACTCTATCCTAAAGTGTTTTTATAGCAGAACTGAGAAGCACAGTTACTCTCCTATTCAAATTACTCAGTACCGGACCATTCAAAGCACCGCTAAAGCCACAACAAATCGCCAGTTTAAGTGAGCGCATGTGTGCATTGTCAATTTAAATAAATGTGGAAAAATACTAGCTGTAGCATCGTCTTTTATTGTGGCAAAAATAAATGTGGATAAATACAGAAAAAATGCCCAAAAAATAAATATGGATAAATACAGACGGAAATGGCAAAAAAATAAATACCATAAAACCGGGAGCCCTATATATAATAGATATTCTATATGTTTGAATATGGCTAAAAATGAATGGTCTAGAATCATTGATTCCCAAATGCTTATAGTTTGTGTAGCTTTTGTTTTCACTCCTTTATCAAATGTTCTTTTGACCTCGGTCCGACCTATGGAAGGAACTTATTTATTAGGAAGTTTTTCGTTTTTCGTTTCAAGATGACATTCTTGTCTTTACTGAGACAAAACATGAACATGTTCAAACCTTAATTAAGGTTCTTAATGTGCTTAATTCCACTGGCATGACTGTCAGACCCAACAAGTGCAATGTTTTAGTTGCTAAGTTTGAGTATTTGGGACATCTCATCCCTGCAGAAGGGAGCAAGCCAAAATTCTGTGACATTGAGGCCATTAAAAATGCTCCTGAGCCTATCGATAAGGATACTTTACGTTCTTTTCTTGGCCTTTGCAAATATTACGCCAGGTTTGTTCCTGGTTACTGTCTTGCTGTGCAACCTTTGGGAGAATTACTGCAAAAAGGTGTGAAATTTGTCTGGAGTGACTCCTTGTCTACAGTGTTTGAGGAGCTCAAATCTTTTGTCATCAATGCCCCTGCTTTACGCTCATTTGATCCTTCTGCTGATTCTTTTATCTCTGTTGATGCTAATCTTAAAGGATTAGGAGTTGTTTTTGGGCAGTCGGTAGATGGGCAAAAGAATACTGTTGCTTTTGCTTCTAGATTTCTTTCTGAAGCTGCGTGTCACTATAGCGCCATTGAGAGGGAAGCCTTGGGTATTGTTCGGGCTATGCAAAAGTTCAAAACCTACATCTGGGGGATGGAATGTGACATTTTTACTGATCACAAACCTTTGGTGTGCCTCTGAGCTGGTAATGGTTTGGGTAAGGCTTCTGCTTGCCTGGTCATTCTTCTTTCCAAATTACAAGAATAAGATCTAGATGTCAAGGTGGAAGGAATGTCTGTGCTGACTGTTTATCTCGCATTCCTTTAACTTGTAATTTCAGTGCTTTCGATGATCTTGATGATGACTGTGTTGTTGGTGTCATTTATGTATTTTCTGCGAGCGGTGGTAAATTTTCACATGAGGATTGGGTTCTAGCAATGGAAAAGGGTGAAATTGTGAAGAAAGTCAAGTTCTTTGTTAGAAACAAGTGGCCAACTAGTAAAACCTTATCTAGTGAGTTGAGGTTTTTGCACAAGTCAGTGAGGACGGAGCTATCTTTTGAAAATGGCATTTGCATTCGCAACAGATTATTTGTGCCTCCTCAGTTATTAAGGGTGAAGATTGTTGCCATTGCTCATGAGGGGCATATGGGTATGTCTGCTACTACCAAGAAAATCAAACAAGTCTACTGGTGTCCAGGTTTGGAATCTATGGTTGTCAATTTTGTTCCAAAATGTCCCAAGTGTTTTTTCTCATATAAACACTGAAAACTCAACAAGAAACCTTTGTTTCCGGTTCCTTTTCCTGAGATGCCTTGGGAGAAAATTGCTCTTGATTTTTCTGGGCCTTTCAATCTTCTTCCGTCTAGGATGAGATATTTGTTAGTTGGTATAGACTACTTTTCTAAATGGTTATATTACTCTTTTGTTGAGGTGGCTAACTCCACTTCGGTCATTTTCTGTTTAGAGAACATTTTCAAAATTGGAGGTGCACCTTGTTCCATTGTTACAGACAATGGGATTTCTTTTGTCTCTAAGCAAATTACTGCTTTCTTGGATAAATTTGATATTACACACTACCAAGTTTCTTTATACAGTCCTTCCATGAATGGATTAGTTGAGAGGGTAAAATGCATTCTTAAGGAAGGCATTCAAACTGCTGTTGCCGCTAATGTTAATGTTGCTGGTTTATTGCAAGAGAAAGTTTGGGCTTTTCTCACTTCACCTCTTTTCACCACTGGAGTCACTCCTTTCAAAGCTCTCAGAGATAGGGTAGCAAGATCAAAATTGATCCCTGAATGGTTTTCTAATCTTAGTGTTGGTTCCTCCTTGATTGGTAAGAGGTCTGTGAGTGATGATCCTGACGTCATTAGAAGTAGAGTTTTGTCTAAACAGCACAGGGAGAAAAAGTTATGTGACACCAACTCTAGAATCAAACTTGTGATTGGGTTCTCATTAGGAACCCTTTTAAAGTATCTAAAGGTCAATCTACCTTTTCTCTTCCTGTACGCATTAATGTAGGTTAGTAAACCTTCTCTTCTGTTGGATGGGAGTGATAGTGGAATAAGGATTGTGTGGTTAAACTCACAAATGAACAAGCTGAGATTTTTAAACAGGTTTATGATGATAGAGATGAAAACAATGTGTATTCTTCTACTTTTTATACTCAGGCTGGCATTCCTTTTGAGTCTTCTGTTACTGGAGATGATTCCATTGTACCTACTGTTTCTGAATCTGTTTGTGCTCCTGTTGCACATGTTCTTTGGGGCTCTTCCTCTACACCAAAATTCGCAAATTGGTGTTGAGGGACAGCTTTCTCGCAGCCATTGCACAATCAGGCTGCCATCTAAATTGATGGATATTTTGGTTTGTGGGAAAAGGGGGTGTGGTGGTACGTATGTTAAGTATACATGGTTATTGTATCTGTTTCTTTCATTCTGTCAGAACCCTTATATCTCAGGGTTCTGGCATATGGAAGTTGGAGCTCTGGTTGACGAGTGAGAGTCAGTTACTCACTGCTCGTCTGCCTGTTTGCTGTGTTTCTTTGGGTTCGTATTATTATGCCAACTATCTACAATAAAGGAACCTATGAGGCAAGAAACAGTCTTGGTCAGTTCTTTCAGCATAACCCTGTACCACAGTGAGCCAATCTAGCTCTTGAGCTGAAATGAAGAGACCACGTATTTCCACTGCAACAAGAAGAAAATAAGACGTGCTGGCTGTGGTGGATTCTGGTATAGGTTTGGGTGGTCATTTCATTGCCTGTATACCATTGTTTCGGAGCAGGGATGTCTCCGATGGAATTATGGGTATTTTAGATTTTAAATTACTGCTATTTTGTATGAATAGATAATGTTGAGCAGAATGTGGGTGCATTATCATTTTTACAAAGTTTACATAAAGAGAAGTGTAGCAGTCTTAGGGCATGTAGGATGATAATGTGAGGTCAAATATAGGAAGCATATAGGGGCACACTTTAAGGAGCCTGAAGTTCATAGGAAGACACTGTGGGACAAGCGTGTAACAAAGCAGAAATTGTTGACAATACTTGGAGCACATTTGCAGATAATTTGAAGAGGACAGAGTGTGAGGAGCTTGGCATGCTTTGGCTGAGTGTGAGTATTTTGGGAAAAATGATATTGCAAGCAGCTTGAGGCACAACAATGTACACAGTGAAGCTGTGGCACATGCATAAACTATGCGAGGCATGTGGGAAGATGGTGAGAGATGGTATCTAGGGGCACACTACCAGCTAGTGTGTTTTTGGTGCTTGGTGCTCAAGAGAGATTAAGGGACTTCACACACACAGACAATTTTAAGTCCTTTGGGAAAATGGACCTGAGGTGTGAGGTGCCTGAAATAAATGAAAACTCACTGAAACGAGAAACGGACAACTTACGCGCTAATGTCAAATATTGTGAGCAGCTTAAGGCACATGAAAATACAGTGTGTGGTTGTTGCTGAGATACTTTAGCAGACCATGTCCCCAAGGCCCATGTTGGCAATAGTATAGTTAGCACATGAATAGACTACGCCAAATGGTGGGTTATAGAATTCTGATGGACAGATATAATGTAAAAATCATTTTTATATGTGAATGATAGTGAAAGGAGCTAAGGACGCAATGAAAGATCTTGTGAGGACCTGGGACACATGAATAGGCACTGTGATAATAGAACATTAATTAGCTGTTTGAGGAGCTTGCTGCACATGTAAACATGGTAGATAGTGATGTACATATAGTATATAAATAATGTGAGGAGCTTGGTGCACAGAGGGAGCTAATGCGAGGAACTAGGGTCACACTGAGAGAGAAAAGGTTTAAAACTTTCAGGGAGAATATAATCATCACCCATCCTCGGTCTCCAAGTGAATCCTTTCACAGATACTAAAGAACAAATGCCTGGAGGCATATCAACTCACAGCAGATGAAAGAATACTGCTCATTGTATATTCGGGTACCTGCATTGTAAGCAGGATCTTTTTTGTGCAAGAGGGACACCTTACTGCACAGCAACAATTCCTTGAGGCATTTTCCTATTTCTATGTGTGCTACAAAATACAGCACACAGAGAAAAAGGAAAACACAAGGAAAAATAAACATATTTCTCCTGGTTATGCCTGCCCTGGGGAGGCATAGCCCTTTGACACATTCCCAGGTTTACCATTGTTTGTAAATCTAGAAATTCTCCAACTTCCATGGGTGGATGCAAGAGAACACCCAGGCTCCACATATGGAACGTTTCCCTGGGGCAGAGTAACGCAATGCAGCAATTTGCAGTGCATTGCATTACTCTGGATTTTATTAAGCCATGTAGGGCCAAGCAAGGTGGCCTTATGTGGCTTGATAAATACCACTCAGGTTTTGTGGCGCACTTGCACCTTCCTGCGTGGTGCAAGGGTGATGCAAAACCTTCATATATATGGACCTGAAGATTTGCTCAAACTTAAGTCAAAAATCCCCTCGTAGGATCAATACCAGATGTACGCAATCATTCTACATCCAGGTTAAAATAAATGAAACTGATTCCTTAATGTGTCGTTTAACTATTTTTTATTAAATTAGAAATCTAATCATAAAAATTACTTCTGGAGAATTCAGAACACATCGTGTTTACAGCTGGTGTTTTTTCCTGGCAGTTAATGACAGGTGCTAGATAAAAATCCATAAATAAGATATTAGTGAGAGTGAGGATGCTAAATCACAGACTAACATCAACTGTGAAGTTATTAAAAGTGTTTTCAAAGGTCTCAAGTTTGTAAATCCTTGTTCCTAAATAAGTAAAAAATCTTATAGCACATTGTCAAAACAGATTGCTTTGAGAATGTCAGAAACCATATGAAATTTATCAAGTGCAAAATTAGCTGTTGTGAAGAATTACTTAGTTGCTGGAAGCGGATTAGGAAAATGTTATTTGCTTCTTACGCACCAGTGTATCCCTCATTAATGCTGCTCTACTGGGTTTAAAACACCCTGATAATAACAGCAACGATGTTCAAAAATTTTATTTTTGCTAATTCAAATACTTTCTATAACATCGGAGGAAGTACAGCTGACTGGAAACATGAGGTGTTTCTGCAAATCTGTTCATTCTACTTAGTTGCTTCCATCTCCCGCCTTTCTAATCCTGAACAGGGGGGTTGGGATCAAGGAAGTACTGAGGTGAGAAATGTCAGGCAAAGTGTACTAGGGTTATCCGAAACATCTGTCATGCTTGTATCAGCTCAACCAATTGGGAAAAAAAAGATCTTGAAATTAGTTGCAATGAGCTTTCAGTTCCAACTGTACCCTCCATTTCAGATATACACATTGTCAATGTAAGTCAAGCACATACTGTGGCTATAACAAAGAACTAAAGGACTGATATATGACTTTGGTGAGTCGCAGACTAGACTGCCTAGAAGCAGCAAATAAAATAAAGCATTAAAACACTTTCTAAAATCTAGGAGCTTTAAAATTAGCTTCAGATAGATAAGAAAAAGAGCGGTGTAAAATGTACTAAGAAACATAAAACGCATGAGGGCTTGATCCAAAAACCTGTCCAAGGGCAGGTCTGATCACATTTTACCAACTCACAGAGACTTTCCCCAACACGAAAAAAGCCGACCTCTCCCACCAAAAAAGAGGTAAGGATAGATAAATTGCCGGTACCTCAGGCATGCCAAGTACTTCCTAACTGAGATTTTGTTAGAGTTGGAATGCCGTTTCTGGAATAGCTATAGTCATTAAATCTTATCTTAACCTTCGACTTATCCTATTTAATAAAGTCCTTGGTGTGTGGAACATGCAGGGCAATCCTAGCTCTTCAAACATGTTAGAAACATACCTCAAACAGGGAATAGAGCTGCTCCCTTCAAGGTTGAGACAATCCAGTACAACTTCCCTGCAAAGGCTGGCCTCCGCATTAGTCCATATATTGACCCAGAGAAATAATAGGGCCAGTTTAATTTTGTCTGAAATAAAATCAACATTTAAATATGAATGAAAAATAAAATGGGGACTTGTAAGGGAATGAGAAACAAACAACTGCAAATACAGTTCTCCTCTATCTGTAAGGCGGATGGATTAAAAAAAAACTCTTGCCCCATACAAAGCTGTGGAAAAACATTGTGCATTATAAAAGTTTTAGGATGGGGGCAATAGATTCATTGGCAGTCAATTTAGGGAGATTAAAAAGGGCCCCATCTGACCTGCTCAGTTTCAAGCGTGCTGAGGTGACCTGCGAATGGCAAGAGCCATGTGAGTTAAAAACTACACAGAGACAACAACAAATATTGACGCTAGTCAAAATGTATCTGTTGACATGCAGTGACGAAGACCCGTTCTTACGTGGGCCACATGCCATAATGTGGGACTTTCCTTAGTTGCTAGTTAGGTAGAGGTTACTTTAAAAGCCCCGAATACCACACATGCAAATTCAAGAGAACCACAGTGCCTGCATACAGCAGTGCCGGTACGAGCAGATTCTTTATTCTTGGCATGTCCTCCGTTGCATGAAACATATAGCCTAGGCACACATAAAAGGCAGTAAAACGATATGGTAACTGTCTGTAGAGAAAAAACAACAAGTAACTTCAAGATGAAAGGAATAGTCCTGAGTGGATCAGGTTTTAATCCTTTTCAGACGTGAAATGAAGGTAGAAACAAGCCAGCCGACACGTGTTTCGTCGCACAATGGAGAGTTGCTTCGCGACTTCTTCAGGGCTTGGAATGGATACAATAAGTCAAAATGATACAAGTGTATCGCAAGTAAAGGAAAAAGAAAGCTAAGGGCTTTACATCAGCCCTATTAATGTTTACGAGTGATGAAAAGCACGCGTGGAAACCCAACCAACCTCACGTGGAGTATGCTACGATTCTGAAGGGAATGAAGTTGTCCCAGGACAGGTGATAAAATAAGTGTCCTCAGTTACACTCGAAAAATGTGAGCTCAGCTTACCTATGTAGAGGATGAACAATAGAGGAACCAGGATTCATCCTTGATGCATCCCTCTTGCTAGTGGAAAGGAATCCGACATTAAACCTGTAGGGCCAATCTCACTTTAGCTGTAAGATCCTCATCTAGAGTGGATAGAAAGTTTACCAATGTGAGGTCCAACCCCAATTCCAACAGCACCAACCATAATTTAACTCTATTTACACAGTCAAATGCAGTGGGCTGTGCATAGCAAAGGTATACTTGCCTATAATTAGATGCAAATTCAAGCAATGTTCCACTGTTATCCCGTTCTGAACGGTAACCAAATTAGAAAGGACACAAAACCTTTTTCTAGTAGCCCAGGCTCCTACTTAGTTAAAACCACAGTTCCCAAGATTTTGACATTGCTTTCAAGCGATGAGATCGGAAGATAGCATTTAGACGAATTCCTATCCCCTTTTGAAGATGGTGACAATGGTGGACATCCTCCAAGAACTCTGGATCTTACTTCAAAAATAAATATTGAAAGTATTTCTGCTCAAGGGGCCCCAAAGGTCGATGTTACATTTCAAAAGGTCCATGGGTACCCCATACACCCCAGAAGCCTTTCCAACCCCGACTTTTCTTTAAAGTTGTTGCCACTTCCTGTAAAATAAATATCATGGGGGAGCATTCCTCATTTTATTTCATAAACAGGCCTCCAATACCTTATCTTCTGCGATATGACATATAATCCCAACATCTGGGAACCAGTCAGAACCACACACATTACAAGATAAAAGAGAATTTGTCGGAGCATCACTATATCTAATCCTGCTCACATTTAAACTGGCATTCTATCATTTTATAGATGTTATCAGCCGTGGGTGGTAGGGGAGTACCTGCCGGGGCGGTGACGTGGGGAGGGGGAGGGGCAGGGTGGGGGTTAGTAATGTATGGATAATGGAGGTTTGTAGGTAAGTAAACATTTAAATAAATCAAACGAATTTCGTTGAGCGTACTGCATTGCATTTGGGGATGCAGTGCACGCAACGAAATTCGTTTGATTTATTTAAATGTTTACTTACCTGCAAACCTCCATTATCCATACATTACTAACCCCCACCCTGCCCCTCACCCTCCCCATGTCACCGCCCCGGCAGGTACTCCCCTACCGACCGCAGCTGGATGTTATGTATTGAAAAAAAGAAATTGATCGCTTTCTGTATATAACAAAATTTATTTGAAACCTTGCACATTTTTTCACAAATGTTATTCATATGCGTTGGTTCATAATTTCACTTGGGACACAATACACAATTGTAAATAACTATTGTAGAAATTCTTACAAAAAACTTTTGATTTCAATACAAGTATTGTACAACTTAATCAGTGTCTCTGAGTTTCTTTCTATCGGACATCCCACCTAATCCCTATCTATACATGCGATTGTCGTTTTATCTTATCAATCAATATTAAGTATCTTTTTCACAGGAACCATTGTTTTCTTAAAATACTTAATCACCCTGGTTCCGATGTGAGTAGTGTTCACTTGTTCTCTTTTTCGATCACCAGTAACAAGAACAGCACAACCTTTCATGTGGTCACAGCCCCTATATTTCTATGGATTATTTGCTTTGTCTGCACAGGCACAGGGTTTGGGGAAACCAGCAAAAACTGGTTCAGGGGGGAATTGGAGCACTTTGTTTACAAGGCTCCTCTTCCCCTTTGTTAAGTGGGGGCTCGTCATCAGACACACCACAGGGCAGATACATTCAGCCTAGTGCTGACTCACCCTGCCCCTCCTGGAGCCCCTCACACCTCACGAGCCCCTGTCCCTCAAAAGCCAGACATGCAATTCACATCAGGCAGGCAGACACAGCACACAGAAATGCCAACTTCTAAAAGTGGCATTTCTAAAATAGTTATAATAAATCTGTGCACCCCATTGCACAGCATTTATTATTACCATTCCAAATATAAAAAAACTTGACCACGCTGCTCCTCTCATAACAGGAATTACCACTGAAACACTTATCAGGGAATCCCCAATGCACTCCTATGGGAGGGCAGCCTCACAGTAGTGAGAAACCAAAATGGCTGTTTGTCACTACCAGGACATGTCACATACTTAAGGTACATGTCCTACCTTTTACCTACAATGCACCCTGGCCATAGGGCTAGCTAGGGCCTACATTAGGGGTGACTGACATGCAGTAAAAGGGGGATCACAGACATGGCACACACTTTAGATGCAACGTCACAGCGACAGTAACACTCCGAGCACAGGCCCTGCAATGGCAGAGGCCTGAGATAGGTTTGGAAAGCTAATTTGGTGGGTGGCGCAATCAGCGCTGCAAACCCACCAGTAGCATTTAATTTACCAGCACTGGGTATATGAGATACAACTTTACAACGGGACTGACAGGTAAATTAAATAGGTCAAACAGGTGTAGACCAATTTTACCATATGTAACACAGAGAGCACACGCACTTTACACTGGACAGCAGTGCTAAAGTGCACAGAGTCCTAAAACCACCAACACCATGTCAGAGAAAAGGCTAGGAGAAAGGCAAAAAGTTTAGGGATTACCCTGGGAAAAGGGCAAAGTACAACAATCAACAGATCCCAGATTCTCACAAAATGCTATTAATTTTGCATTGAAATGACCACATACAAAATAAATGGCAGAGCACAAACCCCCTTCCAAATAGGCCTCACACTTAGAAGAAAGGTGAACAGCTGTGTATAATAAATACAATTTATATATACAAAGAATTATTATTGAAATTAACCAAACAAAAATTATAAGTGCTAAAAACATCCATTATAAGCAATTCTTGGAAGTCAGTGATCCTTGTGTTAAGCACCGTGATTTCCACTTTGAGGTTCACTTGGACCCAACTGGAGAGTCCACCACTATCTCTGTCATAGGAAGAGGGAGTTGCTGGAAGTAGCATCTGAACCCAGAACATGAGATGGAAGTGGAGACCCAAGTTTCCTTCAAAACTACAAAATTGTAGCTAACAGCAAAATCAATCCAGGCAGGGTTAGTGATCTTATCCTTGACAACCTCTATATTCCAGCTCAGCAAGGAAAAGTGACGCCAGCTCTTACCATCTCAGAACAAGAACCTTCCGGTGAGATAGCAGACCGCCTAAATGAATCGCTTATAGTAGATTTACCTGCTGCAGAGCATAAGTTATTAAACAGCCTTCTGCTGGTATGAGGTGTAGTGGGGTTGAGCCTTGCATTTCTACAGTGTTAAGTTATCGTGAGCTTATTAGAAGTTTACACGCCATTTTACCTTTTGCTTTCTTTTGCACACGGCACACACGTTAGTTATTGTTTCACGTTAAGCTGAGAGTTTTGCTTCACATGAGAATAACTTGTTTTTCCACATTGCTAGACTCGCTTTGTAAGCGTAGTGCAGAGGCCTTCAAGGTTATATCAACACTGTTGCTTTTGTTCGAACTGATCAGCGCACGTTCTAGACATAACATATATGCAGCTGTAGACAGCTCAGATACTGGTGCCTTTAATAATACACTGTGTAGGCATGACTGAACACACTTGGAGAACATTTGTATGCTGAGAGCTTGTGCTGAACTTGTTGTGATTCACTCCTGCTAAGCTCTGAGGTATGGGGTCGCCTATGCAAGCCTAAGAGACCTTCTTTAGTTATTAAATAACCTACTAGCAAGGGAGGGTGAAATATAGGTATATATTTAACCTGTTTGCATTTAGCATTATAAGATGCTTTCTCCCTTTGTTTTTATGGAATAGTAACTATGCTGACAATCTTATTTCTTATCATATGTCTGCTTGTATTAGCTAAGATGCTGCACCTGAGATCACAGCGTTAAAATACACATTTTAAACTTGCTTGTGTCTCCCTTTTCTCCCTGTTCTGGAATGGTATGAGAGTATAACGAAAGAATGCTCATGTTTCCCACCTTACCTGAGGTATCCTAAGTCGCATGTTCTGGGTTGTGTAATCATTGCTGACTTTGCTATAGCCCGTCTGCGCCCGTCCGCACCTGTACCGGGCCCAGGGCCACAACTCTTAGTCCTTCCACATCAGACTCCACCCTGGGTTACAATCGTCAAGCCCTCCTCAACTTACGTCCACCGACCAATTGCCCTGACTTCTGTTTTAACCTTAAAAACCCTCTCTATTACCATAATATCTGCCCAAGCTGCCATTACAAACTAGGGGCCACACAACTAACACATGCATGCACTCCACCCTCTCCTTTAATGAACAATGAAACAAATCCAAGCTGCACTCATTAACGCCCGATCCCTAAGAAAACACAAAGATGAAATCGCTGAGTTTATCAGTGCTCACAAACTTGACCTACTTTTCATAACCGAAACTTGGACTAACCCCTCGTCAGAACCTGACCTCCTGATAGCCACCCCAGAAGGCTATAACATACTCAGACCGGACAGAAAGCTAAAAACGGGGGGAGGAATCGCTATAATCAACCGAAATTTATTAAAAACTACCATTAGCCCAGTTCCACTTCCGATATGTGAAGCACTGCAATTCTCTGTCACCCTAGGTCCCTCCCATCGTTTCAAAGGTATCCTTTTATACCGACCACCAGGCAGCAAAACACAATTTCTGGCCACCTTTTCGGAAATGATGGAGTCCCTTGCCACAGACAATTCCACCACCATCTTAGGTGACTTCAACTTTCCCCTAGAAAATTTCGCAAATAACGATACCAAAAACCTCATAACTGACCTAGAAACCCTCGGTCTCACGCAACTGGTTACGGGCAGCACTCATGTAGCAGGTCACACCCTAGATGGCTTATTCACAAATGACAAAAATATAAACATCACTAAGATCTTCCCCTTAGGGTAGACAGACCACCATGCGGTTATGTTCACGATTTTATCCGACTCTCCTCCACACTCCGATCATAATACTTGTTCTTCACATACCTTTAGGTCATGGAAAAATCTGGACTACCAGCAACTCAGAGACCTACTGCCCTCCTCAATAACTGTGCTCTCCCACAATCCTAACATAGCAGCCGGAGAGTACTCCGAATGGCTCACCACAGCCTTGAACAAATTAGTTCCCACCAAATCTACATCCAAATATCGTAGTACACCCTCAGCACCCTGGTTTAATGAGGCCCTCAGACAGCAGAAACAAATATGCAGTAACAAAGAAAGACACTGGAGAAAGACCTACTCAAGCGAAGAGAAGGAAACCTACAAAAAAGAGCTTACCCAATACAAACTCTTAATCCTGCAAGCAAAAAGTAGCTACTACTCATCCCAAATTGAGCAAGCCAAAAACTCTAACAAACAACTTTACCAGGTTGTAACCAAACTATCCCGCCTACCCCCACAATCCAACCCTAAACCATCTCAATCATTCTGCAACAACCTAGCCACATTTTTTTCGATAAAGTTAATAACATCTACACCCAATTTTCTGACAAAACCAACACTGACTCCCCTCCTACTGTGACCACCAAAAACCACCCTACTTTTTTGCAGTTTGACAACACCAATTCCACTCAGGTTGCCAAAACAATGAACGCCATCAAATCAGGGTCAGCCAAGGACCCTTGCCCTTCAGCTATACTCCTCCCGATCTCAGACATCATAGCACCTCAACTCACCAAGATTTTCAATGCTATATTTAATTCCGGTATATACCCGGCAATCTGGAAAGACACCCTCCTCAAACCTCTTTTTAAAAAAAACATCTCGATGCAGACGACTCCAACAAATACAGACCCATAGCCAGTCTGCCGTTCCCTGCCAAAATCGTCGAAAAACTGATGAATCACCAAATCTCCCAATTTATTGAAGAGCACTCCCTCCTCGATGACACCCAGTTTGGCTTCCGGAAATACCACAGCACCGAAACCGCCCTCATCAAAGCCACAGATGAGATAAGACCGGCCCTCGATCAAGGAGGAGCAGTGGTGCTCATCCTTCTGGACCTTACTGCAGCCTTTGACACGGTCAATCACAAAATATTGATCGACCGTGTCAACGCCATAGGCATCCAAGCTAAAGCAAAAGATCTCCTGTCATCCTTTTTAGCTCACCGTACTCAGATGGTCCAGCTAGGAACCTTCCAATCCGAACAAATGACGTTACCCTGTGGTGTCCCTCAAGGCTCATCTCTCAGTCCAACCCTTTTTAATATCGATGTAACAGACTTGGCTAAGGTCATTAAGGACTGTGGGATGAGCCTAACAGCCTACGCAGACGACACCCAATTGGTTCTCACCTTCAAAGACAATGGAGACAAAATTGCCGCCAACTTCCAACAGGGCATGCTGGCCATCAGCAACTGGATGACAAACTGTCTCAAACTTAACTCCAACAAAACGGAGGTCATCACATTCGGCAAGCTCACCCCTACCTGGCCTGATGCATGGTGGCCCACTGACCTAGGCCCTCCTCCCCTCCCATTCACTAAGGTAAAAAATCTGGGTGTTCGCATCGAAGACAAACTCACTTTTTCCGCGCACGTTAATTCCATCGTCTCCTCCTCTTTTTTCAAGCTAAAAACCATAAAAAAGATTCTCCCTTTTCTTCCCCCCAACTCTGGCAAGACCCTGGTCACCGCTTTTGTAATGTCCTCCGTGGACTATTGTAATGGACTTTTGGTTAACGCCCAACTCAAAGTCATCAAAAGGCTACAGTCCATACAAAACGCTGCGGCCAGGATGCTCTCTGGCACTCCCAAGTTTCAACCTATCGCCCACATCATCAAAGGCTTTCACTGGCTAGCAGAAAAGAACAGAATAAAGTTCAAAGCCCTCTGCATCGCCTTTAAAGCCGTGCAAAAACAGGGTCCGCAATTTCTTCTAAATCCCCTTGCATTTCACGTCCCCAAACGATCCCTTCGATCAATGAATGCATCCTTCATGACAGTCCCTCGAACCAGAACTGTCACTTGGGGCGATCGTAGTTTCACAGTATCAACAGCTAAACTCTGGAACTCCCTTGACCCTGACATCAGATCAGCCCCTACTCTGACTATCTTTAGGAAAAAAGTGAAAACCTGGCTTCTCTACCTATAAATCTCCCCCTTCTCAATTCATATTCTGCTCTGTCCACAGCGCCGAGACGCCCTCGGGCATTTGTTCGCGCTATAAAAATCGCATAAATAAATAGGACGAAGAGCTAATGTGACACTAATGCTAGTGTGGTAGGGGATGTTGGGTACTAAGGTGAGTTATTGGTACACCCTAATTCACTGAGGTCCTGAGTCTCTGTGCACAGTTCTATGACTGAGCAGAATCCCTGCAACAGAGGTAGACCACTGAAGAATAATTCCCTATTTCACTGAAATTCAAAGGAGTGGTCTGAGGGGCATTCGGATGTCGACCCACACCAGATAGAATATCAAAGCGATTTGAGGTCGGTAATTTAAAAACATCAGTGTTAGACAGGGGAATGGGATTAACATAATTGGGGACTAGCAGGACACAAACCTTTGGTGGTTGGCATGGATTGAGGACAAGGTTTATAGAAATAGTGTAGGGGTAGTAATGCAATATTGTTCTTGGCCACCGTTTTACTCAGACACCCAAAAAGCAAACTTTGTACCCATAGTGGGGATCTAAAATTAATTATAACATAAGCATCACGTCTGACTTCTGGCCCAGGCACAATCCAATGAACCTTGCATGTCAATAAAATGTTACTTGCGCAGAAAGGGAGAAATCCCTATACCACATGAGCCAGTTCAAAGTTTTGTTGAATAAATCTTCGAACGTCTCCCTCTAACCCTAAAGCAAAGGAAGGTTAGAAGTGCCATATAAGGACAAGAAGCTGGAGGAAGGGTAACCAATGGCCGGATACAATCGAAAGTCGAAACGTGTTGCTGTGCAGTCATTAAATATATCTTCTGCAACTACCCAAGGTGTCTGTGAGGTTTCTGTAAACAGAAATTGTTGGCGTATTGATTTATATATATTGTATGCTAATATATATTGTTTATACCATATTTTACATGTATCTGATTTTAGATACAGAATGTCTTAAAATATTGAGAGCATGGATATTGTTATATATGTTACCTAAATGGTAAAAGTTAGATACACTTTTATGACATCACATTCAGATGAACAAGCTGGAGATAATGTAGAGACCATAAAGTCTGAGTCAATTTTTTGAGTAGGCCCTAATACCATCTTAGGTAACCGGAGTCACCGTATTCCCACTTTTATGTTGGATCATTCTCATGTCTGCCACTGTCTCAGATGTTGTCTGACCTTATCTTTCTAAGAATAGTTAAAGAGTAGCACATGGAAGTAGATTTTAGGGTGCTAGGTTTTAGAAAGACATTTTAACCCTGCTAGAAATTATAATTTTATTCTTGATGTTCTTGCTGATTTTGATGATATGCTGTGTAGTTATTTTAGATGTGCTGAGGAACAGGTTCAACCTGTTGCATTAAATGCTTTTAGTTAAAACTGTCTATACTTCCAAATGCAGTTGGGCAGATTTACAAGTCCCTTGCACTGCCAGTGCGTCACTTTTTGTGATGCACCGGCAGCGCATTTTCTCTGCCCCAGATTTACAAGGACAGGAAAAGCTAACCTGTGTGGCTTATCCCATCCTTGTAAATACAGCACCTTTACACTCAGCACTTTGCATGAAAGGGGAGTTCCATAGGTGTTGCTGTTGGTGTTCCCATGCAACACCCATGGAACCAGACACATTTCCAGATTTACAAGAAATCGCAAATCTGGACATGCATATGAATGCTATGCCTCCCCAGGGGAGGCATAGGGAGGCGCAACGAGAATTTTTTTATTTATTTCTCCTCATTTTTCCCTCTTTCTATGCATGCTGCTTTCTGCAGCACAAGTGGAACGAGGAAATAATCTCTAATGAATGGTTATGTACAGGAAGGTGTCCCTTCCTGCACATAAACAGTCCTTTAAACAATGACATTTTGCAAGTTCTATGTGAGCTAATGCAGCACACATAGAAGTTGTGAAGCACCATTTCTGATTGTTTGTGTACAGGAAGGAAACCCTTCCTGCACATAAACAATCATCACCATGATGCAGGCATCAATGCACCATGGTGCAAGGGTACCTGCGTGGGGGCATGGAAGCAGTTTGGGCACCAGTGCAGAGGGAAGCACAGAGAAGCTATATATTGTTGTAAATATGTTGCATCCCTGTGCTTCCAAACTAATGTTTATTGTAAATCTGCCCCAAAGTATGAATGATCTTGTGCGCAACAAAATAGGCTTGTTTCTTTTACCACAGTGCCCCTGATCTCATTGCAGGAATTGTTAGTCACCCAAAAACAAAACCCCTACTTCAAATATGTTTTGAGTGAGGTTCTGCAGTGCTACAATAACCTGTCTTTCACATTCAATGTTGGTGCTTTCAACTGAGTTTACCTGTGTCACCCGTAGGTGAGAAAACAATGCTTGTAGAGCTATGCCTAAATCATAGTTTATGCAACACAAGTAACAAATTCACGCTGGCCGCGATGAAGCACAGGCTGCATACAGGACTGAGGTCAGTCCACTGAGAAGTAGCTTGTGGCCTGGGCACCTAATTGCAAAGTCCTTGTGTTGAGCTGCATGGGCTGGTGTCAAGGACTCATCGACAAGGAACTGTGATGCAAGGTCCTGCTTTGAGATGCGTCATGCAGTGACGGAGCCAATAAAGCTTTCGTCAAGGTCCTGTGTCATCATCGAAGAAGATGCTGTGGCTGCAAAGGCTTGTGCTATGATTGCTTGTGCTTGAAGCTTGGCCGGTGTCGGTGGTGAGGTGCGTACCGCTGCGTCGGGATTCATAGGGTTCTATCCATGTCAAAGAAGCCTGTTATGTCCCTGTTGCATGAACAGGTGGCTGGCCGACTGGCCCTTGGAGATTTCCTGGAGTCCTGGGTTCAAACAGGCATGCTTCCTCACAGGCTTATCACAGCAGCAGAAAAGTCCTTGATTAGCCCACCAGGGCTTGGGCAGCAGGGCAGACTTCACAGCTGGGCAGTCCTTCTTCCTGGTAGAGTCCATAGATCCAGAAGTGATCTGAAGAGTTTGGTATGAGTGTCCACTCCTTATACCTAGTACTAGCTTTGACATGGGGCATCTTCTAGAGTCTTTACCTCCCAGAGGTGTCTGGAATTTTCTTCCTCCTTGCCCTGGCCCTAGCATGTCTAGGGGTGCAACAGATTAGTGTGAAAACCCTTTGTGAGTGTGCTACTGCAGAGTCTTTGTAGTGCAAGTTTGGCTTCTCCCCCTCATCCTGGCAGAGATGGCCCATCTTGACAACACTTACTCCCTTTTCTTATGTCTCACTGCCTGTGAGGAAGACACAAAGACCAACTGCCAGCTACGCTTAGACATGTTATACAGGCTGTTGACACCAAATGGTTGGAACAAGAAAATGCAAACTTTCAAAGAGTAGCATTTTCAATATTTTAACATAAAATACAACTTTATCATTAAAGAGGGTTTTGAATTACAATTTTGTAGATGCCAAAATGGCTACCCCTGCCTGCACAAGGAGTGGTGCAAGCCCACTGAGAGGCATTTAATTTACAGGCCCTGGGTACAGGTGGTACCACTTTACTAGGAACTTACACGTAAATTAAAGATGACAAGTAGGTATAAGCCAATTTTACCATGTTTAAAGGAGAGAGCAGTTGCACTTTTGCACTGGTAAGAGGTGGTAAAGTGCCCTATGGCCAACAAAAACAATTCAGAGCAATAAGTGGGGTGAAGGCAAAACGTTGGGGGGTGACCCTGTAGAGAGGGCTACGTCTAACATTCATGCTTTCAAGACAAAGCCAAAAAGAGGTGTCTGCTGGGAATTTTTCCATCACCATGGACCTTGCAGTTAAACCATACAGCTGCCTCATATAGACATGCTTCCAGTCTCATGAATGACTTTCCCTACCTCACAGATGGTCAAAAAGTAATTTAGAACCCTAATATAAGAGATATGTCTGTTTCCATAACTTGTGGAACAGAGGTATTGACTTGACTTTATGCACGCCTGAGGTTCATCGAGATCAGAAAACGAATACAGTGGCATCCTTTATGCCAAATCTAGAATTCCTAAATCCAGTGGATTAGTAAGGGCGGCGTGGGTTCTAAAACAAGCAACGTAATGGACATTATCTAGCATTGCAAGCCATTTCAATTGCTACGTAAAAAAGTGTGGCCAAAGGGCATTCATCCTTCCAGGAATAGGAGTGTATGGTTGCAGAGCAATGTAAAAATGGCGAACAACCTCCTTCGTTCATAAAGGCCCTGGTTTGATATCAGAATCATATTATTGTATCCCCCTGCACCATTATTATTGAGGCCAAGTTTCCTCCAGGTACTTGTTTTCAACACGGCCTCTTGGAATGTCAACTTTGCTTTCCCGATATTTTTTTTTAGGTGTCGGCAACGAGATCTATTGTCGCCGAGTTCACTCGCAAGAGAAAACAGAGTGGTGCACGAGCCGACCAGGGTCTGTGGACGCGCACACACCCAGGCAGGCAGGCAGGCAC